>NC_067480.1:8203500-8866500 GCF_947179515.1 Apodemus sylvaticus
TGACTGTCTCTGTCTCTGTGTGTCTGTATCTGTCTCTGTCTCTCTCTCTCTCTTTCTCTCTCTCTCTCTCTCACACACACACATACACACACACCACACACACACACACACACACACACACACACACAAATGGTTCTGATATTGTCTGTTATACCACTGTCCAGATGACATCCTCTGCTTCAGTGATTACTTCGGTGTCTGACCTTCCACACTGTGGTCCGACCTAACTGCATTCCAGAGATGAGAACTTGCTCCCCGGCCACCTGATGGGTGGCCTCCAGGCGTCCTGCTTCAGGAGCCTTCCTCAGGGGCACAAACCCTGAGTGCATAAGACCTCGTTAGTAAGGACTTATGCACAACATCCTCTCAACTGCTCCAGCTTCCTGGGTTCTTACTACGTTCTATTTCAGCGGTTGTGACGGTTTCTGAGCAGATTTCTCTGAATTCTACAATGGGCCTTCAGGCCTTTCTGTGGTTTGAAAGTGTCCTCAGGATTTGTATGTTAGAAATCCCCCTGCCTCAGTTAAATGGCGCTGAGAAATGAGTTCTTTAAAAAGCAGTTAGACCTCTGCCATCATGGATGGATTAATGTCGCTATCATGGAGGGGGAGTCACTGTCTCAGCAATAGATTCATCAGAAGAACAATCTGGCCCCTCCTAACCGCTCTTATCTTCTTCTGCCTCTGCCTTTGCCACAACTTGGTGTGACACAAAGGTCCCAGCCAGATGATGGAGCCATGATCTTGGACTTATCAGATTTGAAGTGAGGCTATAGGAGATAAGTGATTTCATGGTTTACCCAGGCTGCAGTCCTCTGCACTGACACCCGAGAATGGACTCCGACAGACTCACTGTAGAAGGTGCTAGGCGTGAACATTCAAAGGTGGGACTGCTACGGTGCCACTTAGACAGTAGTGTTTCCTCAAAATGTTTCTGTGATACCCCATTTTAGTCGTTATTCTTGCTGTTGCTGTGATAATACCACAACCAAACAAAACCAAAGCCACCGTGACCAAAAGGGACTTATTTTTTCTAAAGTGTATTTTGGCAAGTGTTTCTAGCCTCGAAGGCGAGACCATAGTGGTCAGGGAAGCATGGCGCCAAGAGGAAGAAGGTGCTGGGCCAGCTTTCCCTTCCACATGAAGGAGGCCCAGATGTCTTCATAACATGAAGCAGATCGAGTGAACCAGAAGTGTGTGTGTGTGTGTGTGTGTGTGTGTGTGCGCGCGCACGCGCACATACTAAAGTCCTCAGAGTCTCCACTATACCATACTCCCACCAGTGTGGTACTCCAAACCCCAATACTGTCACCAACTAGAAAAACAGCTGTCCAAACACCTGAGCCTATGGAGAGACATTGCTCCTTCAGACAATACACACCCCGCTACAAGTAAGATAAAATTCACCCACAGTGAAACGTCTACCTCATCCCTTGTTCTGCCCCTCGCCACGTGAAACTCATCCCTATCCTCTCCTCACTGCCCAGGCTCTCCCCACCTTCTAATCACAGATTTGGGGACAGCAGGTTAGCATCTACGTTAAGTTCAAAGAGTACCGTCGAAGATAGCAATAATTTATACTAATAAACATGAGTCTAGTATTAAAATGTCAGTTTTATTCTTTCTCCTCTTCTACCGAAATTAATCAGCTTTGACCTTGACAGGGCAAAAGGTGGGGGGTGGGAAGGAAATCACAAGACACAGGCATTTCAGTCCTATCGTCTGTTAGCATCTGTGGTAAGGCACACTGCCCAAGGCTAGAGTCACCAAGGCTTGTTGTACTGCCTGGTTTTGTGTATCAACTTGACACAGGCTGGAGTTATCACAAAGAAAGGAGCTTCAGTTGAAGAAATGCCTCCATGAGAGCCAGCTATAAGGCACTGTCTCAATTAGTGATCAAGGGGATGGGAGTGCCCCTTGTGGGTGGTACCATCCCTGGACTGGTAGTCCTGGGTCCTATAAGAAAGCAAGCCAGGGGAAGCAAGCCAGTAAGTAACATCCCTCCATGGCCTCTGCATCAGCTCCTGCTTCCTGACCTGCTTGAGTTCCAATTCTGACTTCCTTTGGTGATGAACAGCTATGTGGAAGTTTAAGCTGAATAAACCCTTTCCTCCCCAACTTGCTTCTTGGTCATGATACTTGTGCAGGAATAGAAACCTTAACTAAGACACTTGTTTTCATTCCTCAGCCGCTTATGATTGGGCAGAAGAGGAAAGACTTAGACCATGTGACTCCCATTTTATCCAGCGTGTGGTTGGATGGGAGAGCTGAGGGGCTGGGACCGTGTCCTGGTTGGTGGCATTTTATACTTTTTTTACATTATACATTTGCTTTCCAATGTTCCATTTGTTTTTTTTTTCTTTTTCACATTCTGTGAACAGTTTGTAAATGTCTTATGGGAACAGCTCCTTCCATCTCTCTGCCTTTTCGTTACTCAGAGGTGGTATCAGTCAGTCTTCTTCTCTAAGAATAGGATGATAGAATGAATCTATATAGAGATTAAAGAGGGGATTTATTAGAATGGCTTGCAGCTTATGGTCTGGCTAGTCCAACAATGGCTGCCTCCTGATGGGAAGGCCAAGAATTCTGTAGTTGTTTCACCCATGAAGCTTCCTGCCCTTAGCTGTTCTTCAGTCTGAGCCAAAGAAGTAGGTTCTAATACCAGTAAAGGCATATCTCAGGAGCAGGGCAGGAGAAGCTGCTGGCGAGGGTGAGGGCAAGCAGACAAGTTATGAAATTTTAGGAGGTGAGGTCAGGACAGTAGAGGTGGGGTTAGATGGCCCACACCTGTTTCCAGTCCTGTTGTCTGCTCAACATGCACAAGCCTCTGCCACGGGCTCCTGCTGCCACAGAACTGCTGCTAAGCCATGTCTCCCCTGCTCTGATGACTGAATGCCCTCTGAAGCTGTGAGCCGACCGACCTTGACCCTGAGGCTCTTTCTGACAGGCATTTCGTCAGAGCAGTGGGAAAACAGAACCAACACAGACAAAAGGGGCCGGTTCAGTCTTCTTTCTAATTCTTCTGTTAGGAATCTGTTCTATTTCATAAATCAAAAACTCACGATTTATGCCAGCTCGCCATAGGCGAGACTAGTCCACAACACTCTTAGAGAGGCAGAAGCGAATTCCCAGTGCTGATTCCAGCTTCCTTGTAGCAGGTAACTCAGTGCTGCAGTCATGGCCCTCGCAGCTGGGGTTCTAGGTACAATTTGGTAGATTCTTGATGAACCTGCTTGAAAAGGAGACTCTGCTCCTTCTTCCCAGAAGCCCGGAGGGACAGAACATAGGAACTGAGAGCCAATGTTCACCTCTAGATTTGAGCTGAGAGGAAACCCAGAGGCTTATTCTGGGATTGCATTTCTAAAGATTCATTTATTTATGTATTCTTGTAAGATTCGTGTGTGTGTGTGTGTGTGTGTGTGTGTGTGTGTGTGTGAGTATGCTGTTGCTGTCTTCAGACACACCAAAAGAGGGCATCTGATCCCCTTACAGATGACTGTGAGCCACCATGTGGCTGCTTAGAATTGAACTCAGGACCTCTGGAAGAACAGTCAGTGCCTTAACCTCTGAGTCATCTCTCCAGCCCACCCCCAACCCCGGGATTGCATCTCTGGCAGAAAGTTCTTGCCAGGTGGTGGTGGCACACTTAATGCCAGCACTTGGGAGGCAGAGGCAGGCAGATTTTTTAGTTCAAGGCCAGCCTGGTCTACAGAATGGGTTCCAGGACAGCCAGGGCTACATAGAGAAACCCTGCCTCGGACAAAAAAATAAAAAAAAGAAGAAGAAGAAAAAGTTCTTGAAGCCAACCTTGGTGGTGGTAGTGGCGGCCTCCTCCTCCTGCCCTTGCTGCAGTCTTGGAGGCAGCAGCCCCATGGGCAGGTCTGTTCAGCACTACTGCACACTGTTTGGAGACCAAATAAGATCCTTTCGGGCTATTTCATAACTGCCTAAACCATCTTGCTTAAAGCAGCTAGTTATTTGCTTCCTAAGACACACCCTGACTCACAGAAGGGCCCCTGGGCAACTGGAAGGCATGTCTGTGTGGAGGGAAAACGTCCGCTCGGACGAGCAGAATGGAAACTCTTCAGTACCACTAGTGTTCCGAGTGTCTTGAAATCCATCAGCTGCGAGAGGAGGAGGAAAAAACCAGCGGAGCCCTGCCGAGCTAACACATGACCAGGATCCCCCAGCCAGCAACCACAGCGGATGCAGAGGTCCTTGCTCCCGCTAGGACGGTCCGGTGTAGCGCAGCTCCAAACACTTTTTCTAAAATGGATCTAAATCCTCTCCTTGGGCCTTTCCTCAATGGGATTAAGAAGGAGTTCGGGAGACAAATGAAACGTGCCTTTTAGAATTTCAGTACCCGGGGCTCTACGACACTGTGTGTGTCAAGTTCCTCCCATTTCCAGGCAGGTGGGCACACAAGCTAGATGGATTTACTGTGCCAGGCTCTTTGGCCTGTTGCTGCTTTCCCATGTGACGTGGCCTGGCTTTCTTTGCTTGGCCCTGGGCTGAGGAGAACAAGCAATCCCTCGCTGTACCGGGAGACATTGTCCTCTTTCTAATGCAGTGATTCTTGCCTCTGACCTTATCCCCTTCCCCTGCAGAATGGCTGCTTTGCTCTCTCTAGACCTCCATGGTCCACTGGTCTAACTGTTCCCAGCCTCACTCAGGTATGTGCGGGGCAGACAGACCCTTAGCATTTCCCCTGCGGGCAAGAGGGGCAGAGCGCGCCCCACTTTCTTAGCCCTGCCCTCAGCTGGTGCCCATGTGGTGCCGGGACACAGCCTGGATGGGCTATGGGATCCATCTGGGTGTGGCTATTCCTGGCTATTCCTCAGTCAGAGCACGAGAGCTTGAGTTTCAGCTTTCACATAGGCACATGAAACCAACATCTACGCTGATGCTTCTAGCTTGAAGGGAGAGACCGGATATCGGGCCTACCCTCTGGTTTCCCCACTTACAGAATAGGAGAGAAGTCATCCCTTCTTCCTCTCAGGAGGGAAGTCTCATCTACATCACGATGTCATCATCCATTGCTGCCTGGTAAAGCCTGCATCCAAGGAACAAGCTCGTGTAACAATATCCCTTCTATGACACCAGCAATTGTCAGAGGGCTGAGGAGCACTCAGCCCTACGTGAACTGCCTATATTGACCCTCCCACAAGGCTCATGGGTTCATCCTAGAAGAGAGGGAAGAAGGATGCACGAGGCAGGGGATGGGGTAGGAATACTGTGAGATGCTGTCTCCTGGTATGACGTCCATACTCACAGCCTCACACAAGACTCACAGACTCACAGCCACCACACAAGATCAAACCAACAAGACCAGTCGGCGTTCCAACGGACAGCACTAGTCGGACTCAGTGGGCAGCAGAAAAGAGACAAGACATGGAGTGAGGAGGGAAGGGCGTGGGGTGGGTCTGATCAAGACGGGAGGAGGGGACAGACAATGTATCTTCTTCTGTAAAAGATGCATGGGCTGCAGCATCACTTTCTCCCTCAGTAGAATATGTTTGATATCAAAACCCAGATGCTTAAATCCCTTCTAGTAGATGTTTCAGAGCATCTGTAGACAGCATGGACCTGCCACTGTGTAGACAACCACCTTAATTTTGACTGTTAGTACAGTATGGTGAAAGAAACATGGAAACAAGTCTCTGTTTAGAATGTAAACCTTGGGCTGGAGAGATGGCTCAGTGGTTAAGAGCACTGGCTGCTCTTCCAGAGGGCCCAGGTTTGATTCCCAGCAGCCGCATGGCAGCTCGCAACCATCTGTAATTCCCATTTGAGGGATCTGATGTCCTTTTATGGCCTCTGTGGACATCAGGCATGTAAGTGGTGGACGGACATGTAGATAAAACCCATATACATGAAGTAATTTAAAACTTTTTCTTAGATGCAAAACTTCAGTTTTCACATGTGTTCATGGGACTGCATTGCTATGCAGCAGAATAAATGTGGATTGCAAGCAAGTGACCTTAAAATGATAACAGAACTCTTTCTGAAAGGTGTGTGTGCCCCCATGTGCATGCACAGGAGCATGTGTGTGCGTATGCTCACGTGCATATGCACATGCACCTTGTGTTGCTAAAAGATGGAATCCAGAGTCTCGGGCCTGCTAGGCAAGCTATACTCCTGAGCCTCACCTTAGCCCATGGAAAGGTAATCTGGCTGCAGTCATGCATAGTGAAGTACACAAGTGATTCAACTGGGGCTAGCCACAAGGAAGCTGTTCTTGAGGCAGAAGGTAGGAGGATGGTGGAATATAAGGAGGGCTCATGGAGAAAGGAAGGGACAGTTTGGCAGGAGATACATATTTGCTATCTATCATGTTATATACTTCTCAGAGGTGACTCTTAGGAGACAGTTACAGTGAGTACTGTAGTTTGTTCTCCAAGTGTTTTTGAGTTTGAAGCTTGCTTCTAGTATAGGAATGTTGAGAGGTGACCTAGTGTCTTTGGGGGAATCTTCCTTGAGGAAGGATTAAGGTGGTTCTCATGGGATCCTAAGTAATTTGTAAGGAAAGTGCTAGCAAGTTTCATTTCAACTTGACACAAACTGGAGTCACCTCAGGAGATACCCAGTTGAAAAACTGCCTTCACGAGATTAGGCTGTGGACAGGTCTGTGGGGTATTTTTTTGTGTTTTAGTAATTAATGTAGGAGGCCCCAGCCCATGGTGGGTGATATCACCTCTGAGCAGTGGTTCTGGGTTCTATAAGGGGGCTGAGTAAGCCATGAGGAGCAAGCCAGTAAGCAGCACCCCTCCATGGCCTCTGCATCAGCTCCTGCCTCCAGGATCCTGCCCGGTTTAAGTCCCTGCCTTGACTTTTCTCAGTGGACTGATTCAGGATTTGTAAGCCATATAAGCCTTTTTCCTCCCCCAGATGCTCTTGGTCGTGGTGTTTGATCACAGCACCAGTAACCACGGCTAGGACCGAGCATATATAGCTCCTCTCCCATGCTCTGGCCTTCTATGTCGTTATGTGATTTTTTGTTTCTGCTTTCCTTATGGTTGGGACTTCATCTCCATTATGAAGCCTTCCTAAGAGCCAAATAGATGCTAATGACATTCCCTTAAACCTCCAGAACTCAGAGCTAAATAAATATGTCTTTATAAGTACATAATAGCTTCAGTTATTTTGTTATGGTAATAGAAAATGGGAATAACATAACTTTAGGAGTCATAAAGAGAAATCTGGGGAGAGAGAAGCCTGGTTGAAAATGATAAGAGAGTTGGTTTATTTTTCTGGCGTAGACAGACCATTTGGCAAAGGTTACAGGACAGTCTTTGAGCATGGGCTTTGAACCTTGACCTAGCCCAGCTATATAACTTCTCTAAGGCTCAGTGCCCCCATCTCTATGGTGCTGATCACAATGCATCTTACCTCAGTGGCTGGTTGTACTTGAGGGAATAATGCCTGTGTGTGCATCTACAGCCTCTCACAGCATAACTACCAGTCCTGAGGCTGTCTCACAGTGCTCAGAGGCCACTGTTTGGGGATACCGGTTGGGAACGTTAGCTGTGGTGTGCTGCCTGAGTATTAAGGAGTGTATTTTGTTCTTAGTCTGGCCATAAAAGAAATGCTTAAGAAGGACAAAAAAAAGAATAAGGACAAGGGGATGGACATGAATAGTGTTCAAGCAGGAGCCCCTGAAGAGTCGGACATGAAACTCAGCAATGGAGGAAAGGCAAATGAAAGGGATAGCCATGGTAAGATGGGAAGAGGAGGGTGGCCTTGGGGACAATGTGTGTGTGTGTGTGGGGGGGCAGGTGGCAGTGTTAAATCAAGAAAGGAACATTGTTAAAGCAAGAGACATACATGAAAGGCCTATGTCATTGCTGATGCTTGGCTGTCTGGTGAGTGACGCTATCAGATCTATACGTCATTCATCAGATGCCTTCATGGTCTCTGAGAATAAGTCTTCTGGCACTGGAGGCGTGGCTCAGTGGTTAAAGAGCATTGACTGCTGTTTCAGAGGTCCTGAGTTCAATTCCCAGCAACCACATGGTGGTTCATAACCATCTGTAATGGGATCCAATGCCCTCTTCTGGTGTGTCTGAAGACAGCTGGTGTACTCATCATATATATGTATGATATATACTCAACATATATATGTACATATATATTATATGTTATATATACCATACATATATATTAAAATCTTTAAAAAAATTTTTTTAAAAAGTATGTCTTCCTCGTGTAGGTAGTCAATCTTTTGTTTCTTTTGTTTGCATTTTGATTTACTTAATTAATTTTGTTGTTGTTGTTGTTCAGAAAATCCATTACAGGTTCGACCCAAAAATGAGACTTTTCTGGTCCCAGAGTTCTTGGATACAGCCCAGTCCAAAGAGAAGGCCATTGCTTCCAAGGTCAGCAACACACTTCATATGTCCACAGAAGAGTCTGAGTTCCCACAGCAGGTTAGTGGTACTCCCATGTTTTCAGAGAGTACCATCTATCCCAAATATGAAGGTAGCCCCAAGTCTTCACCAAAAAACACTCAGCGGAAACAGGAAAACATTTCTAAAACCCCAGGCTACTCCAAACAGACCAACTATAGCAACCCTCCCAAGTCTTTGGCAAAAACTACCTATCCCAAACAGGGGAGCACCCTCAGTCCTGTAGCAAACGGCACCTATTACAGGGAGGTTGACATGCCCAAGTCCCTTGAAGATACCATTCAGTCCAAGAAAGGTGGCGTGTCCAAGTCCTCTGAAGATAGTGCCCAATCCAAGGAAAGCGAGATCCCCAGGTACTTGCAGGATGCCATCCAGTCCAAGGAAAGTAAAATCTACAAACCCTTAAAAGACAGCGTCCAGTCCAAGGAGAGTGAAATGTCCAAGTCCCCACAGGACGCCATCCAGTCCAAGGAAAGTAAAATCTACAAACCCTTAAAAGACAGCGTCCAGTCCAAGGAGAGTGAAATGTCCAAGTCCCCACAGGACGCCATCCAGTCCAAGGAAAGTAAAATCTACAAACCCTTAAAAGACAGCGTCCAGTCCAAGGAGAGTGAAATGTCCAAGTCCCTACAGGACTCCATCCAGTCCAAGGAAAGTAAAACCTACAAACCCTTAAAAGACAGCGTCCAGTCCAAGGAGAGTGAAATGTCCAAGTCCCCACAGGACGCCATCCAGTCCAAAGAAGGTAAAATCTACAAACCCTTAAAAGACAGCATCCAGTCCAAGGAGAGTGAAATGTCCAAGTCCCCACAGGACGCCATCCAGTCCAAAGAAGGTAAAATCTACAAACCCTTAAAAGACAGCATCCAGTCCAAGGAGAGTGAAATGTCCAAGTCCCCACAGGACGCCATCCAGTCCAAAGAAGGTAAAATCTACAAACCCTTAAAAGACAGCGTCCAGTCCAAGGAGAGTGAAATGTCCAAGTCCCCACAGGACGCCATCCAGTCCAAAGAAGGTAAAATCTACAAACCCTTAAAAGACAGCGTCCAGTCCAAGGAGAGTGAAATGTCCAAGTCCCTACAGAATGCCATCCAGTCCAAAGAAGGTAAAATCTACAAACCCTTAAAAGACAGCATCCAGTCCAAGGAGAGTGAAATGTCCAAGTCCCTACAGGACTCCATCCAGTCCAAGGAAAATAAAATCTACAAACCCTTAAAAGACAGCGTCCAGTCCAAGGAGAGTGAAATGTCCAAGTCCCCACAGGACGCCATCCAGTCCAAGGAAAGTAAAATCTACAAACCCTTAAAAGACAGCGTCCAGTCCAAGGAGAGTGAAATGTCCAAGTCCCTACAGGACTCCATCCAGTCCAAGGAAAGTAAAATCTACAAACCCTTAAAAGACAGCGTCCAGTCCAAGGAGAGTGAAATGTCCAAGTCCCTACAGGACTCCATCCAGTCCAAGGAAGGTAAAATCTACAAACCCTTAAAAGACAGCGTCCAGTCCAAGGAGAACAAACTCTCCAAGTCCTCTCAGGACTCCATCCAGTCCAAGGAGGGTAAAACCCAGAAGCCCTTAAAAGACAGCATCCCATCTAAGGAGGGAGATATTCTCAAGTCCCCAGAAGACACCATCCAATCCAAGGAAGAAATTACCACGTCCCCAGAAGATGCCATCCAGTCCCAGGAAGGTGTCAGTATCAAGTCTTCAGAAGAAGATTTGAAGCCCTTGGAGAGCAAATTCTTACATCTTGAAACAGAACTAGAGCCCCTAGAGGAAGGCTTTGTGCGAGTGATCAGAGACAAGGAGGAATTTGAGGAGGTGCTCAAAGATGCTGGAGAGAAGCTGGTGGCTGTGGATTTCTCAGCCGCTTGGTGTGGCCCTTGCAGAATGATGAAGCCACTCTTCCATTCCCTGTCTTTGAAGCACGAGGATGTGATATTCTTGGAGGTGGACACGGAGGACTGTGAGCAGTTGGTGCAAGACTGTGAGATCTTTCACCTCCCAACTTTCCAGTTTTATAAAAAAGAAGAAAAGGTGGGTGAATTTTCTGGTGCCCTTGTGGGAAAACTCGAAAGAAGCATTGAGGAATTAAAGTAATCATATGTTCTGAGAACACTGTAAACTAGTTGATAGCCAATTCATTTTCAATTTGCCAAAGGAAAAAAAAGGAAAAAAAAAGACCAAATAAGACAAAAGTGTTCACCTAAATGGTTCTGCTTGTAAATCAGAAACATGAAAGCCCACCTTGTCTGAAAGAATCAAATCACAGAGTGGCCATGATTTTGTTGTTGTTGTTGTTGTGGGAAAAAAAGGCAAAATTAGATATTCCCTGGGTGGAGATTATAAGTTTCATGACCTTCTCTTTTTCTGTCTTGAAAAATCTTGCTCTTTGGGTATCTATGGTGATCTTGGAAATGCAAGTAATTATGCTGTAGACATTCATACCTAAAGGCCAGTGGGAAGTTTTTGTCATGCATTTTCTGGTGTTCACATGTCTTTAGGGGTTTTGATAAGAAACTTCTAGAAACAATGGGTTGGAATGAGTTACAGGTCTTTGCTATTTTTTTTTGTTCGAGGAGTGATAGAGGCTGTTTCCAGTTTGTAGAGATTGTTTGACTAATCTTTGCTCACAAAATCTGAGAGAAAACTCTAAACGTGGCTTCTCCAAGGCTCGAGCCTGAGCAATTGCTGAGGCCATGATATCCTTGCTTTGGTAGAAGAGGACTCGCGTTGTCTCCTTAGAACTGAATCCTGTTCTAAGGAGTCTACAAGACCTAAGACCCAGGTCTGCACTGGGTGGTAACTTGGTCCAGAGGTTTTGTCCTTTAAGTCGTCTTGGAGGTCTAGTTGATACACAGTGCTAGTTCTAGGTAGTAAGGCAACCAGATCTGGTCTGGCCAGCTCCACTAACTTGTGATACCTATGAGTTACTTTGTGATGCCAGAAATGACTTGGGGTCCCTTTGCTCTAATTATCGTTGTTATTGCTGATGTTGTTACTGCAACAAGATCAGGTGACAGGAGGGCCACCCTCAACGTATTTTGAGTGGACAATGCCATATTACTCAACTTGAGGCACTATGGCAGAGTTCTAGAGTATACCTCCTTAAAAATGAGTCTTTGCAGCTGTCCAATGCTTCCATTCCCTTTACACATGCTGGCAACCGTGTTCTGTTTTCTATTGAATTCAAGTTTTTTTTTTTTATAAATATGAAGTATTAATGAACATTTTAAAGATCAGCATTCCCTCTGTAAAATGTGACAATCCAGTTTACACTAATTCAAGAATTGAGGCCAATCTTAGGGGCTGATTGTAGGTTTCTTCACTAGGAAAGAACTCATACCCTCTAGTCCTTTGCCCCAGACCCTTGCGTGGCAATCTCCCTGGTGAGGCAGAGAGTGGGACAGCCCTACCACCTGGCACTGTGTACCCTTGGTCCTCTTTAGAGACATTTGTCACAGGCTCCGTTGCAGCAGGAATGGCAGCAAAGAAAATACTGTAAGCACTTGACCTTCTTTCCAAAAGTGATTCACAATGACCTACTAAAAGTATAAATGATAAGACACAAGCCAGGGATGAGGAACCAGAGCTGCAGAAGGAACACGGTGTCATAGATAATCACTCTGGCTGGGGGGCACATTTTATTCTGAGTTTATTTTTCACTAAGAGAGAAAAGGGAAACTCATAAATCCCCAGATGCTGTCACCTGAGACAGGCAGGATTTGGAATGTGAGAGAAGAGTTAATGCTTTGCCTCAGCTGCTCAATTGGACATAATCTAAATGTGAGACATTGAGTGACTGAGGGCAGTCCCCTTTGATAATCCCAGTTCATACTTCGATAAGCAGAGTTTTCATGAGTTTTTTCCTAATCTTCAGCAGAATCTGGAGTTGTGGGAACAAAGCCTTTCTGAGTGAGGAGATACCGTACTCAAAGTGAGTGAATGTCTTTCCAGTTTCCCTGCAAATGGACTTTGACTGTATCCTATCTGCCTTCTTTCTAGTGAAGGAAACTTCCTTTGTCATTTTCTATTCCTATTTCCCCTTGAATAGGACTAATTTTTATTATAACTGTCAGATAAGATAATGCCCAGAATTGAAGGAATTAGCCCAGTCTCTAGGTTCCTAGAATCCTGTATGGATAGTGTACTGCCTGCAGCTCTTTTAAATTGGGCCACTTACAGGATCAGAGACATGGAGTTCTCTTATGGGAACTATAGCATCAAAGACATTTCTGAACATGGACTGCATAGGGCTAGGTTACTGTTATGGTTTGAATATAGGATCCCCCAAAGGCCCGTGTGTGGAAGGCTTAGTTCCCATATCCCAAGCCCTCCTGTGTTGAAATTCCCAGGTGAGGAAGCTACTTTGGGAAGGGTGTGTGTGTGAGAAACTTGAGCACTTGGGGCCTATTTGGAAGACAGGTATTATGGAGGGCATATGTACCCTGGAATGACAATGTGTCTTTGCCTTTTCCTATCCCTCTCCTCTGCTTCCTGACAGACATGAGGTGACACATACTTTCTCCACTGCAAGGGTCCCACCATGATCTTCAACCTGACTTTAGACCCACAGCCACAGAACCAGTCAACATAGCTGGGTTTCTGAAGCACTAGCCAAGGAGAGATGATCCCTCTTTGAAAACTGTTTCTCTTAGGTATTGGGCACAGCAGTAGCCAGTCTAACAAAGTTATTGGGTTATCACAGGAAGGCCCTGAAAATGGGCTTCACAGCCAGTGGGATTGTAGATTGATTGTAAAGGAGATTTAGGACTATCTGAATGGAAGAGAAGGCAAGGTCTATCGGGCCAACCCAGCAGAAAGCAGTGCCTTGGCTCTGGTGTCTGATATCTTGTTTGCCCCAAAGCCATGCTACTGCCTTCTGCCTGTCACATGACCTACTTTAGTGTGCTTTAGGCCAAGGGTAACAGTTGGATCTTGGCCTATCAGTGGACAACCTGGGAGACAGTGAGGCGTGAGCTTAAACAATAAAATAAGAGAAGAAATAGCTTTTAACCTCTGATGGAAGCATTTATGATGAGAATCCCACATAATCATATTGGCTGCGCACAATGATTATCTAGCCACAGCCTTACAAAATAATGGAAGGCTGATCGTGGGGACATATACCTTTAATCCCCGCACTCAGAGGCAGAGGCAGGTAGAGCAGTGATCGTGAGGCCAGCCTGGTCTACATAGAGAGTTCCAGGCTAGCCAGGGCTATGTAGTGAGACCGAGTCTCAAAAATAAAATGAAATACTAAGAAAAAAGGAAGGAAGAAAAGAAGGAAGGAAGGGAAAGGAAATCCTATTACAATCAATAGGAAAACTCCACAAATCAGCAATATTTAGAGTAATAATCCTAAATCAATAGTTTTCATATGATTTAATGATAATTAAAAATCAATGCAGGAAAAGGGCATCATTTACAATAGTAACAGCATAAAATGCCTAGCCATAGTCCTTGAGAGGTGAAAAATAAACAGGTTTGAATAAAGTGACAGTTTTTCTCATGAAAATGACTTAACAGACAATATAATTTTAACTGATGTCTCAATGATATGAAAGACTAGAACAACTTACTTTAATTCACTGAGTGGAATGGGCATAAAGTCGTGAATGTAAAGGACGGAAGGAAGATTTGCCCTGGCAGGTAGCTAAATGTATAACTGGTATAGCAATTACGAGACAATGGCATTGATGGTGGAGAAAAATAAGGAGGCAGAATAACCAGTATTCAGATCATGGCATTAATAACCTAGAAAACAAAGGGCTAGGGTCTGGAGAGATGGCTGGGCAGTTAAGAGCACTGACTTCCAGAGGTCCTGAGTTCAAATCCCAGCAACCACTTGGTGGCTTCACAACCATCCATAATGAGATCTGACACCATCTTCTGGTGTGTCTGAAGACAGTGACAGTATACTTACATATAATACATACATACATACATACATACATACATGCATACATACATGGGCTGGGTAGTAGTAGCACATGCCTTTAATCCCAGCACTTGGGAGGCAGACAGGTGAATTTCTGAGTTCGAGGCCAGCCTGGTCTACAGGGTGAGTTCCAGGAAAGCCAGGGCTACACAGAAAAACCCTGTCTCCAAAACCCAAAAATACATACATACATACATACATACATACATACATACATACATACATACAGACAGACAGACAGACATACAGACATCTTTAAAAGAAAATAAAAGAAAACAAAGTACTTCATCTTAATGGACTGTTGAGCAGATTTTTTTCCTGAATACTGTATAGTGAAAGCTTGGTATTTGAAGGAAAAAAATGAGTCCACATCGCACTTGCATACCACCAAAGTAAATGTAGGCTGGATTAAGGTATACAACTAAAATATGAAATCATAAAAGCTGGCTGGTGGGTAGGATGAGTGACTTTTAGCTGCAAATGTCATAAATGAGTTTGGATATGTACAAAACCAAATTCTCCCTGATAAAGTATAAGCAAAATCAGTTGAAATAAAAAATCAGGAGGAATACTTCCTAAAGGAACAAAGAATAGCATCTATTCCTGCAAACTGATAAACCAGCGATTCTCAAAGAACTGAACAGACCTTGCACTTAGGGGTCACCTAAGACCATCAGAAAATGCAGACATCAACATTATGATTCATAACAGTAGCAAAATTTCAGTTATGAAGTTGCAACAAAAATAATGTATGGCTGAGGGTCACCACACCACGAGGAGCTGTTGGTAGCATAGAAAAGTTGGGAACCACTGTTATAAACAGAATCAAATAGTCTCATCTAAAAGAAGGTGAAAGATATCCAGCCACTTCCTTCTGAAGTAAGGACAAATTTGTAATGCGTGGGAGTATTCCATTAGCGGGGAATACCTAGGAATAAATGAGCAAGGTTGAAAGTAGTTCGTAGGGGAACAGTCAAGTCTTGTGTTGCTCGAGTTGAGTGCTACAAGCTTTCTGATCATGGGTGAAATGAAGTACAAATAAGTTTGCAATTTTTAGCTCATTTGTCTGCCTAGTACCTTAAACATCAGATGTTTATTCTTCATAATTCTGAATCCTAGAAATCTGCAATCAAGGTGTCCAAAGACTCCATTTCTGAAGCGGGCACCTTTCCTCTGTCTTAATGTCATGTGGTTGGATCTATGAGTCCCTGATGTCTCTTTAGGTGTCTGAACTTTCTGTAACAACAACCACTCAGATTAGGATCAAGATTAGGATCATGACAGCCTCATTCAAGTCATATTCTGGCATACGGGAAGTTGAGACTCTGACGCAGGAACTTGGGGGAAACATAATTCAACCAATTACTTCATAAGATGAACCTCAGGTTGGGGCCAAAGATTCTTCTGGGGTACATAGCTTAGAAATGTCAGTGTAGGAGTTCCTGCCTCTCTGCTCTCTCTGCCCTCTCTGCCTCTACATGTTAGGTTCACTGCTCGTGCTGATGATGTTATAATTCAGAGGACGGAGGGGACAGCCTATGGAACTAACCTCTGGCTGCCATGACATCTCCACAATGGAAGATGAGGCTGTCTGAAGGTCGGGGAGAAGGTTATACTAGAGAGGTCCTGGCTTCCCTTGAGTTTGGCTGGAAGCAAGATGCTCATGGCCTTAGAAGATGCCACATTGGAACATTTCACCATGTATTTCTTCTATTCAGAAGAAGTCCTGGAGTTCCATGTTAGTCACTAGGCTTAGTATCCCAGAGCACACTGCATCTTTTCCAGCTTGCTTGATGGACATGCAAGAGCAGGGACCAAGCCTGGGTCCTTTGCAAGAGCAGCAGTGTGATTAACCCTAGAGCCATGACTTCAGCACCCAACCCTTCTTCTAAAATGTGATTGTTTCAGGTGTTTTTCCCACAACTGAAGTTGACTAACTCCTGAGAACTGGCTGCTCTCTCAGCACCATTTTGTTCTTCATGCTCAGTTCCTTTGTTTAGAACTTCACCTGGAAGTAAGGACGCGTAGCATACGTGAGTCAGTATGTCACATTCCATTAGAAAGGCCAAGGTTGGGTACCATGCCTATCAGATTTCTTCACTGGCTTGAGCTAGAGGTTGGTGATAAAGCAACACACTCACTTCTTGGTAACTGGGCTGCCCTCTTGCATCGCTCTTTCCCTCAGGAGCTTCTTCAGAGTCTGTGATGATTGCCTGTCAGAATGACAAGCCAGGGACACAACTCATCACACATAGAAGGCAAACTTGTGGCCTTGCCTTCTGCAAGAAGAAAGATTAATTTAAGGCCAACTGGGCTAGCAAGATGGCTCACTGGCTGAGACGGCTTCTTGTACAAACCCGCTGACCTGAGTTTGATCCCTGGAATCTACACAGGAAGGCGAGAGCTTCTGAATTCTAAAAGTTGACCAGCAAATGTGAACCATGCTGTACATGCCTGTGTGTATGAGCGTGCATTCTCAAGTGTCCTTGGTAGGTTAGAGGGGCTTTTGTTTTTGTTTGACTTTTAGGAATTGATGGGTCTGGTAACATCTTGGGTTTGATTCAACACAGTTTCTTGTTTCCTGGATTTTACTACTTTAGTTAGGCTGCAATTTCCTGATCAACCAGTACTTTATTTAATGTTTAGGCTTGACCTTATTATATATAGTCTAGGCTAGCATCAAACTCTACTGTGGAACACAGATTGCTTTTGCCTCAGACTTGAGGTCATCTTGCCTTACCCACCTGGGTGCCACTGCTGCTAGTCTGTTCTGTCCCAGCAGCAAACGCTGTTCTGGACCATTGTCCTTGTGAGTATAGCTTCCTGACATGACCCCAAGTTCTGTTGGCCTTGAACTCTATCTTGCTCGAATAGTTAAGATTTTAAAATGTCTCAAGGGATTTCTTGTTCTGTAAAACATCTTATGCAATAGTTAAAAAAATTCAAGTTAAATTGATAAAATACATTGCAGCTGGGGAAAGTGTTCATTTTGATTAGGCATTTCAGAGGGAGACAGAGGAGGGAGCACAAGAGAAAGAAGGGAAAGGCTAGAGCTTAGTACCAGTGGGACCAGGTCAACTTCTGGCCTTGTGATGATAGGAGGAAGACTCTGTCCTTATGGGATTGGAATCCTTTTGATGGTAACTCTTGTCCTTTTAATAGTAACTCTTGTCCTTTTGATGATAACACTCTTGGGGATTGGATGACTCTGGGTCTGTGAGAGACTTCTGCCTTCAAGAGACATGCTTATGGTTGTCAGCAGGAGGTTGTGGTCTGTCAGGCAGTTTCTCCTTGGTTCCCTACAAACATATCCACTGCATCCCCTTCTGTCCCAGTGGGAAACCGGGATAAAATCATTGGGCTCATTGGTCGGTCACGTTTACACAGAAGCCTAACAGGCAGGGTTTCTGCTGCAGGCCTGGGTTTCTGCCATTTGGATCTGGCCTGAGTCCTGGAGCTCCCTGAAACCTCCTCCCAGGTTGTTGATGGGAAGTGGCACGAAGAAGAGTAGTGTGCACCCCCCAAATTCACTGAGAGACAAAGCTGGGTGTGTTGGCACTTGCTCACAGTTTCAGCACTTGGGTGGCTAAGAGAAAATCTTTAGCTCTAAGCCAGGGTTAGAGGGCTACATATTGAATTCAAGATCAACCCAGGTTATATAATGAAATCCTGTATCAAAAAAAAATCAGAATTATTCAAGCAGAACGAGCCCCTATTTTATTGAACAGAAGGCATACTGAGATGTAGGCTGTCCATGGGGATAGGTATTTTCTGCTCACTTATATAAAAAGGAAATTACATATAATAAGCAAGAAAGAAATACTTTAGAGGTCTCTGCTACTCACTGCTTAGGGACTTAGGACTACTAACAACTGGTAGAAAATATCAAACTCATAGGGATGGAAACAGTAAGCAATCTGACCCAGGGTCAAGGACACTCGACCTGACTTTAGCCAGAGGTTCTGCCTTCTAGCTGGATGCTCTGGCTTCATATCATGATCTAAGAATGGAGATAAGTCAGTAGATGTTCTACTGTTTAGAGATGAGCTATGTCCTGGGTAGTGTGAGCTAGGCGGTATGCCCAGTGCTTTGGTTGCTAGTGACCTGAACTGTATCCACTTGCTTTTCTGGTTACTTGTGTGGAAATTCATGAAAAGCAATCAATGAAGGAAAGATATATTTTGTCTCATGGTTTCAGGAGATACAGCCCACCATGGTGGGAAACTGACCCCATATCAGCAGGGGTGAGAGCCAGCCCGGCACTCTGAAGCAGCTGACCAGGAGCAAAGCACTATGGGGCAGAACCAAAAGTGGGTGTAATATGCAAAGGCCCACTCCTACTGCCCTGCTTCCTCTGGTGAGGTGCTACCTCCTGACAATTTGACAACATTGAAATAGCATTGGCAGCTGTGGTTTTCTACCACATATGCTTAAGTGGTGTGTGTGTGTGTGTGTGTGTTGTGTGTGTGTATGTGTAAGAGAGAAAGAGAGTATACATGTATGTAAGTGTGTGTGTGTAAGAGTGTGTGAGAGGGCTGGAGAGATGGCTCAGCGGTTAAGAACACTGATTGCTTTTCCAAAGGTCCTGAGTTCAATTCCTACCAACCACATGGTGTCTCACAACAATCTGTAATGGGATCTGATGCCTTCTTCTGGTATGTCTGAAGACAGCTACAGTGTACTTATATAAAGATAAATAAATAAATAAATAAATAAATAAATCTTTTATAAAAATGTAGACAAGGTGTTAGTCCCTTTAAAAAAAAAGGAGTGTGTGAGAATGTGTGTATATAGTTTGTGTGTGTGTGTGCATGTGTGTTTGTGGGGGCAATTTCAAACTTAAACCTTAACACAAAACCAACTTACACCCAGTTCAGCAAAATTAGAGAGTTTTATCAAATCTTGACATTGGAAATTCTTTCAAAATTGTTTTATTATATTTTATCCTCTTTGTGTACATATGTGTGTATATAGGGATGCATGTACCATGGTGCGTGTGTGGAGGTCAGAGGACAACTTGTAAGAGTTGGTTTTCTCCTTCTATTACACGGGTCCCAGGGATCAAACTTAGGCTGTACACAGACTGGACAAGGAAGACCCACTCAGCCATTTATTTCCCTGGTCCTCAGACAGCCGGGACGTTCCCACTTCTCAGGCCTGCCGCCCACCTCGATTTTATCATTAGTTTCCTAGTTGCTTGTGATTAGATACAAATTGAACTTTGTTCACTAATTACCTCATCAGACATCCCAACTCTGGCTGGCTGGCTCATGTGTCAGTCCCTGAACTAGTGTGTATTCGGGGGAGCTGAGATACTTGGATTTGTCAGGCTTAGGCGCTTGTAGAATATGGCCAATCCCATCAAGCCAGGTAAGTGGGCAGAGGATGACTTTGGAAAGTGGAAGGAAAGAAACAATGCTATGAACATGGGCATACTGATCTCGGGAAATAGTGTTTGAGCATTGCTGCATTAGATGCATCAGAGCTCATACTGAACATACCAGAGTCCTCCTTATCATTTAAAAGTCCCCATGAGGAGCCAAGCCTATTGAGGGCTGTTGATCTGTCCAACTCTTGTTAAGCACACCACCATATTTCACTTTGATTCACTCTGATTTTCCTGAGTCTGTAATTATATAGGCTTAATACTAGATAGCATCTGTCTTTGTCAAATGATAAATTGTGATATTAAGTAACTTCCCTAAAATTGGCATGATGGATATGAATTGAAATGGAACATGAAACGTTGCATTAGTCTGTTTGATGCTGCTATAATAGACTACCTCACACTGGGTACTTAAAAGCAAATGAAAAACAAACAAAATTAAAGACCTCATCTGTTCAGCCTCTGGCACCTCACAACATGGCAGATAAGGAATCAGAAACATAAGGGACCACATGTATGGCATGGTCTTGTTTTGTAATGCCCTGCTCTCGTTCTCGTGAGAATTAACTCACTTCATAGATATGCTGCACCTACGACCTTACCTCTCAGGAGGCCCCACGTCATAAAGATTTTACTGTCTCAGTCACCACGCCCTCTGATGTACCACTTGACTAACAACCCACTTAAACCATAGCACTTGTGACCCAGAAAAGATGACCCAGAGAAATACAACAGGTGTGAATGGGGAAGACAAGTTGGGAGTGGTCTTCCAAACAATTCATTTGAAACTCACTCTCTACATCTGCAGAATCTAATGAGAAGTGTGTGTGTGTGTGTGGGGGGGGTGTTGTTCCTTCAGTGTTAATACTTCAGTCCTTTGGAGGTAGAAATGGTTATTTCAAATAAATTTTATGCAGCCCAAACTTGCAAATTATCCTACATTGTTACTTAGAATTTTATTGCTATTTTTAGAGCATACTTTCATGCTCCCAGAGTTTTTGAGGGATCTCCGGAAGGCTACATTCTGTGTATATAGAGTAACTAAGAGGTGACCAGATGGCTTGGTGGGTAAAGGTACTTGCTGTTCAAGACTGACAATCTGAATTTGGCCTTCCTGGTGGAAGGGAAAAGATCTACTTCTGCAAGGTTTTCTTTGACACCCCTACTCATACATATGTGAACACACACACACACACACACACCTTGCTGCCTTTGTCTCTGAAAGCCGTGACACTGGTGTTTGAAAAGCCAAGCCAAATGTGGGGCTAATGACTGCTCAATCGATATCTTCCACCAACCTCAGACAGAGGAGGAAACCACTGGTCAGCTAATGATTCTTGGTTTTAAAGTGCAGGTAGAACTGGCAGCTTTCCCATAGAGTGCTATAAAAAAGGCTTCTCTTAAATCATGCCATGTAACTGTGGTCAGACTGTGTGGAACTACTGCCTTGCTGTTAGCAGAAAAACAGGAATTCTCGTAGCTTCTTTGTGTTGTAATTCCACTTCCGTGAGTATGAGGGTCGGCTCCCTATCTTCGTTTCCTTGATGACCCAGGTCTCTTCCGGCCAGACTGAAGTCATTGTATGATAAAGATCCCTCTTCCTCCCCATCCCTTCCAATCCTTTCTCTTTTCCTTTTGTTCTTGCCTTTTCTCTTCTTCTGTCCCCCTTCCTGTCTCCCTAGGACTTGCTAGGTAGCACAGGCTGGCCTAAATTCAAGATCCCCGCTGCCCTAGCCTTCCAAATCATAAGGGTTACAGGTACATAATATGTTCAGCTTGATCGAAGTGTTTGGGAAGGATTAGGAGGTGTGGCCTTGGGGGAGGAGGTGTGTTACTGGGAACAGGTTTTGAGGTTACAAAAGCCTGACATTCCTGGTCAGTTCTCTCTTTCTCCGGCTTGTGAACGGAGGTGTAAACTCTCAGCAACTGTTCCAGTGTCTTGCGAGCCTGCCTGCTACCATGCTCCTGCTCAGGGACTCTGGCCTGCTGGAACTGTGAGCCCCAAATTAAGTGGTTTTTTTTCCTTGGAAGTTGCCTTGAGTATGGTGGTCTATCATAGCAATGGAAAAGAAGCTAAGACCACACCACGACTCATCTCTCCCTGGAATTCCAATGTTTTTCACGCTTCAAGTGAACCCTCAGATTAAGTTCCCAGCACTAATAACCCACTTTTTAGTGTATGGGTTTTCTTCAGATCGTTATCTAAGGATCCAAACCTCCTGACAAAGAGTCCCCCTCAAAGGCATGTGCTGCAAACTGTAGTTCCTCATGGAGGCAGGTGCCAGTGTGGCAGGGTTGGGGGATGGGGCTTAACGGAGATGTTTGGTCATGGCAGTTGAGTGCCAATGATGAATTAATCCCCCTCTCTGGAGACTAGATCATCTGTTGTGGGAATTCAGCCCTTCCTGTTTTCTTCTGCACATTTCCATCCCTTCTTTCTTGGCCCAGATCCAGAGCCTTGCCGGTTTTGCTCTTCCAAGCCTCCAGAAACGTGAGCCAAAGCAAACCCAGTCTCAGACATTCTGCTATTGCAACAGAAAGATGAAACTTTAAAGAGAAACAAACAAAAAGGACAATTATGGCCATGAACTAACAAATACAAAGTAAATAAGATCAACATTTTGTCAGTGCTTACAAATGGCAAGTGCCTATGACCAGGTATTTAGAAATAGCCTGTTTGATTTTTCATGACTTGGTGGGGGCAATACTTTTATTAGCCTCACTTTTATTTTATCATCTCCTTTTATTAGCCTCATTAAAAATATTTCTAACTGGCTGGTCATGGTGATACACACCTTTAATCCCACCACTTGGGAGGCAGAGGCAGGCAAACTCATCTTCATGAGTTTGAGGCCAGCCTGGTCTACAGAGTAAGTTCCAGGACCACTAGAACTATATAATAGACTGTCTCAAAATGCAAAAATTTATGTGCATGAATGTTTTGCCTGAAGCTCTGTGCATCGTGCCTGGTACCTAAGGAGGCCAGTAACTGCTGAGCCATCTTTTTGGTCCCTTACTGACGTCATTTTAACGATAGACTTGAACTTAACCCTGGACTCTTGGTCCACAGGTTATTGCTTAAGCCCATCATACATGAGGCAAGACGATCTAATGAAGATAGAAGACTTCAAATACACTGTTATAGAACTAAATGATTAACCATTTGTGCTAAACAACTGTGGCAGACATTTTTATTCTTTTATTGCCGTGAAAAATGCCTTAACCATTAAAAATGTGCAGGCCAGTAATGTTAAGAACATTCACACCATTGTACACTCAATCTCTAGACCTCTTTGCATTCTGTAAAACATAACTTTACATCCCCCCGCCCTATAACTCCTGGGGAACACATTCTGAGTTCAAGGCCAGCCTGGTCTGTGAAATAAGTTCCGGGACAATCAGAGAGCTATATTGAGAGTCCCTGTCTCAAAAAAAACCCAAAGCATCTGAAGAGATTCAATTTGGTTGTTAGATATAAAGGACCAACAAAAGTACATCTCAAAGGACATGCATAATACTAAATAATTTTAGTTATTGTTTGGTTAAATAGAATTAAGTGTCTAACAAATCAAATAACTAATTATATAACTAACATTATATAACTAAATATATAATTTAGTTCTCATAGATAATAATAAACATGTATTGGATTGTTGCTACTTTATAGACAAGGCCATGGAGTTTAATTGTATAACCACACAGGGTAGCACTAACTGATGGGGTCCTAGATATACCTAGAGCATCCTATACTTCTTATGCATGTGTATAAGAAGGCTGTGAGCAGCCAGGCAATGTGTCAAGGAAGGCTTCAGTGTTCATTTTCTGTTCTTTCTTGTTGAATTTTGTTAAGAGCAACTGTACTTGTGGGAGAAGTATTATCAGTACAGACTGTGACAGGGGCTCTTTGTAGCCCATTAGAGAGTGGCAGGGTGAGGACCAGGGGATACAAGAACTATGGATGGGTTCCACAGACATTTAGTAAATCATAAATGCTTAGAGGGCAGACAAATTACTCAAGGCTGTCTCTCTGTGTGTCCCTGTAACTTGGTGAGGAAGGGAGAGATGGACCCTCGCCTATTCTTGCCAGATGTATGTGTTGCTATGACTTTTTTAAATAGCCAGAGTGTCAATTATTCATTGAAGGATTCCTTGATCCAGTGGTTCCGCCACTGGATGTCTTCCTGTGGAAATTAAAGTATCCTGTGCTCATATATGTGCTTAAGCTTTTTCACTGCCATGCCATTTGCTGATTTAGGAAAAGAGGCACATTAACTGGCATGTTCGTCAGTAAGGCACAGTGATGTGCCCCATGAATTCAGCTGGTTCCAGATGAAGGCC
This sequence comes from Apodemus sylvaticus, assembly GCF_947179515.1. NCBI lineage: Eukaryota > Metazoa > Chordata > Mammalia > Rodentia > Muridae > Apodemus > Apodemus sylvaticus. The sequence continues at coordinate 8,227,567 of NC_067480.1, forward strand.
CACGCCAGTGAACTGTCCGGCGAACGCTGAGGCTCTGCTGGATCCATAAAACAATTATGGAGCAATCTATTGTTTTTCGAGACAGGGTTTCTCAGTGTAGCCCTGGCTGTCCTGGCACTCACTCTATAGACCAGGCTGGCCTCAAACTCAGAAATCCGCCTGCCTCTGTTTCCCAAATGCTAGGATGAAAGGCATGGAGCAATGTATTAAGAGTTCTTCCTTTACTTTTTTAAAATTTATTTTATTTTATGTGAATGTGTGTTTTGTCTCCAAGTGTGTCTGTGCCCAGTGCCTGTTAAGACCAGAAGAAACTGTTGGGCCTCCTGGGAACTGGGGTTAAGGATGGTTGTGAGCTGCCACATGGTTGCTGGGAACCAAACCCGGGTCCTCTACAAAATCAGCAAGTTCTCTTAACCACTGAGCCATCTCTCCAACCCCGAAATTCTTATAAAGACTATCAATGATCACAACCAGATATATTTTTTGGTAAGAAAGTTGGGAAATGACCTACAACATGGCAGGTGGTCTTGGCGACCCTGGTATAGTGAAAGATGTGAAATAAATTCTTCTTTACATGCCACTGCATTATGAAATTTATTGCATAAGCACAGTTTCTAAGAAATTTTATCTAAGTAGAAGAGATAAACAAAATATATACTCTTTAACTTTGTTTTTTTTTTTTTTTTTTTTTTTTTTTTTTTTAAGATTATTACTCTAGTTCACCTGGTCACACAGAGAAATGTCTTCAGGGTATTTTTGTTGTTGTTGTTGTTCCCAAGCTCCTTTTCAGTCTTGATGACTAATTTTGTATTTTGTGGTGAGGTTTCAGTTTGCTTTTTCTGAATCTGTGTTTCTCCCAAACATACTACAATAAGCACCAGGCACAAATGGGCTGTCACACAGTGTGTTCCTGGGATCCTTCTGGGCTTGTCTCAGGTGGTTACCATCTCCATAAAGGCTGCATCTTCTCAGTCCACCGTCAGGAGCCCTGCCACTCTGCAAGTGAATGTTCCCAAGTCCTGTCCATCATGACGTAGTCTCTGTACCATTCAGAGAGTATAACCAGGAGGGAACATAATGATAGGAATTGGGTGCTCATAGTCTTTTTGGGGAGAGCTGGAGGGGCAGGATCTACGTAGGCTCTCTGGGACAAGACCAAGATAACCCATGGGGCACCTGTCCCATTGCTCTGGAATGGGACATGCCTTTGATCCTCAATCAGGAGGCACTAGTCATTATTTCTGTGGTCATAGGTCTTGCTGACCTTGCAACAGTTAATTGCCTCTTGACAGCCAGGAAACTAAAACATGTGTTTTGAGTTCTTGTGTTCTCGTTCCAGCAGGAAAATAACCGGAGGAGACAGAACATAGCTCATTGGTTGAAATATCAAGATGGTTTGATTAAGAGGTCCTCAATGGTCTTAGGCGTTTGAATGTTTAGTCAAGAGCCGTGTTGCCATTTGGGTTGAGGAGTATGTCATTGCAGGGAAGAGTAAGGGACATTGTGACATCTAGAGTTTGCTCTCTGCTCCCTGCTCGCAGTTCAGATGTATGCCCTCAGCTTCCAGCCATAGCCACCACGCCTCTACTCTTCCATCACGGATTATCGCCCTGGAACTGTAAGCACAAACACACTCATTTATAAGTTGCTTGGTCGTGATGGTTTAATTACAGCAATAGAAAAGTAGTCAGTTCAGCACATTGGATGGTCCGGAATCTTAGCTGCAGGAAGTTGACCCCTGAAGCTCTGGAAAGAATTAACCAAAGGCTTTGAGAAAGGCAAAAACCGGTTTGACATGTCTTCCTAGTTCTTCTTAGTCCCCTGCTGACAACACACCGTAGCTAGTGATTTATTTAAAACAGTTTCCTGAGACTCAGTATGGTGGGCTCCACTTCTCAGTGTATTGGTGATTGCATCCCTACCATCCGATCACTGCGGGTGCTTCTGAAGATCAGTTTACGGCTCAGCTCTCCTGCAGAGCGTCCTATTATTTTTCTCGACATGACATCGCTCCATAGACACCTCAAGAGCATCCTACCTACAGTCTAACCTGATCTTTCCATCCCTAGATCCCAGCGCTGTGGTCTCTTTCCACAGATGGCCTTGCTCACCTGTGTGAGTTGGAGTTCTTGTTAGCCTGCACTGCCTCGTTTCCCCTTCCCGCCATACTGATTATCACCCTAATCAGCAACAGACTGGTTACTGTTCCTAAGTGAGATCCATGGCTGTCTGTATCTCCACGATTCCTACACTGCTTCATGCGGCCATTCCCTGTAGTAGCATCCAGTGAACTGCAGCAGACCCTGAACTGGTTCTATGTGTCCACTCACGTTAACCCAGTCTTCATGGTGCTTATAAGACTCCATGGATGGGCTGGAGAGGTGGCTCAGGGATAAAGACTGTGCACTGCTCCAGCAGAGGACCAGAGTTTGATTTCCAGCACTGTGTCACGAGGCTATGGCTACAGCTCCCTGGGAATTTATGCCATCTTTTGGCCTCCGGGGTGTTGGAGATTGGTTCTAAGGCTTTGATCCAGTCGGGAATCTGAGTGTCCAAACATTAAAGGTCATTGTCCACAGTTGGTTTTTGATCGATGCCAGTGGCCAATGGTTGGTCAAAGGGAGATGGGGCAGGACTCTAAGAGTTTCACAGGCTACAACAAACGGGGGAGGAGAGGGAGAGAGAGATCGCCATGAAGTGGTGGGAACGGATGGATGCTGCAGGAGACAAAGCTAACTAACCAACCATGTGAAATTTCGGGTAAGTCGCCACAGCCACTGGCCAGTTAGACCTAGGGTAGCAGGCAGAGGATTGGAAGGGCCCAGCCACTGAGCTAGATGACATACTAACAATAAGCTAATATGTGTGTGTCTTTCACTCGTGGATCCAAAGATTCCCGGGGTGGGCGGCTGGAAGCAAGACCTGCAGGAAGGAACATAAAGTGCAGAGTAGCTAAAACCTCACGCTGCACTAGGGCACTTGCACTTACATATGTATGTGTATACACACAGGTTTTAAAAAAATCTCCATTTTTTTTAAAACCCTTTGATGGCTTCTCATTTTCAAATCATTAGCACGTTTTACAACAACCTACATGTCAGTATACCCACCAGGAGGCACACCTGAAGTTAGACTTGCAACACTTCCCCTTGCCCCCGTGACTGAGGGTGTCCTCACACAGTGAACCCAAACAAACTCTTCCTTAAACTGCTCTCCTCAGCAGAAAAGCAAAGGCTACCTCTGGCCTTTGGGCTTCCTCTTCTGATCCTACTTCCGTATTTGTCCCCTGTGATAGCACGTCTCCTTTATCAATTTAGAATGAGCCTGGCCTATGTCCTCCAGCCTAGTCTCCACATAAGCTACCCCCGGCCCTCTACCCCCTGGCCCTCAGAACACGCCTCTCATCACTCCTAGAAGTTTTCCTCTAGACCCTCACATCAGTTACCACTGGTCACTCCCATATTAACCACACTTCTCACTTCTGTTTCCTGAAATTTGAATAAAATACTAATTATCCCACCTTTGTCTCTATGGGTTGATTGCAAGGCTGCAGGTGGAAATAATGTCTCAGCATTAGTCTCCAGCATCTACCGCAATGCTAGGCAAATGGCAATATTGTAAAATTTAACACTGATTACATAACAGTACTGGGCACTGTTCCAAGCTCCTCTTGTGTAGTAGTCGCCCATTTAGTTATGACAAATTTGGAATGTAAGCCTTATTGTTGTCTCACTGTACAGATGTCAAATTAGTCAAGAATGATGTAGGGAGTTGCTAGGATAACATAGTGGAGACCAGGACTCGAACCAAGCAGTTCGGATCTGCTGTTTGTACTTTTACTGATTATATTTTATTAATCTTAATGTTCATTAACATCATGCCCTTCAAAGTGCTTGCTGACTCATGAACAAATTCACTGTTATAAAGCATGTCTCTAAGGAAGGTTAGTTTACTCACAGAGAAGGAATCCTTCTGATAGATCCTTTGAGACAGGATCTTGCGGTGTAGTTAGTCCAGGCTAGCCTCAAATTTGCAGTTCTCTAGCTTCAGTTTCTCAGTTGCTGACACTTATATGTGTGCACTAACATATCCAGATAAAACAGGTGTCACTTGTACAAGCAACCTTGAGTAGATAGTCAAACCCAAAAGAGAGAATCTGTCTAAAGGTGAATACTGTTAGTAACTCATTCCAGTTGATATAACATGTCTCCTGAGGCTCATAAAAACTTAAGAGAACTGTGCTTAAAAATATGCATATGTTTATACATATGTATTTAAGAATACTGTATTAGTCAGAGTTCTCTAGAGTCACAGAACTTATGGAATGTCTCTATATATTAAGGGAAATTATTGGAATGCTTATAGTCTGCAGTCCAACTAACCCAACACTGGGCAGCTGTGAATGGGAAGTCCAAGAATCTAGGAGTTGCTCAGTCCCATGAGGCTGGTTGTTTCAGCTGGTCTTCTGTAGAAGTAGGTTCCAACAGATGTGCTGGCAAGGAAGCACAAGCAGGCGAAGAAGAGTGAGTCATCTTCTTCCAATGTCCTTATATAGGCCTCCAGCAGAAGGTATGGCCTAGATTGGAGGGTGTATACCACCAAGCCTCCGCCTAAAACTAAGCTTATCTTTACTTGGAATTCAGAGTTCTGTCGCCTGCCTCTTTAAAGACACGCACCTCCTAGCCTGGGCCTAAGCTTTTCATGACCACCTATGCCTCAGATCCAGATCAAAAGCCTGTGTCTTCCAGCCTTATGATCTGGATCACAGGTGGGCCCTCTGTTTCTGGATTGTAGTTCATTCCAGACAGTCAGGTTGACAACTGGTAATATCTTTGTAGGGACTAAAAAGACCTTTCTGTGTTGCCTGAATCAATCTAAGAAAATGAGCATTAGGACCCAGGTTTAACCTTCTGTTAAATAATAGGAGCTAATTAGTTTTTAAATTTTGCCAAGACTACTGTGGACTGTTATTTATGGTGGCTATGAAGAGTCAAAATACAGTATCTAGGGCAGGAGAGGTGACTCAGCTTTTGAGAGTGCACCTGGTCTCCATGGGTAAGTTACACATATACACAGGCACTCATCCGTACACATAAGATAAGGAAATCATTTAAAAATACATAGAATGTAAAGTTGGGCAATGTTCTCTTTCCTGGTTTAGCTCTAATATTAACATGAATGCTCTCACCTGTTCCCACTTCCATATCTAACAGCAAAAGTTAATACTAGACAACTGGTAGAAAGTTGAGTAGTGTGTGACGTTTGTAGAGTTCTTTGTACTACAACAAAGACACCAATAAATACCAAGACACAGGTCACATAAACAGTATGCTAGTTTTTTAGGGGCAGGTGATTCAGGAGCAGTATTGATGTCCTAATAGTAATAAGAAGACTAATTCTAACAAGCTGCATGTGTTCTTAGATTATCCATCATTTAAATTCATCTTATGGTTACTGCTCCTTCCCTTATTTCTTTCTCTTTTCTTTTCTCTCCTCCTCTTCCTCCTCTCCCCTTCTCCTTCCCCCCTTCTTTGACATAAGGTGTCACTGTGCAGAGGTGGATGCACTAAAGCTAGGTTGGCCCACCCTTTATACCTATCCTTTCTGAGGACTGGGATTAAAGGCATGCATTACCACCATGTCTGGCTTGTTATAACACACACACACACACACACACACACACACACAGAGAGAGAGAGAGAGAGAGAGAGAGAGAGAGAGAGAGAGACTTAATTTTTTTTTAGTTAACACTAAGAAGCATTTAACTTCAGTGGTAAGTAACATAAATAGGAAGAAGTTTCTGTAGCTCACCCAGCTCAGGGTTCACATGAAATCATGGTGAGTGGATAAGCAGTCTCTTTGCATGTTGCTGGGAGCTTCTCCATTCTCTCCTGTAGACTGGCTGACTACAATGAGGATGCCTGCGCATTTTAGTAAGAGGCATCTGCCCAGCTGTGAAGTGGTTGTTTAGCCAAGGAGCTTGTCCACAGAACAGTTCTTAGGCAAACGCTAGATTGTCAGACTCTTGAATTTTCAATTCAGAATAGATGTGCAACACTATCCAATGGACTGGTTATCAAACACAAGTTTTTAAAAAACTAAATTAAACCCACAAGCTGTCTTTCAAACTGTATATATTTTGTATTCTTCAAAATGTCCATTTCAAAATAATTTTTGTGGCTAAAAGAATACAAGGTAAAAGTAAATTAGCATTTGTTTTGAAAACAGTTTAAACATTTCCATCTTACCAGGCTCTTCATGACTGAAGATCTGTGCCATAGGTCTGCCTTCTGAGAGCTCTTCTGGGATGGGGTAGGGTAGTGTGCGGACTCTGTCTAGACCATCAATTTCTTAAACTGTGGGTTGTATGTCCCTAAAGGCTCACGTGACTGACTGTGGGATTGGGAAAAGCTTGACAACAGCAAAACTGTTTCTGGATGTGCAACAATCAAATATAAATCCAAATCAAATGAGTGGTGAGTGCAAAGATTTGTGTCGTGTGGGGGCTCACTGCGCTGCACTGTGGGTTATCACTGTAGCCTGGGTTCTGAACACGGTGTGTGCACTTTGTCTCGCCACACGCAGAAGCCTACTGATGCTGCCCCAAACACCTTGGCTCAGATGTGAGATCTCGGGGTTATGAACTGCAATGCTTTCTTACTGTACAGTTTTCTAGTCTTTTAAGAGATTACTTTTCATTATGTATACTTGTTAGGGTCTGTGCACATGAGTACAAGTGCCCTCAAGAGGCCGAAGGCATTGGCTGTCCCTGAAATCAGAGTTACAGGCAGATGTGAACAGCCTGCCATGGATGCTGGGAACAAAATTCAAGTCTTCTGCAAGAGCAGTATGTGCTTTTAACCGCTGAGCCATCTTTCCTGCTGCTAGACTGCTACTTTTAAAAGACATAAAGCCTTAATTAAGGAAACAAGATAGTATTTTCCTACAATTGTTTCTTAGCACGAGTCAAATTTATACATCTTTGGATTGTATTGTATTAGAATTTTTTTACTTTAAAAATTGCAGTTTGGGTTACTGACTTGATTTTAATTAAAAAAAAATCACTCAAAAAATGTCTGGTGATTGGGATAGAATTTCCAACTATTTTTGGAATGCTTCCAAACTTTTTTTTTTTTTTTGCCACTTTGCACTAGGTATTTATATAACATGATTCTCAGGATTAGTAATTATAAAATCAAAACAGCAATCAACTACAAAAAAAGTTGACAATGTTGTGTTTAGCAGCATAGATAATTTTTATGTAGAAATGAACAAGCAAATCTATCTCATTTGTATACAAGCTTGCTTTTGTCTTAAATGGATAAGATTTTTGGTCTGCTTGCTTTTTTTTCAAACTTCATTTTTAGGTTAGGATACAAAGTAGCATTCAAAGAAGGAAAACAAACTTTTTTCTTTTTTTTTTAACGATCAGTCAATGTTTGTTTTATACCTATATACCCAGAGTGGCATAAAAATTTCTCAGGTGTTGGGGCAGCGAGTTGAAAAAGTTTAATAAGCTGTATTCTAGACTGCCCATTTTCGACATTTACTTTCCAGGCAGTCTATTCTAGACTGCCCATTTCCAGACATTTACTTTCGTGGCAGAAGTATCAATATGTGCTTTGTTTCGCGTGGAGCTTCCTAGAGATTTAAATTCAAGCAGCACCATAAGACACAATATAGTTTTTTTGTTTTTTTGTTTGTTTTTTTACTGCACATCCATTTGTTTTGTTTGCCCTTCCCGTTCCTGGATACCCTGGCAATGAGCTGAATAGCTGTCAGCAATTTGCCTGGCATTTTTCTCATTAGGTACATGCTCTCCTAAGTGATGAAGCTAAAACTAGTCCACGAGAATGTGGCAAACAGATTTGGTTTGAGTTTGAAATGAACCACACCGTAGATACAGCACGCGAATTCCACGCTGTTGGAGCAGACATTTCGTTTCTACCCTTGATTACTTGTGCCTGGCACAGATTTTCACTGGAACTCCTTTGCTTTTGAGCGAGGTGTGTTTCCTTCTGCTGGGCAGGAGGCAGCCTTGGAACAGCAGGCAGAACAGAGCGTGCGACCGCAGAGGGCGGAAGGAATCCCCAGCAGACCAGACGGACACGCCCTGCAGCTCTCCCAAAGAGCGGTCTCTCCTTCCGGATAGCCAGGCTCCAAGGCAGCCTGCAAAACCCTTTTCTTTCCCAAGGCAGACTAGACGCCCTAGGCGAGCCAAAAGCCGAGTCAGCGGCCCCACCCACTCGCCTCCAACGGACCGGGGTCGCCTTCCCGGTTCCCAGCAGCCCCCGCGGAGGCGCCATCTGCATGGGGCATGCTGGGAGTCAAGGTACCCAGCGCTTCATGACTCTCTTCCGTTCGAAATTCCACTTGGAACACCGTGAAGGAGCCTCGTAGTCGGCGCTCCAGCCCCGCACTCGCAGCTCCAGGGCCCCAAGAACGACGCCCCTCTCCCGGCGCCGCGCACCGCGTCTCCCGCAAAGAGCCCCACTCCGCCCCGAACACGCTCTACAGAGATTGACAGCAGCGCGGTGCAGGGAGCTGCGGCCAAGTAGGAGGTGCGCAGGCGCAATAGCTCAGCGCTGAGCCCGGTTAGGCCTGGAGGGCGGAGCCAGCACGAGGGCTCCGGGCCGCGGGGGCGCGCACGTAGGCACGTAGAGCCCGTCACGTGGGGAGCCGAGGATCGCAGTGCGCGTGGCCGCGGCGGCTGGTGTGGGGTTGAGTCAGTTGTGACACCAGGAGCTGCTGACCCGACAGGCGGCCCTCGGGACCCGCGGCCCGGCAGCAGGCGCGGAGCTTCGGGAATCGTGAGCCTGGCCCCGTCCTAGAGCTCCGCGGAGCCAGCGCTGCCACCGTCCCCCGCCCCCGCCAGCGAACCGCCGCCGCGGGCGCGCCCCCGCTCTGCGCTGTCTCCTATGGCGTCCGCCTCCGGGGCCATGGCGAAGCACGAGCAGATCCTGGTCCTCGACCCTCCTTCAGACCTCAAGTTCAAAGGTAGGCTGGCTGGGACGCGCCCGAGCGGGGCTGGGGCCGGCGGGCGGCGGGGTGGACGGGCCGTGCTCCCATCCCCCACGCCCGGGCCGAGCGTCGGAGCCGCGGCCCCGCTGCGTCCCTCTGCCCCGCGCCTCGCTGTCCGCCACTGCCGGGCCGGGCTGCGGAGGGGAGGGGAGGGAGCCGGACAGGCACCGTGGAGGGCTCAGCCTGGCGCCGCCGCCATCTTGCGGCCCGCGGGGGCGCCGCGGGAGCCCGCCCGCGCCTTGCCCGCTCGCCCGCCCGCCCGCATGGCGTCCTTGCTCCAGGGCGGCCGCCGCTCGGTCGGGGCTGTGCGGGAGGGCGGCTGGGAGCAGGAGCTCAGGGGTCTGCGGGCGCCAGCGGGCAGCGTTCGGAGGCTTTGGGCAGGCGCGGCCCGCGGGCGAGGCGCTCACAGCGGCGGCCTCGCCCGGAGTCTTCCCGGTCAGGTGCGGGACTCGGCTGAGCCGGGAGACCCAGCAGTGTCTGGCTGGGACTGACCCCAAGTCTTGGCCCGGCTCCAGGCGCGCAGCCGAAAGCTGTGCGTCAGCTGGGGCGTGCACGGTCGTAGGTTAATGGTAGTGGGTCCCTTGTGTCACCTCGACTTGTCCCTAGGTACGAGGACCCAGCCCTTGTGCTCCTAGTCCCTGAGCTCACTTGTCTTTTTACTGAAGAATTCTCAGGGTTTGTGACCCTCTTAGGTTTGCGGTTTCCCAGCATACCCGGAGAAAGCTGATAAGGTGCCACACAGCTTTGGAACTGTTGACTTTGGAGCGTTGACTTGGGATAGACAATCAGGCTTGGTGTTCCTTGTTCAGATCCGAGGCCTTTTGCCTTCTCAGTGAGTAGGAAATGAGAGGTTACACGGAACAATTTACTATGTTTTAAGGAGTACCGACAGAATGGAGCTAAAAAGAAAAACGGGATCTTTATCTTTAAATATAAAGTGGGTCATCCCCCACTCACCTTTGAAAGTTAATATCTTGTGTTTTAATTTCAGGAACTGATGAAAACAATTTTCCTTAGGCACATATCGATTCCAGTACTAAAAGAAAAAGTAAACCCATTATAGTAATGTAAGAGTGAGTCCAAATGAAGGTACCTGAATTGTTTTGTGGGAACAATTTAAAATAGTTCCAGGCACTTAAAGATTTTATATTTTAAGTAGTTTTAGGGCTTATAAACATTTGATATTCTGCTAGTAGCATGCCCCGCAGGTGTTTCAGCACATTCACAAGTTTCTTTTTACTAGACAAGAACTTGATTGTGATTGTATGGCAGCTCTAATATCTTTGGAATCGGGTTGTGAACCACGCTTATAATCCCGGCATTTTGGAAGTTCAGGAACCATCCAGAGTTTGAAATAAACCTGGGTTGCATGGGAGACACTAGACAATATCTCAGAACCTCGGGGAGTTTGAGTGCATTTTGATTTTGTTGCAGCAAATTTCTGTGTTGCCTGATTTTTTTTTCTTTTCTTTTCTTGGAGGGGAGTGGTTTGCTGAGAGTCCTTAGAGTATTTGTACTGTAGTAGCCATCGGTAGTGGACGCGATTTAATGTACATTTTTACGGTATTCTGTGTAGTTTGCTTTTCCCCTGTTGACAGTGTAAGAGCAAATTTTCTGTACTACATAGCCATGTGTGAAAAGTCTTTATGAGACAGGTTTTAAAAACCACGATTGTGCAGTATCCATGTAGATCACTTATTTTTGATGTTAAAAAATAATAACAACCGTGTTTATACAACAGGCTATGTGTTACCAAAAAATGATCCCAGTAGTACTGAAAAAGGGCTTATACTCAGAGGCCAGAGCATGTCTGTGGAAAGAAGCTTCTTTCTGTAGGACGCTCCTGAGGGAAAAGGATCTATCTTTTCAAGTTGCTTGAGGAAAGTAATGCAGAGGGAATGGTTGGGTAGATCCCGAGGCGAGAAGCTGATGTGAATAGACTTAGATGCCCAGTTAGTTGTTCAGAGACTCCTGGAAAGGTAGGAAGAGATGGGAGAGGATTGAAGTAGGAGTTTGACATTTGGAGTTTGACGCGTTCCTCCTTAATGTTACTTTGTTAGTCAGAGATAATTTGGTACATTGGTAGCCCTGTACTAAATGCACAGCTCTACTCTAAGTGGGGGATTTAGAACCACAGTGTACATGATCTTTTGGTTGACCATATCAAAAATTATCTAGCTGATCTTTACATGTGTTTCATTTAAGTGTAGGTTGTTTATACATTTTCTTTTGCAAAATTACTTGATTATTTGCTAAGTTTATTTGAATTATTTGGATTCAACATTGGTTTTTTTTCAGGAGTGACTCAGCCATTCTGAGATTGATAGTTTTTCTTTAATATGAATGACTTGATAAGTATCATTATTTTGCAGTTTTATCTCAGTCTTTTAGTCAAAATTCTTAACTAGTTTTATATATATATATATATACATATATATATATATATAATCTTTTATGATTGTAGAATGAGTTCTAAAGCAGACCTTTTAGTGCTTTAGTGTATAAGAAGATTTATTTTGGTTGCTTAAATCCTAGCAATACTTTGACCAATAATTTAGGTTTGAAATTGGATATTTCATAGAAAAATCTTTGGTCCTTAACGTTTAATATATTATAAAATTTGTTTATTGTTTTGTGTATCATTTTACTTTTCCCAGCTGTTGACAGTATTGGAGGGAAGTTTGAAGAAGAAATTTTTGCAAAATAAAGAATTCCAAGTGTGTGCTTTCTTATAATGGTCAGGGAGAAGAGGAAAACTGACTGAACTCCTTGTGTTGAGGTAGCTCTTGTTAGCACCTGAGGAACGAACAAGGAGCTGTGCTGCCACTGTCAGCCAGCAGTCACACCCCTTCTGTCTGAGCCGATTTCTAATATCCCAGGCTGCCTTTGGACTCCCAGTACAACCAGGAGAATCTTGAATGCTTTTTAAATATAATTTTTAAAAACGCTTTGTTTGTGTAAGTCTTTTCTTGTATGGGCATGTGTACGTACACTTGCCCTTGGGTCCTGAGTGCTTGTGGAGGCCAGAAGAGGGTGTCCACTCCTTAGGAATTGGAGTTACAAATGGTCATTAACTGCTGTGTGGGCTCCTGGAATTGAACCTGGATCTGTGTAGCTACCACAGCTGCTGTGAATGTGCAGGGGCCATGTGGTCCCCAAAAGACAGCATCTGTCACAGCACTCTTCCCTGCCCTCCTGCTCCTAGATTCTCTTCACCTCCTCTATGATATTCTCCAAGCCTTGGGCGTGTGGCCCATTTAGGGCTGAGCACTCGCTGACACCAATCTTAGCACTCTGGGTCCTGAATTAATTACTGCTCATTACAAAAAGATGCTTCTCTGATAAAGGTTGAGAGTAGCACTTATCTATGGGTATAAATGTAGTGTTTAGAAGACAAGTCAACAGCATGAACATGTTGTTGTAAGACAATAGTGGTGGGTTCTACCCAGGGCTTAAGATCTCCCCAGAAGCACTCATTTTTCCCCTCCTCTGGTTTTTTCGTGATGGGCTTTCTCTGTGCAGCCCTGGCTGTCCAGGAACTCACTCTGTAGACTAGGCTGGCCTTGAACTCAGAAATCCACCTGCCTCTCCCTTCCAAGAGCTGGGATCAAAGGCATGCGCTACCACCGCCCGGCAGCAGCAGTCTTTTAACTAGGTTTAAAAGGTATCAGTCCTTCTTGTGGATGAGATTTCAAATACAATTAGAAACTGATTGGTGACCTTTATATTAGTCATGCCACTATTATACCAATGGGCTTAGCTTGCCTTACGGTAGGTTGGCATTGTAGCAAGGCAGGGTCCAAGGTTGGGTAATCTTTTGATATATCTTCTTCCTAAGTGGCCTGCACAGCATCATGAAATATAGTAGGGAGCAAGTTTCTCAATCAGCTCCAGATTGGTTTCTCTGTGTTTTGCATGTGTCTAAGACCTTGAATTTTTGTCCTTCCAAGTGTTGGGATTATTGATAAGTACCACTGTACCTGAGCATCTTTAAATAGCATGTCATTAAGAGAAGCACAAGCACTGAGGAGTACTAAGTTTTGGGAGGAATAATTTAGGAAATACTACATAGTTCCAGAAGATGCTTTTATTCTACATAACCTACATCCAAACTCTGGTATGGTCATTTCACAAACTTCCTTAAAATATAATCCTTAGCCAGTTCTTACAGGTTGTAAGATATCTCCTTGCTCTTGGAGTAAGGTTTTGTTTGTCTTTTTGGTATGTGTATCTTGCTATAGTTGACTGCTTTCTTTAACACTTGTGTGTCAATACATAAACACACAGGCTTTCTTCCCTGAGAAAGATTTTGTTTCTGTGAATTCTTACTGGTTGAGGTCAAATCCCTCATGGTTCATTCTTAGACCATTTTCTAGCATATTTTTGTTCCTCGTGTTTTCAGTCACTGGCTTCTTCGAACCAGAGTGTCTCTTTCAAAAAGTTAAGTAGACAAAGCTAAGATGTTTCCTAACCCTCTGATGTGTTTGTAAAGTGTGGTATGGTGCGGCGGGGGGGGGGGGTGCCTTAGCAGTCCCAGGGTCGAGTATAGAGTGAAGTTTATGTGGGAGCATGGGAAAGGGGGGTTGAGAAGAGAGTGGACAGAGAAAGAGGAGGAAAAGGCGAGAGGGAGAAAGGGGTCATAGAGAGGGACAAGAGGCCAAACAGTTCTTTCTAGAGCCAGCCAAGCCCACCTGGCTGTTGCCATCCTGGTCTTTTGTGTCATTTGCATTCAGACCTCTTGGAAAAATAGTTCATGTTTGTAGTATTATTTAATAAATCCTGTGCGCAGTGTTGCGTCTCCCCTCAATGTTTTATGTTCCTGAATGATAGACACACAGCCTTTATATTTTAGTACGCCTTAAGCAGCACAGTAGCTGGGCAGCTGCCTACCCTCCGTGCTGTTAGAATCCACTTCCCACCGTGACTCTTGAGTTCCTGCTTAGTAATTCCCATGTCACAGCTCTGCTGCTGCTGGGCCTTGCTCCACTGGCCCTTCACATGGCAGCTCCGCCTTCCTGTCCTGCATGCCTCATGCATAGTGTCAGTCACTCCATCCTCCTCCTCCTCCTCCTCCTCCTCCTCCTCCTCCTCCTCCCTTCTCCTCTCCTCTCCTCTGGGGGGGGGGGTCTCATGCCAGGGAAACTTAAAACCCTGCCTCTTTCTCTTTTCACCAGCTATTGGCTTTTGGCATCTTTTATTTACCAATCAGAATTATATGTGCAAACAGTTTTGGGGAACACAACATCAGCATACAAGCGTCTACATGTGCTCCTTTACCTTCTTCACCTCCAAGTTACTGTAGTCACACTTCTGTCCTCACTACTTGATTGTCTCCTGCGTTGATCATTTCTAGTATATATATAACTATCATTTACTACTACAGAAAGTAGTATAACTCTTGGAAAAACTTGAGTTTCACTATGCCCCCTTCCCCCAAGTCCCATGTGTGGCTCCTTCCTTAGATGTTAACTGTTTCAGAGACCCTGACTTGCTTTCAACATCATTGTTCCTTATTCAGACTTACTAGGTTTTTTTTTTTTCCTCAACTCCATATGCCTGCTCCTGCACATTTTGGTAGATACGCAATTCTGTATTTCATTCAGACTTACAGTCAAACACTTTTTGTTTTTTTTTTTTTGGAGATAGGTCTCACCATGTAACTCTGGCTGACATAGAACTGTATATGGTGGCCTTGAACTCAAAAAGATCTTCCTGCTTCATCCTCCAGAGTGCTGGGATTAAAGGCATGTGCTGCCACTGGCTAATTGAAAATATTTTATTATTATTGTAATTGTGTGTCTATGGAGACAGGAGGAGAGAGAGGTGGGGGAGTACAGTGTCTGCATGTTGTGTCAGGGTTGTTCAAGGTTGTGAAAGTCAGAGGACACCCTGGGTCTAACCCAGGAGGGGTTGTGCTTGAGTGGAAAGTGTCTTACCTAATGATCCATTCACTGGATATAGTGCATCTTTACTGTGCTATTTGTATTGAATGTTCCTACCAAGTGACAGCTCAGAATCCGTTTATCCCAAGCTCTCCTGCTCCTTAGCCTGAACAGTCATACTCTGTAATTACTCAGGTATACTCACAATCTCTTTTTGCCCTTGTTGGTCCATCTTTTTAAATGCATCTTCTGCTTGTAAACTTGTTATTTTTAGAATGAATTCAGTCATGAATTTGTGAGGAGTAAGTTACTGAGGGATTAAATGTGTGTGTAAATGATATTTCTTTTTGTTTGTTTATTGGGTGGAGGGGCAGGTTTAAAGATATGTCAAACTATTTTGTGTTTCATTAAGAAATACTTAATTGGGCTGGAGAGATGGCTCAGTGGTTAAGAGCACTGGCTGCTCTTCCGAAGGTCCTGAGTTCAAATCCCAGCAACCACATGGTGGTTCACAGTCATCCGTAATGAGATCTGATGCCCTTTTCTGGTGTATTTGAAGACAGCTACAGTGTACTTACATATAATAATGAATAAATCTTTAAAAAGAAAAGAAATACTTAATTGTAGCTATGCAGATTGGTGTTAGAAAGATAATTAGATGCTGTGGTGCAGTGATTGTGGCAAGAAATGGGCATTGGTGTTGAAGATAATGAAAGGTCAAAATAGACATACGTGCTGAGAGAAGGCGTGGCTTCCTAGATGGTATGCATGAAGGGAGGGGTGGTGGCCTTAAGTGAGCTAAGGAACATGGATGTCTGAATCAGACTGGTAACATTTTCTTTGGGATATATGGAAGAAAGGTAGGAGGAAGACCATACTTCTAGAGTGGCAGTATGCTTGAGACTTGTAGATAACTAATGAGAAGGGGCTGGAAGTATGTAGGTGTGGATTGGTTAACTTTTAGGGGATGATTTCACCTGTAATAGCAATTCTCTTTAAAACAAAACTTGGATCTCTTTGCAGTTGGGTTTTTCACCTGCCCGTGCACATACTTGTACTTTGAATTTTCATAGTTCTAAAAAATGAGTGCTAGGATAATTTGTAAAGAATTGATGAAATAGGTTGGTTTCTTTTCTTTTTTTGTACGTTTTGTACGGTCAGTGAGGCAAAAGTATTTTTTTGGGCGGCGGGGGGAGTTGGCTTTTGAAGATTTGTGACTACATATAAGTATTGAGTCATTTAGCTTGCCTTGGTGGCATTGAAGGGACAAGGTAGAAGCAAGAGAATCCGGAGTTGGAGCTAGCTTGGGATACAAGGGGACTTAGGGTGGGGGTGGGGGAGCGAGACTAGGGAGATGGCTCAGGTGCTTGCCCGCCAGCATGAGAACCTGAGTTTGGATTCCCAGCAACTGGGTTAGAAGGAAGGTGTGGGGCTCATTCTTGTAATCCTAGAACTGCAACACTGTGAGACAGATGAGGATCTCTGGGGGCTTGCTGCCCAGTTAGTCCCACCCTAGTTGGTAAGGTCTAGGCCAGTGAGAGACTGTCAAAGGAAATGGATGGTATTCCTGATAATACCTACTTTTATTCTTTGTCTTTCAGGTGCACCTACACAATTAAAAATACCAAAAAATAACTTAATCAAATTAAGTCATTTTAATCAAATAGGAAAATATGCTGTAGTACTGTTTTTACTTACAAATTTTGATTCCTATGGTTTGTGATCAACTGTGGTCCCAAAATAGAAAGGGAGAAATTTCCAGACATAAACAGTCCATAAGTTTAAATTTGTGTCCTTCTGAGCTGGAGGCTTGCCAAGGACCTGGCTGTTGGGACAGTTATTTCCACACTGCAAAGCTACCCACTAACCAGTTACTTAGACATTTTCTTACCAGATTGTTGGTATCACAATATGCATTTTTAAGTTTCCCTTGTTTTACCTTCTTAAAAATGGCCTAAAAACAAACAGGTGCAGGCAATTTCAGTGTGCCTGGATATGCCCATGAGAAGCCACAGAGTGTTTCCTTTAAGTGCAAAGTTCTCAGCTTAGTAGGAAAACAAAGAAACTATAGTGGTGTTGCAAAGATTTACAGTAAGAAAGGATCTCCATGCATCCGTGAAAAAGGGGAAGGGATTGTCTTAGGATTTGCTGTTGAACTTCAAATGATGAAAGTGGATGGCCATGGTATGTGATACAGGCTTGGTTAAACGGAAAAGGCATTAAATTATAGGACTTGATTCTGGTTTTGATTTTAAGTAGCCACTAGGGGTTTTGGGACATGGGAAAACTTGATTTGAGTTCTTGAGAATTTGGTATTTTTTACAAATTGTTAGCATTAGTAATTGTTAAAATTATTGCTTTAGTGTATTACATTCTTTCCCTCCCCAAACAGAATTTGTTATACATAGTTAAGATATTAGTTAGCTTTTATCATTGCTGTGATAAAATATGTATGGAACTGGCAACCAAGGAAGAAAGGCTTCTTTCATCCACTTTAACAGTTTAGGGAGATAGAATCCATCATGGTGAGGAATTGGTGACAGGAGTTTGTGGCCACACTGAATTCTCAGTCAGGAAGCAGACTGGCGGTGAGCACTGGAGTTTACTGTCTTGCTCCTTTTTATTTGGTCTAGTACTTCAGCCAGTGAAGTGCTGCGGCTCTCTGTTAACCTGACCTAGGTCACCCTTTCGGTGTGCAGACTTAACTCTGCGAATTCTAGATCCTGTGGGATTGACAGTATTATCCATCACAGGTGTATAACATGTTATGTGATATATGTAGTAATAAATGGCCGCATGACTGAAGCAGACTAGCTTGTTTCCTGCCCCTCCTCTCTTGCCCTCCTCACCCCTTCCCCCAGTTGAAGTTTTGTCATGTAGCAAGAATCCAGACCCAGCACAGTTGAATATTATATGTGTTATTAGGCTTCTAGACATGTTTAAATCCTGCATGTGTGCTAGTTTGAATTCTTTGACCTCTCTCTGTTCACCATCCCTCCTCTTTCTTTTCTTTTCTTTTCTTTTCTTTTCTTTTCTTTTCTTTTCTTTTCTTTTCTTTTCTTTTCTTTTCTTTTCTTTTCTTTCCTTCCTTCCTTCCTTCTCTTTCTTTCTTTCTTTCTTTCTTTCTTTCTTTCTTTCTTTCTTTCTTTCTTTCTTTCTTTTTCTTTCTTTCTTTCTTTCATTCATTCATTCATTATTATTTTTTTTTTTTTTTTGGTTTTTTTGGATTTGGTTTTTTGAGACAGGGTTTCTCTGTATAGCCCTGGCTTTCCTGGAACTCTAACTCTGTAGACCAGGCTGGCCAAGAACTCAGAAATCTGCCTGTCTCTGCCTCCCAGAGTGCTGGGATTACAGGCGTGCGCCACCACCGCCAGGCATCCCTCCCTTTTCAGGTTTTCTGCTGAAACTTTATTTTTTGGGGTGACCTAGAAATCAGGTCTGCCTGCTTCTGCCTTCTAATTGCTAGAATTAAAGGTGTGTACCACCATGCCTGGGCTAAAAAAGCTTTGTCTATGCAGAAGTGGTTTGTGAGGGGACCCTTCTGCCAAGGCATCTATTTAGTGGTCACTTCTGATCTTTCTCTCTTGTTGGCTTTGTGTCTGTCTTTTGAGAGACACTCATGTGAAGGCTTATTTGCTTTGCTGAGATGGAGGATCTGGCTTTCTTAGAGTTACAAAAAGAAAAAAGTTTTTGGGAAGAAAACTAAACTTAAAAGAACTATTTGCAAATACCTGTTTACATATTGGGTTTTCTATAACGAACGTGACTCAGATCATTCAAAATTTTAAACTCAGGAAAGTTTCCAGGTGTTACTACATTGTATGCTTTTTTTAAAATGTGACTTAATAATTTAAACATATTTGTGTAATTTTGTTTGCCCTTTTGGAGTGGGGAAGGTATGCTATAATCAAACCTGGGCTTTATGCATAGGAGTCAAAATTCTGCTACTGAGCTGTATCTTCAGTGCTTGCCTAAGTACTTTTAAAACAAATATTCTATAATCTCCTCAAGTTGTTTCTTGAGTTTCAATTTCTAACAACAAAAAGAAAACATTTTCTTTGTATGTCATATTCTTATTTAAAACCCAACAGTAAGTCTTTAGCATCTAATCAGTCTTGAAATTTTCCCAGTTGTGCTTCTGGTTTTAGTTGTTTCTTTCAGTATGTGTGTTGCATCAGGTTGCTGTGTGCTGTGTATTTGTCTTAACCTTTCTCTGCTCCTTTAAGTTATGCCATTGATTTGTTGAAAAGACCCTATCAGTTGCCCCCCAGAAAGTCTCATATCTAGATGTTTTGATGTATTTAATGCAAGTTTTGCCTTGATTTAAAGAGGCTTGATTAGTCTTGGGTTTCAGTACTTGTGGCAAAGTATTTCATAGATTGCATTGTGTCACATCTGTTGTACTGCTTGTAGTGATAAACTGGTTGGTCATGACATTCTTATTCTTTCATTGAAAAGGTACCTAAATATGATGCATTTGTTGTAATACATACAGTTGATACACTGAATATCCTTGAATAAACACAGCTTATGTTAGTGTTCCCTTTGCAGTGCTACTTCCAAATAAATTCATTGATCTTGGGAGAATGTCTTTGGTTTAGGTAGCACTTGTCATGCAGATTTACAATTTAAAATTGTAGTTAAAGTCTAATCTGGCCTGACAAGATGGCTTAGTGGGTAACGACACTTGTGCCTGACAATATTGAGTTTAATCCCATGACCCACATGAGGAAGACAAGAACATGCTTTTTCAGTTTGCCTTTTGACCTTCACAGTTGCACCTTGGCACCAGTACACATGTGTTTCGTGCACCGACACAAAGTGAGCAAACAAACAAACAAAAACCTTTAAAAACTTAAAACCTAATTTGTAACAACTTTGCCAATGTTAGATCAAACTAACATGTTTATGTTGTCATCAGTTGCTGGCTTATTGTGAGAATTTTATTAGGTGTATTTGGTGATACTTAGAGAAATAAGCATTAATACTTACAGTATTAATAATAAGAGAATTGGCCCCACTTATAGATGGGATTAAACAAGTCGGTTTAAGGTTCCTCCTCCCCAGATAGTGTGGATTGGTTCAATGTGGAAGTATAAGCTGAATAATTCCCTTTCCTCCCCAACTTGCTCCTTGGTCATGCTTGTGCAGGAATAGAAACCCTGACCAAGACACAGAGTTTCACTGTGTAGCCTTGGCTGTCCTGGCTCTGTAGAGCAGGCTGGCTTGGAACTTTTACAGATCCACCTGCCTCTGCTTCCCAAACACTGGGACTAAAGGTGTTTGTCACCACCAGACAACCCCCATCATCTGGCTGCTATTGGATCTTTTAACTTCTGGAAAAGTCTTCACCCTGCCCCCCCTCCCCACTTTTTTTTTTTTTTTGTAGTAAGTTTGAAGTTCTTCTGGGCTACATATGAAATTCTATGAAAAACAAACCAAAACTAAAAACAGCCAAACAACAAAAATGTAGAACAAAACAAAATAACAATCACAAAAGCAGAGTATAACAGAATGTCTTAAAAAGCAATCCTAAATGTTTGAGAAGGAATAATTGCTGTCTACCATCTTTACTATTGAGAAAGACACCTTCAAGATAATAAGTTGATTATAATGTCACTTAATTTTGGAGATGGGAGGGACCTAAGAGATCCTATTGCCTATAATGGTTGGATTAATTTGGGGGGATCATTGTGTATTGCTTTAGACTTTAAGCCATTCAGTTATCTACATTATGTTTTAACAAAGCCATAATACACCAATAACAGAAACCACTCCTGTCTGCCTTTTCATTGATAGCAATGAAAAGAATAATTGCTTTAAGTTGTTTTTCTTTTGTGAAGATGACAAATGGGTATTGGATTTAGATGCCCATAATAACAACACCTGGAGTGTTGGGAAGTGGTTTAAAAGAAATAGAAGACAGGATTCCAGCTCATGT
Organism: Apodemus sylvaticus; assembly: GCF_947179515.1. Taxonomy (NCBI): domain Eukaryota; kingdom Metazoa; phylum Chordata; class Mammalia; order Rodentia; family Muridae; genus Apodemus; species Apodemus sylvaticus. The sequence goes on from NC_067480.1 coordinate 8,248,411, forward strand.
AGCTTTTAACAATGATTCTGACCTGTCGTGTGGGCAGGCCCGGTGCCCTCCCTCCTCAGATGACTATACACTCATTGCTTCTCTGTTACGTATATTTTGATGAGTTTTCATAATATATTTGGAAAATGTTTACTTATATAATACACTATGGATGAATAAGTGCAGTAAGCAGCTTAAATAATTAAAGCTTTGAAATATTAGAGAGGCTTAAGTAAAATTATGAAATCTTGGCTTAGCATTAATCTCAAACCCGTACTTTAGTGAAATTTTATAAAGGGCTATTTTTTTTTTTATAAATTTTTATAAAGGGCTGTTTTAACTACACCTTTTTGAGTAGAAATAAAGGTGCTGGAGAGGTGACTTGGCAAATAAGAATAGCACCTGCTTTGCTAGGGGTCCTGAGTTCAATTTATCAGCATTCACAGGGTGGCTCACAGCAACCTGTAACTAGTCCTGAGGGGTCAAATGCCCTCTTCTGGTGTGCGGATGTACATGCAGACAAGACACCCATATACATAAAATAGAGAAATAAATAAATCTTAAAAAGACTCATTTTGCTTTCCAGAAAATAGGACTGTTGATTTGTACAAGAATATTTGCGCAAGAATGCTTACCAGTAACTGCTTTCAGACATTGTTGTAACTGCTGGAGATACAGCAGTGCATGAAATAGAACTAGTCTTTTTGATAGCTAGCTCAGCACAGTAGAGAACAGGTAAATAAATTAAGGTGACTTCCTTGCTTTAAGAAATTGGTAGGGACTGGAGATGGCTCAGCAGTTAAGTGCTTGTTGCTTTCCCAGAGGACCTGTGATCTATTTTCCCAGCAACACATGGCAGTTTTTAGCAGTCTGTAACTGCATTTCCAGGGCTCTGACATCCTGTTCTTGCCTTCCTAAGAACCAGACAAACACAGATGTACATGCAGTCAAAACACCCATACACATAAAGTTAAAGGAAACATGTAGTGAACTTGTTTAGAGCTTTCTTGGATGTACAATGCTTCAATATTATTTATTTTGGGAAGTGTTTAACATTTGGCCTGTGGGACCAAAGGAAATAATTATATTATATAATGCTAATTTGATTGCTCTAATGCTCCAGGAATCTACGTGTATTTATGGAAATAAGTACAGTTCAGGCTCTGGAGTCAGACCTGGTTTTTACATTTACTGTTTTTTGGAGACAAGATCTTTTACACAGTCCTGGCTGTCCTGAAACCACTGAGTTCAGGCAGATCCTGAACTCAGATTCTGCCTCCTGAGTGTTGGCATTAAAGAACCACCTCGCCAGCTTAGGAAACTTTAGCTGGTTTAAGTTAATTTGGCAAAACCTGTGAAAAGATAATAAATAGCAATGACTTTAATTTATGTATTTATGTGGGGAATATCCAGCCCTCCTCAGGATTTTTACCTTTTATATTCAGATAAAAATACAGTAAAGATATAGTATGGTAAAACTAGAATGATTTATGAAGAAAAAAAAGAGTTACACTTGAATACACCATGTATACATTTGCCTTTTATTATTTCTTTAAAAATGACTGTTAGGGATATTTCTGGTATATAGTAATTCAACAGATACTGTATTGAGTATCAAAAGGACTCTAAGCTTGTTAACTTGCCCACTTTAGTCAGGAATGCATTAAATGCTTCTTTAGGAGTTTATGGTGTAAGAGAGTAAGTGGGACAAGGCATACATAGAGTAGGAAAATGTGGAATGCCATGAAATACGTATGGGTTGTGTTTCGTAGGAATTGTATAGACAGCCAGAATATATTGTATATATTCTTTGGTATTGAACTTTGTGCTATTATATAGAAGCCACTATATAATAGTATTATATAAGTACACATAATCTGTGTACTATAGAACTAAGAAAGACTGTCAGCAATTGTGAAAAGACTGTCAATTTCACTTGCTACAATTCCATGGATGTTAGAACACATGAAACCATCTGAATTGAAGTAAAAGGGCTACTCAGTTATTCATGATATTACAAGGACTTCTGTAATTGTGTTGTTCTAAGATGGATGTCAAAGGTCTTCTAATTGGAGCTATCCACAGAGTGCCTTTGCATAGAACAGAGAAACCCTGAGCTTAGAGTACTTTAATCTTTCATGGTGTGCTACACGGAAATTTACCTGACCTTTGTTGCAGAGTATGGGGCAGTAACTGTACCTGATCTGGTCCTCAGGAAGGAGGCATTATCTTATAAGACTTCTGCTTGGCACATCCCTGAAAGGAGAGGAATACAGGTGAAGATGCTAGACTCTTGAAGCCTTGGGCCAGGGTTAGCTAGGAATCGTCTGAAAGAGCACAGCATTGATAAAGTGGAATTGGAGTGTGTGGGTGAGCATGCTTTGTGACATCCCTGCTTGATTCTCTATTAGCTGAGCTGAGCTTGACAATTGAAGAAAATTTTATTATCAGTAATTCAGAATGGATGAAGTTTTGAAACTTACTTACACTGGCTCTATTTTTGGAACCATAGCTGGAATTTAAGTTTTTTTTCTTCTAGATTTTGTGTGTATGAATGCTTTGCTAGTAAATGTATGTGTACTACATGTTTGCCTGGTGTTCACTGGAGTCAGAAGAGAGCATTCATTCACTGAGTCCCCCATCATGTGGGTGCTGGGAACTGAACCCTGGGTCTCTACAAGGGCAACAGTGCTCTGCTTTTTTTGAGAGTTTCTTAATAGCCCTGGCGATCCTGTAACTCAATGGCCTGTTTTTGCCTCTCAAGTGCTTGGCTTGAAACAAGTAAACTGTAGCCCTAAAAAAACAGTTCAAAGCCTTTTCAACTTATACCTGGATTTAGATACATTTGGCTTAATACTGCTGGCATTAAGGGAGTTGTATGTTATAGTTACTCATAAAAAAGTATACTTTCAACTAAAAAAAAGGTAAAGTTTTCCCAACAAAAGTCCAAGATGGTGGAAGCTGTATATTCAATGTATGTGTATTTCATTTTTCAAATAGAATGCTTTTCACTGTGTGCTGATTTTCACATGTCACACAGTGCCACTGGGATTGGTAGTATTTTTACCGTTAGATGTCATAAAATGGGCTATTTAAGTAGTTTCCTAAATTTTAAGTAAACATTTATGGTTTCTGGGAACTAAACTTGGTTCCTCTGTAAGAGTACTAGTAACTGCTGAGCCATCTCTCCACCCCCTTCATTGAAAATAAGTTTGTATTATGTGTTATCACAAAATAAAATGATCTGCCCACGTAAACAAATTTAATAAAGTACCCTCCTTCACTATAACAAAATAAAATAAAACTATTTTTCTAGAGAAATACCCATTTCAGTCTATAAATGGTTAGACATGACCAAGGGTATGCATAATGAAGTCACATGCTATGGTGGTTTAATTGAAAATGGCCCCCATAGGCTCATGGGGAGTGGTACTATTAGGAGGTGAGGCCTTGTTGGAGGAAGTGTGCCACTGGGGAGGGGGTTGAGGTTTCCAGTGCTCACCCCAGGCCCACTGTCACTCCTGCTGGTTTGCAGATCCAGTTGTAGAACTCTGAGCCACCTTTCCAACCTGTATGCTGCCAAGCTTCTGACCACGATGATAATGAACTAATAAACCTCTGAACTATAAGCCAGTCCTAATGAGATGTTTACTTTAATATGAGTAGCCTTAGTCAGGGTATCTCTTCCCAGTGATAGAGACCCTAACTAAGACACATGCTTATACCTACTTTAATAAGCTTGGATTTAGAGAAATAACTGACTATTCTAGTAGTGTTTCCTTATCCTTTATAGAAGAAAACACAATATATATATTGGTGAAGTCAGGTCAGTGAATCAGTCACTGGTGGATGTTTGTGAACTAATACACATGAGTTATATTGGCACTTTAAGCATGACATTGCTATTGATAAAATTTTGTAATGGTGAACCTCACATTTCAAGTGTTAAAGAAAAAAGAAAGTTTCCTGTTTTAACAAATGCATCCTAAAAAAGAGATTTCTCCCTATATTTGTGTTTTATTTTGAAATATTAATAGAATACCAACTTTAAGACATAGACTAGAGACTAAGGCAGTTATGGTGCACTCCTGTAAGCCCAGAGCTTGGGAGGCAGTGGCAGGCAGATCTCTTGAGTTCGTGACCAGCCTGGTGTATAGAGTTCCACGACAGCCAAGGCTACACAGATGAACCTTGCCCACCCTGTTTTCTCTTCCTTGGGGTAACCAAGGTTCTATTGGAGGGAAGGAGCCAGGTGCAGGTGGGTGCAATGCAAGATCTTGGTTGGTGATGAGTGTGTGGGTAAAGAACACATCTGGGGAAGTTTTGGAGAACTGTCTTATTTCTTACTTGGAGGAGAAGGGATGTTTGTTCCACTGAGGAGATGGCCAAGGTCTCTGGGGACATGTACCATTGGCCAGGGCAGGGGTGTTGGAAGATCCTTTATCTGCATACTAAGGGGCTTGCAGGGGTAGGTGGTGGTAGTGATGCTGCTGCTTATAATGTCAAGCAAGGGGTGAGGCCCGATAGCTGTCAGGGTAATACAATTCTGCTAGGGTTGGTGGAGGGGAGCTAATTTTTTGGCACTAGGTTGGGAGTGGGGAGGAAGCCAACTCCTGCGGTTCTCATATTTGAGGAATCTGGAATAGAAGCTTCTCAATCATCCCCCCTCCTACCATAAGCCTGGATCATTATGGACCCACAAAACCCTGTCTTGAAAAAACAGACATAGACTAGTGAATAGTGTGGCCAGACAACGCATTTTGGTTGGAATTAGTGGTAGAATAAAAACCTCATAGAGTGTTCAGTAAGAAAAGTGCTTAGAAGAGTTGGGTCTTTCAATCCTCTAAAATATGTATCCTCTCAGCCAGTGACCTGATTTCCTCTCACTGGGGGCACATCTTAAAGATTGTATTGCTTCCCGGTAGAGTCAGTCGCTCTGGGCAGTGGGGACATTCAAAATCCAAGTTATAGCCTCTTGAGTTCAGTAGAATAGAAACATAATTATACTGTGAGACTGCCCTAGCATTGCAGAATATTTACCATTCTGTATCCCTCACTCTTCCTGGTAGAAGCATTTATGTTAAGCCAAAATGCCAAGGGAAAATATTTCTGGTTTTTATGTAAAAGATTATGTTTGCAGTTTATAGTACCTTCTGTTTATATAACCTTTTTTCCTGAGATGTGAAAAATTTGTGTGTGTGTGTGGGGGGGGGGGTGTCTTAGTAGGGTGATAACAGCTTCCATAACAGTCTTACTAGCTTTTATGAATTCAGTGTTAAGATTTGTGGATAATGCCTATGCATGCTTTTAGCTTTCATCAGATTCCCAAAGAATTCTGTTGCTTAAACATGTGGACCAGATGTTTCTTTGAGTCAAGCAGCAGTCTTTGTTAGCCATATAATTTGGCTATTTTATTCACTATTACCAATATTCTTCAATCTTCCTTTTTAACAAGAACCAGTGGGCTCCGACTCACGTTTGCTTAGAGGGATCCAGTGGAATAAACCATCTCCAGTGTACTTTTTATAGTTTTACAGTTTTGATAAGAGTTATGACATTCTTTTTTCATAAGGATAATTGTCTAAGCATTTTGTTTTGGAGAGATTCTTTTTCCTTTTGCTATATTGTTTTATCTTTTCACTTTTATATTTAGAATCCTTGTTGGGTAATACATTAAGTACTCTTTAGAACACATAATTTTTAGGAGTTTGATTAAAATGTCTGTTATTTTTAATATTTCATTTTATTTAATATTACATAATATTTTATAGGCTGGTCAGAAGGGTCAGTTGTAAAGGCCTGCCACACTAAAGCTCTCATCATGATTTATGGGCACTGACACCATTAAGGAGGTGACTCCTTGTCTCACCTGTTTCAAATGTATTTATTTCTACCCTTATACTGTGTATCTGGGAGACAAAGTGGACAGGTTTGGAGGGTGGATCCTCCCTTTTATCTTGGGTAGTTGTATTATAGAGATGTTAAATCATCTATTGATCAGAACCAAGCAATTGGGGAGCAGCAGAGGGTGTAAGATCCTCTACAGAACAAATGAGTGTCTTAAAATGAAGCAAGCGCTTCAAGTAAAAGTTTATTTCTTAAGGCTTAAACTAAGCAGTTTTTAAATTTTCCTACCTTGTGAAGTTTTTTTCTCATGTTAGGCATTAGGTACATGTATTTGTTCTTTTTGTTGTTGTTGTTTTGTTTTTTTGAGACAGTTTCTCTGTAGTCCTGGCTGGCCTTGAACTCAAGAGATCCCCCTGCCTCTGCCTCCCTAGTGCTGGGGGATTAAAGGCATGCTGACACCACTGCCCAGGTCTGTCTTTACTTTAAAAAGTCTTTGTCTCAGACAGTTTACCAACACTCAAACTTTATTGTACATAGTTGGTTGGAGACTTTTCTAAATCCAGATTTCAAAGTATGACTGGTGCAAAGTTTTAAAAAAAAACATTATTTTTAACCCTGTCTCGAAAAACAAAACAAAAAAAAAACCAAACACAAAAAAACCCAAACATAATTTTTGTTTATGATTCAAACGGGTTAGAAGGTGACTCTGGGTCAGGGAGCTTGCAGTGGAGCTTGAAGACAGTTCAGTCCTTGAACCCACATGGTAGGAGAGCACTGACTCCTGATGATACTATACATGCAGACATACAGTCTAAGTAACACAGACAAATAAATGAATGAAAAGAGGAGATAAAAATAGGAGGGCTTTATAATGTGTTTTCCTTTAGACTTCTTGACTTTTTCTCTCCCTTGTGGTGCTGGTGGTTGAATGTGGGACTGTACAGTCTACACTACAGTCTTCTTAGTGTTCTAGTTTAGATCCTCAACATCACTCCACAAAAAGCAAAAGCATAAAATAGATTTTTAAAAGACCATTTATAACCATTAAAAGAAGAAAACCATTAAAAGGCCATTAAAAGCAATTAAAATGCCTTCAAAATCAACAAGAAATTCTTGCTGCGTAAACTAGACTGTATAATCTGTTTTACTGTTTTAGCCAAACCCAAATAGGTTTATTTTCACATCTCACACACAGCCCATTTAAAACAAACAAACAGACGAGGATATGCTGGTCACATAGAGCTGGGCCAGTGTTTTGAATTGTATGTTTTTGTCATTTTGTTGAGTACAGAACTAAAGCTTTAAGATAAGACTTTGTTTCTAGATACAACATCTGACACACTACTCATCAGCACTTGACCTGGGTAGGTAGACTGGAGTGAGATGCACGAGTACTATCAGGGACATAAAGATTAGCACTGGGGAAGACCACTGGGGAACTGTCAGTCATGGGGTGTGGTGTGAACATGCTGTGTGAGTACAGTGTAGGCTGACAAGGTGACTCATTGGATGGAAATACTTACTTGTTGCTAAGCACCTCACATAATGAAAGGAGAGCACCAGTTCCAAAAAGTTGTCTTCTGATCTCCACATAGTTACTGTGACATGCGCATGTTCATATGTGCACCACACAGACATGATAAGTAAATGTAACCAAAATTAAAGAACTAAAGTCATAGTTATTTTATGGATGAAATCACCAAGAGTTGAAAAAATAATTCTTGTTTCTTGTAGAAAAGTGGGATTGAGATTATATAAATTTAATCTTGACTTATGTTTTTGTTGTGAATGCAGTTAATTTTCTCTCCCTTTGCCCCTTATCTTTCAGGCCCCTTCACAGATGTAGTCACTACAAATCTTAAATTGCAAAATCCATCGGATAGAAAAGTGTGTTTCAAAGTGAAGACTACAGCACCTCGCCGGTACTGTGTGCGGCCCAACAGTGGGATTATTGACCCGGGGTCAATTGTGACTGTTTCAGGTAGAGTCCCGTGTCCTAGACTTTTGCACTTTTGAATATTGACATTTCATGACTGTTGTATTTGATGTTTAGTGTTTTTATCTGTTTATTTTTTGTTTCAGTTTTTGTTTAAAGGTGTTCCTTGGGTATCTTACCGTATAAAATTTTTACTGAAACTTTCCTACTCTCAGCTAGTGTGGGAGTGTATAGTTAGTTATTGTCAGTTTGAAGTTTCATCTGTTCTCTATTTCTATAACTTTCCACTGTAACCTGTGTTCTTACTACTTCATTTTTGAAATGGCACTGTTTTGTGATTAAGTCATGTTCTGTGCATCTACTGGAGTGTTTTGAGTCTTGTGCTTAAAAAAATGTATTCCTGTGTTGGGCCTACTTACAAAATCAGATGAGCTGTTATTGCTTTCCGTGTAAATGCCAGCAGTGTCTAGTCCCTGTGCATTGCTTATAGTTGTTCCTTCCACACATCACATATTCCTGCTGTAGGACTTGCCGGTGCCATCCAAGTGTTCCTTCCTTTCTCAGACAGCCCTTCCAAAGAGACAGTACTGCTTAACGCCGCCATAGGTGGCCAGTCTGACAGCACATGTGGCTCCATGTAACCTTTAACTTGTGGGAGAACCTCTGTGCACTCTTACTTTTTAAACAATAGTTCTCAACTCCTGCATTTGTTAATTACAGAGGGAGCAGGAAAAACAAATGGATTATGTCATTACAGATCATGGAGTTAGAAATGTGTATATTAAAATCCTTGGTGACCCCTCATAATACTCCTAAATTTTAAGATAACTACAGCTCTCATTTTCAAACTTTTAGAATATTAAAATAGCAAGTTAATTTAAGGCCCAGGGAGACTATTTAGAAGTAGAACCTGACTATAAATGTATCCCATACACATTCTTAGTAATTACTGATTTATTATTGTTTATGGTCTCATCTTGGATTTATGTAACGTAAATTTAGCATGCCAATTGAAATGGAGCCTGAAAACGTGGTACAGGCTGCTCAGGTCTGGAGGCATAAAAGTGAATGCAATTGGGATCTGGGAATAAAGTCTAAATATCAAGGAGTTATGATTTCCTTTGTTTTCTTAAAAATTAGATTTAAACAATGAACACATTTTGAGTAATTAACCCAGTTTAAAAATGAGTTATGGAAAGCAGCTCAGTTATCTAAATTAAAATTAATAATAATTGAAAAAGTTGCTTGTGTGTCTTGAGAATAATACATTTGAGTTTTTGAACCCATCTTGTTATTCATTAGATTTGCGTGTGTAGTGGTGATAAATAGGATGTAAACTATAGATGCTAATGTGCTTTCTCTCTTTATGTAGTAATGCTACAGCCCTTTGATTATGATCCGAATGAAAAGAGTAAACATAAGTTCATGGTACAGACAATTTTTGCTCCACCAAACATTTCAGATATGGAAGCTGTGGTAAGTGTAGAAGTTGTACAGAAACTATTTTTGGAGATGTAGTTTAAACTTTTTTTTTTTTTTTAAAGCTCTCAACAATCCTTATTTCCTTGCCAAAAATTAAATATCAGAACAAAATTAAAATTTAAACAATTAAAAGGTCTTCTTTTTTTGTTGTTGTTTGTTTGTTTTTTTTGTTTTGATTGTTTTTTTCCAAGACATGATTCTGCCTGTTTTGGAACTTTGTAGACCAGGCTGGCTTTGAACCTACAGAGACCCTCTTGCCCTTTGCCTCTTCCATTGCTGGGATTGAATGTGTGCACCACCCAACATGCCTGAAATATTGTTCCTTAGAAACCATTTAGAAATGCTAAAGTAGCCAGGTGGTGGTGACTCACGCCTTTAATACCAGCACTTGTGAGACAGAGGCAGGTGGATTTCTGAGTTCGAGGCCAGCCTGGTTACAAAGTAAGTCCAGGATAGCCCAGGTCTACACAGAGAAACTCTGTCTCGAAAAAACAAAAAAAAAAAAAAAAAAAAAAAAAAAAAGAAAGAAAGAAAGAAAGAAAGAAAGAAATGCTAAAGTGCCATCCAAATGTTCCTTCCTTGGAAGAGAGTTGTGTGTATCGCTGATGTGCTTTTCATCACTCTCTGGCTTTACTGTGGTGTCAGAGGACAGCTTGGGGGGCTGGCCTCCTGTCTTACCACACAGTGTGCACCAGTGTGGCAGCAAGGTGCCTTCCCTGGGCCCGGGGTCACTGTGGCTTTAGTTGGTGATGGCAGGCCTGCAGCTTCCTAAGGTCCAGGATTGTCTGTTGGCGTCTGCAGTCAGCGCAGGCTCTTCCCTCGCCTCATGTCTGAGGTTTTTGTTCTTTGTTAAATTTCTGGGAATGCTCTCAAATTTTGACAACTGAAATCATGTCTCTCTTTTGTCTTTTTTTTTTCCTTTTAAAGAATAAGACATGCATACATAAATGCAGCTATAAAAACTAGAACTTCTTTTTTGGGTAACTGTATCAACATTCTTGGAATAAAATAATTTGTTTTCTTTTTCTTTTTTTTCTTTTTAGTGGAAAGAGGCAAAACCTGATGAATTAATGGATTCTAAATTGAGATGTGTATTTGAAATGCCGAATGAAAATGATAAGCTGGTAAGTAGGAAATACCAGATAATTATCAGCTTTTGATTTTGAATTTGGTGTGGCTGGTCATTTTATGAGATTTAAGTTTTAAAAACCTCGATAATGCTATTTCCATTTTATGATGTTTTGTTTGCCTAAAAAGAAATAAATATGACCCACTAGGTCCAAATTTCAGTGTGGGAAGAATTTCTGGGAATGTTCTCATTTTGACAACTGAAATCATGTCTGTTTGTCTGTCTGTCTCCTTAAAGAATAAGACATATATATATATACACACACACACACACACACACACATATATATATGTATATATACATATATATATATATATACACACACACACAATAAATTAGAACTTTTTGGGTAACTGTATCAACATTCTTGGAATAAAATATATCATTTATAGGGATAAGTTTTTTCCTCCAGTTTAGCCTTTGCCAAATATTTTACATATTTTTGTTTTTTGATCAAGATAAAATTTTATTTTTTAGGAGATAGTTTACTAATTTAGCGTTAAGCAGCTACACTTTTGGGGACTGAAGGACAGATGTGTTTATAATAGCAACCAGTGGCCTGAGGTCTGCATAGTGGGATAGTTGCCTCCTCTCAGTTGTTTTTCTGGTTTGTAAACTTAAAAATTGTTTTAAGGAATTTTATTTTATGCATATGGTTGCTGTGCCTTCATATATGTCTGTGTGTCTGGTACCCTTGGCGACCAGAGAGATCATAGGTTTTTCTGGAACAGATGCTTTTGACTTGCCAAGGGTGGGTGCTGGGAATGGAACACCAGGTCTTGTGGAAGAGTAGCCATCTCTCCAAGCCCAAGGAGTTTTAATTTTTGATAGTTTTTGTAGAAGGGACATTTTGTGGGGGTTGTGATATTTAAAATAATGTGGTTAAATATAATTGGTACAATTTGGTTAGTCAGTCTGATATGACTCTTTGGGCTGCTAACTTGTTTGCTCTATTCAGAAGTAAACAGTATATTTCGTAAGAAAGCTGAAATAAAAATGCACCTAAATGTTAATTAGGTGTTGACCAGTAACTCACTTAAGTTTTCAACATATCCTTTTAAAGTGAATCTGAGTCATAATTGCCAAGAGTAAAAAGTGTGGTGTTTATACTTTCATATATTAGTTTCCCCTTTGTTATGACTCCAAAGATGTTAATAGCTTCCATTGCTTTTTGTATTTAACAACAAAAAAAAAACAAGTTTATCTGGATTGACATAACTGTAAAAATCATTTTGGGATATTGTTTCAATAATAATAGTTGTTGTTATTACTATTACTACTTGTGGTTTTTGAGACAGGGTTTCTGTGTGTAGCCCTGGGTGTCTTGGAACTTAGTCTGTAGACCAGGCTGGCCTCCAGTTGAGATCTGCATTGCCTCTGTCTCCTAAGTGCTGGGATTACCACCAGGCTTAGCTTTACCACATTATTATTCTTAGATTGGTTTATTAGAAGGCCTTTCAAGTTGGTTCTTAGCACTTTAACCCAAGTCAACATTAATGACCTTTAGTTTTTAATGTTTTTTATTATATTAGTTATTTGTAGTAGATTTCATTGTTATATTTTCATATTTGTAAGTAGTCTAGTTTGATTATGGTCATCTCCCAATGCCCTTCCTTTTCCTTGTGCCTACTCATGAATTCCTTTTCTGACTGGCGCTGCTGCTGCTGCTGCTGCTGCTGCTGCTGCTGCTGCTGCTGCTGCTGCTGCTGCTTAGATGCTTTTTTGGTCAAGGCTGCCACAGGAGGATTGGTCAGTCTCGCTTACATGGCTTTGCTCACCTCCCTAGTGACAGTGAAGAGAAAGACCTCTCTGTCTCCATTAGCAGTAAGCAAGTGTGAATCTTGAGATGGGCCATGACAGGGTTGTGTGGAGCTCCTGTGTAGATAGTGGCTCGCAGCTGTAAGTTGAAGAGTGCCACATTTGTGTCCTGCTGGGAAAACAGAGCCACACATGCGCTCCCCTTCCTTCTTCAAGCATTTACATTTCTTCAGCTTCTGTATGTTTTTCCTGGAGCTGTGGAGGGATGCTGTCTGTGTCTTGTTTATAGTTTGACATCTGACAATCAAATTATCAGTATGTTGACTAGTTAGGAGGAGTCTCTGCAGTCACCACTGACTTAAGAACTTAATTAAAAAATATTTTAAGTGTATGCATATTTTGCCTTCATGTTTGTCTGTGTATTACGTGTGTACTTTGTTACCCACAGAGTCAGAAGAGGGGATTCAGTCCTTTGGAACTAGAGTTACAGGGAGTTGTGAGTTACTATGGGGTTGCTGGGGCTCTAACCTGGATCTATAGGAAGAACACAGCCAGTGTTCTTAACCTCTGAGCCATGTCTCCAGCTCATTTCGATCTTTCTTAATGTGATGTGGCCAGGAGTTTTTTAGGCTCAGACTTAAATCATTTCTTAAACTCTGGAAGTGTGGCATTGATTTGGCTGCTTATGTCTGTAATCCCTGTACTTTGGAAGCAGGAGGATTGCCATGAGTTTCAGGTCAGCTTGTGCTACAGAGTAGTTAGGCTTTTTCTTAAAAAAGCAAACAAAACTCTGGGTTCTTTTAGTCAGAGAAGGCATTTCAGGATGGCATTGTGGGCACTCTGTTGGCAGTGACTTTTAAGACTGTAATATGTAATAGATCCTTTTGTAGATTTCCTGAAGGATGGTTTTGACATCAGTCTAGAAATAGTTTGTAACTCTCATTCATGGTCCTTAGCCTTGCATGCTAAATTTTTGTTTTGTTTTGTCATTATTTGGAAGGCAGGGCCTGCCCCTGTCCTAGGATGGTTCGGATCTTACTCCATGGGCTGTCCTCAGACTTGTGGCAGTTCTCCGGTCTTGGCATTGTGAGTGCTGTATTTCAGGAGTTAACCCTTAGGATAGTGGGTGGACATTGTTAAATGTTGTACATTGTTAAATGTTTAGACTGTCCATGTCAAGAGACATGTATGAGACATGGTCGGGATGTAGCTCAGTGGGTGGAGGCAGGCCTAGCATACGGTACCTGGGTTAGATGACAGACAGTACTACACCCATGTGCTAGAGGCCCCACTGCCTGTGATTCCAGCTACTCTGGGACCTGGAGGATGATTAACTTAGGGATGTTCTGAAAATTACTCTTGGAAGCACAGTTTCTCTCAAGCTCATTTTGCTGCTGGTACGCACCTGCAGAACCTAGAAGAAATCTGTGTAGAATTTCACCTTTTTTTTTCTAATTTTACCTTTAGTTCTACATTGTGAACTAATTGCCAAATTCAGTCGCATTAATAACCGTCATTAATAACTATCACTTTGAATAGTTTCTGGGTTTTTATGCCAAGATAGTTGAGAGCTCTGAGCTTTTTTGATATATCTAATTTAGAAAACTTATTGAAAGCATTTCTCAATGGCTGTTGCAGCTCTTGGTACTTCGCTTCTCAGCACGGTAGTGACAAGTCAAGTCTAGAGCAGCTTGATTTGCTGTGTGTTAGTTCAACTACCCCCACCCACCCTGCTTAGTATTCTGGTTCCCTGAAAGAAATACTCAGGTGTTTCATTTAAATACGCTGTTACACTTCACTTGCTGGAGGATCTGTCTATTTTGGTATGTTATTTGTTGTTTTGTATCCAGGGCTTCCGGAAGCAGTGTGGGGAAAGATATTTTGTGATTTCTTAGAATTTTAGGAAGACCCTATAAATTAAAGTGAGGTTTTGGGATCATGTCACAAGATAACAAGCAGTCTACTTAAAAAGTGTAGTGTTTTGAGTTAATGTTTTGGTTTTAATGAAGTTATTTTTTAAAATAGTTGTTCTGTTGTATTTGAACTACCATTAGAGCATGGATATTTTTGTGAAATAGCTCTAAAATATATGGATTATAATCAGGGTGAACAGGGAAACCCCGGAAGTTTAAACTTAGTTAAAAAGGAGACACATAATTCTTTCTAGAAATAAAGTAGTGCACACTCTGAGTGCTAGGTAGAGCAGGTGTTTGCCTTGGGTACAAGAGCTGTTTACTGGGAGCGCTGACCACTGGAGAGCCTTTTTAGCATAAAATGTTGACTCTTTCAAAATGAAGTTCTGTAAAAATTTAGTTCCTTTTAGTTATTGTTTGTTTTAGATTACAAAATACTCAGTGTCCAGTTACTGGTGGTTTTTATTATTTTGCTTTTGTTTTTTTGAGGCGGGGCCTCTTATGTAATCTGGCTGCCCTGGAGTGTGCTATGGTAGAGCAGACTGGCTTTGAACTCACTGAGATCGCTGCCTCTGCCTTTCTAGTGTTGGTATTAAAGGTGTGTGCTCTTAACAGTGTTAAAAACTGCATGGTATTGGTACAGTGATAGGCAGGCAGATCAATGGAACAGGATTGAAGATCCAGAAATGAACCCACATACCTATGGCCACTTGATCCTCGACAAAGGAGCTGAAAACATCCAATGGAAAAAAGATAGCCTTTTCAACAAATGGTGCTGGTTCAACTGGAGGTCAGCATGCAGAAGAATGCGAATTGATCCATCCTTGTCTCCTTGTACTAAGCTCAAATCCAAATGGATCAAGGACCTCCACATAAAGCCAGACACTCTGAAGCTAATAGAAAAGAAACTGGGGAAGACCCTTGAGGACATCGGTACAGGGACAAAGTTTCTGAACAGAACACCAATAGCATATGCTCTAAGATCAAGAATTGACAAATGGGACCTCATAAAATTACAAAGTTTCTGTAAGGCAAAGGACACCATCAAAAGGACAAATCGGCAACCAACAAATTGGGAAAAGATCTTCACCAATCCTACATCAGATAGAGGGCTAATATCCAATATATATAAAGAACTCAAGAAGTTAGACTTCAGAAAAGCAAACAACCCTATTAAAAATGGGGTACAGAGTTAAACAAAGAATTCTCACCTGGCAGAGAAACATCTTAAAAAATGCACAACTTCATTAGTCATTAGGGAAATGAAAATCAAAACAACCCTGAGATTTCACCTTACACCAGTCAGAATGGCTAAGATGAAAAATTCAGGAGACAGCAGGTGTTGGCGAGGATGTGGAGAAAGAAGAACACTCCTCCACTGCTGGTGGGGTTGCAAATTGGTACAACCACTCTGGAAATCAGTCTGGTGGTTCCTCTGAAAACTGGGCACCTCACTTCCAGAAGATCCTGCTATACCACTTCTGGGCATATACCCAAAAGATTCCCCAGCATGTAATAAGGATACATGTTCCACTATGTTCATAGCAGCCCTATTTATAATTGCCAGAAGTTGGAAAGAACCCAGGTATCCCTCAACAGAAGAGTGGATGCAAAAAATGTGGTATATATACACGATGGAGTACTATTCAGCCGTTAGAAACAATGAATTCATGAAATTCTTAGGCAAATGGATGGAGCTGGAGAACATCATACTAAGTGAGGTAACCCAGACTCAAAAGATGAATCATGGTATGCACTCACTAATAAGTGGATATTAACCTAGAAAACTGGAATACCCAAAACATAATCCACACATCAAATGCGGTACAAGAAGAACGGAGGAGTGGCCCCTTGTTCTGAAAAGACTCAGTGAAGCAGTATAGAGCAAAATCAGAACAGGGAAGTGGGAAGGGTTGGGTGGGAAAACGGGGAGGGAACGGGACTGATGGGACTTTCGGGGAGTGGGGGTCCAGAAAAGGGGAAATCATTTGAAATGTAAATAAATATATCAATACATTAAAAATAAAAAGATGTGTGCTCTTAGTGTTTTTTAGAGATGGAATGAGACTTTGATAACCTATTCAGTATGAATTCTTGTATGAACTTAGCATGAATTCCGAATGAACTGCTTGGCATTTTCCAGATTAATAAGTATAGTATACTTACCATATTGACCTACATAACATCTGATAGTAATATATTTTTTGCAAAAACTAATTTGCTTTTATAACGACAATTGGGCTGATTGGAGCAGGGGTTCAAGAACCCTTTTATAAAGGCATTTTATATTTTAAAATACATGCTATTTTTTGTTGAAACAGAACAGGGCGTGTATGTTGAATTAATTATTTTGTGCTGAACTTTTTGAGTTATTTTTGAGTATTTTTTGAGTATTTTTAACTGTTAAGAGAATATGAAAGGTAAGTAGAGAACTGTGGAATTATGGTAGGCTAGCCAAAATATTTTATGAATCTTTTTGAGTTTTTTACTGACTTGGTGTGTTTGGGGGTTATCAGAGTTCTGAGTATAAAAAGAGACTCACCTGTATCATTACCATTTTTAACTTTAATGTGAAAATGTTTGTGTTAAGTCTTACCAGAGGTAAGAGAATATGAAATTGAATATTTTTCAGGTAATGACACGCATTAGTTTTTTAAGCCATAGAATTAGAGGTAGAAGTAAGTGTTCTTTAGTGCTATATGAACTTTGCATACATTTAATTTACATATTTTAAATGAAGATATGCAATTAGGACATACCTAATTTTGTGTAGAAATATTTATGAAAAGCTAGTTCAGAAATGTTTTTTTCTTTGTTCTGATTCTAATGTATTTCTTATTTTTATAGAATAAGTTATCAATATTTTACAGGCTTAAGCTATGTCTTATAGTTCTTCCCAATATATAGGAGAAATCAGTTTGGTATGAATCTGAGAATATTTTTCCCATGCTACCTCAGGGTAAAGCTCCAGGGATTGCTTCAACTATCACTTCAATGAGCAGCATCTGCAGTACAGTTGCAACACCTGCCAGTTATCACTTGAAGAATGATCCCAGGGAACTAAAAGAGATGAAGCAGGTTTGTCATAGGAGCTAACAGAAGTAGGAGTCTACTAGTGTTAGTAAGTTAATGTAGATGCCTCTGCAGATACGCGATACTTAGTGCATTGATACATAGTTAGAATTCATTGTTTTTGAGAAAGGGTCTCACATAGCCCGGATTCACCTCAGCTCAGAATATAGCCAAGGATGGCCTTGAGCTCCTTAACTTCCTGCCTTCCTTACAAATGCTGAGACCTGCTTCTGTGCTGGGGCGTCCTGTATTCAAGCATTGCTGAGCTTCTCCAGACACAGGAGTAAAGTGGTAAACTGTATTTAAAGTTAAAGTTACAAGTAGAACTGAAAAGTCCTCATACAGTTCTATTCTATTCTAAAACAGTACTCAGCAGAATTACAGTGTTGAGCTGGACCTGGGTGTGGACAGAATTAAGTTGATTTCGTTTTTCCTGTGAGTGAGATATAGGGAACAAATGCTGAAAATTGAATCTTATATGAATTAGCATCGCAGATACATAGTAAGTAGTAAAGCTGTCAAGCACTGCTTTTCTACAAACTTCTGTGCTTGTAGGAAAGAAAAACAATATTGTTTATTTTGTTGTCAAAGTAAATGTTTTAACTGTCATTGTTAACTTGTAATGCCTGGGGATTAAAAAATAATTGTTACTAAAAATGAGGTCATAATTTGACTAAGCATGTATATACTTAGATATACATGCATATATATATATATAAGGTTAGGGTAACTCAGTTTGTTGGTAGAATAGGTACTGTATAATTCTTTTTAGAATTTATTACTTACTGAAAAGTTCCAAAATGCTATAGTTAATAGTTGAGTGTTATAGGTTTTTATACTTTGACTCAGCTTAGAAGAGGGTATGCATACTAAAAAGTTTTAAAATTTTTTTAATTTTATGTGTGTGGGTGTTTCACTTACATTTACACATAAATATATTTGTACACCACATGCTCCTTGTCGTGTACCAGTGGAGGTCAGAAGAGGGCATTAGATGCCCTGGCACCAGAGGTAATAGATGGATGTGTGCTCCCATGTGGTGCTGGGAATCCTACTAGTGACAAGAATGTCTTTGAGCTCCTTCTAAAAAGCAATGGTGCCCTTCACCATTGCACTGTCTCTAGCTCCCTAATAAGCTCTAAAATACCTAGCACTAGGGAGACAGAGGCAAGAGAGCTCTGTGAGTTCAGAACTAGCCTGGCCCAGATAGCTAGTTTCAGGCTAGCTGGGTTCCGTAGTGAGAGCCTCTACAGAACAAACACACAAACAAAACCCTAGACCCTCTTTTTTTTTTTTTTTTTTAAATATAAATCTCTTAACTCTGGCTTTATAATTACTTTTGGTGATCATGGGCTAGTGCTGTTAGGGCAGAAAGAAAAAAATTTAGCGAGCCTTGGTTTTTGAATATTTCAATTCATAGATTAACACCTTAATTCTGACAGCGCAGATATAGTTTTTACCTTTAGCTTCATGTATTGACACCCTTCACTCACAGTAGTGATAGAATGGCCTTTAGCTCCTCTCTGAGAGCTTCATTGCAAATATTTACTCTGCCATAGGTGTCACTTTTCCTTTCTGTGTCTAGTTCCTAATTCCTTGCTGTTTGCCTACAAAGTTACTGAAAGTGAAATCCTTATGGGACTTTTGCAGTTGGACAAAAGAGCGTAGCATAGTAGAAAGTGTAAAACAGAGTGGCTTGTATTGACACCCTGCTGTAGCTCATTGTAGCTTGACGGGTTACAGCATGATGCTGCGTGGGTTGGTAAGAGTCAGGCATGTTGAGTCTGCTTATTTGGTTGATCTGTGGTCCTAAGAACAGTCTCCTCTTCTGGATCAGTCAGAAGTAGCTTTAGCAAGAGCAAGCTGGCTTCCTGCAGCAGGCAAGCTCGCTCGCTAATGACAAGTATTTACACAGTCACCTTTTAGAGTTCCCACGGAGACTCAGCCTTCCTTCCCCTTGATTTCCAGCCAAGCCAGGTTGTTTATACATTGGAGATCTATAAGTTAGGTTTTTTTTTTTTTTTTATCTGCTATGTATTGTGAATGAGATACAAATTCCAACTAGTAGCTGCCCATCAGATTTCTAACAAAAGTGAAATATTTACTGATTTTGATAGTCCTAGAGTGGAATATTTAATGAAATATTGTGCCACTTTAAGTAATTAAAAGAGACATAAGTAGAATGCACACCTGTATAGTTACATGAATGCTGGCTCTTTTAGTCTGTAGTCCTGGGTGATTGAACCAAGGGCCTTGCACATTGTATAAAATGCATATGAAAATATGCAGGAAGATAATATGAATAGTAGTTTATTTGGTTAATGATACAGCAAGAGTGGTCATGATTTTTTTTTAGGGGGGGTCTGGAGTCCTGGTTGCACTGGAACTTACTATGTAGACCAGACTGGTCTTGAATTCAGAGAGTCTCTTAATCTCTGGCACACCCAGCATATGTTTTTTAAGAAATTAATTTTTTATTTTAAGATCATTAACATTATTTATTAGCTTCATATAATTTTATAATCAACATGGGGCTAACACCAATTTTTCTCTCAGTGTTTTGCTCCTGTCCTGGAGGTTGAGCCTAGGACCTTCTGCATGTGAGACAGGTGTTCTGCTTAGTACTTTCTTCATTGTTAAGTAAAACGTGAGGTTGTTAAGTGTTCTCTCTCTTTTAATTTTTTTATTTTTTTTATTTTTTAAGTGTTCTCTCTTTACAGACAGAGGTGACATGTCTTTTTTTTTCTTTTTAAATCAAGTTTAATTGTGCAGGGTGGGATTTGAAATCAGTTTGAAGTGAATTTAATTATTGTCAAGGAAAAAATCTCAGAAAATATTGTTAGCAAAATATGAAGTAAAGGTTTTTCTTTTAGAGATGGGTTTGGTTGGGCATTGGGGAAATTGCGATAAAGAACAACAAGCCTGTCAGCGAGTGAATCTCAGATTCAGATTGAAGTAAGCAGCTCTTTTAACTTTGAAGTATGCACCCTTCTCAGCTGTGAAACTTGAAAGTGGGAAAAATTTGCCCACGGTAGCTAAGTGTTGTGCATTAGAGCACTTTGTTGCTTTTATAAAGCACTGGCCAGGCAGCTTTGGGAGAACTTGATTAGGCTGACATTTGGCAGGTACAGTCCAGCCTGGTAGTGGTGGCGTGGGCAGGGTGGTCAGGCTGCAGCTGCAGGTGTCAGGGAAGCAGTGACGAGTGCCGGTGCTCACCTATCTCCTGGTGACTTGTCCCACAGTCCTGGGTGGTTCCAGATCTGTCTAGTCGACAGAATGGTTGTGGACAGCCTCTAGTCTTGGTATAAATGACTACTTTGGAATGTCATAAAACTTACTTTGGGGTATCAAAAATATCTTGATTAGTGATTTTTACCTGGATTAAAGCTTGACTATTTTAATTTATTTTGTGGTTAATAGCAAACATTTGCTTGCTATCATGTTATTGACTTTTACCTCTCGAGCCTTCTAAAAATTTTTAACAATTAAAAATTTAAATTGAGAAGGATGACTTTATATTGATACTGTTACTGTATGTGGTGGCATAATGCTGGATTTTAAGGATATTGAAACAGTTTAGATCACAGGCTTAGATAATAATGTTGGTGTTGCCACAGGTGTCCAAGTGCTTACGGTGTTGGTAAGACAGAAGAATTTGGACCTTACAGTTTTGAAAGTTGTCTTAACCTGCCACTTAAATTGAATATTAATTGGACAATCTTACAGTTTAAATAATCATCTGTGTTTAAGACCATAGACAGCTTCCCATTGTAGTGATTTGTTTATTGTTTTCCTCACAGTGTTTTTATCTTTTAGTTACTTTATTCCATTAATAGACATTAGATTGTTTCTGACTATGTGTTCTTAGGTAGTTATGAATTTATTGGAATGATTATGAGGTTGTCCTGTTCCTTCCAGTTCATAAAACTTCATTTGACTGCAGAGTCAGACCATTAAAAATGACCTGGACTTCTCATTCAACATATTTCCATTGACTCACTGTTCTCGGTCAGAGTGTGTGTTTAGGGGTAAATAATAGAGAAGTAGTGAATCTTCTTCCATTTGAAATTCTAGAGTAAAGAGTATAACTATGTTAAGGTAAGTGCCAGGAGCGTGGGAGTGGAAGAAATAGGCTGCTTATTTTGATTAACTGCTGCTATTATTGACATGCTTCACTGAAAACTGTCTACAGATGATCATATTTGCTACTTAATAAATCTTAATACTTAGTTGAAACTTGCCATATTTTCATGACATTTTTTAGAAAAGTTGTAGAACTTAGATTTTTATTAGTTAAAAATCCATACATTTTTTTGGTTAAAGATTCCCAATATCTTTGAAATACAGAATGATATGGAACCTAGCAAAGCTGTTCCACTGAATGCATCCAAACAAGATGGACCCCTGCCAAAACCACATAGTGTTTCGCTCAATGACACGGAAACAAGGAAACTGATGGAAGAGTGCAAGCGACTTCAGGGAGAAATGATGAAGCTCTCAGAAGAAAACCGACACCTGAGGGTAAGTTTTCTGGGTTGAAAATGAGGTAATTGGAATAAAGGTATAAAGAATGTGTTAGTATTGTTTAGCAATCTCTGTTTTTAATCTTGTTGCTGATTATTTTTTATTTAACTCGTTTGAGTGTTCTTATTACTTGGAGCTAGTTGGAGCAACCACATGGTGCCTCACAACCATCTGTAATGGGATCTGATGCCCTCTTTTGGTGTGTCTGAAGACAAGGAATGTGTGTTTACATACATTAAAATAAATAAATCTTTTAAAAAATATTTTTTGACATTGGATAGGATTATATTTCTGATAAACCCATTGGAAAGTGAAAATATCCCAAGTTGAAAATGCACCCAATGCACACCTTTTGACTGTCCTAGCTTAGGTTAGCACATTAGCTCTGCTATTGAGCAGCAGAGTACACGGTGTCTTCTGAGAGGATCATAGCACATGTCTCTAGCCTGGGGAAGATGGGTTTAGAGGACAGCTGATAATGATGCGCGTCACCTCAAGCTCCTAATGTCAAAAACAGTAAATTAAACTGTAATGAAGCTGGAGATGCCCGTGAGTGGCTGAGGAATGGTGCGAGGATAAAATAGTTTACACTGAGGTTGTAACAAGTCTCTGGTTTCTTAGGTTTATAAACAGCAGCTGATGAAAGCCAGCCACACAGTTGAGAGGAGTCTGTAACTTCCCCAGGACCATGTGACGTGTGACATGTCACTGTCATAACAACCGCCTGCTGTCCTGGGAGAAGCCAGGGCAAAGTCACTGTACATATCTATCATAGACTATCAGAAATGTGAACTCTGTAAGCAGAGGGCAGCTTGTTCCTTTACATGGAACAGGAGCTTTAATACAAAGAGGCAACGTCCAGCCTAGGCTGGGAGCTCCAGAGAGGGGTCCTGTGTGTAGTCTGCGTTACATGTGCTCTCTGCTCCATGGTGACCCCTTAATATGTGTTATTCCCTGTTTTGCTTTGCACATATCAAGACTATGAAAATGATACTGCACCCTAAATATACCGTCTCTCTCTCTAAATCTTGTCATCTACCTCAAAATAAGTCCTTGTGTATCTGCCATGTGGGTTTTCAAGTTCTATTGAGTCAGTAAACCCGCCATACAGGTGTGCTATTGATCGTCTCTGGCTGATGGCTGTAGCCAACCCAAAATGCCATAGGGCTCATTGGAAGGAAACTTACTGTTTTTTAGGAATACGTTCTCAGTTTCAGTTTTAAAGGTCACTGTTATTGAGGTGCAATTCATATCATACGAAAGCAGTAATTTTGATTGTTTTGGCAGATTTATAGAATTATTCAGCCGTCACTTTAATACAGTTTTAGAATTTTTCCTGATTCCACAGGTTCCCAAGGTAGATGGGAATTTATTGTTGCTCCTATGCCTAGCCGTACACATTTGCTGAGCTCCTTTAGGAACGTTAGCTCTGCTACTCAATTGTGTGTGCTGTCTAAACATCTTTGTTTTGTGTGTTTTCCCAGGATGAAGGCCTAAGGCTCAGAAAGGTAGCACATTCGGACAAACCTGGATCCACCTCGGCAGTGTCCTTCAGAGATAACGTCACCAGTCCTCTTCCTTCTCTTCTGGTTGTAATTGCAGCCATTTTCATTGGATTCTTTCTAGGGAAATTCATCTTGTAGAGTGAAGCATGCAGAGTGCTGTTTCTTTTCTTTTTTTTTTTTTCTCTTGACCAGAAAAAAGATTTGTTTACCTACCATTTCATTGGTAGTGTGGCCCGTGGTGACCATGGCCCACGTGACCATTTTTTTTTGTGTGTGTGTGTACAGCGTCATATAGGCTTTGCCTTTAATGATCTCTTACGGTTAGAAAACACAATAAAAACAAACTGTTCGGCTACTGGACAAATTGTATATTATCAGATCATCACTAGCAGATGTCAGTTGCACATTCAGTCCTTTATGAAATTCATAAATAAAGAATTGTTCTTTCTTTGTGGTTTTAATAAGAGTTCAAGAATTGTTCAGTCTTGTAAATGTTATTTTAATAATCCCTTTAAATTTTATCTGTTGCTGTTACCTCTTGAAATATGATTTATTTAGATTGCTAATCCCACTCATTCAGGAAATGCCAAGAGGTCTTCTGTGGGGAAATGGTGCCTCTTACTGTGTAAATTTTCTCCTTACCTTTGCTAATATCATGGCAGAACTTTTCTTACCCCCTGTGAGGCAGTTTGTTGACTGAGTTTTTCATCCTTACAATCCTGTCCCATGGTATTTAACATAAAAAAAATAAAACTGTTAACAGATTCTTGCTCGATAGCTTGTTTGTGTCTGTCATGTCATTTGTGCTGGGTTGGGGTCAGGTCGGAGTGGCGGGAGCCAGGATGTTCATTCTGCAGTGAACTTTACTGATTAATTTGCTTATTTGCTTTACTTTGGTTTGGTTTTTCAAGATAGGGTTTCTCTGTGTAGCCTTGGCAGTTCTGGGACTCACTCTGTAGACCAGGCTGGCCTTGAACTCAGAACTCCCTCCTGCCTCTGCCTTCTGAGTCCACCACTGCCACCCACCCAGCGAAGTTGGACTTTATAATGCATACTTTTGTATGCTCTTCTCAGTCCTTGTCTTCATTCTGTTTTAAGAAATGACAAGATTTCAAGCCAACATAGGTATTTTGGAACATCTTAATTGAAGTTATGAAATGTAAAGATGCTGTAATCTTGATGAGTTTTCTGTATGCCCGCTGACTGTATCGTGTCCAGTTGACTCCAGGTGTTTTTTTTTTTTTTAACTGTCTTCTCAAGGAAGGCTTAATTCTCCTGTACTTTAAATACTCAGTGTACTAAATAGTTATACTTTTTAATGTATTTCTTAATAATAGCTAAAAAGAATTGTTTTTCTGTAATGTAAATTAGTATTACTTTGCAAATCTTGAGCATTACTTTTTGAAAAACAAATCAATTAGGCATGTGAAAATTACAGTGCAAACACCCATATGTACAGACTGCTTCTTCCCTGTACTCTTATGCTTTTTATCATTTGTACTGAGATAAATTGAGTCATAAAGTACCATTTTCAGCTGAGAATATAGTTTGTTATGTACAGGTGAATTTTGTGTTATCTAAACTGGATGTTGGTTTTGTAAAAATTGGGCTCTGTTGGGGAGGCACTGGGTTGAGGGGCTGAATGTGTGTGAAGTGAGTGTGTTATAGATGTGCACAAGTGTGCTGTCAGGCGTCTGGATAGGTTTTTTTGTTTGTTTGTTTTTGTTATTTGGTTTTTTGGTTTTTCGAGACAGGGTTTCTCTGTGTAGTCCTGGCTGTCCTGGAACTCACTCTGTAGACCAGGCTGGCCTCGAACTCAGAAATCTGCCTGCCTCTGCGTCCCAAGTGCTGGGATTACAGGCGTGCACCACCACTGCCCGGTCAGGATGGTCTTTAATCTCTTAGATTATATGTCATATATGTCATTCCCTGATGACTTTTGTAAAACTTCCTGTATATTAGTAACTGAAAATCAGAACCAAAAATAAATAAATAGAATAACAAAAAAGATGTATATGGAGGGGGGGGGGGGAGAAAAAAGAAAAAAAACAACCCGTCAGACCACAAGTGGTGCTTAGCTTGCTCCTGCAGGAGTGTTCTGTTGTGGTTGCACTGCTGCCACAGTAAGCTCCCTCCCCAAAGCTGAAAGCTCATGAGAAATACAGAACCAGCAGCTCCTTCTTGTTCTAAATTTCTTTATAAAATTACTCAGTGGTAGTAAGTTCAAGCTTGATATTTCTTACACCTTTTTTTTAAAGAATGTTTTTCAAAAAGAAAAATCGCATTTTATAGAAATTCCCCCTACAGTTCAGTTCTGTTCTATTTCAACACCTTTGTTTTGTAGGGGAGGATTCAGGCCTTACTGGCGTCTCGCAGGCTGTCAGAAACAGAGCTTCCTCATTGTAGTTGTAAAAAGTAAGGCATTTGAATGTGGTAAACAGCTGAAATAGACTTACTAGAAGAACCAAGTTCTAAAAGACTTCAGACCATGAGACCGCACCCACTCTGCATCATCTCCAATATGTATGCATTCCTATTCAGGCGGCGGTGTCCATGGTGATGGCTGTACTGTAAATTACATTTGCTTTTGGTAGGCATTTTACAAAGTACGTATGTAGTGCTTTTGAAAATACACATGGGCCTCTCTTGACTGCTTTTCTTAAGAGACTTGATGTTTTGTTCTTTTTAATTACTTTGAGAAACGTGATCAGGTATTTTCGACCAAGTTCTTGAAAAGTTCAGTTCTACTGACAGATAATCCTTACATGTTACATGTATGTAAGCAAGAAGGGAAAAGACTATAGTTAACACTGAAGTCAGTCTAGCAAGGCCCTACACTCATTTTAAATGCATTATTGCTTCCCTCATTTTTTCTATAACCAGTGTTCTTTAATTTTGCTCATTTTTGCATTTACAACAAACATAATTGTGTTCTGAGTATATGCTTACTACCTTAAAAAGATGCATGGAGAAAAATGTAAGCTCACAAATTTAGTCAATAGTACTCAAAAGTTTTCTTCACGTGTGTTAGAATTTTCTTAGTGTTGGTGTTAGTGTGGGATTACTTTTGCCTGTTATCTTTGGGAGTATTTCATGTGAGCCAGGTTTTTAGTTTTTCGAGACAGGGTTTCTCTGTGTAGCCCTGGCTGTCCTGGAACTCACTCTGTAGACCAGGCTGGCCTCGAACTCAGAAATACTCCTGCCTTTGCCTCCCAAGTGCTGGGATTAAAGGCATGCGCCACCACAGTCCGATTGTGAGCAGGTTTTAACAAGGTCAAAAGCAACAAAAAATTTGACCTTTTAAAAAGGTTTTATATGCAAGCTTCAAAGTTGACAATTGTTGCTTTAGAAACATTCACACAGTTTTCCAGGAGCATTGCTTATTCCTGTTGAGTGACTCTGATTCATAGACTTTTTTTTTTTTTTTTTTTTATATTCTATGTGAGTTAGGGGAAGGAGTTTTGTTTTTTGTTTTAAGATAGGACAAAATCAGAAGCTAAATAAATGGACTTTATTTTGTAGCCTCAAGACAGTTAAAATATGTGTATAAATAAAATTTAATGATGTGTCATTTTCACATTAAAAGCAAAAGGCTACACCTGGAGAATTACGCTCACCTACAGTGGCATCTTGGCAACACCTAGTCAACCATTGGTGCTATGAAGTTTGAATATTGATCTGTTGGCATGATCTCTTGTGTACTGTGGAAGCATCACTTGTCAGTAAAAGCTGATGGCCAGTAAACTGAGGCCGGCTTAGAGGGTGAGGCAGTTGGCAGAGTGAATGTGGGGGTGGGCTGGGGTGGAGACGGGGACCCTGGGATATAGTTAGATGCAGAAGATTAGTCACTCGGACTCAGAGGAAGTCAGGCATGTGAAACTGAGGAGGTAACTAGGTAAGTGGGGGACGCAGAAGTGTATAAATAGGTTAGTAACAGCTAGTTGAGCAGTAAGCACAGCAGAAGGCCCAGGCGGTCATTGACTAGTAAGTCTCTGTTGTTTTAGGTGCAGATGGAAAAGCCGGCAGTTACATTGATCCCTAAGAACACGACTCGGAAAATACCTTAGTGCATTCCTGCTGCAGAAATGTGTTCTTAAGCAGTTAATGAGTAAAGCCAAGCATGCAGCCCCGCATGGATTCCTCTGCATTTGACCGACTTTGCGGTGATTCTAAGAAACGCAAAGACTATATACAGCTTTGTAGTCTGTGTCCCAACGAGCTATTTGTTTTCCTGGAAAAAAAAAAATGCAAGGACAAGTTTTAAGGACATGGGCGTTTCGTGATGCTGCACTTGATTGGCCTGTAGTCTTTTCTACTTAGTTATGCATCCCAGTTAGGTTTGTTTAAGAACTGTTTCTTGGTCTCCAGTTGCCCCTGTGTGGAAGAAACTTCAAAGTTGCTTTTCAGAAAGGATGCTGTAAGTCACTGTAGAGACTGTCTCATACCTGTGCAGTTATCCTAACGTCCAGATTGCTGGTAGAGGTTTTTAATTTGCAAATGTGACTACCAGTGCAGAAGAAAGCTAACAGCCTTGTGAGGTTTCATGAGCTTAAGTCGTAGTGATCGTTTTTGTGAGTAGGTTCTGTGCTTCGGTGTTAAAAGTGTATCACAGGGTAGATGCCTCAGTGTAGACGCCTTCACGGTGCTTGTTGTCTGCAGCTCTCAGCATACGGGCCTGCAGTGAGAACTGCAGAGTTCATTGTTCGCACGTGAGGAGGGAGCTGCTTCGTGGGCGGCAGGGGCTTGCTTTAGGGATTAATTTGCTAGGTTAATAAGATTTGGTGGTCAGGAAGCCTGGTGGCCTCACAAGAGATTCTCAAGGTAAATGGGGAAAGGAGAACATGGTCGCTCGGATTCACTTTAAAGGAGATACTGGCAGTTCTTGTAACACTGCTGAAACGTTTGCCTTCGCAGTTTCAGGATCCGAAGTCTCAGCTCCCGAAGAAAGCCAGTGTGCACACTTGTCCCTCCGAGATCTAATGAATTCAGTTGGGCTTAGTGGTGCAGGTCTGTAGTCCTGACTTCAGAGGAAGCAGGAGGGGAAGGGACTTGCCAAACTCTGCCTGGACTACAGTGCATTCAAGGGGAACCCAGCCCCTGATTATGAGCCCCTTGGCTGCTTTTAAACCAAGTGGTTGTGTGTTCGTGAGTTTGTAGTCAACGTTCTTGAAACTTTTTAGGCTCTACCCAGAGAAAAGTCACACAGACCATTAAGGACATTGTCAAAAAAGATGTGTTTGTGGGAGCATATGCAATGAGTGCTAAAGGCAAAGCTTACTCTTCTGAGATCTGATTTTGGGACAGTCAGGTTGCCTCAAGTTCATCTCCGAGAAGTTTTAAATATGAGTAGCAAGTCTATCTTGTGTGCTAATGTAACACGGGCATATCACTTATTTTATATAATGCCAAAGATACAAATACATTAGACTTGGGAAAATTGTAAGTTAAAAGTTAACTCTTGAGAGTCAAAGTTTTTGCTGCCCACCCCCCTCCCCCCACACCTTGCCAAGTATTTTGGGGTTTGCCAACTATTTGGTACTTTGAAATAAGACAGAATTTATAAAGTATTGGTAATTTTTTTTGTGTGTGTTTTTTGTTTTTGTTTTGTCCGAGACAGGGTTTCTCTGTGTAGCGCTGGCTGTCCTGGAACTCACTCAGTAGAACCAGGCTGGCCTCGAACTCAGAAATCCTGCCTCTGCCTCCCGAGTGCTGAGATTAAAGGCATGTGCCACCACTGCCCTGGTAATTTTTTGAGCTTTATTAAAATTGGTGAGCATGTAAGTGGATTCTTGTCCTCTGAAGGGAAAAAATAAATCTTTTCATTTGGTCTCCAGGGACTCATTAGTGAGGGAGTGTTCCTGTAGCTTTTTAGGAAGTTCCAGTTTCTTAGCAAGTTATATTTTCTAGTGAGGAAGTACCTCAGCCAAAATCTTGATCTGGGTCTGGTGAAATGGCTCAGTAGGCGAAATTCTAGCCATGCAGGCCTGATAGTCTGAGCTTAGTCCCAGAACCTGCAGGGGAATGGGAGGGGTCCGACTCCTCAAGTCTTCTGCCCACTAAGGATTCAGATAAAATCTCACATTTTGAATTGGGTGAATGATGATGCCTTTTATGAGAAGTGGTAGGTTGGGTATTTCTGGGAAGTATTAAGAAGATTGTTGGTAAGAAACTTGACCCTCATTGATGAGTATGCTTGAGGGCTCTCAACATGGGATTTATAAAGTGCCAAAAGCTGAGTTTTGCGTCTCAGTGGATAGGGGGAGGTGCACACAGATGGGTGGAAATAGTGTTCCAGTCTCCGGTGGACAGTGCGTGTTATTTCAATACATGTCTTTCCATCTGTACTTGTTTCTAGCTCCTGAAGAGCACACTAGACGGCCGCAGAGAGTGGAGGCACACCCCTGCCCCGGCGGGTCTCCCACACCAGTAGTGTACTAGGGACCATTGTGAGCCGGTGGCCCCAGATTCTGTTCCCTTCCTCATTTGCTGTAGTTTACTTTCTTCCTTTTGAAGTTTCCAGCTTTTAATGATTTGTTTTTCACGGTGCTTTAGTTCTTCTGGGGCCAGTATTATCAAAGGCATTCCTGGAGCCTTCATGCTCGCCCCTGCCATTTCCTTCACATTGCTAACCTCAGGTGTATGAGCGTATCTCCGGCTTCAGTCATGATGTGTGTGATACAGTATCTACAGTACATAGTGTATGTATATAATATACCATCAGGATATTGCAGTCCGCATGTGGGGTTGTCACCCAAGTGTGTCCCTGTGGTGGTTTGAATATGATTGGCCTAGGGAGTTCCACAATTAGGAGGTGTGGCCTTGTTGGAGGAAGTGTGTCCCTGGGGGTGGGCTTGGAGACCTTCCTCCTAGATTCCTGCAAGTCAGTCTTCATGCCTGCCTGGATGCTGCCATGCTTCCTGCCATAATGATAATGGACCGAACCTCTCTCTGAACCTGCCACCCAGCCCCAGTAAAATGCTGTCGTTGAGAAGCGTTACCGTGGTTGTGGTGTGTCTTCACAGCTATTAAACCCTGACTAAGACAGTCCCTCCCATGTTTCATTTCAGCCCACATGCTACCTTTGAAATGTTTGACATGTTTTTCCTTCTTTTCAAGGCCAGAACCAAAGTGATGCAGTGTCTAAGGCTCTGCCACATCCTGTAGCCATTGATGGAACCCGTGCCCTCACTGCCTGATCATGACACGTAAAGTCAGTTGGGTGTGGGATTTCCCCTCAATTTCAGCACAGATGCTTGATACCACCTTGGACATGTCTCTAGGAAGGCTGGTCAGAGTCGATTTCCCCTACCCCACCCCAGAAAGTGCTGAAACATGTCTGTAAACTGAGGAAGTGACTGCTCCAAGATACTAACAGGCAGAGGCTCCTACTGTAGCTACGAGGAGAGAACAACCAGAGTCCAGAACGGAGAAAAAGTAGGAGACTGAACATGGCCCTCATATTGGGCCTGGCCAGGAGAGGAGAGATGGGACGGCGAAAGGGAGAAGACAGAAGAGGACCAGGGAAGGGGTGCACGAGAGGAAGACAAAGAGGGCCAAGAGAGTATATGGCAGGGATAGCAGGGTCTTAATGCAAAACCCGTGGGCTGGAGTTCAGTGCAAGGAAAGGGATAGCTACTTGTTTCCTCTACCAGTGGCAAAGAAATGTCGGCTTTTGTCTAGCTACTGGGAGTGGAGTTTCCTTGGGACCTGACAATGTCTGTCTATCTCATATGCATTTGTTGTTTTGAAAAACAACTATAAGAAGGTAAGTGCGCAAACATGGTATGATTTTTCAAAGCATTACTACGTGGGCCAGTTTGTGTGTCTCCAGATGGTTGGCATGGGGGTGGAGGGGTTTTAGGTTGTACAAAATGAAATGGCATAAAATCAGAAATTCTTAGAAAATTCAAGGCTTGAGGCATGATTCGCCCTACAATCTCCGTAAGTTCATTCTATTAAAGTATTTTTATCATGTTACTCATTGTATAAGTGATGCCTGGTTTAGGTATTGCATCAACACCAGGCACTTCTCCCTGTGTTTAATAAGGGTGGTTCTGGGGATATGATAAGATTATTTCATATTGAAATAGGTCCATGTAGGGGGATTGTGCTGGGTTGTTTCATGTCAACTTGACAATAACAGAGATTCACTAAGCTAAGAGCATGCTTCCGTAAGATTGGGCAGTAGGCAAGACTGTAGGGCGTTTCTTAGTTCTTGGTGGGGCAGGTCCCAGCCCATGGTGGGCGGTGTTGTCGTGGTGGTCCTCGATTCTATGAGGAAGCAGGTAGAGCAGTCCTGTGAGGAGCGGGCAGCAAGCAGCGTCCTCCGTGGCCTTTGCACCAGCTCCTGCCTCCCTCTGGGCTCCTGCCTGGTTCTAGTTGCTGCCTTGGCCTCTCAGTGGTGTGTGACTTAGGATGTGTAAGTTGGACAAACCCTCCTCAAATTGTGTGGGTCATGGTGTTTGATCTTATTGATAGTAACACTAAGACAAGGATCCTGTTGTCAGAACCAAAAGAAAATTGTAAGTCGCCATCAGAGCCCAGGATGCCCAACCCTGGTAATGCAGAGCAGTGTCAGTGGGGGAGCTGCAGAGTGGTCTTCTAGTCTGTGGGGTGCCATGCTTGGGGGAGGTATTTCACATCAGCCTGTCAAGGCTTGAGCAGCTGAGAGCTTTGGGCAGTTGTAAGCGCAAGCTTACAGTGGTAGACTAGATAATTGGTTCCAAAGTTGCTTTACCATTCTACTCCTGGCAAGGGAGGTGAGGTGGGAGGGCATGGAGGTCTTGGCTGAATAGTGAATTCAGCAAGGACAAGTTGAGAACAGCTGCCTTTGGTCTGATTTACTAAGGAGGAGAGCACTGAAAAATAAGTGGGCTTTGAAACCTCAGTGAAAGGACAGGTGTTCGCACAAGACATGCCAAGACCGAGTTCTCAGCACAAAGGAGATTTATTTACCCCAAAGAGAGAAAGTGTTACCTCTGGATAGAGAGGAGATAAGCTTGGCCCAAGGGAAAATGGCGGTTTATGAAAGGGGAAAATCTTATGTTAGGATGAGGTGTTTAATTTTGATTGGGCACGCCTTTAATCCCAGGACTTGGGAGGCAGAGGCAGGTGGATTTCTGAGTTCGAGGCCAACCTGGTCTACAGAGTGAGTTCCAGGACAGCCAGGGCTACACAGAGAAACCCTGTCTCGAAAAAAACAAAACAAACAAACAAACAAAAAAATTGATTGATTGGGCATGTTAATTAGGTAAGCCTAATTAATGGTTTTTCAGCAAGGGGCAGAAGGGTAAAAGACCAAACCTGTTGATGTCATGTTTGCCATGCTCAGTCCTGCTGGGGCCTCTCAGATCAAGAATGACACGCCTAAAGGTTATCTCCTAGCAGTGCCAGTGGTTGAGAGCTTGAGTGTGGTCACAGTGTGGTTTCAGTTTGGGGCATCACCATTCAGGCTGTGTAGCTGGCTTGCCACCCAGTTAGCGTGAATGTTATGATGCCAGTGGTAACGAGCATAGAACTTCAAAAAGTCTGAGCGAGGGCGTGGGAAGGAAGCCTGCTTCTGGGACGAGGCTGGAATGAAGGTCTGTCGCAGCTGTGGCTTTCTTGTTTTACTGGCTTTGACGTTGGGTAGTTCCTCTCTCGGTTCTAGCTGCAGAAAGGAACCGCTATAGCTATAGCTCCGTGGCCTTGTGTGGCTCAGCCTGGCTTCAGCTCTCCAGAAGAGGCAGCGCTCTTAGCACAGAGCTGCTGCCATCTGTCGGCACTGGGAGGCGAACAGCCGTAGTGGGGAGTCTGCAGTCGAGGTTAAAAACAAATGGCAGCAAAGTCGCCCGAAAAGCAGCACCTGCAGAGGAAGCCGCAGCAGGACTAACCATCCTGGATTCTGAGGACAGGCCAACCTGAATTTGGATCTCAGCCTTGCCCTTGACCAGCCATGAGCCCTTGAGCAGCTTAAGAAACCGCCAGAGGACCACATTTGGGATAGCGTCTCAGCTACCCTGTTGTTGCCCGCGTCACGGAGGTACTGCAGCTTTGGATCCACAGACCGGCCCCTTCACACATGAGCGGTTCACAGATGGGGTAAATTGTCGGGAGCCTTCTCTGAAGCAGAGGAAAAAACAAAAGAGAGACAGTCTGCCCGCGAGGCCGAGTCACGGCAGGTCAGGGTCTGCTGGCACATTTCCCAGCCTGCTGAGGCAGGGAACGGTAAGAGGAGGTGCTCAAGGCGAGGAGCTAAAGATTCCATTGACCTTGGTGGAAGGAATGGGGGGGGGGGGGGGCAGTGAGAACAAATGACTTGTGTATATTGCAGCAACATTGTTTCTGTTTAGCTTGTGGCTTTGCTTCTCACGTACTGTTGTATAAGAAGGGCCTGGGAAATGCACTTGGGGCTGGCGTGGTAATGGCCTGCAGACCTCTCAGATCTGTCTTGTATCTTTTCTCTATCTTTCCTAGAGTCAGCCTCCCTCCTCACCTTCACACCAGCCAGGCTGGCACAGCAAGTGTTGGGGTGGACCGACTCAAAGCCCTGGATCTGCGCCTTGGTGGTAGCTGAGTTGGTCAGCCAGCCGCCAGATAGGTCACCTACTGCCACAGTGAGCAGGGGCAGGGCCAGCTCTCCCACTCTCGCATCCTCGGTCTGGCTCACACATATTCCCTCCACTAGCTCCAGCTCTGCTGTGCTGCCCAGGTGAGGTGCTAGCAGCCAGCAAGAGGTGGGACCGGGTCTGCACAGCTCTTGGACATCAACATGGTCCCAGACCAGGGACAGCCTCGTGGCCATTGGTGGTAATATCAGCCATGGACATTGGTACAGACCCCTGCCGCTTCATGTCTGCAGACGCCAGCATGGCCTCGGGGTAGGGCAGGCTACTCAACGTTAGGCTGCTGCTCTCCACCACCTCTCCAGTCCGCCTGTCTTCACAGTGCTCAAATGCTGCACCATGCTGGCCTGGCCTGTGGGTGTCTTCTACCCACCTGTGCTGCGTGGCAGTGGGTGGGCGTCACAATTTTACTTTTTTAATCATAGAGAATTAACAAAACCAAAATCAAACAAATGTGGCAAAGGATGACATTGACATAGAAAATGAAAAACTACTTTGAGAGACGTTCTTTTGCTTAAGCAGTGCCGCCTGCCAGGAATGTGCTCTCTCCATTTGTGATTCCTTCCCTGATATGAAGGTTGCAGTAGATCACACTAGTCTATTGTTACAAAGTTTCATTTCCCACTCAGCCGATTTAGTCTAAGGATATAAAACAGAAAATTCTAGAATGAACTAAGTTTAAGAACTGCGAAGTTTTTATGTAGAATGAGATCTCATTCCATTCACTCTGCCCGCACTGGGATGTGAATCTCCCTTTGTCTGGTACACCCATGCCATACACACTGTGTGCTGGTTAGAGGCACTTAGTAGGCCTCTCACCTATCAGATCGTAAGTGCCTGTGTTCAGGTTTCCCTCATTTTACCTCACAGTGGCCCAAGAACAGGAGCAGCAGAAGAGGGCCTCAGTTTAGGCCGGCTTGCCCTACTGCCATCTTTATGAAGACACAGTGTTTTTACACAGCCATATTTTTTACTTTCTACACAGTGTTAAACCGAGCACCCACACACAATATTTACTACAGTCATAAGATGTTGTGGATGGGCCTGGTGCTGTTCTTGTGAACCAGTCCCCTAATGAATAGACAGTTGTGAACTGCCATGTGGGTGCTGAGAATCGAACCTGGGTCCTCTGCAAGAGCAGCCAGTGCTTTTCACTGCTGAGCCATCTCGTCAGCTTTCTATCAGTATGAGTTTTTTTTTTTTTTTGAAAAGCATGTTCTTTTATTGAAAAAGGAAGTAAAAACATTTTATGATAAAATTGAAGAGTTTCATGGAAAATATTTCGGGTAAAATAAAGGAGCTATATAGAAAAACATGTTAAAATTGACAATTTTTTTTGTGGAAAATTAAAGAGTAAAATGGTAGACATAAAAACATTGCTAAATTGAAAAAGGAAGTAGAAACATTTTATGATAGAATTGAAGATTTATGTGGAAAATATTTCTGATAAAATTGTAGAAAATGTAGAAAAACATGTTAAAATTGAAGATTATCATGGAAAATGTTATATAGATATAATAAGGGTAAGCATAAAAGTATTCCTAAGTTGATTGAGAGTGGAATTATATACATTTTCTGATAAAGGTGGATATCTACATGGAAAATATTTCTGATAAAATTGAAGAAATAAGCCGGGCAGTGGTGGCGCACGTCTGTAATCCCAGCACTCTGGGAGGCAGAGGCAGGCAGAATTCTGAGTTTGAGGCCAGCCTGGTCTACAGAGTGAGTTCCAGAACAGCCAGGGCTATACAGAGAAACCCTGTCTCGAAAAAACCAAAATCCAAAAAAAAAAAAAAACCACCCCAAAATTGAAGAAATATATAGAAAAACATGCTAAAATTGAAGATTATTATGGAAAATTATACAGATAAAATGGTAGGCATAAAAATAATTCTAAGTTTATTGAAAGTGGAATTACAAATATTTTCAGGTAAAATTAAAGATTTAAATGGAAAATATTTCTGAAAAAATTCAAGAAATATATAGAAAAACATGTTAAAATAGACTATTTCATGGAAAATTATACAGCTAAAATGGTAGACATAAAAAACCTTTCTAGCTGGGTGGTGGTGGCGCACGCCTTTGATCCCAGCACTTGGGAGGCAGAGGCAGGCAGATTTCTGAGTTCGAGGCCAGCCTGGTCTACAGAGTGAGTTCCAGGACAGCCAGGACTACACAGAGAAACCCTGTCTTAAAATACAAAAAACAAAAACAAAAAAACCTTTCTAAATTAATTGAAGGTGAAATTAAAAACATTTTGTGATAAATTCAGAGATTTACATGGGAAACATTTCTGTTAAAATAGAAGAAATATATAGAAAAACATGTTAAAATTGAAGAATATCATGAAAAATAATGTAGATAAAATGGTTATAAAAATTACTAAATTAATTGAAAGGAATTATAAACATTTTCTGATAAAATTGAAGATTTACATGAAAAATATTTGTTAGTCTATGTCTTTTTATTGGGGAATTGTGTCCATTGATGTTAAGAGATATTAAGGAATAGTGATTGTTGCTTCCTGTTATTTTTGATATTATTTTTATGTTTGTGTGGTTATCTTCTTTTGGGTTTGTTGGAAGAAGATTACATTCTTGCTTTTTCTAGGGTATAGTTTCCCTCCTGGTGTTGGTGTTTTCTATCTATTATCCTTTGTAGGGCTGGATTTGTGGGAAGATATTGTGTAAATTTGGTTTTATGGAATATCTTGGTTTCTCCGTCTATGGTGATTGAGAGTTTTGCTGGGTATAGTAGTCTGGGCTGGCATTTGTGTTCTCTTAGGGTCCGTATGAGATCTGCCCAGGATCGTCTACCTTTCATGGTCTCTGGTGAGAAGTCTGGTGTAATTCTGATAGGTCTGCCTTTATAAGTTACTTGCCCTTTTTCCATTACTGCTTTTAATATTCTTACTTTGTTTAGTGCATTTAGTATACTGATTATTATGTGCCAGGAGGACTTTCTGTTTGGTCCTGTCAGTCTGGAGTTCTGAAGGCTTCTTGTATGTTCATGGGCATCTCCTTCTCTAGGTTAGGGAAGTTTTCTTCTATAATTTTGTTGAAGATATTTACTGGCCCTTTAAGTTGAAAATCTTTACTCTCTTCTATATCCTTAGGTTTGGTCTTCTCATTGTGTCCTGGATTTCCTAGATGTTTTGGGTTATAATCTTTTTGCATTCTGCATTTTCTTTGACTATCGAGTCAATGTTTTCTATGGTATCTTCTGCACCTGAGGTTCTTTCTTCTATCTCTTGTATTCTGTTGTTGATGTTTGCATTTATGACTCCTAATTTCTTTCCAAGGTTTTCTATCTCCAGAGTTGTCTCCCCTTGTGATTTCTTCATTGTTTCTACTTCCACTTTTAGATCCTGGATGGTTTTATTCAGTCCTTTCACTTGTTTGTGTTTTCCTGTAATTCTTTAAGGAATTTTTGTGTTTCCTCTTTAAGGGCTTCTGTCTGTTGACCTATGTTATTCTGTAATTCTTTAAGGGATTTTTGTGTTTCCTCTTTAAGGGCTTTTACCTGTTGACCCATTTCCTCCTGTATTTCCTTAAGGGAGTTATTTAAGTCCTTCTTGAAGCCCTCTATCAGCATCATGAGATACGATTTTAAATCCAACTCTTACTTTTCAGGTGTGTTAGGGTATCCGGGACTTGCTGTGGTGGGAGAACTGTGGTCTGATGTTGCCAAGTAGCCTTGGTTTCTGTTAGTAGGGTTCTTGTGTTTGCCTTTCACCATCTGGTTATCTCTGGTGTTAGTTGGTCTTGCTGTCTCTGGCTGGAGCTTGTCCCTCCTGTGGGCCTGTAAGCCTGTGTCTGTACTCCTGGGAGTCCAACTCCCTTCTTGCAGGGTCTGCACAGAAGGCTCTGGAGCTGCCAGGCTCCCAGGTGCAAATGGTGGTGGAAGGACTTCTGTCCCAGCTGCTCCACTGATCTTAGGCCCTGTGTTCCTAGCTGTTCCCCTCCAGAGTGAAGGTGGAGACCTCACCTCTGCGCTCAGAAGTGAAAGCATTGCTGGGAGATCCTTCTCTCCTATCGGGCTGTGCACAGAAGGCTGTGGAGTCACCCAGCTCCCTGGTGCAAATGCCAGCATGATTGTTAATAGTATGAAAATCACCATGTTTTGCTGGGTATAATGGTGTATGCCATTTTAATCCTGGCACTCAGAAGGCAGAGGCAGGTGGATCTCTCTGAGTTCAAGGCCAGTCGGGTCTACACAGTTAAACCCTGTCTCAAAAAAGCAAAACAGCAGCAAAGACCCAACATGTTCAATAATATAAACAACCTAATTTATAATTAAAATACTTCACTTTTGGTCAGAAATAAGATTTATACAAATAGCATTAGAATAGTATAAAATATCTAAAATAGAATAGTATAAAATAGTAAAAACTAATTGCTTTATCTTTTATTTCTTTAAACAAATATTTGTATGGGTTCAAGCATATTCACAATGTGTGTTGCTTCTGTATGCATGAATTCATACATGTGTATTTATACTTGTACATACATATCTACATTTTACTTTTTTGAAACCAGGAAGCAATAATATAGTATGGATGTGTTAGTCCTGACTCACTGTGCGTCTCATGAATGGGGCTGTTTCCTTGTGCAAGCACAGTGTAATTATCAGCTTCCAGTTAAAGCCGGCGCAGCCTTTGCTGAAGCTGAAACAACACATACCCTCCCAATCTGTTGTTCACATCTGTAGCAGAGTTCTCTAGTGGAGCAGAAGCCACAGAATAAATATGTAGTGCAGTGGAGATTTCTTTAGATTGGATCACATAACGAGGGCCTGGTAGTTTTCTCAAAGGCCACACAGAAAACCTGACAAGTGATGGCTGTCTTCAGTCTGGTTGGAGGGCTGAAGAAACAGGACTCAGGATGTCATTGGACGGTGGTAGCAGCAGAGTAGATGTATTCACCAGCAAGGGCTGGAGGCAGGCAGGCAAAGAACAGCTTTTGCTTCTTATCTCTGTATCTCAAGATAAGATAGTGCTGCACTTAGGAGGTGGGGTCCTATCTTTTTTGTCTTCCCCATCCTTCTTGAGAGGGTGTCCTGTCTTGAATCACCCTCACAGAACCAATCAGGTTGGCAGCCCAGATCAACCTTTATGATGTCTACATTAACAGAAGGACTAAATGATGCCGCTCACAGCCTTTCCCTTTCTAGTAGGGGAGCCAGTGTGTGGGGTCACTTTCTGTGTTCAGTTGTCATATGTCTCATTTTAAAATAGTTCTTGATTCTTGTTTTTGAAACTATTTTCTTTTTCTTTCTTTTCTTTCTTTCTTTCTTTTTTTTTTTTTTAAAGATTTATTTATTTCATGTATATGGGTACACTGTTGCTATCGTCAGACACACCAGAAGAGGGCATCTGGTTCCATTACAGATGCTAGATGACTGAGCCACCATGCGGTTGCTGGGAATTAAACTCAGGACCTCTGGAAGAGCAGCCAGTGCTCTTAACTGCTGAGCCATCTCTCCAGCTCTGAAATTATTTTCTTAAGAAAGGCTCTCCTTAGGTAGCTGAGTCCAGCCTTAAACTTGAGATCCTTCTGCCCCAGCTCCTTCCTTGTCACCACTACACCCCGCTGTCTCCATTGATGCTTTTGGATACAGCCACTGGTTGTTGAGTTATGGGTGTCCCACGTCCACTCTGCCACAGGGCTCGGGCCACCGGTAGAGGTGGGACGCGGGAGTTTTGTCTGCTCTTACCCTATGCCAGTGCTTGGCGGGTGTCAGGCTATGTGAAGCCGATGGACACCACTCTGGGGGTGGGGGAGCACAGTCTGAGGTCGGGGGACTGCCAGAGCCGGCTTGGGGGTCCCTGGACCTGCAGGGGGGCGGGGGGGGGGGAGAACAGTGGCTGGTTTGGCTTGGTGGAGGCCATGGCTGGGGGTGCTGAGAGGCTTTCTGAGGCTGGCTCTTTAGGTGAAGGTCTGTTCCATGGCTCCCCATGGTGGATCCTGATGAAGAGGCAGTCCATGGTTTTAAGGCATTTATTATCATGGTGGAGAGTGGTGATAAGTAGAACTGTACCCCACTTTCTCAGGGTGGACTTGAGGTTAAATACCTTTTGCAGGGAGTAGTGTCTGGGAAGGAAAGTTGAACTGGCTAAGCCTCCAGGTCTTTAGGTGCTTCCTTAAAATGGAGATCTGTCTTGAGGCTATGTGACCTGTGATCATGTCCTCTCCCGTGGAGGGGGGTTGGGGTGCTGCCTTTATGTGACTGATGGCCACAGACCTATGGAGAGCTGTGGCCTCATGCCAAGAGCCTGGTATCCAGGAGCATGACAAAACGCCTACCTTTCCTCAGGGTCACTGGGGTTTTCAACCTTAGCTCAACCAGAAAACAGGCTGCCTTTCACAGTCCTACAACCAGCATCTTTTTTTGTTTGTTTGTTTTTGTTTTTGTTTTTTGACAGGGTTTCTCTGTATAGCCCTGGATGTTCTGAAACTCACTTTGTAGACCAAGCTGGACTTGAACTCAGAAATCTGCCTGCCTCTGCCTCCCAAGTGCTGGGATTACAGGCGTGTGCTACCACTGCCAGGCAACCTTTTTGTAGCATCTTTTTGTAGCATGTTTTTATTTGAGCTTAATTTTTTAATTGATTTTTTTCCTCTTGTGTGTGTTCACATGTGTGGGAGTGCATATTTGTCTTGTGTAGCAGGTATGTGTATGTGTGCACATGTATGGGAGTATGTGTTTGTGTGTGTGTAGGCCTGGGGTTATATTGAGAGCATGGTCTACCTGATTCACTGAGGCAGGGCCTATCTTTGATGTTTCCTCAAGATCAAATTCAAGATTGTGTTCTTTCCTGGAAGACTAATTAAAAACATGACACTGAGTTGTTCTTGGGGCACTATGTCCATGGGCACCTGGGGCTCCCTCATTCCTCACACTTAGGTTCTGACTGGAATTTGACTGTAGGGGTTCCTGGGGTATCGCACGATACCAAGTTTAAACTGTGCCCACACTGATCCCTCTGGTGCACTCATTCCCAGCAGTCTTGGTAGGTGCCCTGACCCAGTCTATTCTTAGAACTGATTGTGGATCACAGTAGATCACAGTAGATCACAGGGCTTCTTTTCTGTGGGCACATAGGCCTTCCGGTTTCATTTCCAACCGTGGAGCGTCCTTACAATGGCCTGCAAAGTTTCCTTGTCTGGCCCCTTGCTGCTTACTGGATTCTCATGGGTGCTGGCATAGACCTGCCTCAGGGCAGGAATACAGATGATCCCTGCTGAGTCTTTGTTCCGCGTACAATTGCTGTAGCCTTTATCTTAGCTCTAGGAACAGCCCCTCCCCCCAGTCCTCCTCCTTGCAGAGAGAACAGCCTTTGCCTGGTTCTGAGGCTCACATTCAGTTCATTGCCACTTCTTGTTCTCCCTCTGGAGCCCGGAGCTCAGTCCCGGAGACTCAGGACATCCGGTTCTCTTGGGCAATGGGAAAGCAAGGCTGGGAATACGTTCCCTTTGAATTTAGCTAAGGGACATTTTGGTGGGGCATTCTAGCTGAGCACAGATGTAGGTGACCAGACCCTTGGCTGTGGCTTACTGATCGTTGGGCCCAGAGGCACTGCTGTACCCTCCAGTCAATCTAAAAAGGATCCTCTAGATAGAGCAACGCTTAGGCTCTGGGGAGGAGAGAGAGGGCCACAGGGAACCAAAGGCAGAGGGCGGGGCAATCTGAGTGTAGAAGTGTTAGTTTGTGGAGCTTGACTGCTACTCAGGGACTTGAGGGTGACAGTCACTGAGGGTCCTTTTGCTCCTTCAGGGGCTTAAGAAACAAGAGGAATGGGAAGGAAGCAAGGTACTTTCCTCAGTGCAGCTGTCAGAGAGCTTTGGCAAGCCTTGGGGTTGGGATGGGGAGAAGTAGCTCTCTCCAGAGAAGTCCTGCCTGGGAACATCTCCATTTCTCAAGAAATACCCTCCAAACCTCAGGCTTCTGTGTTGGAAGTTTGATGGAGCAGAGCTGGGGCCATAGAGCGAACAGCTTGGCTTTGCACATGCGTGTTCCCTGCTTTGAGCACCAAAGGCAACCGAGGCACTAGCTGCTGCCTCTGTGAGTGTAGATCTTTGTGAAGAGGAGTGGCACAGGTCTCTTTCCGTCCACCTGCGGTCCCAGCTTCAGTTGGCACCGCTGGCTCAGAGTTACGCAGTAATGGTATAAATGTTACCAGCTCAGAAATAAGAGGCCTTTGTTCCTAACTTCAAAGCGTTGGTCCTGAGAAAGGCTCTCCCCCCACAGTGACCCTCCTGATGGGGGCATTTCTGAAATGCACATCTTGTCTGCTGGGCCCATTGGCACACTGAGTATGCATCAGACCTCTCTTCTCTGTCCACAAACTGTTTGCTGTTGAGCTAAATCAAGTTTCCTTATAAAATGATTGTTAATTGAACCACATATTTTACCTATTCAGGACCACTATCGTGGTGTTCTAGTATATGTTTTGACATTGTTTTTAGACTTTATAAATCTATGTCAGTAGAGTTTTCCCCCTTGTTTGAGAATACACATTCCAAGACCCCTAAGGGACACCTGCAACCTCAGATACTACCAAATGTAATGTGTTTACTTATGACAATGGTTAATGTGAAAATTAGGCACAGTAGGAGATTAAGAAAAATGGGCTGGAGAGATGACTCATTGGTTAAGAGCACCAGCTGCTCTTCCAGAGGTCCTGAGTTCAATTCTCAGCCATTACATGGTGGCTTACAACCATCTGTAATGGGATTCAATGCCCTCTTCTGGTGTGTCTGAAGATAGCTACAGTGTACTCATATAAAGAAAATAAATTAATAAATCTTTGGGAAAAAAGAACATCTAAAAGTAAATTAGCAGTTATAACAATGTAACAATGTACTATAAGGATTGTGTGGATGTGGTATTGCTCCCTTAAAATAACTTGTTCCACTTTCACTTTTTCACTTAGAGGGGATTGATTACTTTGTAGCCTTTAAGAGAACATCTAAATTGCCAGCCTTGCTGTTTGAGCTTTGAGGCCATTAGCAAGTAAAGATTACTTGAACATAGGCACTGGGATGCTGAACATAAGGTTTGATGACTGAAACAGCTACTGAGTGGCTTCAGTGAGGAGCACGTGGACACATAGAGGGAATATCTTGTGTATTGTATGGATGCATCACCTGTCATTTAAAAAGCCTGTGGCCTATAGGAAAGGGTAGAATAGAAGGTGGGACATCTGGGAGGCAGAAAGAATTCTGGGATAGAGCCAGGCGAGGTATCACCTGGCATGATGAGAGGAGATGGAGGTAGCACAGGTAACCAGCTATATGGCAGAATGTGGGCCAGAA
Source organism: Apodemus sylvaticus (assembly GCF_947179515.1). Classification (NCBI taxonomy): domain Eukaryota; kingdom Metazoa; phylum Chordata; class Mammalia; order Rodentia; family Muridae; genus Apodemus; species Apodemus sylvaticus. The sequence continues at coordinate 8,291,477 of NC_067480.1, forward strand.
TAAACAGGATAATTTATGATCTAGTCAGAGAAAAGCCTACCAACGTGGCCAAGATATTGGTAAATATATTCTGAGTCTGAGTCTTATTTCTGGGAGGAAGAACTGAGACATTAACTTCTACAGACACATGTTTTGGACATACGGACTGCAAGTGCACGTTTTACAGAAGGATGACTCATGGCTTGGGTCGTGTTCACCACTCTAGAGTTGGTGGAACCTAGGAGGGTGGGGCTGATAGATGAGGTTGACTATAGTGTCATGCAATAGCCGGCTGTATCCAGAGCACCAGACACTTTATACTCCGAGGGTTAAGAAGAGTCATCTGACAAACTGTACAGTCACAACAACAAACCACAAATGGCAAAAACATGATTTCCCAAGAGGCACATCAACGTGAAACAATAGCCAGTTGTAATGGATAAAGTAAACATAATTTATTCCGATGTGCGAGTCCAGAAGGGGGGTCAAAAGCACAACCCAAGAACAATTCCTTGCTTTTGAAGAAACTGAGGTCACAAGACTGTTTTCTTGAAGTTTTCTCACAAGCACTCAGAATTCCCCTTGCATGACTTCGTTCTTGGTCTGTGTTCTGATAGTGTGGGATACTGGAGTGTCACCAGACTTCATCCCGCCATTGGAATGGGACATCTGTGTCCCATCTACCCGCCACCGCCTCCAGACATGTTACTGTGTACGTTTGTGCTGTCAACCTGTTGTTGACTGTCATTGCTGGCCCAGGGGAGAAAAAAGCTTGGATAATGGTTTAAAAAAAAATGACAGTAAATATTTAAAGCACAAATTATTTGTTTCTGGAAATTTCCATTTAGCATTCTAAGACCATCATTGGCTATGACTGATGTTTTAGGCAGAGGTCATTACTATAACTATATTTGGCGGTCTGACCTCCTGGAGTCTTGCTAATTTTAGGCAAACGGTGTTGCTAAATTTAAAGTTCCCATGGGAGGTAGTTGCCGGCTCCCATCCAATGTTTTTTTTTTTTTTTTTTTTTTTTTAATGTTTTAGGTCAGAGTCAGGCCTGTGGAATTTTCTGTGAGGATGGTAAAAGGTTTGGTGCTCAAAAGCAACACCAACACTCCGCCCTCCAGGGCTTTTCATTTTACCTGGCCTTAAACTACAGGAAACTAAAACACACAGTTAACACTTTCTCTGCTTAAGGCAAAGCCACCCAAACCAATTGTTGTAAAACTTTGTCCTGTCACTAGATGGCAGTATGGTCCCATGTCTCGAAGCCAAACTAATTCTGAGCTGCTTAAATTTTTTCCACTTGTGAGATCCCCTTTTGCATGAGAAATCCTTACAGACCTCCGTAATATCAAGCATTTCCTGATAAGTCGTAAGACACTTACGTTAACAATTCCTTGACATATATATAATCGTATCATCTACTACAGAGGAAAGCAAATTTGCACATTAGTGAGAGGGGCGTGCTTGTTTATTTTTACGACATACTCAAGTCTTGGCAGGATATTTGATACTGCAGGGTGTAGGGCATTGTCACACTTTTCAGAATTGATCGGTGTTTTGACTTTATAATCCACCTTGAGATGCCACTTTGCATAAAAGTGTAAATGGGAGAACTATGCTTAGGAATTGCGAATTCTTCCTGATCACTGCTAAGATTCATTTGACAACTGCTTAAATATGAAACCCAACGTAGCACCTCAATACACACACACACACACACACACACACACTCACGGCATCACAGGACTACTGGAAGTCGGGACAGTGTGGAAGCCTGTTCTCTTCCTCCACTGTATGGGTTCTGGAGACTGAACACAGGTTGCTGGTTTAGGGCAAGTGTCTTTTCCTGGCATCTTGCCAGCCCCCAAACAGCAATTTTAAAAACCAAATGTTCTACTATAATAGTCAAACATTGTACTATTTCAATGCTTAAATGATAAGGCACAATGGCAGGGAAATACTGAAGTTTTCTGTGACTAAGTGATTATATTTGTATAAGAGCAGAACGTTGTATGTGCAGTAAAAGCACCACAGTTCCTAGCACACAGGAGTCCTGAATGGAACCCAGGTGTTTGCGGCTACACAGTGACGCTGTTTACAGTGCCAAGCATGCACGCTGTCTGTTCAGAGTTGACGTCGCAGTGAAGTGATGAGGTGCTACATGGGCAAGCATTGCCAGGGCCCCTCAGATTCCTTATGAGCTTGATTATGAATTAACGATTATCGATATGTGATAGGAACCCTTTCACAGCACCTGTGGTAGCTGTGTGGTCCCCATGTGGCGCTGTGACCCACAGTTTTTTTTTTTTTTAAAGATTTATTTATTTTATTTATATGAGTACACTGTAACTATCTTCAGACACACCAGAAGAGGGCACCAGATCACATTACAGATGGTTGTGAGCCACCATGTGGTTGCTGGGAACTAAACTCAGGACCTCTGAAGAGCAGTCAGTGCTCTTAACTGCAGAGCTATCTCTCCAGCCTGTGACCCACAGTTTAGGAAGCTGTGCTAATATGCAAATTCTTTAAAAACAACCTACACCTCTGTGATGGTTTGTATATGCTCGGCCCAGGGAGTGGCACTATTAGAAGTTATGGCCTTGTTGGAGTAGGTGTGGCACTGTGGGTATGGGCTTAAGACCCTCATCTTAGCTGCCTAGAAGTCAGTCTTCTGCTAGTGGTCTTCAGATGAAGATGTAGAACTCTCAGTTCCTCCTGTACCAGGCCTGCCTGGACGGTGCCATGTTCCCACTTTGATGATAATGGACTGAACCTCTGAACCTGTAAGCCAGCCCCAGTTAAATGTTGTCCTTTATAAGACTTGTCTTGGTCACGGTGTCTGTTCACAGCAGTTAAGCCCTAACTAAGACAATCTCAAGCATAATCAAAAGCGTTGTTTCCACCTCAAACTGTATTCAGGCTGAAGGGAACATTCCTTGATTGTAAGGATCGAAATGTCCACCCCACCCTGCTTCATTTATTAGCTAGTCAAAGTAAAGTTTGTTTTTCTAACATAAAATTGGTCTAACTGTAGCAATAACATGGGTAAACCCTTTCAATGAAATGATACAATAGAATACCATTAATATAATTACTGACTTTCAGCTATGACATTTATTTTGTTATAAGCATTAATTTTTCATAATGCTTTATAATTACACAGAGCATTATGTGTTCATATTCCCTTGGTCTTTCTCCCAGATGTTGAATAATTGGTTCAGTTGAGATGGTTAAATTATCCATCTACATTTATTCTTTACCCCAGGTTAACATGTATATATCAATCACTAGTTACTAAATGGAACCTCTGGTCAAGGGAGAACAGTAAAACTTTAAGAAGAGAAACACCTACAGTTCTTATTGATAAAATGTTCTGTATAATTGTCTTTGAATATTCTGTTTGGAACACCAATGAGAGGAACCTCATTAGCTGTGAATTTGGAAGTACAATTTGGAATCGACTACTCCGCAGCCGGTTGGCGCGTTCCGTTGGCTTTGTCCTTATCTGTTGGGAAAAAGGCTCTTGCCTCCTGGACACTGTGACATATCCTACGCACCACACTACCCGGCAGCCAAGGGTGATCAATTTTAGCCAAAGTTGTGATTCTTGAGTGTCTGAATCGTACCTGAGAAAAAGCCTTTGGAGTCAGGTGGCAGCTTTGGGGTGACTGAAGATATGGGCCTGTGTTAGTAAGTTACCACTAGGGGCAGGCCAGGTAGGCATCAGACAGAGAGTGTGTCCCCTGGTGGAGACTAGATTGAAAAGTCTACCGGCCATCCTTCGACCTGGCAGGAACTATGCACTAGTATGTATGTGCCTACTGCAAGGGGAAAGGCGATTGGAAGAATTAGTGCCCCAGGAAATGGCCCCAGGGTTCAAAGGAACCTAAAAGGGGAGGGGGAACCCAAAAACCCAAAAAGTGACCCCTAGCACAGCTGCAATGAAACTGAAGCCCCAAGGAGGACTAAGGCTGTCACCTGGGAGACAGGTTCAGACTGAGAACTGCCAGGCTCAGTCATGATTGGCCCCAGGAGCCCATCGTCAAAACTGATGTGGGAGCCAAGCAAAGATGGACTTGACACAGGAGCAGCCATCTCCATGGTAACTCCTCCCCCAGGGAAGCTCACCAAAGACGCATCGACCTTTGTTGGAGCCACCATGCCAGTAGGAAATACTGATTCTGTGAGCCGTGGGATTGCTCTGTGGGAGACACTCAATAAAACTAACTATCCCCTTTTGGGACCGTGGTCTTCTGCATTGGACTACGATAATGCCAATTACTGTCAGTCCTTCAGCCATCACAGAGAAACGCAGCGGCACTGAGCCCTGTCCCAGGAAATTTGCAACAACTGGCATGCGTAGCATATGGATGAGTTGCCTGGAAGGAACATCACTGTGGAGGAGAATACTGGCCCTTCTAAGAAACTGGGACCGTGTGGACTTGGCTTTGACAGGGGCATGGCACTTGCACCCACGGAAGGACAAGGGATCTCCGTGTCAGGGGCTAGTCGGGCAGCGGGACAAGAGATACTCTGCAAACTAAAGATGACAAAGCTAGAATGGGGGAGGGGGGATCTGTAACTTTGGGACTGGATGTGTGAGGCTGGGATGTAGCAGACGGATAGTCCCTCAAATGGTTATAACTTCCGCCAATGTCTCTATACCTGCTAGCAAGGTCAATTGGCTCCACCCAAGGGCCTCTGCTCCATCCTGAGCAAAAGACTTATCCAGATTTGACTCTGGCGCCCTCTAGTGAAAACGCTCCAACTTGCAAGTGGCTCGGTGGAGCTGGAACCGAGAATGGGTTTGTTGCTAGATCTGTTTGAAGGCCAGCCTTGTCACTTGTGTTGGGGTCTCTAGTCCAACTCTAGAAAACCAGACAGTCCTGGACAGGCCTGATGACTCCTGCCTGATAGGTCCACATGTCCACGGGAAAAGCAGAATGTATAGGGACAGGGAAAAGCTGCACCCAGTTGGTGATTTGAACCAAGGCTCAAATGGCACATGCTTCGATTGTGCCGATATATACCTGTTACCCAGTGGGGGTTTGCAGGACGATATTCCTGACTCCAGACCTAGATATTCTCCTTGTACCAGAGGTAGACCAATACTAGGGCCCTCCTCACAGGAAAGAGAGGAATCCCATCCCACTCTGGGTGTTACTGGAGATGGCCCTCAATGGTGCCACTGCCACAATCGCAGCTGAGCTCAGGATCCAACAGGTCCGGCATAGCTAGCCGTCCAATCAAATTGAGGAGGGCCTCAGGCCAGTCCAGCAGAGTATAGTCACCCTGCAGAACCAGACAGAAGCAACGCGCGCCAGCCCTATAAAATCGTAGCTGAAAAGGTGACATATGTATATGCACAGGAAAAGATTGCTATTTCCGAGCAGACCATCTGGGGATTATAGAGAAAATGCCAGACGGCTGGTGGAAAGCATCAAGGTCCGAGACTAGACAAACGGACCTTCCTGGGGTGATGCTACCTAGACCTCCTGGAGTCCATGGCTGTGTCTGCTCTCCGCCCCTAATTGGGGCCTTTGGGTGTGATCCTCCTGACTGTACTATTGGGCCCATGTCTAACTTTTGTCATCAGAAACAGGAGAGGAGCAGGGAGACTCCATGCCCTCCACCAGCATGAGAGGGTCCTTGAGAAGGCTCCTAAGGGGTTCTGACAAAGAAGAGGAGAGAATGGGGTGGAGAACCCTCACACTGACGCGTGTTAAAACAACACAAATTCCCCAGGGCTCGAGTTCCATTCAGCTGTCCCCTCCCGCGTGTGCTGTCTCCAGAAACATAAGGACGCACGGTGACCCAGCTTCCACGGCGCCCAGCCACCCCTGCGTCTCTGTACTTTTCGGCTTGTTTCCATTCTCCTACCTAATACTGGAGCCAAGGCCTGGGGCTGACACCACTACAGGGTGGATTGGGGGGGGGGTCAGTGTAATGAACTTCCCTTTCTCCAGTGGAATATGGCTATGGCTTGGTGACTCAGTTTCCTAGAAATTCCTGCCACAGTAACACCATCTGTCATAGTTACAGTTCCTGTCATGGTGCTAAAATACTTTTACAAAAGCAGCTCAGGGAATGCAGGGTTTATTTTGGCTCCAAGTTCTAGAGTCCAGCTCCTGGTGGAGGAAGTCCTGGGGGCGGGAACTTATGAAAGGTGGTCCTGTTACAGTTACAGACAGGGAGGGAGCAGGAACCGCTGCTGCTCTGTTGGCTTTCTTTGCATTCAGCCCAAGACTCCAGCCCCGAGAGCATGTTATCCCCCGATTAGGCCAGGCTCTCCTACCTCAGTTAACCTACTCCAGTGAATTCCTTGTAGGCACGCCCACAGCCTTGCGTGATCCTAGGTCCTGTCAGGTTGACCACCAGTGTTATATATTTTTTAAAGATTTATTTATTTTATGTATATAATGAGTGCACTGTCACTGTCTTATGACACACCAGAAGATGGCATCAGATCCCCTTATAGATGGTTGTGAGCCACCACGTGGTTGCTGGGATTTAAACTCAGGACCTCTGGAAGAGCAGCCAGTGCTCTTAACTACTGAGCCATCTCTCCAGCCCGATTTGTTACATTTTGAACACCAGAATTTGTTTTCTTTGCTCCCAACCATTCGCCTGCATGTCACTGGAGGTCGCTGTGTTTCTGGAGGTGGAGTTGTGTGAATTGTTAATGGGCCTGGAATGGATGCCCTGGTCCGTGGTGTGGAAGACTGGGTGTGAGAACTTCTCATGTTCTTTCCCTCAGCCCTGCGGATGCTTTGCGCACCATTTCAAGATGCCAGGCAAACTGCCAGCAGCCCCAAATAATGTGTAAACAAATGGATACACCTGTGTTCCAATAAACCTCATCAACACAAATTGACGGCAAGTGTGGCTTATACTGTAGCTGGCTGATCTTGGATCTTGACTAATACTTTGTCCCCCTCGGACTTTCTTACAAATATTCTAAATAATGAAACCCGAAAGGCATTTCAAGCCAGAACAGGAATGTGTAAGACTGTTCTCACTACTCGATACACCGTTTGGGACCCTGCAGGAACTGCTCTCTTCTAGTTCGGATAATCGTCCACATCTCCATCTCCATCTTCAGCATGCGCTAATCTAGGATACCCAGGAAAGTAAGAGACCCTGGGTTTTGAGTTCATTTTTGGATCCTGAAATTACTGATGTTTTATAGGATGTGGAAAAGAGAGGAGCTGTTGGTCTCTCCCCGCTGGGTGCCTGGGTGAGCAGCCTTGTCAGGGAGTAGCTCTGGCCAAGCTGGTGGGCACAATCAAGATGGAGTTGTAGCTCTTCGAAGCCAGAAAGGAAGGGCGTACCTGTTTCTTTCGAGGTTAAAAGCCTTCTATCTTGGAAGGAAACTTCTTAAGACATAGGATGTAAAGGGAAGAGAAAACACGGGGTATTTTGTTAGGAAATAAAACAACAGGATGAAACATGCCATCTTGACCACAGGAGGCAAATGCTACAAAACAACTTCAGCAAGTCCCTGAAACTGACCAGGTTCACCAAATCTCTCCCTCCCCAACAGTAAGTAAGTGGTAAAGGCTGCTGCCAGTCACGGACAGATGAGCCAAGCTGCAAAGGCTGAGGTATGTATGCCCTGCTGCCTGGAAGAGGCCCAGACCCATTGACCCCCCAGAAAGACTGTGCTCTGACCTGCTGAGCTGCCTGCAGGCTGTGCGGTGTGTTCCAGGTTCCCTCCCAGCTATGAGCTTGTCTCCTGCTGTCTTTGAGTTGTTTCTACTCCTGTAAGTAACTGCCTCCCCCTCCCCACCCCGCCAATACTCATTGGTTCAAGTTGGACTTTGGTCTGTCATGGTTTCCCTTCCTGGGTTGAGTAGACATTTGTGGGTTGTGTCTCCCCAGGCAAAGCCTGTCACACAACAGGAAGTCGTTCCTGGGATTCCTCTTTCTTCATTGAAAGTTCAAATTTTAAAAATCTGAAATGTTGATACATTGCAGATTTAAATTTCCCTTTTTTGGTAAACACTATTGAAAAGTTAATATTTGGGGCTGGAGAGATGTCTCAGCAGTTAAGAGCACTGACTGCTCTTCCGAAAGTCCTGAGTTCAAATCCCAGCAACCACATGGTGGCTCACAACCATCCATAATGAGAGCTGATGCCCTCTTCTGGTGTCTGAAGACAGCTACAGTGTACTTACATATAATAATTAAATCTTTGAAAAAAAGTTAATATTCAAATTTTTCTGCTTTTCAAGTTCCACAAAGGACTTAAATGAACACAGTCTTAGGTTCTTTGCTGTGAAGAGACACCATGACCTGCCTTTTGTATATTTAATAAACACTCAGGATTTATTTCATGCCAACAATAGCTCTAAGGATTGAAACATCACGACAGTGCTACATCTACTTACCCATTTTACAGGTGGAAAGACAGAGGTGCAGTTAAGTAACTTATCTATGGTTACACAGTCCAGTGGAGTAAGAAGCATGAGGTTTAGGAGTTGCTGGCTTAGGTCTTTGCTCTATGCTATTCATAAGGCAAGCCTTGTGGCCAGCTGAGATGTAAGAGGGGTGTGTGTGTGTGTGTGTGTGTCCATTTCTCCATAGGGAGACCTGTGTAGCCACACTGCAAAGGGCAGGGATGCAGGCCTGGAGAAGTAGGATGGTCTAGGAATCACCCTGGAGACTGGGAGCTTAGTGTTTGAAGTTGTTGCTACTAAGTTTCATCTCAGTGTCAGTGGATATTTGTTGCTGAGAAGGAAATGGAAACCTCAGTGCCAGGTGTGGCTAAGCAGGGGAGCTCCAGGCTTTTAGGAAAATGCACCATCAGCACAGAGTCCCAGGGTTAAGAGGAGTCATGTGTGTGATTCACACAGGAGTCATGTGTGTACACTCGCAAAGGACAGGCTGCATGTGGCAAAACTGTTTTTCCATAGAGGCACATAAACAAATAACAGTAGCCAGTCGTAAGGAATAATGGAAGTAAACTCACCCCTATCTGCTCTACCTGGGAGGGGCCGGGAAACGCATGCTAAGGACAGTTCTGTGTTCTGAAGAAAATTAGGTCACAAGCCGGGCGGTGGTGGCACATGCCTGTAATCCCAGCACTCTGGGAGGCAGAGGCAGGCGGATTTCTGAGTTCAAGGCCAGCCTGGTCTACAGAGTGAGTTCCAGGACAGCCAGGGCTATACAGAGAAACCCTGTCTCGAAAAAATCAAATCTTAAAAAAAAAAAAAAACCAACCAAAAGGAATTGTTTTCGTGGCGTTTCCCCCCCCCCCCCCAAACACTTAGAATTCTCCTCACGTGAGTGCACTCTTGGACTAGGTTCCGACTACCACGACCTGAGAGTCCCAGAACCCAGGCAGGTCGCTCGCTGGCCCTTGCAATCCAAGCCCTGGGGGAATGGAGACGGGCAGGTCCCTGGAGCATGGAGGCTGGCTTGCTGAAATTAAGTTTTAAGCCCCAGCCCAGTGATGGGTTCTCTGCTCATAAAATGGCGTAGAGGACACCTGAATAGTGTCATCGGAGGTTGACCTCTGTCCTTAGCATGTATGGCTACACAGATGCACTCACTCACACATGATCACACTGTACACACAGAAAACAAGGCGAAAAAGAAGTAATTCCTGCCTCCTAATTAAATTCAATCTGTGATGGTTAAGTATATACTTCAGTAAATTTAAAGACATTTCCAGAAAGAAGAATCTTTTTTTTTTTTTCAGTGCTTGGGAGAGGAGGATGTACATTTGATACATACTCTGACAATGATTTCAAAGATGACAGGATCGGAGCTGTGGCTGAAGGTCTGGGTGAAGGCTTTGTGTGGGCTGCTCCAAGGACATCTCTACTTGCCACCAAAAAGCAGCGCTGGGTGAGTCTTGAGGCACATTCTCTCTGGAAACAAAGTACTTCTTATTGTAGGACGTTATAAGATACTAGAACCACTTGGATTCCAGGCCAATCAGCAGATTCCTAACACAATCCCCTCTTTCATTCCACACACTTTCCCAAAGATACAGTCTGCTAAGCCTATTCTTATAGGAACCATTAAAAAAAAAAAAAAAAGACTGAAGGCCCAGCGTGGTGGCACACACCTTTAATTCCAGCACTTTGGAGGCAGAAGCAGGTGGATCTATGGGAGTTTGAAGCCAGTTTATATAGCAGTGTCTAGGGCAACCAGGGGCTATAGAGAGAGATCCTGTCTCAAAAGCAAGCAAGCAAACAAACAACAAACAAACAACAGGGAGACTTACAGGACTGGAGAGATGGCTCAGAAGTAAACAACATCTGTTGCTCTGATAAAGAACCCTAGTTTGGTTCTTGGTACTTGGTTCAGGTGGTTCACACAGCTTGTCACTCAACTCTAGGGGGATCTGAAGTCTCCAGCTTCCTCAGACATGATCACTCACAGGCATACACACACACACACACACACACACACACACACACACACACACACTTACACACACACATGCATGCATGTACGCGCACACGCAAACCCCCCTTTAACCCCTCACCACCACCACCAATGAAAGCTATGGAGGAGGAAGAGCAGTGCAGTTGGCCTGGTATGGAGCTCAGGTGTTTTGCCCCTGGGGCAGGCTCTCCATGTTGTGGGCATAGTTTGGTGCCACAGGAGAAAACTATTCTCTCTGTTTGCTCCACCAACAGGAAGGCAAAAGTCTGGCCTTTTAGGATTCTGCTTCAAATTGTGTGGTATGCTGGAGGAGATGAGGATCATGTACATGGATGAGTAACTGAGGATAATACAAAACAGCACACACACAAGAGCACACACACAAGTACACACACTAGTACACACACAAGTCCACACACAAGTGCACACATACAAGTACACACAAGAACATACAGACAAGTACACACATAAGCACACACACAAGTACACACAAGAACATACAGACAAGCACACACACAAGTATACACACAAGTCCACACACAAGTCCACACACAAGAGCACACACACAAGTACACATACAAGTACACATACAAGTACACACACTAGTACTCACATAAGTCCACACACAAGTGCATACACACAAGTACACATACAAATACACACACTAGTACACACACAAGTACTCACACAAGTCCACACACACAAGAATACATACAAAAGTACACACATAAAAAACTATAACCACAAAAGCACACAAACACACACATGCACAGACCCCCCCCCCATGTTCATGTGTAGACTAACAGATACAAATTTTAGAAACTATGTAAAACCAGTAGCAAATGTGATACCTCCATCAAAGTAGAAATGGCAATTTGGAATTTAGGTACAGTAATAATGAAATTAGCTTTTCATGGAATAAGAAACAAACAGGGAAGTATGGCAAAAGGGAAACTGGTAAAGAGGGCAGGAGAGATGGCTCAGTGGGTTAAGAGCAGTGGCTGCCCTTCCCGAGGCCTGGGATCCGATTCCCAGCATCCTCACTGTGGTTCACAGCGTCTGTAACTCTGGTCCAGCAGGATCTGATGCTTCTTCCTGACCACCAAGGTCACCAGGCTTACACAAGCTGTACAGACATACACGCAAGCAAAAAACTCATACACAAACAATAAAATAAATTTTGAAAATTGTAAAGAAAAAAAAGAAGGGACCAGAATTAAGGCACAGCATGAAAGAGAGGGCTAGAAGGTTTGATACTGTGGAACCAGCAGTTAATAGTGTATGTGGTACACTCAAGGCTCCGAAACCAAGGTAAGACAAAAACAAATGGAAAAACAGAGAGATGAAAATAGAAGGGTTAAAACAAAAAGGACATAAGGATATGTAGACACACATGTCTGTGCACCTAGGGTGTTAGTATGCATATGTATACACACATAAAAATTAATAGGTACATAATGATATGTAGACATACATCAATGCACACAGCAGGTTCATGTGCGTATATATACACACATACCAACCTGGAAGCCAACAGATATATTTTTTAAATTCCTGAAGTAGTTTTCTCTTTTTAAAACTATTCTTACTAGGGGCTAGAGGACTAGGACTCAGAGGTTGAGAGTACTGACTACTCTTCCAGAGATCCTGAGTTCAACTCCCAGCAACCATATGGTGGCTCACAACCATCTGTAATGAGATCTGATGTTCTCTTCTGGTGTGTTTGAAGACAGCTACAGTATATACATATACATAAAATAAGTAAATAATTCCATTAAAAATATTCTTACTAACATTTTGTTTGGAGCCATTTAGATAGAAAGTAACTTGTATCCTTACCATTTTCTTTCTTCAAAAAAAAAAAAATTCTGTACAGGGTGGCACACACCTTTGATCACAGGACTTGAGAGGCTGAGGCAGGTACATCTTTGTGAATTTGAGGCCAACATGCTCTACATAGTGAGTTCTAGGACAGCTCTGCCTGAGACTTATCTTTTTAAATTTAGAATTAAAAAAATGTTTTATTTATGTGTAGGTGGATGCTTGAGTGCGTTTATGTGTACCATGTGCTCTCAGAGGTCAGGGTAGGGCATCGGATCTGAACCGGGTCCTCTGCAAGAGCAATACATATTCGAACTGTGAGTCAACTCTCCAGGCTCCTGGTGGTTATTTTCAAAGCCAATTCCTTTTGACCCTCCTCCTTGCCCTCCCCCATCTTCTCGGTCTCCCACCATTACCTTCTGCTCTCTTCCCTCCCCTCCCCCACATGCGGCCTGTGTTCTACCGCCCCTGCCTCTGTGTCTTAGAGCTCCCCACAGTGTCCCTTCTCACATAGTTTCCTAACCTAGAAACTATGCCCACTGCTCCATTGTAACACATACAAATGTACCCACCAGGCATAGGATACAGAATGTGTTCTGTTTGTCTTTCTGAGCGTGGATTACCTCAGTTACATATTTTATTTATCTGTTCACTACGGTGTCAATTTTAACATTTGAGTTTGTGTTGGAATGGACTCCCGTGATGTTTACATGCAGCCTCAGAGTGCTGGGATTACATTTCAGTTCCTTACTGGATTTCTTTGGGTGTGGTAGATTAGTTCTGGCTGTTGCCATGGCTTGCTGGCAAGTTGTGCAGGCAAGGACAGGCACTTTGCTATCTGCCCAGGGCAGGGAGCTGGTCACCAAGCGCTTGGGCAAGCTTCTGCCATTTTAGCCTTGAAAAGGCCTCCGTGTCTCACAGCAGGGAAATACCTCAGTTCCTCTTAGCTGGACAGCAGTGAACAACCCTTACCTGTCAAATTGTATTCTTCTCTGAGCATGCACTTGACCCCACATGATGACACGACTTTAGCCAGGCAGTGAATGTTTGCTGAAAGAAAGGAGGAAAGAGATGCTCTCTGTGAGGCTGCCCATCGAAGGTTCCAGTGCACAATTGGCATTAGATGGAATTGGCATTAGATGGCAGTTTATGCCCACAGAACACGCTCTAACAAGGATCCACAGCTCCCACACGTGCCCAGGACCCAAAGATGGCAACAGCAACCAAGGAAGAAACACCCACTCAGCAAGGGCAAGAACAGACTTTGCAGATATCACAGCTCCAGATGCCTCCATCTCAGGGCAAGAACATAAACATGGTGAGACACTAGGCCTCCACTAGAACCCAGTAACCTATTGCAGCCTTGACAAACGAAATATGGCTAAACCAAAAGAGAAGGACCTCAGTAATTATGAATATTTAAGCCTTTAACAGGAAATGAACAAATAACTTAATAGTGACCATAGAAACACAAGTTAGATAAAATAATAAAAAAGTTTAGGTCATGAAAGTAGAAATAAAATCAATAAAGAAAACACAAACTGAAAAAAATCGTGGAACTAAAACCATAGGATGCTAAACAAAAGCCTCAGAGGTCAGCCTTATGAACAGGTTACAAGAAATGGAAGAAAGATTAGGCTATGAAGACAAGGTATGAGAAATGTATACCTCAGTAAAGGAAGTGCTAACTCTAAATACATCCAGTCACAAACCATCCAGGAAATCTGGAGCACTATGAAAAGACAAATCTACAAAGATTAAGGATAGAGAAGGTAGAAGAAACCCAAGTCAAAGATACAGAAAATATTTTTTAAGAAACCATAAAAGACAGTTTCTACAACCTAAGAGAGGATGTGGTCATTTGTATAAGCTTGGGATAGGGAGTGGCACTATCAGGAGGTGTGGCCTTGTTGGAGTAGGTGTGTCACTGTGGGTGTGGGCTTTAATACCCTAGTCCTAGCTGCCTGGAAGTGAGTATTCTGCTCGCAGCCTTCAGATGAAGATGTAGAACTCTCAGCTCCTCCTGCACCATTTCTGCCTGGATGCTGCCATGTTCCTGTTGCGGGATATATTAAAAAAAAAAATGAACCTGCCAACTCTCTGTGCTCCTGTTTCTCTCAGCCTGCCCATGGTGGGGCTTGTCTCTGGAGCTGCTGGTTCCCTCTCTGCCATTGGTGGTCCCACATTCCAGGAACCAAGTAAAGCAAAACTCTTGAACCTTATAATTAACCAATCAGATAAATGCATCAATAAATTCTCAATTTGCAAGAAGCTTTATCCCAATTATTCTAACCTTATGATATTATAACTACCTGTGGCTGGTTAAAGCCATACTGGTTCACGTATGCCTCCATCTTTTTTTTCTCCTTCTCTCCAAGACCCTCTCTGTCTCTGTAACTCTTCCCTCTGCCTCCCTTTTCCCTGCCCAGTCACAGGCCTCCTGTTGCCCTAATGTAAATGTTGGCCAGGAAAAATCCTACAAGTTCCTGCCTTGATGATTATAGGCTGAACTTCTGAACCTGCAAGCCAACCTCAATTAAATGTTGTCCTTATAAGAGTTGCCTTGGTCATGGTGTCTGCTCACAGCAGTAAGACCCTAAGGCAGAGGAGGTGCCTGTTAAGATGTAAGAAGCATACAGAACACCAAATATACAGGACTATAAAAGAAATTCCCCATGGCACATGATAATCAAAATACTAAATGTACAGAACAAAGAAAATATATTGAAATCTGTAAGGGAAAAGGACCTAGTATCACATAAAGGTAGACTCATTAGAATAATACCCGATTTCCCAATGGAGACTCTAATAGCCACAAGGGTCTGGATGAATTTTGTACAAACTCTGAGAGACTACAGATGCCAGCTAAGATGATAACCAGCAAAGCTATCACACTACAGGGAGAAATAAAGACATTCCTCAATAAAGACAAATTTAAGTAGTTTCAACCAACAGATTTATCTCTAGGAGTCACTAGGAGGAAAATTCTGTGAAGAGGTTAACCACACCCAAGAGAAATAGAAATAAATAATCCTAGAGCAGCAAAAGAGGGGGAAAAGCCCACACCATACCGACAAAATAACAGGAATCAGTAAGTACTGCTCATTGATAACTTTCAATAGTAGTGGTCTAAATTCCCCAGTGAAATACATAGACTAATAGATTTGATTATAAAATAGGATCCATTTTTGTGCTATAGCCAAGAAACACTTTACCATCAAGGATGGGCATCATCTCAAGGAAAAAGAATGGAAAAAGTATTTCAAGCCAAGGGACCTCAAAAGCAAGCAGCTGCAGCCATTTTAATATCTGACAAAATATACCCCAAACCAAAACTCATTAGAAGACATAGGGGAGGATATTACATAATCATCAAAGGAAAGAATCCACCAAGAGGATATTGTAATTCTAAATATTTTTTTGTTCTAAACACAAGGACACCCAAGTTCATAAAAGGAGCACCACTACAGCTAAATTATCATATGGACCCTCACATGTGATAGTGAGTTACTTCACTACTCCACCCTTGCCAATAGAAAGGTCATCCAGATAAAACTAACAAGAGAAAATTTAAAGTTAAGGAATGGCATAAATCAAATGGACTTAGCAGGTATCTACAGAACATTTCACTCAAATAGAACAGAATGCACTTTCTTCTCAGCGGGCCATGGGACTTTCTGCAAATTGGCCACACATCAGGCACAAAGAAAGTCTCAACAGTTGTAAGAAAATTGAAATAACACTGTGTCCTATTTAACCACCGTGGATTAAAGCTAGACATCAACAACAGAAGCAACAGAAAGTATATGTACTCACAGAGACTGAACAACTCACTACGGAGTGAAAAATGTGTGAAGACAGAAATCAAGAAGTAAATTAAACCTTTTTAGAATTGAATGAAAATGAAAACACAGTGTACCCAAACCCATGGGACTCAATGGAGGCAGGTCTCAGAGGCAAGCTCATAGCACTATGTGCCTACCTCAAAGCCTGGAGAGGTCTAATATTAGCAACTTAGTAACACACCTGATGCTACATAACAACAAACAATTGCCCCAAACAGTAGACATCAAGAAACAATCAAATCCAGGGCTGAAATCAATGAATGGAAAGAAAACATTTACTAAGAATCAATGAAATAAAGAGTTGGCTCTTTGAGAAAAATCAACAAGAAGGACAAACTCTTAGCTAATTTAACTAAAAGATGGAGACAGAAGATCCAAATTAATAAAATTAGGATTGAAAAAGAGGACATCACAGCAGACACCAAGAAATCCAGATAGTCATAAGGACACACTTAAGAAGCTACACCCCACCAAACTGGAAAAAACAAAAGAAATGGGTGTATTTCTTAATTTATATGACCTGTCAAAGTTAAATAAAGACCAGATAAGCATTTTAAACAGACTCTTAATCGTGAATGAAATAGAAGTAGTAATTAAAGTCTCCCAAGCAACAAAAGCCCAGGGACAGATGGATTGAGTGCAGAGCTCTACCATATCCTTAAAGAAGAATTAATGCCAACATTCCTCAAATTATTCTGTAAAATAGAAACAGAAGGAGCATTTCACAATTCTTTCATATGAGGCCACTATTAACCCTGTTACTAAAACCATACAAAGGCTCAATTAAAAAAAAAGAGAAAAATTTAGACCAATATCCCTTGTGAACATAGATGCAAAAATTCTCAAATATTTGCAAATGGAATATAAGAACACAGAAAAAAGGATTATCCACCATGATCAAGTAGGCTTCATCTCAGAGATTCAAGAATGTTTCGACAAAATAAATAAGCTTAATCCACCACATAAGCAGACTGAAAGACAAAACCCAAAAGATGTAGAGAGGCCTTTGACGAAATCTAACTTCTCCTTATGATAAAAGTCTTGGAGAGACTAAAAACCACAAAGGACAAACCTTGTTATAGTAAAGGCAGTTTGCAGCAAGTCTCAGGCAACTTCATCCTAAATGGAGAGAAACTTGAAAGCATTTCTTCTAAAATCAGGAACCAGACAAGGCTGTCCATTGTCTCCATACCTATTCAATATGGCACCCAGAGTCTTGGCTACAGCAGTAAGACAGCTGAAAGAGATAAGAGGGCACAATAGGAAAGGAAGAAGTAACTGCCTTTATTTGCAGATGAACTACACCAGGAAATTTCTACAGTTATCAACACTTTCAGTAAAGTAACAAGATACAAAATTAGGATTTTTGTCTTATACTGGTCAGAATGGTCAAGATCAATACACCAAATGTCGGTTCAATGGCAAGGATATGGGGGAAAGGGTCACACTTATTCATTGCTGGTGGGAGTGTAAACTTGGACAATCACTGTGGAAATCTGTGATTTCCCCAGGAACCTGGAAATCCCCAGGAACCTGAGACCAGATCTGTACCATTTGTGAGTCCGTACCCAAGGAACTCATCTACATCCTGCTGCTGGAGACGCTTGGTCATCCATGCCCATTGCTGCTGAGGTTGGAAACAGCCTGGATGTTCATCAGTGGATGGACAATGGAAAAAATGGTAATATTTACACACTGGAATATAAAACAGTTGCGAAGAATGAAACTGTGAAATTCACAGGTTAATGGATAGATCTAGGAAAAACTCAACCTGAGCGAGCTAGCCTAGACCCCAAAATACAAATATTTTATGTCTTCTTTTAAATGTGGTTGTTATAGTTTAAGACTTTGACATGTGTGCTAAAATCATTTTTAATCATAACAGGAATCTAGTAAGGGTCTAGGTGGGAGGGGAAGATTTCCCGAGGAAGGGGAACTCAAATACATGCTTATGGAGAGACACAGGTGCAATTAGAACTGGGAGAATTAAATAGGGAGAAGGAGGAGAGCAGTAAGGGTGAGTGCATAGGGAGGGGCAACTGATGGGCCTGTTTGAGAGGCCACATGCAACACTGATATTGTAGAAGTTTCCTAAAATAGATGCATGCACGAAAGCAGTCTAAGTGGAGTCACCAAAACAGCAGGGAGACATTGCCCCAACTAAACATTGTACGTTTTCAAATAGACCCTTCAGAGCAGGAAGCCAGGGACGGGTTATAGATCTTGTTGAGTCAGTGGCCAATTGTGCCCCATGGAAACTCGAAGACCTCACAGGTGATTGTCAAGGCTGTTGGTTGCTCCTCACAATCTGAAAATAAGGCCCTGTTGCTGAAGACCCCTCATGTCGTAGAACATGGAAAAGTCCAGCTGGCACTTAACTGGAGTTTCACCCCTGCTGACTAGTGTTCATCGTGCTGGAAAGTTCTCTGCATGCTACTGGAGGATAAGTCAATATCTCCCAGTTACTAACCCTGAAGCATCCAACAGTGACTTACCTACAAGACATACTGGTTTAATAGTGGCTCAAACATTATGGAAGTAACCATCCATTCTTTGACTGGATTTAAGACCCACTTCATGAGATGAAATGTGTACCTGACCCTGCTAACGTGATTAAGAGCTGGAGACTAGATAGGTCATAGGTCTCTGGGGAGGGGAGACATAATTCTATTATCCTTCTAAAGGAACATAGCAATAAAACTACTCCCACTGGTGATCTGCTACACCCATAGAACAGTTCCTCAGTCAGCTGTCATCAGAGATATTTCTTCTTGTAGCAGACGAGAACAAATACAGAGACTCACTTCTGGACAATGACTGAGTAAGAGCACTCAGTCCTAAATGATGTGTGTTCATCAAAGCGCTCCTTTTGTGGGTTAGGGTAGTGTTCGGAAGCATAGGCGTAAATATTGAAAGCGCCAGATGGGATGGGTGACTCCAAGGAACCTGCCTTCTGCACACAGCAGAACTGATGCACGTGTGAATTCACAGAGACCTTGGCAGCAGTTTCAAGTCAGACTGTACAGGTTTAAGCCAGGCGAGGTCCCACTTTTCTGAGAAGGGGAGTGAGCATCCTTAACCAAGAAACTATCTGCAATTGATACCTTGTGGCACAGAGAAAGCACTTCTCGCCCCTGGAGTCTGTCTGGATATATTAACTCCACTTCAGGGCAGACCACGCACTCAAACGTCGTTGGCCAACACAAGCCAGCAGGGTTTTGGTAGCTCTCTCATCTCCTCTTGCTTTCTTTGAGCATTTGGCATTTTGGGTTTAGTGGCCTTTTGTTTTTGTTTTTGTTTATTTCGATTTCTGTTTTTATAGTTGTTTTGCTTGTGTGTTTTTCTTTTTTGTTTGTTCTAAAGAGAAAGAGAGAAAAAGAACATCCAGGTGGGCGGGTAGGGATCTGGGGGATCCGGGAGGAATTTGGGGAGGGAAATACATGAGTCAGAATATATTTTATGAAATAAATTAAACAACGGTGTTTTCACGCTCCCCACTCCCCCATCACCCAAAAAAAGAAAATGTGAAAGGCCTATTTAAACACAGTCTTTCCTTTGTTAGTTGGTATAGGACCTTAATAATCTTACAGATCGTTTCTAAGGCATTGAATTTAAACTCGCCCCCTTGTGTTTAGTACGTGTCAAAACACCCTGGGTATTTGGTTACTGACTGCAGCTGTGACTGCCTCCAGATTTTCTACAGAAAGAAATTTGCCAGAAGCAACTTCTTTCAAAGATATACGGTCTAACCGAGACTTAGACGTAGAGGAAGCGCTGACTGCTGTCCAGGCGTTTGTGCGGCTGCTGGCAGGCTACACACGGCACACAGGGAAGCCACGCGGAACTATAGCTGTGTGCTTTCCGGTCGTCTTGAGCCAACGAAGACTTTGTTTGTTTGCTTGTTTGAATTTATTGCTTATGAACTGAATACACGCGAGGTGCGGGTGGGGTAGGGCTGGTGGAGTGACAGCTTGTGATTGGCTAAACCCCTGAGACAGTTAAAGGTCAACCCGCTGGCTCCAAGAGCGACTTGCACAGCATCCTTAGCAACCAGCTGGAGAGCCCGGTGTGCTGGGGTGAGTAATTGTAATTCTTATGGCTGGTGACTTGGGAACTTGGATTACAGCCCGCCCTTTAGTGACCCAGACCACAAAAGACCCAAACCCCTCAGAGTCCCAAAGCCCCGGCTGTTTGAAGAGATTTCAAGTCTTTGGGGACTCCAGGCCTATTTACCAGGCTTATAGCATCAGGCTCCAAATTAGAGTCTGTGCCCTTTAACTTCCGCTAGCTCATCTGACAGAGGCAGTGTTTTGGGGAGTATAGAAGGTGAGGGAGCTCTGATAACTGTTCTAGGGCATCTCAGGTTGCTTTGCTGATCAGTCTTTAAGTTTTCCAGCAGTTCGGTTCTTCCTCCCTCCGCCTCTTCTGCCTTCTTATCACCTCCCCATTCGCCTTTCTTCTTGTACACTTAACACTTTTGGATTTCCAAAGAGAATATTCCAACATGAAGATTAGTACACATAAGGGGCAAAGAATAGTTGAAAACAAAGCAAAACAAAAACAAAATAATGTCAAAGTTATCAGATAGGAAGCATCCCTAGGCGTAGGGAAAAGTGGGGCAGAAGTCTATAATTAAAGTCCATGTGATCGACGCTGTCTTCTCCGTGGTCTCCGGTCAGATTCCCTTTGCTCTTTAGGGTTATAGTTTAAGTCTGGTGTTCCCTAATGCAAGCTACATTTCCAAAGGCTTGGTCTAGTTTTTATATAACCTAGTTCTCAGAAGTCGCCTTTTAAGTCACATATTCCGAAGCTTGTTTTAATTGAAGCTTTAAAAGGATGTCCAGAGATTAATAATACCTTTCTAGAAAAACAAACGCACAAACTGCCAAGCAACCAGGGATTTTGCTGGAGCTATTTCAATATGAGCGATGTCTCAGAAATGTTTTGATTTCTCATGTAAGTCTTTGGCTTCAAGGTAAGTGCTGTGTTTTCATTTTGCTGTTAACTATCAAACATTCCCCAAAATGTATCATTCATATAATTCCAGGAAGTAGTGTTCTAAAAAGTTCTTCTTGCCAATAAATTTGGAGAAAATTACATATCACATTGTCTGTCATTCAAGATTCATTATATATGCACAGATACTAATAAACCCCCAAATCTTATAGCATGACACACTATACCAATTAGTTCAGTCGTGTTCAATCCAGTCCAGTGATTAAAATATTTAATCACATAGCTTTTTGAATGGATTTCAGTGTAAGAGGTTATAGTCCATACTGCACTTTTGGGAATTCCTATTTTAAATTGACCACACTGTTGTCTCCTCTTCTTCTTCCTCCTCCTCTGGCTTCATTTCTTCAAATATTTCTGGTTGATTCGATGTAAGTCCCTACCCCGTCAGATCCTTTCAGAACAACTACAGCAAGTTAATGAATTATTTTACTCCCAGTACTTTGTATTGCATTTCAGCAGTAACATAAGCAATTGCTAAATCTGTGCTTACTGTTTAGGGCTACCGGTTTCCTGCAGTAACAAGCAGGCACTTCGTTGAAACCATGATTCTAACACCATGCACGATTCTAGCATCTTGCAACGGCTCTTTAACTGTTTGAATATCTAATAATGCCTGTCTTGTAGAAGACTAGTTAGATGCTTTTAATAGCAGCTCCCTAAGTGCAAACTGTGGCTATTTGGTGGTGGTAGATGACTTTTGTGTAGAATAGGTGTGAGTTGAGGACTGATTGCGTTGGGTAGCTCAGGGAACAGGGATTTGAGAATAGTTCAGATTGTTCATTTGTGAATTTTAAATAGAAATCTCTGGTTAAGAGCAGTGTTTGGGGTCTGAGAAGAAGGCAACACATGTGGCTTTCTAAGTACTTGTCTACAAGTTGGGCATCCAAAACAGTGTGGAAAATAAATCTAGATTTCAAGAGAAGTCAGACTGGAGGTAGAGACCTGGGGGTCATGGGTCCGCCATGCCCTTGACAGTATGAGGCTAGATTGTGCCAACTCCAGAGAGAGAGGAGGGTGGAGAAAAATGTACTTTGGCCACAAGGTTGTTAAGAATATAACAACCTTGTAAATTCAGTGTATGTGGATGTGCTTCATAAGCTATGAGGTGCCATGTTGGACTTATCACTAATTCAAAAGGTTTCCTGAAGAGATACATTGAATTTGATTTTCAGGAATGTAAGGAACAGGGGGCTGGAGAGCTGGCTCAGTGGTTAAGAGCACTGACTGCTCTTCGGATGGTCCTGAGTTCAAATCCCAGCAACCACATGGTGGCTCACAACCATACATAATGAGATCTGATGTCCTCTTCTGGTGTGTCTGAAGACAGCTACAGTGTACTTACATATAATAAGTAAATACTTATTTTTAAATTTCTTTAAAAAAAGAAATTTAATAAGTAAAAATAAGTAAATACTTATTTTAAAATTCCTTTTAAAAAAGGAATATAAGGAACAGCTTAGAGTTGTATTTGGGGAAACACGCCTCTCAGCCTTTAACTCTGGTAGTTCACCCTAACAGGGATTATCCTTTCAAATAACCACACAAAGGTAGGTGTGTGAGAGCTTAGTTACAGTTTCCCAGTGCTGTAAGTGCCCTACACTTCTGCCGGTCAACTTCATATGGGCTTTTCATCCGTGTGGATGATTCTAGGCAGGAAGATAATGTCTCTGCTACTCTTCTATCACCCAGCAGGGTAGAAGAAATAGCTCCATGGATCTACCAGACAGGCAGACTTTTCAGATTTAGAAATACATATGTATATGTATGCATGTATATAACATACATGTATGTAACACATGTACATGCATATGCATATGTATGTGTATACATGCACGTAATATACACACATGTATACATGTATGTAACATATGTATATGTACACACATGTATGGAACAACATTTAATGAAGAAGGAAGCCATGAATCTTGAAGTGAGAGAGGAGGGGAATATGGAAGGGTTCGGAAAGGGGAAATGATGTAAGTAGACTATAATCTCAAAGACTAAAAGAACTTACAAAATGACTTACATAGTGCTTTTAGTCTCAAAAGAAAATTCACAAGTCTTGCCAAGTGCATGGGGCAATGCCCCGTGAGTACACTGAGGATCAGAACAAACTGAAGGCAGAGGGAGATTCCAGAGCCAGGTCAGTTCTGCTGCCGCCGCAGGGGAGATCATGCTGAGAGCTTCGAAGAAAGAGGTAGTTGTTCACTTGTGGCTAAAATACGGATTAAGAAACAGAAAACTATTGGCCAAAATCTCTTGGACATAGATGGAGAAATCCTAAACAAAACGTCATCAAGATTATTATCAAAATGAAACCAGCAATGTATAAGCAGAATTAATTTTGGGTCTGATATTTTCACATTTGTTGGCGCGCGCACACACACACACACACACACACACACAAAACCACAAAAAACCCCAAACCCAACCCAAAGCAAAAAACGTAAAACACCTCCTGTCTCCATGTTCTTAGCCTTGGTAGGTATTCCCACGGTTTAGTAGTCACAGCTCACAGTGGATTCTAGCCACCAATAAATGAAGACAGGCACACTAACGACGCAGACACCATGTATGGAAGCTTCCATTTGGCTTCGTGGATTCTTTGCAGTGTAGGCAGCCAGACTGTAAGGTGAAGGTACCCAAGTGCCCCAGAGAGAGCCCTCGGGAACGGAGCCTGTCACTGCCACCCAGCGCTACTTTCCCATGAACCACTTTGGTAACAAACCTACTCAAACCTGTGTGGTCTGAAACCCACCACCAACATCCAGTGGAAGCCATGACTGGGGTTTGACCCCAATATCATGGGAAACCTAGTTCAGTTCTGCCTCTTCAAGCTGCTAAAAAACCTAGAGCAGCCATGTCCGTCACACATGACCATCTTTGCTTTAGCCCCCTATATTTTGGAATAATTTGTTACACAGATTAAATAAGTAATAATAATAGTGTTAGTAATACCATTGATATCATAATAACATTATAATATTAAAATATATTAATTCTATATTTTATAATTATACTTATAGTTATTATATTTATATTATAGTATAATATATTTATAATTACATAATTATAATAAAATTAAAATATATTAATAGTACAATAAAAATAATAATAGTCTTTCTGTGGGCTTAAGTATTTTTCCTGAAGGATTTATGAGTGTTCAGACAAAGATTTTATTTCACGTGTTTCTGCTATGTTCCTCCTCATCTTCCTGTTCTCAGTTCCACCCCGGCCCTGCTACAGTTCTTTGGAACACCTCCCTCCCCTCCCCCGGTACAGGATGCTAGATCTGTGGTAGTTGCCTCTTCCAGAATTGCTTTTCTTAAGACGTCCTGGAGGGATTCTGATGAATAAAATGATCTTTATTTTCCTGTGTTTCAGTATTTCTTATTTGGGACTTCAGTACCTCAAACAGGTTAAAACAAACCCACATTATTTGAACAGCTAACTCTATTCTCCTTTTTGTTCCTGACATTAACAGAGGCATATACACACCAAGACACACACACACACACACACACACTAACACCCAGAGACACACAGACACACACAAACATACATACACACACATATACACTCATACATCAACACACAGACACACAGATATGCTGTTTATACCAACATACAGAGACACAGAGACACACTGATATACACACACAAATACACAGACACATCACACCCCCCCCCCCAACTTGCACACACTCATGCATGCAAACAAACACGCTGCAGAAACTCACAAAATAAAAACCTACTCTGTAGCATGGTTTGAAATTTAATTCAGAATTCCTCAAGGCAGGTGATCTGGGTAGCATGCTGTTGTCTTCTTGAGAACATCATTTCTCTTCATGAAGCACTCTCAGAGACTGGGACTATATCAGCTCTGGACACAGAACCCTTCTGCACCACGGTGGACATTGTGACATGCATCTCCATGCAGTTGCAGATGACGGCCAGCAGGTGGTGCTATCCTTGGACGCTAGAGCTATTCTCTCAAAGGCATTGTTCTGCCGCCGCTAGGCTCCTGAGAAACACAAGCTGGGACATCATAGGTTATTGCTGGCTGGAACACCATATTCCTATATTGAGCACAAGAGACCACCCCATGAAACTCTTTATTATTCTTACCTTGAGGAGGGTATTCATTCCATTAGTGTCTGTCTTCTTTATAGTGGCTTGGGGGAAAATGTCTTGTAAGTTTACCAGGAATGACTACTTCTCCTACAAACCATTAGATTTTAAGCTTCTAAACACAGTAAATTGTGGCTTTGAGCATTATTTTTAAGACAAACTTGTAGCATACCCCTGGCAAATGAATAAATATGATTTTATAACACAAACATATCTGCCTCACCTCTACCTATGTCCTTATTCTGTTTTACTCTTTTATCTAGTTTTTGCCCATTTAAAATCTGTTTTTCTCCTGCATCTAGTCATTTCTGCAACTCATCTCGAAAACGTTTATAAAGGGTGAGGTATCAGTAAGTTGAGCACACGTTCACATAGAGTGTCGGGCTATTAGTGGAAGGTATAACCCAGCATGAGGCACCGAGCTGGGGTTGTACTCCAGAAACTGACTCTGCCTGCTGCCATCTGGAAGAAATAAATGTAACAGAAAGAAAGTTGGTCACAATGTTAACTTGGAAAATCAGTGAATGTTTCAAAGCAAGACATGTTAATTGTAAGGGCAGGGACCAATGCAAATAAATATAAAACTGCTTTCATAGAAAAATTACAGGAGCCATGACCTATTCTTCATCTTCCCCTGTCTTAGTTCTATTCCTGCACAAACATCATGACCAAGAAGCAAGTTGGGGAGGAAAGGGTTTATTCAGCTTACACTTCCACGTTGCTGTTCATCACCAAAGGAAGTCAGGACAGGAACTCAAGCAGGTCAGGAAGCAGGAGCTGATGCAGAGGCCATGGAGGGATGTTTCTTACTGGCTTGCTTCCCCTGGCTTGCTAAGCCTGCATTCTTATAGAACCCAAGACTACCAGCCCAAGGGATGGCACCACCCACAAATGGGCCCTCTCACCCTTGATCACTAACTGTGAAAATGCCTTACAGTTGGATCTCATGGAGGCACTTCCTAAAGGGAGGCTCCTTTCTCTGTGATAACTCCAGCTTATGTCAAGTTGACACACAAAACCAGCCAGTACATCCCCCAAGTTGAACTTAGTGAGCTCCGTCTGTCAGCATGACTAAGAAATGGGAACTCATTTCAGCTTTCCTGGAGTTTCTTTCTGATCATACCCAGTGTACCTGGCCACCACGGGCAGTTTGCTAGTCTCCCTACCCCCCCAATCCAAGTTAGATGTGACATTTCTGATGATGTGGCTCAGAGGCTGGGCTCTTGTTCTCTCCCCACAGAGAGGAGACTCAGCACCCACCTAGCAAAGACCGCTGAGCCTCGACATCCCTCGCTCCAGTTCACCCCGGATGTTTACTGTGAAACGTAAGTGTAGAAGGCCAGAGGCTACCTGCCTCCATAGAGATCAATGTGGCGGTTCCTTGAAAAGCTAAAAAATAGATCTACCAAATAATCTGGCTTTACCACCTGTGCTGGCTAGTCTCATGTCAACTTGACACATGAACTAGAGTTATCTGAAAAGAAGAAACTTCAATTGAGAAAATGTCTCCATAAGATCCGGCCGTAAGTGGATCTTAATTAGTGGTTGACAGAGGAGGGTCCAGCCCATGTGGGTGGAGCCATCCCTGGGCTGGTGGTCCTGGGTTCTATAAGAAAGCAGGCTGAGCAAGCCATGAGAGGCGGGCCAGTAAACAGCACACTCTAAGGCCTCAGCATCATCTCCTGCCTCGAGGTTCCGGCCTGTTTGATTTCCTGTTCTGACTTCCTTTGATGATGGACAGCAATGTGGAAGTGCAGGTTAAATAACCATCTCCTCTCCTTGTTTTTTTTTTTTTTTTTTTTTTTTTTTTGGTCATGGGGTTCTGTTGCAGCAATAGAAACCCTAACTAAGACACCACTCTTGGGCATAACCCAAAGGACTCTGTGCCCTGCTTCAGAGACACCTGGTGATTTATGATCATTGCTGCTCTATTTATAAGAGCCCGGAAATGGAAACAGCCTAGACATCCACCAGTTGATTCACATGGGTCAATCTTAAATAGTCCCTTTAATACACTGCCTCCTGTCATTTAGTTCACTGAGATCGGTAGGGGTAGCTAAAGGGAGCCCTTTTTGGGTCAGAACAAACCTCAAAAAACTGGCCTCAGAGCAACCTGCATTCAAGTTAAATTGGGCCAGTGTCCTAGTTAGCTTTGACTTTTAACCTTGCTCAGCCTGAAAGGACGTGAGGCTGGAGTCTCAATGGACAGGTTGCCCCGGCTGCGGCCACGTGGCTGAGGATTGCTTTCATTCCTAACTGATGTAGGAGGAGCCCGCCCACTGTGGGCGGCACCATCCCTAGGCCAGGTGGTGTTGAGCTGGGTAAGAAAGCTCGCTAAGCACGAGCCCATGAGCCAGCCGAGCAGGCAGTGACCCTTTATGTTTTTCCGTTCCAAGCACCTGACAGAGTTTCTGCCTGACTTCGCTCAGTGATGGACGGTGCACTGTCCCTCCCTGTTACTGTTTTATCCCAACAGAAACCAGGCTACGCCAATCATTCTGTCGAGCAATTCTGTTCTGTAGAACATTTTAAAAGTAATACAATAATCACTTGATAATTACTGGAGACTAATAGGTTGGATATACATGCAAGGAGTCAGGAAAATGCAAATTATAGATAGGAGGAGAAAGTGAGTCAAGCGATCTTAAAGGGGACAAGCGGTCAGACTAACAGCTCAGTCCTTTAAGAAGCCCGTTACGTATTTTCAGAGAACGAATGGGAACCATATTTAAAGAAATAGAAAAAAATTGTCCTATTGGAAAAAATAGAGCAAGCATTTAGTAAAATGTAGAATACCAATAAAGACAGAAATGCACACACACACACACACACACACACACACATTCTATACAATCTGTTCCTCTAGAGAACCCCGACCAATACAGATTGACAACTGACTTCTTGTTAGCAACAACAGAAGCCAGAAAGCAACAGAAGAATGTATTCAAAAGTTCTAAAAGTTGAAAAAACAATGCTAAAGTTCTAAAAGTTGAAAAAACAAAGCTAACTATTATCCTAGCAAGACCTATAAAAAAGGAGGGGAAAAGTTGGAATGCCAAGATAAATAAAAGGTGACGGCATCTGTTGCTAGCAGGTTTACTTTATAAGAAATAATCGGCAGTTACTCTCTTCTCTTGCACTGCCTTGTATTGGCTGAGTCAACCATCTGTGAAACCTCCCAAGTTTGAGCCTCGACAGTTATTCAAAACAGCTTCTCCTCATACAATCCTGTGTATTTCTTCTCAGAATACCTTGTTTCAAAATCTTTGTAAAAAAAAAAAAAAGTCTGCGATATAATGTTTCCTGGGGGAATGGGAGCAGAGTCTACTCACTCCAGCGAGGCTGCTCATAACTGGGCTGCATGAGGACTCCACCCATGACGACTCCGCCCATCACGACTCCACCCAAGCCTGAGGTGTGAAGCAATGGCTTCACTTAGATTGCGCACAGGAGTGTGCATGGCAAGGTTTACGACATGAACATGGATGACAGGAAGCAGCGGCACTGCAAAGCACGCTGCATTATGGAAGCAACCGTAGGAAAGCTGCAACTTTCACTGCACTGCCCAGTTCCTCTCCTGTGGGATCTCCCAAGATCATTTGTAGTTCTTGGGGCCAAGAGGAGCGAATGGCTGAAACCCCGACCTGATATCCTCCTCTTCCTCTCCTTCCATTAGGAACTGTCAATCACACATCACTTCAGACCTTATTCACTATACAATTCTGCTTATTTCATGGCTACTGGGCCAGGGTTGCTTGTACTAAAGGTGACAATGCCACCCTAGGAGGAATAGGTCATATTAAAGCAATATGTAAGCATAGACACACTTCTTTATTGTGCATTTAGAAATTTGCGGCTTAGCTATATAAAGTCCCAACTTCTAAATTTTTAAAAGAAATATCCCTCGTGAAGTCTGCATGGAACAGCACTCTAAAATCAAACATGTAAATACATTTGCAAGCAAATATATGCAGATTCTTAATGAGTTGTAGCGATAGCTGTTTACTATTGTGTTGTTTAAGATGATTTAAATAGATATGACCTGGGAAATAAAATAATGAGATCATCACAGACCAAAACATTCACATGCTTCTTAGGTCTAGGAAAAACGATCTGTAAAGCCATAAACATACCCAGGTTCAAGCTCAGATAAAAACCTGGATTATATAAATATCAATGTCAAAACCCATCTCTTGCTTCTAGAGAATAAAAGATGATTTATTCTTAATCCAAAGGTGGGTGATCATGGTTTAGGAGCAGAGATTCATGCTACCCCAAACAATCCTGTCACACTAGAGAAATGGTTACCTGAGATCTTATTAGGTACAGAACAAAGACTATCCTAAGTCAAGACATTTGCCACTTTATTGGAGAATCTCAGGTACAGGTCATGGCTAAGTGGGGGCGCTGTATTCCAAGTTTTAAATGCTCTCCAGTTACATTCTGAGGCAGGGGTGGACAAAAGATGGTGGTTGGCTAAGAATACATTTGAATGGTTTTGATAGTCACAAAACCATTCAAACGGGGGTGGGCAGTCAGTGCTTTCAGAAAGACTAAAAATAGCCCAGAGAACTTGGCCCTGGTCTGCAACTTCTGACCCCATAACCAGGGAGTTTGGTTATTCAGCCTTGTAGGATCTTTAAGACAGGCAAGACTTTCTGATTCCTGGGAATTTGAGTTCAAGTAAGCGCAATGAATTTTTAATCACGTCCCAGGTTCCTTCAGGGGACTGTCTGAGAGGATATATCAGTTTTCTGCCTCTTTCCTAGGGTAGGAATTGAGCAACTCATGAGGGGATAGATTTTTAAGAAAGAAATTTCACTCGTTTCTTAAGAAATGAGTCAGCAATTGGCAGTAGCCTTCTGAACGAATTCCTTCTGTTTTGTGCTCCATTATCGACTTGGAGGAATCTTTTAAATTCAGTTAATGACTCTCTTCCTCATTGAAAACCTGTACATAAGGATCGCGTTGTATCGGCTTTCTACACATTGTAAATTCTCACGTTCATGATTAGTGTCATCAACACTGCTTCCAGGCTCTTGTGTCGTTGGCTCATTCTCTATCACTCAGAAGATACAAAGTAAGTGATCCTCTCAGAGGGGTGAATGCTCTGTGGGGATTCTGTTTGGTTGGAATTCCCACCAATAAACTTTGACTCCTTCATCACCAAAGCTCACTCCAGAATGGGTAACAGCTCACAAAGTGGGGAATCTGTAGTACATTGTGCAGCCTGTGGTCAGCCCCCACAGGTGACGGAGTATCAAGTGTCGTTTCCAGGTGCCTAAGCAGGTCTGAGCCTCTCCTAGGCAGCTCAGCTGGTTTCTGCTCCTTTCAGCCTGCTTGGCAGGATTGAGAATCTTTGGAGCTTCTCTTGTCTAAGAGTGACTCTCAGCAGTCTTTACTGTTGCTCTTGGGGCCCAGTAAATCTGTTCAGTTTTAGGGACTTCCTTAAGCTCTTCAGTGTGTGTGTGTGTGTGTGTGTGTGTGTGTGTGTATGCATATTCAGACCAACCTTAGGTGTTGCTCTTCTGAATATCTTGTTTGTTGTTTTGTAATTTTTCTTTTACTTTTGAGATTATAATATGATTACATCATTTCCCTTCCCTTTTCTTCCTACAAATCTCACATAAATCCTTTTGCCTTCTTCCAAATTCATATTCTCTCTTTTCATTAATTGTTGTTATATGCATGCCTGTTTATGTATATACATTTATATCATAAATATAACCTGTTCGGTCTGTATAATGTTACTTGTGTTTTCCGAGCTAGTCCTTTGGTATTGGATAACTATTTACTGTGCTCTTCCCTGGTGAAGACTAATTCTCCGACTTTTAACATTCCTTAAGTGCTGTAGTCCTTTGCGTGGGGCTGATGCCTTGCAAGTTTCTACTGTCTACTTTGGCATGACTGTCTTTCAGCAAAATCCCTGATCTTCTGGCTCTTACAATCTTTCTGCCTTCTCTATTGCAAGGTTCCCTGAGCCTTAGGTGCAGTAGTGTTTTGTAAATATATCCATCAGGAATGGGCTCTTGAGAATAGTTCTGTCACTAGCCTAGAGCTCTCCAAGAAGGCTGTACGGCTGGCCAACAAGCTCTGAAGAGCCACCTGTCTCCACTTAGCCAGCACTGGGGTGACAAACACAACCATGCTCAATTTTTTGACATGACTTTGAAGGTGGGGTAGGGGCATCAGATTAACATCCTTGTGCTTACACAAGCAAACACTTAACTGACAAAGCTCTCTCACAGGCCCTGTTTTTGGATTCTCAAACCTCCGCGAACTACTGCTAATTTACAGATAAGGGAATATTTATACTTTTATTTATATAACATAAAATTTCATCGCCACATGCCTTTGTCAATGATGTTACACTGCGTTTGCCTGTGTGATACATGTTACTTACTAACCTCATTGTTGTAACAAAATGCATGTTGAAAGTTTTAAAGAAAGATCTACTTATTTTGGCTTGAAGTTAGAGAGGATACAATCAGTCCATCATGGAGGGGATGGATCCAGGGTGGTGGTGTGCCTAATGACTTTGTATCCACGGTCAGGAAGCAGAGAGAGATGACCAGAGGTGCTCTTCTCCCATCTTTTATTCCGTCTAAGGCATCCTGCCTATGATCTGGTTCATTCAGGGTGGGTCTTCCTGCTTCAGTTAAATGACCTCACAGACATTCCCACAAGTGCCTACTAAGTTCTTTCCTCCAGCCAAATTGACAATGGAGATTAACCACCATGGGGGGAGGAAGCAATACTGATAACATTGCCTTTGACAAGATGTCGAGGAGAGGTTGTCTGCAAAGAATAAAGCCTATAGTGTTCTTCTAGTCCAGATTGGCTTTATGATCTTGTTTCGCTGTGGAGAGGTCATTTCTGGTAAGATAAACTGTATCCTCTGTACACCGTGCAGGCCTTTCCTTATCACCAGCACATCCATCTTGTACAATTGAAGCTCTGTACTAGCTAACCAATGCCCAGTGTCTTTGAGACTTGAGGGTCTCCTTCCTTCAGTCATGGCTAATGTTCTAGAGCACAGAATCAGAACAAAGCTGTTCTTCATTCTATGGACTCAGCATCTTCTTCTTCTTCCTCTTTCTCCTCCTTCCTCTCCTCCTCCTCCTCCTCTTCTTGTCAGTCGGACTTTTTCACAGAGAAATTCAGATATTCTGCCACATGCAGCTGCTTACATCTCTGTGCCCTAGTCAAGGCTTCAAAGAGAACCACAGTTCAGCCATATCTCTACTTAGGGTTACCCTAAGTTGTTCACTGATCAATTGCATGCCATTCTTTGTTGTTTGGTTTTCTTCTTCATCTTTTCAAACCAAAACTTTATGTCTTTTCAGTTTAGGGAAACCCTCCATCTTTTTGGCCAATCTCTTTGTCTAGCAGCTCCTTTACTTGTTAAGAAAGGACTTCCAGACCGTCTTAGTTATGGCCAACTGGCAGAAGTAAGAACGACAGAAAGGCTCGCACGCTGTACTAGGGCAGTTCAGACGGAGAATTCTAGCTACTTTGCTCATTAAATCATGGCATTTATGCTGCTTAGTGGGGCACACCTCTGATCCCAGCATTCAGGAGGCAGAGGCAGGCAGATCTCTGTGAGTCTGAGGTCCGCCTCGCTTTACAGAGGGAGCTCCAGGACAGCCAGGACTACACACAGACAAACCCTGTTTTTGAAAGCAAGCAGACAAAGAAACAAAAGCAAAGAATAAAGATATTTACATTTATAAAATTCAGTATCAAAACAGACAAAAATATACAAGAAAGATAGAAATCTAAAATGTTTTTACTTCTTTTTTAAAAAATTCATTTTACATACTGATCAAAGCCCACCCATCTCCTCTTAATCCCCCCCATAGCCTCTCCTCCCTCGCCCCTCCCCTTCTCCGCTGAGAAACGGGACCCCCCCCCCTCAACCCCTGTACCAACCTAATCTGGCACATCAAGTCACTGCAGGCCTGGCCACATCCTCTCCCACTGAGGCCAGATAAGGCAGCCTAGATAAAGGGACAGGATCCCCAGGCAGGCAACGGAGCCAGGGCCAGCTTCCCTTCCAATTGTTTGGGACCCACGTGAAGACCAAGCTGCACATCTGCTACATATGTGCAGGGGGCCTCGGTTCAGCCCATGCATGATCTTTGGTTTGTGGCTTGGTCTCTGGGGGCCCCCAAGGGTCCAGGTTGGTTGATTCCTGGTCTTCTTGTGGAGTTCCTATCCCCTTCTAGGACCCCAATCCTTCTACCAGCTCTTCCACAAGACTCCTCAAGCTCCAGTTACTGTTGGCTGTGGTTCTCTGCATCATCAGCTGCTTAGTGGAGCCTCTCAGAGGACGGTTATGCTAGGCTCCTGTCTGCAAGCATCACTAATAACGTCAGGAATTAGTGCTTGCCCACGGGATGGGTCTCAAGTTAGGCCAGTCATTGGTTGGCCATCCCCCCCTCTCCCCCCTCCCCCCCCCCCCCCCCGGGTCTCAGCTCCATCCCCTGTCCCTGCACTCCTTGTAGGCAGGACAAATTTTGGGGCAAAGATTTCCTGGG
Organism: Apodemus sylvaticus; assembly: GCF_947179515.1. Lineage (NCBI taxonomy): Eukaryota > Metazoa > Chordata > Mammalia > Rodentia > Muridae > Apodemus > Apodemus sylvaticus. The sequence goes on from NC_067480.1 coordinate 8,325,216, forward strand.
TAGGCTGGTGTTCTTATTCCTCCACAGGAAGTCCTGCTTGGCTACAGGAGATAGTTCCCTATCCCCAACTACTAGGAGCTTCAGCTAGTCACCCTCATAGACTCCCTGGAGTGTGTCCCATCTTAGGTCTCTGGCAAATCCCAGAGATGCGCCCCTCCCCCCTCTGTGCCCACACATCTAAATTTAAAGCAGACTACTTTCTGGTTGTCTGTATACACTTGCAGAACCGGGTGGTAAGCATTTTATTTTCGTGGGCAGCTTTTCCCTTAAATCTCCCCGCAGTATGATCGTGGAGTCAGCATTGTGACATGTAACCATATCACCACAGGGGCCTGTCCTTCTCACCAAATTATAATTTGTTACAGGAAGGCGCCATATTTTAATCATCTGCATACTTTCTCAACCAGATTGCGTTCCCTAATGCACTTAAAGTGAACAGTATGGATACTGTTTGGTAGTACTAGATATAATATGATTAAAAGTGATTTTTAGCACGCCTGTAATTCCAGCACTCTGGGAGGCAGAGGCAGAGGCAGAGGCAGGTGGATTTCTGAGTTCTAGGCCAGCCTGGTCTACAGAGTGAGTTCCAGGATAGCCAGGGCTATCCAGAAACCCTGTCTCGAAAAACCAAGTCAAAAAAAGCAAAAAACAAACAATAAAAAAGTGATTTTTATTTCTGGTTTCTGTGTTACTTGTTACTGTATACTGATGGCTGAAAATAAAGTGTCCTATCACACAGCATATGCCCTATATAAGAGTTCATGGACAATTATAGTCAATTCTGCCATCCACTTGTAGGCTGTTTATCACATTAGCAGTTTGTATCAAAGCCAAAGGGCTTCCTACAGTGTAAAGGCAATTTAAGATAGTAACTAAGTATGTCAGAGCAAGGTTTTGTCTGTATACTATCAGTTATATATCAGTTTTCCCGAAGGAGTAAGCAGTCAATTGGTGGCACAGAAATGTAAGCAGTTGCTGTTTAAATTTTAATCATGTTGGATCATCTAAAGCTTCCTAAATCATCTTTATTTAAAACATTTGCTCCAACAGTATGGATATGGCTATTTTATATTGATTGTGTTTATGCTTAATATTTCTGGAGACTCACTTATTTTAAAAAGTTAAAGTGCTCATGTTATCTGTAAATCACAGTTGGTGGTCTTATATGCCCAATATATATGATTTCGTAATTTCTTTAAGCAAACTACACAAGCCCCGGTTCGACCGGCACTCCCAACTTTATGAGCTGCCCCTGCCCCAGGGTGACCTGGGTACTTCCACTTCTGCGCAGTGGTGGAGAGGTACTCTTGCTCTATGGTCTCATCGTCAGAGCATTAGGTAGTCTGAATATCAGGAAAGGGGAGGGATGCCTGAGCCCCAGAACGATGGGCAGATTGGGCTGGTTGGATGAGCGGGAGATTATAACTCTCTTGAGTGTCAAGTTTATAGGAGAAACGGAGCAGATTTCCCTCAGGAAGTACAACTACCACAGTTTCACACCAAATGGGCATGCCAGCCAATCTTGCCTTTGCTCTAGGCTGGTGCTCTCTTTTCCAGAATGGTCAAGTCACAACTTCTGGATTTTGCTGGTTTCTTGAATCAGTTATTACAGAGCAACAGTCTTGTTTCTTACAACAGCGATGGACTGTAACCTGGAATTATGAGCTAACAAAGTTTCCACCCCTGAGTCGCCTCTTGCCTGGGTGTTTCTGTCACAGCAGCGGACACGGAGGGAGAGGTGTGTGGGCGGTCAGAGCAGCGCTTGTGAGACTGAAGCTGCTCACGCCTCAATAATCTGTTTACTACCAGTGCGAGCAACGCTGCTACCTAGGTATCCTACCTGTTGTTTATTTTCCTGATGAATTCCTGTGCATCTCCCCTCTGTACACACTGCCATACAATGCTTTTGTGACTCAATTATCATTCCTTTTTGAGATGAATTTTCTGGATCATAGTTTAGCTGTGTGATTCTTTTTTCAGAAGCACAACCAGGTTTCCCAAGTATTTAAAGCTCGCCTCACTCCCACGGCCGGCAGGGGAGTCCATTGTTCCATACCTCACAACAGTTGTCTGCTGGCACTGTCCTTACAGTTAGCTGCTGTAGTTAGAAGGAGAATTCCATTATAATTCCAGTTTTAATTTTCCTAAAGGAGATTATTTTGAGTGTATTGACTTAGAAAAAAAATCTCTCTGAGGTGTTTTCTATGTATCGCTACTGTTTGTTGTTTAATCCTTCTTAATCTCTACGTTTTGCTATTTTCCCCACCCTTTATTATGTCTATCCTGTTGCCTAATCTTACTGGTCTTCACCATTAAATGCTTTCCTGACAGTTCTGCAGCGAGTTTGCCATACATCAAATTCCTACGTGACAATTTGGTCATTCAGCTCTGAGTGTTCTAGAAGTCTTGTTGGTATTTCATTTTTGATCTATACATGATTTATAATTTTTATTTTTCCATACATAAAAAGTTAATTTATTTTGGGGATATTTCTTTTTTTCTTTTCTTTTCTTTTTTTGGTTTTTTAGATTTTGTTTTTTTTCCAGACAGGGTTTCTCTGTATAGCCCTGGCTGTCCTGGAACTCACTCTGTAGACCAGGCTGGCCTCAAACTCAGAAATCCGCCTGCCTCTGCCTCCCCGAGTGCTGGGATTACAGGCGTGCGCCACCACTATCCAGCTTGGGGGATATTTCTAAGTCCATTGTATTTGCATGTCAAGGATCCTACTCAACTCCCCAGGTTCTCTGCTCTTCAGGTTTCAAAGCCTCCAGTGTGGGATAAAATGTCAACATTCTAGAAATTCTCTGGGGAGAATACGCTCTAATGGTTCACTGTTTTCTATATATTGTTGTTGCATATGTATTCTATCCCACGCTGTTCAAAAAACGCTCACTCCATCTTTGCCGGTGATCTTCTCACGCCTCTCCCTGTGGCTTGTTTACTCCCTGGTGGCTCTGGGGATGTAGACTCAGGCCAGTTCTCCTGTACTTTCCTGGAGTCACAGACAGCCCTCCATACTGGAGTGCAAAGCAGCTGTGCTTTCCTTTGGTGGTATTCAGGTTTATTTATTTATTTTCCATCATCTCTTGGGGTTCAAAGTTTCTTTTTTTTAAAAATTAGGATATGTACTTTATTTACATTTTAAATGTTGTCCCCCTTCCTGGTTGCCCCCTCCCCTGAAAATCCCATAAGCAATCTCCTCTTCCTCAATTAACCCTCCCACGATTCCCTGTAACCCTCTACACTACAGCATTAAGTCTTTCCAGGACCAAGGGCCTCTCCTCCCTTTGATGTTCAACAAGGCCATCCTCTGCTGCCTATTGTCTGGAGCCATGGGTAACTCCATGTGTACTATCTGGTTGATGGTTTTGTCTCTGGGAACTCTGGGAGTACCAGGTGACTCACATTGTTGTTCCTCCTGTGGCGCTGCAAACCCCTTCAGCTCCTTGGGTCTTTCTCTAGCTCCTCCATTGGGGACCCTATGCTCAGAGAGTATCCCCCTCTGTATTTGTCATGTTCTAGCAGAGCCTCCCAGGTAACAGCTATATCTGGCTCCAGTCAGCAAGCACTTGTGGGCATTGATAATAGTGTCTGGTTTTCTAACTGTATATGGGATGGATCCCTGGGTCGGGTAGTCTCTGGATGGTCTTTCCCTCAGACTCTGCTCCACCCTTTGTCACACCAGTTAGAATGGCAAAGATTAAAAAAATCAGGAGACAGCAGGTGCTGGCGAGGATGAGGAGAAAGAGGAACACTCCTCCACTGCTGGTGGGATTGCACTCTGGAAATTAGTTTGGTGGTTCCTCAGAAAACTGGGCAGAGTACTACCAGAGGACCCTGCTATACCACTCCTGGGCATATACCCAGAGGATTCTCCAGCATGTAATAAGGACACATGCTCCACTATTCTCATTGCAACCCTATTTATAATAGCCAGAAGCTGGAAAGAACCCAGATGTCCCTCATTGGAGGAATGGATACAGAAAATGTGGTATATATACACAATGGAGTACTAGTCAGTCATTAAAAACAATGAATTCGTGAAATTCTTAGACAAATGGATGGAACTGGAAAATATCATCCTGAGTGAGGTAACCTAATCACAAAAGAACACTCATTGCATGCACTCACTGATAAGTGGATATTAGCCCAGCAGCTTGGAATACCCAAGGCACATTTCACATATCAAATGATGACCAAGAAGGAGGAAGAAAAAAGTATGGATACTTGGGTTCTTTGTAGAAAGGGGAACAAAATACCCACAGAAGGAGATACAGAGACAAAGGGTTCAAGGTTTCTGATTTAATTCCACAACATTGCCTTTAGACACTGGGCCCCAAAGCTTCTGCTTGTCACCAACTTCACCAGCACTGAAGGATTACTAATTATTTTAAATTAAAAAAGCATTATATTTCTTCTTTTAGAATTTTGTGATTGTATACTGTGCATACTGATCAAACACATACCTGCCCCCTCCAAGTCCACCCAGTAATGAATAATTTTTCCACTTGGATGCTGGGGCCCAGCAACTGGGCATCGTAACCCCCACTTCTATGTGAAGCAACTGATACACCTAGAAGCTAAGGCCTGGCACAATGTCAGAGACATAGCCTGGGGCGGGGTCAGTATTAAAGTAAGGGGCCTGGCTTGTACAAGGCCCAGGTGTATCATGCCACAGAGGAGCCTACGTGGGAGCCACCCCCTCCCCCACCCCAGGCACACGTGAGAAAGCAGAGAGGAGCAAGGCACTGGCTGGAAGACAGACCTTATTTTCAGGGCTTGGCAGGGTCAGTACTGGGGAAGGAGCAGGTAAGCTCCGAATGGAACGGCTGGTGGATTCATGTGCCTAGAGCTTATTGTTATTCCTTTCCTCTGTTTTAGAGGACGGAAATTAATTTTCATCATTTTTCTGGCATTTGAATATATTTAAGAGTAAATATCATTTGATATGAAAGTCACATCTTTGTAAGTAAAATCTAAAATCATGCTTTTCTTTTGTCCACTTCAGATTAAATCTTCAAGATAAGGCCTTGGGAGCTGTCGGAACCATTGTGGCCACCTTGCAGGACAGAAGAGAGACTGTAGATACGGCTTCAGACCTTCCTCTAAAGGGTAAGCCAAGGGTGCTAGAGGAGGAGCGGGGTCCTAGGGATAGCTGACATCAACAGTAACTGTGGTTTTCTATTTTGTCTCAGTATTCAAAGGGGTATTTTATTTACCTAAAAAAGAGATCAGTTCAATCTTAGATAGACTTCACTCACTTAAAGTTCTATTTCCATCTAGACCCGAAAGTTCAGGGACTTCCCCATGTTTGAGGATTTCTAGTGAATCAAAGGAAATTTAAAATTTACAGATTCTATTAACATAAGAATATCAGTTTTATGACATATTCTCATTCAGAAAAGTATACAAAGGCTATTGCTTGGCAGTAAACTAAAAGGGAAATAAATCAATTTACATATTATGTTGTGATTTCCACGTAGAATAAAAAACATTTCACATATTCGATAAACAAAAACAACAACAGCAAAACTGCTGGCTTCATTTTGATTTTCTCCCTACATTTGAAATTGTTGGGGTGTTGCTAGACACAGATGTCTGCCCCGCCCCCTTCTCACAAGTCAGCACACAGCCTGCCTGTTACTATCCTTAGGAGGAATAAAATCAGACACCCTTACACTGCAGGAAGCCTTAGCGTGAAGTTCTAGGTTCCATTTTCAACCAAATACTATATTAGAAGATTTAGGAGGCCTGGCCTTGTTGAAAGAGGTGTGTTGCTGGGATAGACTTTGAAGTTTCAAAAGCCTACTCCAGGTCCAACCTCTCTCTCTCTCTCTGCCTCCTGCTTGTGGAAGAGATGTGCGCTCTCAGCTACTGTTCTAGCACCATGCCTGCCTGCCTGCTGCCGTGCTCCCTGACATGACTGCTGTGGACTCACCCTGTGAAACCATAAGCAAACCCCAATTAAATGCTTTGTTTTATAAGTCGCCTTGGTCACGGTGTCGCCTCACAGCAACAGAACAGTAACCGGGGCAGAGGTTGATGTGCATTATTGATTAGTGTGCAGTCATGTGCATCCTGGACTTATAACTATAAACCCATTTTGCTAAGCTCTTCTAGTAGGTGTTTTCCAAACATTTATTCTACTTCTGAATATCAGGGAATTTGGATCAAAACCACAAAGTAACCTTCTGGATAAAAATATATATTCTATGTATGTAAATGTTTAGGTCAATCAGATATTGTGGGACATAAAACCAGGCCAGGAAGTCTGGTAAGGTAGAGCAGGTCGAGACCCGGAGACTCGGTGGGCACACACCTGAGGCTTAGGTGACTCCCAGCTCCCTGCCAGACTCCTGACTTAGAACACCTGCCATGCTTCTCACACAAAAGAGAGGTGACCACAGGTCACATAGACTCAAACAGAGATCTCCATGCTGAGGAGGAGGCACCTAGAGGCCTGGAAGGTGTAGCCAATAAGGTTTCCTTCCCAGTCATTCCTCCTTGCCAAAGGTATTTAATCTCAGGCCCACCCTGAGACAGGGGTATGGTTTGATGCATCCACTTTCTACCATAGAAATAAACGATGCCGAACCACTGACTGCCTCTTTTCATCGAGATCCACTGTGGGGAACCACGGAGAAGGTCTTTGCCTAGAGAGCCGAAGTCTAGTTTCCCCTGGAAGGCCTCTCTGCACTCTTAACCACAACTGCCACCAAGCCTGTCACCTTCAAGCCAAGGACTCTTCCCTGAGGGACCAGCCAGATCTCCCCTCCCCTCCCCAGGCTAGACCCAGCCCTTGGGCCTCCATGTTCTCAGCTCTTCCATGACTCCCAGAAGCACCTGGGTGTCCTAGGATCTGAGAACCCACAGCCCTTGCCCCTGGCCATGCATGCCCAGGGTGCCCTAAGCCAGCTCTGGCCTTCCCACAGCTCAGACTGAGTCCCCCGCCCGCCCCCGACTCCCCAGCAGTGCCTAGGCATTTCCCGATGGGCCCAGCATCCGCCTGCCCCCAGCGGGGTAAGCTCAGTCAAACTCTCCTAGTCCCACTTCCTAGCAGCCATGCCCAGTGGCAGAGCGGACAAGGACCTACAACCCTACAATACTTCATCTATTTAACGGATGCCATACTTCATACATACATACATTTAAAGTATTTCACCTTATTGAATCCATACACGACTCTTGCTATCATCCATTTACAAGTAAACTGAAACTCGAATGAGTGTTGGAAAGAGAGGCAGAGAACCAGACCCCCAGGCTCCTTGGTACCTTTCTGCTTTCCTGATCCTCCTACTGAGGACTGTGTAGGAGACAGAAATTACTCCTCTCCACGCCCCTCAAGTCTCCAGTCCTTACAGGGATCACTGGGAGGCCTACTCATTGGCCAGATCCAGTCTTTAGAATAATTGTTCATGCCTGGGAAATTGCCAGGCTCAAAGCCTTTTCAGCCAACGAGGGACAGCACACTGTCATCACCTACTCTGATGAGCTGCTGCACACCCTTCCCGAGGCTAGGAGGTGGTGCCTGGACCTGCTTAGTTTGAAGCTGCCCTTGTTTTCCTGCTTCCCTAGCCTCTTTTATCCCCGCCTCTCTCTAAGTTAGCCCCACCCCACTCTCAAGGATAGCCCAGCCCCTCTCTCTAGGTTAGCTCCACCCCTCTAGGTTAGCCCTGCATCTCCTGTCTTCAAGACAAAGCCGATCAATTGAGTTGCGTTTGAAAACTCCGTAGGTGAATCTGTTTTCTCTCTTTCCTCTTTCCCTAAAGTCTGGTGTCTTGTGGAGGCCTCTGGTCTGCTTATGGGAACTATGATAATGCAGTTATGTTCATTTTTAGCATAAGTATGTTGAGTTAAATTATTATTTAGATAACATGAATTAGCGACATGGGTTTCATCATTTAGTTTATATGTAGAAGAAAACATATATGACTCCAAGTACGGCAATGATGATAGATATTACTCTGAAAGAGGAGATAGCATGGAGTAGAAGAAAACACTCCCGGGGGCTGGAGAGATGGCTCAGTGGTTAAGAGCACTGACTGCTCTTGCAAAGGTCCTGAGTTCAAATCCCAGCAACCACATGGTGGCTCACCACCATCTGTAATGAGATCTGACACCCTCTTCTGGTGTGTCTGAGGACAGCTACAGTGTACTTATTTATAATAATAAATACATCTTTGGGCCAGAGCGAGCAGAGGTCCTGAATTCAATTCCCAGCAACCACATGATGGCTCACAACCATCTGTACAGCTACAGTGTACTCATATACATAAAAAAAAAAAGAAAACACTCCCTAAACTTACACCCAATAAAGAACGCAATGAGACATACGCAGAGAAGTCTTATGGTTAAACAGTAAAAGAATGCATAGCTGATTATAAAATGGGACAAAACCTTTTGCAGATACCTCACCAAAGAGATCTATCTATCTATCTATCTATCTATCTATCTATCTATCTATCTATCTATCTATCATCTATCTATCTCACATATATATGCATGTATATATGTATATGTAAAATGTATATATACATATATATGATATATATATATATAGTATATATAATAAAGCATAAAACTATTCTTGTGACATGTAATCATGGAAATGCAAATTAATACAATAAATACAGCTTTCTGGACCTGACAACTAGGAGGCACCATCACGTGTGTTGAAATTCGCCACAAGGGCTGAAAGATTTGCTGCAAGGAGCTCCAGAGACAGGACATTTCCCATCTGCTGCTGGCCAAGCTGTACAGGTTTCTGGCTGGATGAACCAGCTCCACCTTCCATCAAGTTGTGGTAAAAAGATTATTTATGAATCACCCTAATCGTCCAGCTCTGTCCCTGTCCCAGATGTCCAAAAGACAAAGCTTCCAAGCAGAGAGAACAGAACAGCTGCGGTTGTGGGAGTGGTCCCAGATGATGTGCAGATTCTGGAGGCTCCAAAGCTGAAGCTGTATGCACTGCGAGTGAGCAGCTGCACCCAAAGTTGCATTCTCAAGGCTGCGGGTAAGGGCCTTGCCTCTGACCTGCTGTTCCTGGAGCCTCCCAAGGGCTGTGACACTGTGCTCCTGTTTGTTCTCCAAAGGGCTGAGAGGTATATTTCGGCAAGGCCCTGGGAAGCTCACACAGCACAACAAAGCCAATGTCCACTCCCAGAGCTGGAAGTTGGAACACGCTAGAGGCCAAAGGGCCAGCTATGGCTACAAAAACTAACTCTGGAGCTTACTGTTACTAAAAACACCCAAAACTCTGGATATTGAAAATCAAACGAAGAACGATTATACTGCACATTCATTAGAATGGACAACACTCGGATACTGACAACATAAAAATGGATGAGACTACTAACAGTTAGGATTCTCATCAGTTGATTATGAAATAAAAATGGCACAGTCACACTGAAGACAACTTAGATGTTTCCTGGCGAGCAAAATACATTGCACACTTAAATCAATCCAGCAGTAAATACATTGGTATTTACCTATATATGGGTTCCAAATGAAAGTCCATGGAAAAACCTGCACACATGTGCTAATAGCCCTTTTTAAAGTACAACGTTGAAAGCCACAAAGATGTCCTTCAGCAGATAAATAGAAAAGGCAACTTGTCCAACAGTGTAACAGAAGATTAGCGGACACTGAAAAAGATCAGACGTTGTGAAATGTTGAGGAGGAACCTTGGCTGAATGTTACTAGTCGAAAGAAGCAAATCTTCAAAGACTACACTGCGTGATTCCAGATGGACAAGGTGAAACCTCAGAGAGCAAGCATTTCAGGTGTAGAGGTGAAGGGTGAGACAATGGACAAGCAAGCTGAGTGGACTTGGCTGGCAATGGAGTGGAATTGGAGCATGCGTACTGTGCTAGACAGCAATCACCAGACCCAGGAAATGTACAACTCTAGTGACCTGCACATCACTGGTGGACTGAGTGACTATGATGTTATCCTGACCCACAGGACAGTCAACAGGGTCCCCGGACCACCTAGAAGGCAAGGGACAAGAGACACAAGACACGGACAGCAAGACAGTATTCTGATCAAGCTGTCAAATTTTATTTTTTACACAAGGCAATATAAAGGCAAGCAAGCAGGTGTAGGGAGGGGCAAAGGGGAAAGTCATTGTATTTGGGGAACAATCTCAGGGGGCTAACATCATTTCTCAGGAACAGTTTCTCAGAATTATCTCTCAGAATCTCAGGGAAGATTTCACAATTGCTGTAGGAACTTGGCACTAAAAGTTGATCATGAGGAGGTGAAGTGGAAAGGAGTTGCTATGGTAACTTAACCACAGGTGAGTTTTGTTTGTTCGAGCCCACTCGGGTGAGCTCTGTACGTACTGACCATATAGCTTACTTGGCTAATCTTTAAACTAGTACATTTCCTTCTAAAAGCAGCCTAGAGAAAGCAGGCTAGAAATGGCTGAGAGGAGGGGGTTTTGAGATCTATGTGAGAATGGCTCCTGGCACAATGTGATGTGCCACCAGACTGAGTGACTACAATGTAACTTGTCACCGATTCACATTGTAACTAACAGTCTTCTCTTACAGGGGATGTGGATAGAGGGGTGGGCTGTACCAGTCCAGAAGAAGGATCTGTATCAGATTCTGTATTTTCTTCTCATTTTTGTTGTGAACTTTTAAAACTGCTCTCAAAAAATATAAAAGCGTTATTAAACAGGAGCCCCACATGTGCACACAGGGCAAATATTATAAATTTAAGCATCCACCTTCTTAATGTGACAAATGACCTTCACGGTTCTATCATGATTGTTAACTGAATGGCTCTTAGTGCCCCACAGTAACTGAGCTTCATCTTGTGTGTGGATCTCCTAGCCAGGTTAATTGGAGTGGGAAGGTCTATCCTAAATGCAGGCTGTACCATGTAGGATTTGATTTTTCAATACCTACTTTAAAAAAAAATTTATCTATTCACATTTCAGACATTACCCTGCCTCAGTCCACTCTCCCACAGTTCCTCATCCCATTCCTCCTCCCCCTTGCCTCCTAGAGGGTGCTCCTCCTCTCTCCTCCTCCACCAGGCATCCCCCTCTCCTGGGGCCTCAAGTTTCACGAGGATTAGGCACATCTCCTCCCACTGAAGCCAGACCAGGCAGTCCTCTGCTGTATATGTGCCAGGGCGCAGAGCAGCCTGTGAGTGCTCCTGGTTGGTGTCTCAGTCTCTGGGCACCCCCAGAGGTCCTGGTTAGCTGAGACTTCTGGTCTTCCTTATGGGGTCTCCCTTCCCTTCAGCTTCTTCTATCCTTCCCTCAATTCAACCATAGGGATCCCCGACTTCAGTCTAGTGGTTGTGTGCAAGTATCTGCATCTGTCTCAGTCAGCTGCTGGTAGGGCCTCTCAGAGGACAGCCATGCTAGGCTCCCATCTGTAAGCACATCATAGCATTAGTAATAGTGTCAGGCCTTGGTGACCCCACCCCCCTCTCTGCCCCACACTATGGATCCCAAGTTAGGCCAGTCACTGGACCACCTTTCCATTAGTCTCTTTTCCAGTTTTGTTCCTGTAATTCTTTTAGACAGGAACAATTCTGAGTCAGAATTTCTGACTGTGGGTTAATAACCCTGTCCCTCTACTTGACGCCCTATCTACCAGAGGTGGAGTCTTTGAGTTCTCTCACCCTCCGTTGGTCATTTTGTTTAAGGTCACCTCCATTGAGTCCTGAGAGTCTTTTACCTCCTGGGTCTCTGGCACTTTCTAGATGGTTCCGCCATCTCCTACCCCCAAAGGCTGCATATTTCCATTTATTCTCCGGGTTCTCTGGTCTTCTCTCCTGCTCCTCCTCCCATACCCTATCCTGTTCTTCTTTTCTCCTCCCTGTCTCCTCTCCTACCCAGGTCCCTTCCTCCCTCTGCCTCCCATGATTATTTTGTTCTCCCTTCTAAGTGGGATTGAAGCAGCCTCACTTGGTCCTATCTGCTTGTTAAATAAAAACCTATTTTTAATAAGAGTTCTTAATCGCTTTAACCTCCCTTCTTCCCCACCACTCAACAGAGGTAGTGGAAAGGAAAGGTTAGTAGGGCGAAGGAGGATATGGACCTGTTTAGAAATAGTTCTTTGGAGCACATCCAATCTGCATTGTCAGGATATCAGCAGTTCAGTTCACATGAATCAGCAGAGGCAGCTCGATCCACTCGCAAACACCATTCATAAATCAGCAATGACAGATTGCTCCAGAAGCTGCCGGAACACTAGCGGAAGTTCTTTAGTATGCTTCTCTCTATGAGGTCATGGCAAGCAATGACCAGCAACGAATGCCAAGGTGAGCTGATGCCAAACAGCATAGTCGGTGAAGACTAATGCCAGCAAAGCCCAGTGATGGCCGGCAGAGAATGGTAAGGCTTACTGATACCACAGCTTTACCCACTGTCTGCTGGTTTATATCCATATACCTCCTGAACATCATGAATCCTCTCAAGTGTCCACTCTAGGAAAACATCACAGGCTGCTTCCAGAGAAACACACGTGTCTATTCTCAGCAAAACATCCTCTCATAAGACAGTTTCCTGAAAAATGTCACATGACACAATTGAGTCTCCAAAAAAAAAAAATCCAGAAGTTACCACTTCATATCTCCCTTTCTGTTTTAAAAATTGCCCTTTTATCTATTAATTTACACACAAGAGGAAAAATGATAATAATAAAACTAGAACTTTATATCACACCTTAAACAAAAAGCTTATGTACAATATTAGTCAAACAATTAGTCTAACAATAACAAATTTATATCACTATACAATAAGCAAAAAACCTTTAAATTTCTATCACTATAGAATAATTAAGCAAAAACCCTTAAATTTCTATCACTATACAATAATTAAGCAAAACAACCTTAAGTTTCTATCAATAAACAATAATTAAGTACAACTTACAATCTTAGATGATAAGCATAACACATCAAATGACCAAAGCCATCCACCCCAACTTAAGGGATTAGGACAGAAATCTTCTTATATAATTGCTTCCTGCTGAACTGGGACAAGGAATTCCTGTTTAGGAACTGAGGGGAAAAATGGTTAGTTAAAAAGAAAGCCAGTTATAGCATTTATCGTCCAGTTTCTTCATTGTCCATTCTCAGTGTTGTCTGTCCCATCTCTGTGTTGTCTGTTCACGTATGTGTTGTCTGTCAAGTCTCTGTGTGATCAATCATTTTGGCTAGCCCCTTTGAAATTGATTCGCATGGGTGTTTTGGAGAATCAGAACTGAGACAGTCTACAAAAGTGAATCACCTGGGCTATTTGCTTTGTGATGACATCCATGTCTCAGCTGATAAGAGTAATCAGATCCCTGGTAGGATCTAATCTTTATAAGTTTTGTTGGTAACCAAAAATTTTTTTAAAAGATTTATTTACTTTATGTATATGAGTACACTGTGGCTGTCTTCAGACACACCAGAAGAAGGCATCAGATCCCATTACAGATGGTTGTGAGCCACCATGTGGTTGCTGAGAACAGAACTCAGGAATTCTGGAAGAACAGTCAGTGTTCTTAACTGCTGAGCCACCTCTCCAGCCCCCAGTAACCATATTTTCTCACTCCCTGTAGATACATAAGCATAACCACGTCCCCATCTTAAAACTATTGCAGGTTTGTATTCTAACGTCAACACGGTCTTGTAATCTATTGCTTGGCCCAGTTCCTCAGTTTTCTGATAACCCAGTGTCTCTCAGCTCCTGTTGTTCCTTTTTCAACAACATTAAGAAAACTGAGAGTTAAAAACACTTTATTTAGTCTGTCTCTGGGGGTTTTTACTCTCCCTTTTTATTTAGTAAGCATCTCTTTTAAGATACGATTGACTCTTCCCATAACTGCTTGTCCTGTGGGATTGTGTAGTATACCAGTGACATGCTTTATATTGTAATATGCAAAAAATTGCTTTGTTTTATTGGATACATATGCGGGAGTACTGTCAGTTTAATTTGTGTAGGTGTCCCCATAATTACATTATTTCCTATAAATATGTAATTACACAATCAGCCTTTTGGGAACTAAAAGGATTTGAAACCCTGAGTGCATGTCAGTGGGATGATGTAAATACCTTTGCTTTCCAAATTCTGCAAAACAGAATACATTCGTCTGCCAGATGTCATTTCTTTTGGTACCCCTAGGGTTGCTACCACCATCAGGTAACAGAGTTTAATTGTGTAGAGAACATGTAAGACATTTTAAATTATCTCTTTGGCGTGTTGCCAAGTGATGGAAAAAATTTCCAGTTACATGATGTTTCTCATGAAAATTTGAGGCTTCTATTACATTTCCTGTGAGTAATTAGTCAATTTCCTCATTTCCTTGAGCTAATGGGCTGGGCAAACCCATATGAAAACAAATATGAGTAACAAATAATGGATCATTTCATTTTTTTTCTTTTTTTCTTTCTTTTTTTTGGGGGGGGGAACAGGGTTTCTCTGTGTAGCCCAGGCTGTCCTGGAACTCACTTTGTAGACATGGCTGGCCTCAAACTCAGAAATTTGCCTGCCTCTGCCTCCCAAGTGCTGGGATTAAAGGCATGCGCCACTACTGCCTGGCGATGGATAATTTCTACTTTCAACAATTGCTTGTTGCAATTGTATGAATAACAAAGTTAATTCTGAGTTCTCAGGTACAAATTCAGCAGTCTCTATATGAAAATAACTCTGCATATAAAGAATCAATAATTATATTAAGAGATTCAAGGTAATCTAATAATACCACAAGGATTGCATACAATTCTGATTTTTGAACTGATATATATGGACTTTTGATCACTTCCCTTATTTTATCAGATTTATAACCTGCCACCCCCATCTTATCGAATGTTGGTGCCTCTGGAATTGGTGTTCTCTTTACAATGCATAGGAGAATCCAATTAATTCTTTTTATAAACTGTGTACATTTGGTTTTCAAATACTTATTGATTCCACCCAAGTAATTACTACAAGCTCTTTGCCAATCTTCCTGATCACTCATAATGACATAATCTCAGCTTTTGTAAGAGGTATTACAATTTTGGCCAGATCTATTTGTAATAATTGACATAATGTTATTTACCCTTTATAATTCAGAAATCTTTTCTGTGTATGTCTTCAATTTTTACTTAGTTTACAAGCTAAGAAAATCCATTCCATAAAACTATCTTCTGTTTGCATAAGAGTCCAGTAGGAGAATAAATTGAAGGCAAAATGACCAAAATAACAAGCAAGTTTAGGATCAATTCAATCCAATCCACATATGCAGCTTGCAGTCTTCATTTTACAAGAATTAATTCTTTTTATGCTTCAGCTGTTACACATCTTGGACTGTTTAAATTGAATCTCCTTGTAATGTTTGAAACAAATTATTTAACTCATATGTACTTAATCCAATTGTAGGCCTTAGCCAGTTAATATCTCCCACAAATTTTTGAAAATCATTAAGAGTTTGCAATTGGTCCCTATGGTTCTGTGCCTTTTGCGATTGACTTTTTTGTTGACTGATTTTATAGCCCAAAAACTAAATGCATCTCCTCTTTGTATTCTTTCCTAGAGCAATCTGTAACCCCCAGAATGGCAGAATTCTTTGTGTTATTTTAAACATGTTCTCTAAAATGCCTTTTTCAGAATCAGCCAACAGAATATTATCCATATAATGATAAATGATAGGTTGAGGGAATTGCTTTTGAATTATTTCTAATGGTTGTTGCACATGACATAAAGTTGGACTACTTAACATTCCCTGTGGAAGTTCCTTACAGTGGTGTCTTTAGTGGATGGCTATTATTCAAAGTAGGTACTGAGAAAGCAAACCTTTCCCTTTCCTGCTCATGCAAGGAACTTGTGGAAAAAACATTCTTTCAAATCAATTATGGTAAAGGAAGTCCAGGCTGTACATGACCCATTGAATTACTTTAATAACTGCCCTTAAATCTGTTATCATCCTTCATTTTCCTGATTTCTTTTCTTTCTCTCTCTTTCTTTCTTTCTTTCTTTCTTTCTTTCTTTCTTTCTTTCTTTCTTTCTTTCTTTCTTTCTTTCTTTCTCTCTTTCTTTCTTTCTTTCTACAACAAACACAGGGGAATTCCATGGGCTGGTAGACTCTTTTATTTGTTGAGCCTCCAGCTGCCCTTGTATCAGTTGTCCAAATGCCTGTGATTTTTCTTTTGTTATGGGCCACTGCTCTTGCCATACAGGTCTGTTTGATAACCATTTAGGAGCAAGGCTGTTGGTGTGTCAGCAGTGGCCCCTTTTATAAGCTTGTGAACTCAATCCCTGTGATATCCTGACTTTGGACAATAGCCACATCTTGTGGTTGTTCTCAATCACCCATATCAATACCTTCCCCAGGAGCAGCTACCATATCACCCCTAATTTTCTCATGTGCTGTCCCTGGAATCATAGGAATATTAATTTGAGTTCCACATTGTTGTAAAAGATCACTTCCCCATAAATTAATGGGTACACCAGCCAGTTAATATTTCATTTTCCCTGTTTGCCCTTTTGGTCCCACACAGGTAACCCATCAAACACTTTTGTCTCATTTGTGATAATTTACGAATTCCTTTATGTTTTGTGTAAACCTTCTGAAGTGGCCAATCTGTATTCCACAATTTTTGGCAAAGTATACCAACATCAGCTCCTGTGTCCACCAAACTATGTCGGCATCATTCATTTATACCATTAATTCAGGTCTCTGATCGTTAACCACTGTTTGCCAGAAGACTCATTTTCCAGAACTTCAAAACATTCCTGTCCTTTCTATTGGAGTAGTCTTGCTGAAGATGTAAGGAAATGACAGTTGAGAAACTGTATCCCCTACATCAATTTGCATCTTCTTTTTCACACATGCCATAACTTATATTTCTTCCTTTCGATCCCCATCTACTAAACCTGGATGCCCAATAAATCCTGGAGAAGTTAGTTCTCTTCTTCCCAAGATTGTCCCCACTGTCCCTGCAGGTAAGGGACCATACACACCAGCGGTTAACTGGCAACATTCAACTTTTGGGGATAATGTAAGGAGGGGTATCTGTAGCCAGCTCCAAAGCTGCACTTTCTTCTGTAGCATGTACAAGATCAAAACTGCTTAGTTTTGATTTTCTTGCCCTCTTGGTATAACCTGGCTGACCAAAGGAAGACAGTTCATATTGTTTGCTGCAGGGCCCTGAGCTGACAGGCCCCTCGGTGTGTTTCCTTGCAAGAGGTTACCTTGTATGTTTCTCTTGAACCAACAATCCTTAGACCAAATTTTGGCCTTTCCACAGCAGCTACAATACCCTGTGGCTCTAATAATACTCTTGTGGCTCACAGCAACCAGAACCTGATTGTTTTTTTCTATGAATTCCATATTCTCTAGAGTCAATGTACCTGCTATTTTGAGCTCTGAATCTTCTAGCCTTACAATTATTACCTAAAATTAATTGGGACTAGGAAAGAATCCAACTACCAAAGTTATCTCGCCCTTGCTGCCCTAGAGCAGACAACCCACATGAATTTCAGTCCCTTTGGCCATGGCTAGCCATAGTCAAAAGTAAGAACTCCAAGTTTGCTAGGAGCATCTTAGGATCAAGGTTTGTGTAACTGCAAGCTCCTACACAGCACCAAGTGGGGACTTTGCCAGGGAGACAGCTTTTCAAGGTTCAGTCTTAAAACAATTTGGGTAGACACGTAACTCCTAACCAAAGCCATGCAGCTCAGATAGGAAGGTTGAGTTCTGCAGATACCAGAGTTAATGATGTATATATGAAAACACACCCACCATACAGATAAACAATCTGCTGCGAGACACTATGTATCTTGGTTAACAGTGGTCATCTTTTCACAACATTTGCATATCCAAAGTATCACAAATATATTTCATCAGTACATATAGGTTTGTCAATTATACCTCAATACAGCTGGGAGTTGAAATAGCTGACGAGCCATGGCCTCACCTGGTTGGCACGTTCGGCAAGGAATACATGCACTTCAATGCCCATCCACACCGTCAGCCAAGGTCATATTGACCAAACTGTAGGACCAAAGTCACCAGCTTTCATTTTTAAAAACATGTTTGCTCAGTTCTTTGCTTGTCTGAATTATTTCCCATCCCTGACAGACTCTCATTCCAAGGGGAGAACTTATCACTGTTGGTGTCTTACACAAGCTTAATTTTAACAACTTCTCTAAAAAGAAAGACAGTCTCTCTTAGTTTTCGGTGTTTCACTGCTAACTTTACTAGTATACAAAAATTCTTTTTGTTATTTTGAATTTTGTTTAAATTAGTTTTATTTTATTTGTGTGTGGTCGGAACATGGTCTAAGATTGAAGTTGTGCAGGAAGAATTCTGAGCGCTTGTGAGGAAAACACCAAGAAAACAAGACAAGAAGAGTCTCGTGACCTCAGTTTCTTCAAAACCAAGGGCTGGTTCTTGGAATGTGCTTTCTTGCCCATCCCAGGTGTAGCTGATAGGGGTGGGTTATTTCAGATTACTCATTTCGGCTGGCTATTGTTACATGTATCTGTGCCTCTATGGAAAAACATGTTTGTCACATGCAGCTTGTCCTTGTGATTGTATACTTAGATACATGTGTGGCTCGTGTGACTCCTCTTAACCCCAGAACACAAATAGTCTGATGCTGTGAATAAAGTTGACTGTTGCATGAGACTTTAGTCTGCCTCATTTATCGACTCCATTTTCTCAGGGTTTACCATCTCTAGAGTGGAGACCCTCTGTGTGTGTGTGTGTGTGTGTCTATGTCTGTGCGCGCTATTGCATGCATATAGAGGTCAGAGGAAAACCTCCAAGAACCGAGTCTCTCTTTGTACCACTCAGGACCTGAGTTGGATCCTCAGGCCCCCAGGCTTGACAGCAAGCACCCCTACCCTCTGAGCCATCTCACTGCCCCCAATAATTCTACCTCTAACTAGCTGTTATGTAAATATTATAACGTAGAATAGCAATGTGTACGTTTATCAAGTGGCAATGAAAAAGCTTACTAGATTTATTTGCTCTATGACTGTGCTCCTACACTGTAAACCGATGCCAAACACAGTGAAATACGATATTAACGGAAAGTGTCTTTTGTGCTAATGTCTGTGCTGCAGAATCAACCACTCACTAGAGCACAGCTTTGAGGTAATCCCCAGCTGCTGCTTTTAGGATGGAATGCATTTTTGGTCTTAAGGATCCTTCTGCTGGCTTTTTTAAAAAAAAACTTATTGTCAGCACTTGACTGTCTTTTTTCTTTTTAAGATTTATTTATTTTATGCATATGAGTACACTGTAGCTGTCTTCAGACATACCAGAAGAGTGCATCAGATTCCATTACAGATGGTTGTGAGCCACCATATGGTTTCTGGGATTTGAACTCAGGACCTCTGGAAGATCAGTCAGTGCTCTTAACCACTGAGACATCTCACTAGCCATTCTGTTGGCTTTTTAACTTAGTGCTTTCAAACTCTTTTAGTTTTGAACTTTTTTAAAAATTGAGATAGCATTTAAGGAGTACTATTTATTTCTTCCTTACACAGTATGTATTCAGAAAGAACATACTTTTGTTTCAGAAGTTAAAAAATATCAAACTTGATATGATTCACCTGTACAAGAGA
This sequence comes from Apodemus sylvaticus, assembly GCF_947179515.1. Lineage (NCBI taxonomy): Eukaryota > Metazoa > Chordata > Mammalia > Rodentia > Muridae > Apodemus > Apodemus sylvaticus. The sequence continues at coordinate 8,344,777 of NC_067480.1, forward strand.
AAAGGCAGCAGCATGAGGTGGCAGCGTGAGGTGGCAGCGTGAGGTGGTGGCGTGTTGCCTAGGTGTACCAAGCACTGGGTTTTATTCCCAGTGTCACAGATGCCAGGCTGGTGACATACTGCTGTAATCCCAGCACTGGGGAGGTAGAGAAAGTAGGACCAGAAGTTCAAGGTTATTCTCAACTACATAATGAATTAAAGTCCAGCCTGGGCTATAAAAAGCTCTACCCTATTAAAACTAAAAAATGTTTGAGAAGAAAAACTCTTGGTTTCATCTCTCAGAAGACATGCTGGCATTGTTTGTTTTATGACTGTTGCCATGGCTGTAAATGCCTTCTCTTTTCTTGACACAAAGAGTCCAGTGAGGCTTATTTGTCATGAGTAAGTTAGAACAAATTTATCAAAATTATAGTTGAATTTTGCTTTGCTAGTTATGCTAAAACGAGAAAAGAACTGTGAGCATTAAAATCATCGAAAGTATTAAAATGCGTTTTAGTTAAAATAACTTAGAAAAACTAATCTCAACATACCACACAGTGTAACAGTGTCCCAGTATTGAAAATGCAATATCATCAGAAACACGAGTAATTCCTCTACAAATGCCTTCAAATTTGTAGGTTTATTGAGAATTTGATAAAAATGTGGTAGAACAGGACCAACCCTGCTTTCCCAGTTTAGAAACTGGTGCTAGCTGATCCTGTTTCCAGCGTTACCAAGGGACAATCAGAAATGGAGAGGCTCCATCTGTAGATCTTTCTCCTCCACCTGGGCAAGACTGTTCACTGTGGTGAAGTTGAGGATGGGGGGGCGGAATCTGATAGGATGGCTGGAGGTGTGAAGACCTAGAGCTCAGTTTTCTGCTCTAAGTCGATTAGGCCCCACCTTCTGAAAGCTTAAAGACATAAATTATCAAAACCCCATGCAAAGCGCACAAAGACCCCACAACCTTCAAATACCAGTTTTTCCCCATACCTTTACTGGTCAATCCATTTGAGATGCCTTTAAAACAGGGGGTTCTCAACAGGTGGATTGCGACCCCCATTGGATCAAATGACTTCTTCAAGGGAGTCATCTAAGACCATCAGGAAAACAATGATATTTACATCACGATTCATAACAGTAGCAAAACTACAACGGAGTAGCAATGAAACCGTTTTATGGTTGAGAGTCACTATAACACGAGGATCTGTGTCAAAGTGCGGTGGCATTAGGAAGGCTGAGAGCCATTGCTTTTTTTTTTTTATTCGATATATTCTTTATTTACATTTCAAATAATTTCCCCTTTCCTGGATCCCCCCTCCCTGAAAATCCCATAAGCCCTCTTCCCTCCCCCTGTTCCCCAATCCACCCCTTCCCACTTCCCTGTCCTGGTATTTCCCTACACTGCTGCACTGAGCCTTTCCAGGACCAGGGGCCACTCCTTCCTTCTTCTTGGGCATTATTTGATATGTGAATTGTGGCTTGGGTATTCCAAGCTTCTAGGCTAATATCCACTTATCAGTGAGTGCATACCATAAGTGTTATTTTGTGACTGGGTTACCTCACTTAGGATGATATTCTCCAGTTCCATCCATTTGTTTAAGAATTTCATGAATTCATTGGTTTTAATGGCTGAGTAGTATTCCATTGTCTATATATACCATATTTTCTGTATCCATTCCTCCACTGAGGGACATCTGGGTTCTTTCCAGCTTCTGGATATTATAAATAGGGCTGCTAATGAACATAGTGGAACATGTATCCTTATTACCTGCTGGGGAATCCTTTGGGTATATGCCCAGGAGTGGTATAACCGGATCCTCCGGAAATGTTATGCCCAGTTTTCTGAGGAACCGCCAGACTGATTTCCAGAGTGGTTGTACCATCTTGCGACCCCACCAGCAGTGGAGGAGTGTTCCTCTTTCTCCACATCCTCACCAGCACCTGTTTTCTCCTGAGTTTTTGATCTTAGCCATTCTGACTGGTATGAGGTGAAATCTCAGGGTTGTTTTGATTTGCATTTCCTTGATGACTAAGGATGTTGTACATTTCTTTAGGTGCTTCTCTGCCATTCAATATTCCTCAGGTGAAAATTCTTTGTTTAGCTCTGTACCCCACTTTTAATGGGGCTCTCTGAAGTCCACCTTCTTGAGTTCTTTGTATATCTTGGATATAAGCCCTCTGTTGGATGTAGGGTTGGTAAAGATCTTTTCCCAATTTGGTGGTTGCCGTTTTGTCCTTTTGACAATGTCCTTTGCCTTACAGAAACTTTGTAATTTTATGAGGCCCCATTTGTCAATTATTGATCTTAGAGCATAAGCTATTGGTGTTCTTCAAAGACTTGAAGTTCCTGTCATACAGATCTGGGTGTATAGCTGGCTTCCTGAGTCACTTGAGATGGCGTGCTGTGGCAGGGGATGTTCCCGATCCGGAGGCAGAAACTGGAAGGCTCTTGCCAGAGGCCTCCAGACAGGATCCTCCGATCTGTAGGGCAGGTCTCACCTGTGCAGGCCGCTGAACCACTGCTTTAAAGTAATTAACCTAGATATGTCAGATTCTAACTCGAGTGTCTCAGCAGTGGTTTTGGTATACACAACATCCCATGAATGTGCCAGCTCTTAGAGCCTCCTGGGGTTCATGCAAGATAGCATTTCATAGATTACCTGGACATTATCATGTATCCCTAATTTTATACCATGTTAATGGTATAAAATGTAACTTCGCGCCATTTACTAGTTTTGATCAGACGATCTCATCTGCTCCTAAGCTATCTGTGAAAATCATATTCTAGTTGTTATGAGTTTGAAGTTATTATTACTATTATTTTTACTGGTTGTCTTTTAAGGTGGAAATGCCCATTTTTTCCCTGCACCTGTTATATAAAACATACACTTAATGTATTAATTCTGTGCGGAGCGGCTTGCAGTCTGCGCTAAGTTGAAACTCGTTCAGAGTGGTATGCTCAAAGGGCACCACAAGCCTGCTGACTTAAGGTTTTTGCTCCAGCATTCTGGTAGGTGTGGATGATAGTAAGCGAGCCTCGCCGCTGTATAGCGACAGCAAGAAGCCCACACTTTTACGTTTATGAGCCATTTTGTGCCAGATACTGTCCCATCATCCCCAGCGCAGCATCCCATTTGCCTTAGTTCTGCACCGTGCCTCTGGCTCTAATTTGGCTCTGCTAATCCGAACAAACCACAGGCAGAGAGGATGGCGCTAGAGGGGGGAATAGGTGAGCTGCTCACGGGCCAGCTTAAAGCTGGCCGCGTTCCTCAACCAAAGGACACATTTTTTTTTTTTTTAATTAAACGCCACTTTCCTACAGTCCCTTCTTTTGTGACTTTCTCCTGGTATGGTTCGGAGGCCAGCGTCTGTCCACTCTCTCTCCTTATTAGACCCTGAGAACATTCTTCTGTTTTATAATTGTCCACGGTTTCAGAAACAATTCCTTCAGTTACTGCATTTGGGTGTACTTTATGTATTTTGTGAAACTATTAAATGAAACAAAGGGTTAACTTTTGAATTTAGCACTCTTAGGAATAAAAAATAATAATCTGGTATAAACACGATAGATCTATTTCTTTAGTAGTTCGTGCATTAAATGTCCTACCAGGCATGCACAGCATGCCCTGGTTTTGTTGATATACTCATAAAAATGTGCTCAGATAGTTTTCAAAAGGAAATAAAGGGTGACTTCTCGCGATGGTCCAGAAAGCATAACCAACATGGTCAAAAGACAAGGGATGCAAAAAGATGTTAATAAATTGGCTAAAAGAAACCCAGTAAGCATAATGGTTGCCAGTGTTGAGCGAAAGCCTTCTGCAGGCCAGCCTCCATTCTGAACAACGGACATATTCCATGCTACGCCCTTCTCAGAGGCACTCGGGATGGAGCCACTGTCTGCTCATTGTGAAGAATCGGGCCAGAGCAGTGACACAGACCCACCAGCCTCGTGGTGCAGCCCATTGTCCTAGCCAGCTTCTCTCTTCTGGCAGTGTGTCCAAGTCAGGGTTCATTGCTGTGAAGAGACACTTTGACTAAGACGACTCTTAAAGGAAAAAAATTAACTGGAATGGGCTTACAGTCTCAGGGATTTAGTCCATTATCGTCATGGAGGGAATCTTGGCAGCGAGCAGGCAGATGTAGTGCTGGAGAGGGACCGAGAGCTCTGCATCTCTACATCCGCAGGCAGCAGGAAGGCTGGACCAGGTTTGAGCCCCATGGGCCTTAAAGCCCGCCCCCTAGTGACACACTTCCTCCAACAAAGCCACACCCACTCCAGCAAGGCCACGCCTCCTAATAGTGGCACTCCCTATAGGCTGATGGGGGCTGTTTTTTACTCAAACCACCACACAGTGGGTTTTGCAAATAAAGCAAGTTATAATAAAGACTACAAGTCATGTGATCGGATAAGCTTGTACTGTGACAGAATGGGAAACTCATGGGTTGGAGCAGTGTTAGGTTTGATTCCCGCAAGCCAGTTTAAATTATTCCCCAGGAAGCCTGATTTTCTTCTTGATACATTTTATAAGTTTTGCACATGGTTTATTATTTTGTATTGCGTTGGTGTTCTGAGAAGAATTACAATTTCCCTTTAGGTTTTTGATCTGTAACTATGCCAGTTTATAAGCCACCTGTGGTCAATAAGTTTGGAGTAATATCTTCCACTTATCACGAAGAACTCCTGAAATCTAATTTTGAAAGTGCCAACAGAAGGAAGTGTCAAAAACCAAAGTAAGTCTGTGATTTTCTGCCTCTTCGTGGGTGTTCTGATTCACTTGCGATGGTCTTAAAAGTTAAAAAAATTGTGAAATTATATAAAAAAACCCAACTGCAGTTTTTTCATCAGAGATGAAAAATATAAAAGCTCAATATTTTTAATTAGTTTATTCTATTATCTTTGCAAAAAGTTGTGAATTATATTTTACTTGTAATAGTGTTTTCTATGCTTTTTGTATAATTTAAATTGCTACTTGATTAATGAAATGCATGAGCAAAAACTTTTAATAATGGCCATTTTTAGCCTTAAATTTAGATATAATAGTATGTTTTCCCATTTTGAAATTATTGGGATACATTTTCTAAAGTGAATGGCAGTGCAGCCTAGCAGAGCTGTTGCAAAGGCTTTGCCGTCACAAGATGTACATCTTTCCTGTGTTTGCTTAATGTGTTGTGGTTCTGGTTTGTTGGTTGGTTGGTTTGTTTGTTTTTGTTTTTTGAGATATGGTTTCTCTGTGTAGCCCTGGCTGTCCTGGAACTCACTCTGTAGACCTCAAACTCAGGAATCTGCCTGCCTCTGCCTCCCAAGTGCTGGGATTAAAGATGTGCACCACCACTGCCCGGCTGTGGTTCTGTTTTTGTTCTAACATCATACATTATAGAAACATTGATAAAAAATTATCAATAAACCACAACGATAAAAATACAATTCATAAAACAGCGTCTAAGAATGGAGTTGTTCTGAAAATGCCTGTAATATATCAAACATTCTACCAATAGGTCAGACAAGTGAGTAAAAATGATGGGTGGATCTAAACGGTCCAAGATGCTAGAAATGAGAGCGGGCGTGGCTACTGTAGGCCGTGTGATTCTTTTACTCTTAGAAACCTAGCCAGCAGAGGAAAATTAGTTTGGATGAAGATGTTCGTAGCGGGCCTGATTGCATCTAAACTTGCAAGTTTTCTAGTGCTTAATATGGGAAGGGCCAAATGGATGAGGGGCAGACCACGGTGGAATAGACTGGAAATATTTGTAAGAAAATAACATAACTTTCATTTTGTCATATTTAAAGGCGTTCACCATGGAACTGGGTATTTGTAACTTGCGTTCATGTGTCTCATAGTGTGTTTCCTTTATTGGTGACCAGAAGTTAACTTGTAGGTTTGACATCTCAAATAAGTGCTCAATACAAACTTGATACAATTGGAAACAGCTGTTCTCTAACTCCCTCAGATCGGAGGTAGTCTCTGGAGTTTGACCTATCACAAATCCATGGCTCTCCCTACCCTGTCGCCAGCACACTTAGAAAATCATTAAACTTCTTAGCAAGCACATCATGTCCCATTATTCCGGCTTTACTCTCTTATCGAATCGACATTGTCAAGATCACAGAGACACGAATATGCCTTTCCCCCACAGTCTAGCACCTGCCTTAAAAGGGATGCAATTGGAGGTTAGCTTTATGTAACAAAAACAATAATCTGAGAACTGATCACTCTAGCTAGTGACAATTGATATGGCCTCCTCCTATTCCACCCTTGGTATTCAGTGGCCACTGTGGCAAAGGTCACTGCTAATTGCTCCTCTCCTAGATCCCTTTTCTCATTTGCTCACATTAAGAGAATCTTTTAGTAGGATACATAAGAAAGCATTAGAGCATGTATTCCCCAGATGCTCGGGCTGTTACTGTGACCAATGGTGTGATCCCTTTAAGTGCTGTGTTAGCAGAAACTTTGTTACAGGTTTAATTCTGTGCTCATTCACAAGGAGAAATACATCTTCTGTCTTCTCATTCTTTGTTGCTTCCTTTTAGTACTCATTGGGTTGCAACTGCAGTGGCTAGAGCAGACTCTTTAGTCCACAGAGTAGCAAGAGAGCTGTGTGGGCCTCCTATGCAGATACCCCGCCCTAGATCACAGGTCTACCTCCTGAAAAGATGATGTCTGTATTGATTACAATAATTTTTGGCATTTTATAGGAGTTGAACTATTTCTATTGCATTTGAAATGTGTTTCTAATGTAGCTCTTGATGTTAAGTTCTCTGTAACAAAACGACCAACAAAGCTCTACAGCCCCTCCCCTCTCCGCGTTGTTGTCTACTCTTGACTCTTTCAAATGACTCGATGGTTGCTCAACTGAACAACACACTCGCTTTTGGGCTTTGGACCAGTTGGGTTAGGAGAGAAGATTCACCTCTTCACAGCCATTTTCCTGGATTCTTATACATTCAAACATACAGGAAAGAGATGTTTATAAACATCAGTGACAAATAGTACATTTTGACTCATCCCACTTTCTTTTTTTTTTGGTTTTTCCAAGACAGGTCTTCCCTATATAGTCCTGGCTGTCCTGGAACTCACTCAGTAGACCAGGCTGGCCCCAAATTCAGAAATCCGCCTGCCTCTGCCTCCCAAGTGCTGGGATTAAAGGTGTGCGCCACCACCTCCCGGCCTCATCCCACTTTCTAACACCCTTGAACTGACCTGAACTTTCTCCTTGAACTGAACCAAATGTCACCATTCTCCGACATAGCTCCTCCTGTGGGAGAGAAAATGAACAACCCCTGCTTTACTGTATTTCCTCCTTGGATATCATCACTCCACATTGCAAGCTTATTCCCAAGCAGGGGGTGTTGATGACTTCACCAGACAGTTCCTTGTGGCACCAGAAGATTACCACATGTTCAATAGAGAAGTCACACGTAGTTAATATTTAAACTTTGCTTTAATCTAATTGGTATATTATTACATATTACATATTGTGATAACTGTATACTTGAGAAGATCATGTAATGCTCAAAATCTGAATGTTCAACATTCGGTGATGCAGGAAACCCTTGAGAAACATAATAATTTTTAAAGCTACTTACCTTATTAGTCTATAAAACACTAGAACTTACTTATCCTCTCTGTGTGTTGCTTGGTACCTGATCTCATCTTTCTCTATTCCATCTCCTTTCCCTTGTTACAGACTTTATGGTCACTATTATACTCTCAAACTCAAGGAGGCAAAGTATGTTAGCTTCTACATATAACTGAGAATATGCTAGAATACGTTACTCTGTCTAGATTACTCCAGTCAGCATAATGTCCCCAGCTCCACCACTGCTGGAAATGACAGGATTTCACGTATTATGTCAGAACAACTCTCCATTTTCCTCATCCGTTTATTCTACCACGGGTCTCTCTTGGGCTGCAGGAACTGATGGGTCATCTGATAGTTCCGTTTGTAGTTCAGGTCCTGTTTTCATCGGCTTGTTTTTAAGAGCATTGACGTCATCTTCCGTAATGGCTATTCTTGATTCTCTCTCAGCACTGTGAAGAAAGTACACTTTTTTCATATTTCACTGATCTTTGTCCCCCCAACGCAGCCATTTGCCAAGGTAAAGTGGCGTATTATCATGGCGGAGATTTCTATTTCTCTGATTATCAGTAATGAGAATTTTTCTTTTCAAATTTGCTGGCTGTTTATGTTTCTTTCTTAACAAATCTCTAGCCAGATCATTTGTTTCATTGTTACTTTGCCTAGTTTTACTGTTGTTGACTGTGTTCCTCACACATCACACCCATCAGCCCTGGTCACATGGCTCTTTGGCAGATGCCTCCTCCCTTTCTGCTCTCTCCCTTTTTGGCTTTTCATTCCTCAGCTGTGCTGAGCTGCGACCTTTCGTCTCTATTGCTTTTGCTGCTTGTGCTTTGGGACGTTATCCAAAAAGTCTTTGCCCTTACCTCCATATTCTCTCCCAGCATTTCATAAAGTGTTGCATTTAGTCTTTTGATCTATTTTGATTTTAATCTTGTGTTTGTGGTCTACCTACTTTTATCTCTGGCATACCACTGTCTAGTTTTCACAGTACCGTTTATGGAAGAATTGGTTTCCTCTTCAATATATGCTATTAGCATCTTTGTGAGAAATCAGTTGTCTGTAAGCACATGAATATATTTCTGTAAGCACACGAATATGTTTCTGGGGTTTCTGTCCTGTGGAATGTGCGTCAGGAGTTTAGGAAAAGCATGTGGGTATGAGTCTGTCAATCATGGTGTTTCCCTTTCAATGAATAATGGGGGATAGAAAAATGATAAAAACATATGCGTGGTTTTTCTTCTCAAATTAAATATTTAATATTTATGAGTGTATATAATGTATTTAGATCCAATCTACCCCTCATTTCCTCCTCTTCAATTCCTCCCCTATCCTTTATTTCCTCTATATCCTCCCAAAGGTTCTTTCTGAAGCAAAACATTTCAAGTAAAGTTTGTCTTTGTTATTTAAATACATGAACTCAAAAACTGTTACCCATGAAACCAAATCTCTCTGAGATTAGTAATTACATTTGAGGATAGATGACATTATGCATAAGACATTTGGTTGTTTTAAAGTGCGCATCATAGAGACAACCTTGAGAGCCCCTGCACTGTTACCCAACTCAGAAGAGAAACTATAAATCCAAGGGCAAACATTTAAAAAGGGAAGTATTTTGAATTTTCTTCTAAGTGGGTTTTGCTCAGAATTCAGTCTGAATTAACAGCCCTTTCTTCCCACATCCACTTAGAATTCCATTTAGTAGTTACTATTTAAAAGGAGGATCTTCATTTTCAAAGCTTAACAGACTCTTTGGTTTATTAAGATTACATCATGAGTTTAAAGGCTAAAAAATATCACAACAGAATTAGAGACTATAAAATTATAGATGATTTTAGAGCTGAGTATGTGGTCTCTTTAAAGCCTCCTGGGTATGCGCACAAGTCAGGGCTGACAGAGGGTATTCCCAGTGTCTGACCTCAAAAGTCCAGGACCAAGGTCTCTGAGTCAAGCAAGATCGATTCAGGGGACTGCTGTGTTCACAGAAAAAAAACCTTCTGTGCTCTTTCCTTTCACTGACTTGACTCCTGGTTTATCCTGCTCAGGATATGAATCTGTCCCAGAATTCCTGCTGCATCTACGTGAGACATGGCCACACCAAGGGGCAAAGCTCTTTCATCCTGTAGGCATTTTCTGATTTCCAGGAGAAGCGACATTAATTATAATTTGAAGTTGCTATCGGTTTCAACTCAATTTTTTTTTACCTGCTGTGTCAAATTTATGTATAAAAGAGTAATCAGTAAGGCTTTTGCTTTTTTTTCATCCATGTATTGATTAAAACCTTGAAAAACATTTAAAATTTCTATAATGAAATTACTTCCGTAATGATTTTATGAACCCTTTAAACATGAATTCTAATGTCTTTTGATCTTCAATATTGATATTTATGCAGATATGCATAGTTTAGGGATTGTTTTCCTCTTTTTTTTTTTTTTTGCTACTTAGGACTATGAAGTTATTTTCATGAATTAGGTACAGTTTCAAACTATGATAATTACTGAATAATAATAATAATAACAACAACAACAACAACAACTAAGGCTACCTTGTAGAACTTTATGCAAAAAGGCATAGCCATGCCTGCTTTCTTCATTGAGTACTATGTTCTCAGCATGTTCTGAAGGTATCATGATTAAGCAGACAGATATAATCTGAAACTGCTTCCACTTCAGAATATGGGGTTCTATTCATAGGTTTATACTGAGCCAGCTTGAGTCAGATCTACTCAACAATGGCCAGAGGATACAGAGACACACGGGACGACTATAGGACTTCAGTATACCAGTTCAGTCGGCATTTTGAGTAATGAACAATTTTCGGAGTAAATTCACGCATACTTTAAATTCCATTTGCTAGTCTCCAAGATACCGTTCTGTTATTTACCTATTTATTTATTTTTTACTTTATTTCTTGGATTCATCTACACATCTCTTAGCTTCCTCCCCCTCAGGAATTTTCTACTTGAAAAATCTTGACACAGAGGAGAAATTAGGTTTTTATTTGCAGACCTTATCTACATTTTAATGCCGGTCTCACGAATATAGCTGTATGGCTGCCCCAGAGGAAAAAACAAACCGAGTAGATCCTAGGTAGTATAAATAATCTGCCTCAGTTCTTCCTGCCTGGTCCTCATGATGTTCTCCTCCTATGTAGGCTGAAAACCCCTAGCTCATCTGCATGTCTGCCCACTCAACCTCTCCTCCTCATTAGCATAAAACTTTTTTTGGCTTAGCTCTCTAGACTCTAGCTTGATCTCGCGATGCTCATTGGCTTCTCTCCGGTTCCCCTTTCCTTTGTGCTTAGGAACCCAAAGCAGAAGGAACATTCTTGGACCGCCCTTCTGCGACGCCCCCCCCCCCAACCCCTTTCCTGTCCAACCGCAGGCATGAACTTCAAGCTCCAGTCTACAAGAAAGGCTTTTCCTGAGTCTGTGAAGGAAAATAGTCCCGAGGTCATGCCAGAAAACATGCTGTGCGTTCTGTGTTACTGCTTCTTAATATCTTATGAGATTCTGTCTCCATTTCACTAGAAGGGGAATTAAAGCCAGATCACCTAGACTGGGTTACCAAAGAGAAGTAACTTCTCACAGCACTTCACCATCTTTTTCCAGTATGTCTCCCTTCCGTGAAATGTCTTGTAAAGTGTGGTGGCCTGAGTGAAAATGGCCCCCACAGGCTCATGTATTTGAATGATTGGTCCCCGGTTGGTAGAACTATCTTGGGAAGGATTATGAGATGGAGCCTGGCTGGAGGAGGTGTGTCACTGAGGGCGTGGCTTTCAGTCTCATGCACATGGGTCCGGATGTGAGCTCTCTGCTACTGCTCCAACACCATGCCTACCTGCCTGCTGCCATGTTCCCCGCCACGATGCTCATGAACGGCTCCCTCTGAAACTGTAAGCAAGACCCGGGTTAAATGCTTTCCTTATAGAAGTCACATGGTTATGGTGTCTCTTTACAGCAATAGAACAGTTATTAAGACCACATTCCTTTCTCTCAGACTGTGAGCCTCCTGAGGCCGGTTCTCATCACCTGGCTTTCCTTAGAGCTTAGAACTAGCAGAATATCTCCATTGCAGCTGATATAGTCAGCTTGGATTAGGTATCCACACAATCAGGGGATTTTAGTATGTTTATTTTCTATGTAAAATTAAAATGATAGTCTTTGTAGGCTGCCATTAAACAAGATTGTACTTTTACTCCTGGAATAGATTGTGTTTACCTTTGTGAAATCCTTTGATATTTTGAAGAAATTGGGATGCAGCAAGCTAAATTATATTTTACTTTCTAATGCTTGTATTAATTTCTTTACCTCCTGTGTCTTATTACTTATTTTATGTATATGTATATGAAAGGGTTAATTTTTCTATATTCAGTGGGGAAGAAATTGTTAAAAATAGCTGTATTTATTTTCTGTCAACATGAACTGTGGGAGACAAAATAAGACATTCAATATCTTTACTGAAAATAGAAAATTATTAACTTTGTGTATTCCTGACAGAGCATTACAGACTACAACCTGTATTGAAAAACAATCAACAAAATAAACTTATTTGTAAGACGTTATAAGCACATGAATTGAATTAGATACTGTTTTTATCCCAGGACTGACTTTCTTTCTTTCTATCTTTCTTCTTTCTATCTTTCTTCTTTCTTTCTATCTTTCTATCTTTCTTTCTTTCTTTCTTTCTTTCTTTCTTTCTTTCTTTCTTTCTTTCTTTCTTTCTTTCTTTCTTTCTTTCTTTCTTTCTTTCTTTCTTTCTTTCTTTCTTTCTTTCTTTCTTTTTTCCTTTTTGGTTTTTTGAGACAGGGTTTCTCTGTGTCGCCCTGGCTGTCCTGGAACTCACTCTGTAGACCAGACTGGCCTTGAACTCAGAAATCTGCCTGCCTCTGCCTCCCAAGTGCTGGGATTAAGGGCATGTACCACCACTGCCTGACCAAGACTTTCTTTTGCGTCCCCAAGTTTATGGGGAGGTTGATGTAAAATATTTAATTTCATAAAATAAAATTTAAATTCCTATTTAAAATCCTGGATAGTATGTGTATAGGTATATTTGGGGATGCCCTTGTTTGGGGGCTATCTGTTTAAGGTTTATTAATATTGTTCTATTAAGAAGACACATACGTTGTAAACTCCAAAATGAGCTCAAAGATTTTAAGTTTCAGCTTATTTTAAATATTATTTTCTTTTAAATATATGCACTTCAGTGTGATACTTAGGCCTTCTTTTCCTTTTTAATTAAACAATACACATTCTATACCTTTCAATCATCTTATATAAGGCAAACACTAAGTTAATTAATACCTATGTTAATTTTATATACAGTAGATGTAACATATAGTAGATGTATAGTGTTACTCTATGTAACTTAAGGTGAACAGGAGGCTTCCGTAGATGATAAGGGATGTATAGTTGGGACATGGCCTCCCCCATTATTTGACGACTCCAGTTATATTCATTTATTCCTGAAAAGCTTAAAGTCTAACATCCACATATATGAGAAAACATACATTATTTGTCTTTTTGAGTCTGTCTTACCTTACTCAGGATGATTTTTTTTCTAGCACTATCTATTTACTACAAATTTCACATTTTTAATACAGCTGCATAATATTCCCTCATGTACCTGCACCACATTTTTGTTATCCATTCTTCAACTGATGGACATCTAGGCTGTTTCCATTTTCTGGCTATTGTGAATAAAGCATCAGTGAACATGGATGGGCATGTCTCTGTAGTAGGCTGGAGAGTCCTTTGGGCATATGTCCAAGGGTGGTGGACCTGGATCTTGAGGTGGATCTACTGAATTGCCAGACTGATTGCATTGTGGCTGTATTGTTTGTATTTTCACCATCAGTGTTTCAGTTTTTCTATCTATCATACCTGTCTGTCTGTCTGTCTGTCCGTCTGCCCATCCATCCATCATCCATCCATCCATGTATCTATGTAGCTATGTATCTGTATCTATGTATCTATCTGTATCTATGTATCTATATATCTGTAATTATATATCTATGTATCTATATATCTATCTATCTACATATCTACGTATCTATGTATCTATCTATGTATCTATGTATCTATGTATCTATGTATCTATGTATCTATCTATGTATCTATCTATCTATCTATCTATCTATCTATCTATCAATCATCTATTTCCTTTCTCTGTTAACCCATTCTGCAAGCCCCTGAGATTCTTGAAATGCTTCCCCAAGGTAATGAGGTGTTCTGGTACCCTAAGCCTTCAGCCAACGTCCTGGATCTTCCTACCCCACATACCCCCAAACTATATATGCCTTGACTCACCCCAGGTAAAGCTGATCTGCCTCCCTGCAGCTGGCCCCGGTGGGTCTTCCTCGCTGTATGTACTCAGGGCTTCCAAGCTGGGCAGGGAGAGCCACATCTGCTTTTTTTTTTTTTTTTTTTTTTTTTTTTGATCTTGAGCACTCTGACTAGGGTAAGATAAAGCCTTAAAGCAGTTTTATAGTTTTATTTTGCTTTTCCTCCATGGCTGAGAATGTTGAATATTCTTTGTTTCTCAACCGTTTGTGTTTCTTCTCTCCGGAGCTTTCTTAGCTCTGCACTCCCTTTGAAAATTGAGTCATTTGTCTTATTGCTACTTGTTTTTTTTTTCTCTTTGTGTACTTTAGATGCAAGCCATCCATCACAGGTGTAATTAGTCAGTATTTTCTCATTCTGTAGCTTGTTGCTATGCTTGAATATACTTTTCCATATAGAAGCTTTTCGGCTTTCTGAGGTCCCATCTATTAATTGCTGGCTTTTGCACCTGTGCTCTCGGTGGTCCGTTCAGAAAGCCCTTCCCGTGTCCATGAGTTCAAGGCTATTCCTCACCTCCACCTCCCTCAGGTTCAGGCATCTAGTCTTAGGTTGAGGCTCTCCATCCATCTGAGGTTGAGTTTTGTGCTAGGTGATACATATGGATCTACTTGCATTCTTCTGCATCCAGGCTTGCTATCCGCCCTTGTTTTCAACATGGAGTGAAATTGTCTGTAGAGCAGTCCTTTGAGACTGGGGATGGTGCTACCTCAGCAATTCTTTTGTTATACGAGATTGTTTAGCCTGTTTTGTCTTGTGTGGGCTTCCATATGAAGTCAAAAATATATTTTTTTCAACTTCTGTGAAGAATTATGTTGGAATTGCATTGAAGAGGTATTGCTTTTGATAGGAGGGCCATTTTCACTGTATCAATGCTTCTTCCAAAACCAACTGTGGACTTACAGAACGCCTCATCTACCATCATTGCACTCCACACATTATTGCTTCTGATGGATGAACTCTCTCTATAGCCAGAAAAATGTGACATTGGGCCCATTCCATGATCATGATTCCACTGGTTGCACTATATTCTCCACCATCTTGAAGCAGCTGGCCTGCTAGAACGATGAGATGGACTTTTGGAGTCATAGTTCCAGTGCTAGCTAAGTGGCAATAGCCTGGAGGGCTGGGGCAGGGCTCTCCGGAAGGCGGTGTATGTTTTGAATCAGAACATCTCATATATAGTGTGGTTTTCTCCATAGCTAGGAGTTACAGGCTCCGCTCACTATCACCTTAGTAGTTCACTGGAAAAACGTTTGCTTACTGTTCCTGTGAGTTTCAATTCTGCTGGCCTAGAAGCTTTAGTTTCAGAGTGGGAAGAGGTCCTTCCAGGATCCACAAGAAACACTCCATTGAAATGAAGGGTCAGACTTCCACCTGGCCACTTTGGGCTTCTGATGCCCTCAAACCAACAGGCTAAAAAATGAATAACAGTGTTAGAAGAGTGATAATACAGATTACCAAGGAGAAATTGTATTATCTGTAATGGAGGTAAGAAAGATTATATCTGGAGTGCAAGAAATCCTTTAGGGTGTCTCTTGGCGTTGCCATATCCCGTGATTAAAATCAATGTGAAACTACAGAGCCCTAACCCAGGTAGGATGGTAGAGGACACAGACCCTTCAGGAGCGAAGGTGTGGGTCACTCCCCTTGGAAAAGAACCAAGACCTGCCAAGGTGCTTGCTGAGGGTGGAGGAGGTACAGGATGGGTAACGAGGCTGTGAGAAGCCTGTGCAGTGTCCTGGTTACGTATGAAGAATCCTGGAGGCGGTGGGAAGCTACACAGGTGGATTTACACTGCCAACGTTAAGAAAGGACTGTGAAGATAAACATTAACCATCGATCCCGGCTGCTCCTGACGGGGACAGTTTGAGGCAGCCGTGTTGGGTATCAGTGGAGCTGCAAACATTGCTTTGCCATCAACAATGCACTTAGGCTCACACTTCAAAAACTAAAACCCAATGAGAGCGTAAAAATAACAAATGGCCGACCTTTACCTCTGATAACTGCTACAGCACTTTGTATAAACTGGACAATTAAATCAACTTTGGATTCTTCATGTAGATGCTTCAAGTAGATTAAAAAGCAACACACACACACACACACACACACACACAAACACACACACACACACACAAAACCCAAGAGAAACCAAACAGAAAAATACCCCGCGCCATCCCCGGTGGTGAAGGAAAAAGAATGTTCAGCCTGTCTCCACGGCGTCTGACTAACAGTGTCTCATAAATAGAAAGTAAAACAGGAAGAAGGAAGCCAGACATGCTGTTACTCCCTTTACAGCTATAACTCTTTAGATCGTGCAAGCCCAAAGACTTCGGCTCTTCCCAGACACGTCTGGGTGCTCCGCGAGGGCAAGGTTGTGTGTCCATCCTGCCTCTGCAGCATTTCAGTGCCTGATACAGGGATGCTCAGGATGGTGTCAGCGCGTTGGTTAGATCATTAACTATTCTCCGAGCTCTCTGAACGCAGTTCCAGTTTTCAGAGTGTCTTGTGGTTCTCTCTGCTGAGTCTGAGTCTATGCCCCACTGCCATTGGATTTTGGACATCTTTCTGCTTAGAAGGATGATTATTTATTAAGTGGCAATATTAGATTTTTTTTCCCGTTTTTTTCTATACCCTACAGAACAATTAATTTAGCAAATTCTGAATACAGCAAGCCATAAATAAATGTGTTTCTGTTTCTCCAGATCTTTCTTAGTAACACAATTTCAACAGTTATGAGATTGCAATAATTTACTGACTTTATCAGCTTCATAATATTTTCCTTTTTTTTTTTTTTTTGAGGTTGATGGGAGGTAATCTCAGTGAACAATCACCACTAGCCAGGAATTTGCTTTGTATCCTATTCTGGTCTCTAACTCACACACTTCCATCCACAACCTCCAAAATGCCAACTCCACTGATCTAATCTCACTGTCGTTTTGAGAGCAGCATTGAGCCACAGCCGCCTTCAGTTCCAAAGAGTTCATCAACGCTGTATTCATTGTCATAAGACCACAGCCCTATTTCTCCTACTTCTCTTAAGATAATTTTACTTTTTCTGCACCAGGCCCCCCTCCTGTTTAAGGCTAAGAATTGATATGTACTGATGATGCAAAAGTAGAGGTATCTAACCTGAGTCTTCCCCCTGTAGCTGAAGTTTATTTACTATGGTGGTTTGATCTTGCTTGGCCAGAGAGTGGTGCTATTAGGGGGTGTGGCCTTGTTGGAGGAAGTATGTCCCTATGGGAATGGGCTTTGAGACCCTCCTCCTTGCCACCTGGAAGACAGTCTGCTCCTGGTTACCTTTCTTTTTTCTTTTTCTTTTTCTTATTTTATTTTATTGATATATTTTTTTATTTACATTTCAAATGATTTCCCCTTTTCTGTGTCCCCACTCCCCGTAAGTCCCATAAGCCCTCTTCCCTCCCCCCTGTTCCTCCATCTACCCCTTCCCACTTCCCTGTTCTGGAATTCCCCTATACTCTTGCACTGAGTCTTTCCAGAACCAGGGGCCACTCCTCCATTCTTTTTGGACATCATTTAATATGTGGATTATGTCTTGGGTATTCAAAGTTTCTAGGCTAATATCCACTTATCAGTGAGTGCATACCATGATTGATCTTTTGAGACTGGGTTACCTCACTTAGTATGATGTTCTCCAGCTCCATCCATTTCTCTAAGAATTTCATGAATTCATTGTTTTTAATGGCTGAGTAGTACTCCATTGTGTAAATATACCACATTTTTTTGTATCCATTCCTCCGTTGAAGGACACCTGGGTTCTTTCCAGCTTCTGGCTACTACAAATAGGGCTGCTATGAACATAGTGGAGCATGTGTCCTTATTGCATGCTGAAGAATCCTCTGGGTATATGCCCAGGAGTGGTATAACAGGGTCCTCAGGAAGTGTCATGCCCAGTTTTCTGAGGAACTGCCAGACTGATTTCCAAAGTGGTTGCACCGTCTTGCAATCCCACCAGCAGTGGAGGAGTGTTCCTCTTTCTCCACATCCTTGCCAACACCTGCTGTCTCCTGAGTTTTTGACCTTAGCCATTCTGACTGGTGTTAGGTGAAATCTCAGGGTTGTTTTGATTTGCATTTCCCTAATGATTAACCTAATGATGTTGAACATTTCTTAAGGTGTTTCTCAGCCCTCTGAAGTTCTTCATGTAAAAATTCTTTGTTTAGTTCCGTACCCCACTTTCTAATGGGGCTATTTGGTTCTCTGGGTTCTACCTTCTTGAGTTCTTTGTATATATTAGATATTAGTCCTCTGTTGGATTTAGGGTTGGTGAAGATCCTTTAATTAGGGAAATGACTCCCTTCACAATAGCTACAAACAGCATAAAGTATCTTGGGGTGACTAACCAAACAAGTGAAAGACCTATATGACAAGAACTTCAGATCTCTGAAGAAGGAAATTGAAGAAGATCTCAGAAAATGGAAAAATCTTCCATGCTTGTGGATTGGCAGGATTAATACAGTTAAAATGGCCATCTTGCCAAAGGCAATCTACAGATTCAATGCTATCCCCATAAAAATCCCAACCCAGTTCTTCATAGAGCTAGAAAGAGCAATTCTCAAGTTCATCTGGAATAACAAAAAACCCCAGGATAGCTAAAACTATTCTCAACAGTAAAAGAACTTCAGGGGGATTCAGTATCCCAGACTTTAAACTTTACTACAGAGCAATAGTGATAAAAACTGCATGGTATTGGTACAATGTCAGGCAAGCAGATCAATGGAATAGGATTGAAGACCCAGAAATGAACCAACACACCTATGGTCACTTGATCTTCGACAAAGGAGCTGAAAGCATCCAGTGGAAAAAAGATAGTCTTTTCAACAAATGGTGCTGGTTCAATTGGAGGTCAGCATGCAGAAGAATGCGAATCGATCCATTCTTATCTCCTTGTACTAAGCTCAACTCCAAATGGATCAAGGACCTCCACATAAAATCTGACACACTGAAACTAATAGAAAAGAAACTGGGGAAGACCCTTGAGGACATGGGCACAGGCGAAAATTTCCTGAATAGAACACCAATAGCTTATGCTCTAAGATCAAGAATTGACAAATGGGACCTCATAAAACTACAAAGTTTCTGGTTTCCTTTCGATAAAGATGTAGAACTCTCGGCTCTTCCCAGCACCATGCCTGCCTGGATGCTGCCATCCTCCTGCCTTGATGATAATGGACTGAACCTCTGAACCTGTGAGCCAGCCCTAAGTAAATGTCCTCCTGTATAAGAGCTGCCTTGGTCATGGCATCTCTACACAGCAATGGAAACCCTGACTAAGACATACATCATATGCTACTTTCTCATCTCCATTTGTCCTACTGTTGTCATTTCAAAACACATCTAATACTGAATTTACTCTCTACCCTTACATCAAATCTGTACCTCTAGCAGTTTGCACCGCTTCAACTAGTAGCAATTCTGTCCTTTCATGACTCCCCCCTTCCTGAAGCTTGATGGACAACTCTTTGGCCAGTTTAATGTAAAGCATATACATTATCCAAATGATCGTCTTTACTTACACTGCTGCTCTCCTGGTCCAAACCAACGTCATCTCTTGTCTAGGCACACATGTGACTACCCCTGTAGATGTGCCCCAGGTCCAGCTCTCAGCAGATCATTAGAACAGCAACACAAAGGCTCCCTAGTCCCACCTGTCTTCTTGCAGACGCCCTGCAATGGCTTCTTCTCGGGCAGCATCATTATGACTACTCGCTGCCTAGCTGAATCTACTCTGTATGTCTTTCCCCCCTCAATACTTCACTGTAGTCACAGTTGTATGGAATCTGTATGAAGGGAATAATGATTCAGCACAAATGGGAGAATAATTGAGGCTGTACTTGATTTCACCTATGAAGAAAACATCCAAGATTCTGCTGGTAACCATCTCAGGAATGTTTTTCCACAGAGCAAAAGCCTTTGGAAATGAGAATTTGTTTTCTTAAGCAAAGAATATGGGTCTAGGTTATCTGCTCAGGTATATTGGATGCTACTGATCTTGTTTGTATGAGAAACATAATTAAAAAGAAAAGTGCTTTCCCTAGAACATTGTTATGCTTACTCACTAGAAGATGATTAATTAAAATTAGTTGATAGCTATAATTATTGCTTTTCTGCACAGGCCATCATTTTCAATTACCAAAGAATTCATATTGAGATTCAACCACACAGACAACCCAGCAGAGGAGGAAGAACTGTTGGAACAAGCCAGGAAACTCATTGTCAGGTGTAAGGTAAGGTTTGGTGCTCCAGTTACTTGGCAGGTAAACTTCATTTTCCAGTTGGTAAAGGCTTATCTGCTATATGCTATTGAAAGAAAGATAAAAGGATGTGGAGAGATACTCAGCTACCTTTAAGTAGGCAGCACTAAAACCTTAATGTTATAAATAAACAATTCAATGTCAAATAATTTTGGGGAGAGGGTTTCCCATAAAAGAAAAATACATTGTTTTTATCTAACTCTGGTCACAAAGCATTGGCATGTAAGAATGGCTTTTGGAATATAACTGAGAAATAGTAATGCAGACACATAAATAATATTGGGATACACATAAACAAAGGGATGCACATAAATGAAGGGGTGCACATAGACGAAGAGGTGCACTTAGATGAAGGGGTGCACTTAGATGAAGGGGTGCACATAGACGAAGGGGTGCACATAGACGAAGGGGTGCACGTAGATGAAGGGATACACGTAGATGAAGGGATGCACATAGATGAAGGGGTGCACATAGATGAAGGGGTGCACATAGATGAAGGGGTGCACATAGATGAAGGGGTGCACGTAGATGAAGGGGTGCACGTAGATGAAGGGGTGCACGTAGATGAAAGGATACATGTAGATGAAGGGATGCACATAGATGAAGGGGTGCACATAGACGAAGGGGTGCACATAGACGAAGGGGTGCACATAGACGAAGGGGTGCACATAGACGAAGGGGTGCACATAGACGAAGGGGTGCAGATAGATGAAGGGGTGCAGATAGATGAAGGGGTGCACATAGATGAAAGGGTGCACGTAGGTGAAGGGGTGCACGTAGGTGAAGGGGTGCACATAGGTGAAGGGATACATATTTCCATTTGCTGTTTTCCTGTTTCTCCTCACAGAGGAAGTTGGGCCTCAAGACGCTGGGCTCTGGGAAGCACGTGCATCTCCCGACTGTGTGGGCTGAGGTCATCTATCTGGCTCAGTGCAAAGGGGAGATCCAGGATGGTATGTATGGGGCCCAACCACAGACGAACCCGAGGTGTCCGTGGATTCACAAAGAGATGACTTGAGAATTTAAAGTAGAGTTTTAGAAAATTTAAACTGATTAAATTTAAAGTAGTAAATTTAAAATAAGTAAGTCTTCATTTTCCATCAAAATTTCTCATGATGTTCCTTTATCAAAGTTTCTCTGTAATTCTGAACTTAACAACAATGACTGTTGAACTTTTAAAGTCCAAAATGGGTTTTAAAAGCTTTTTCTCAGTTCGGTGATGGTGGTGCAGGCCTTTAATCCAGCACTCAGGAAGCAGAGGCAGTTGGATCTTTGTTAGTTCAAGGTCAGCCTGGTCTACAGAGAGAGTTCCAGGATGGCCAGAGCTACACAGAGAAACCCTGTCCTCAAAACAAAATAACAAACGCACCAGATCAAAACAGAAGCTTTTTCCTCAGTATAGTCTTTACTACTTTTCCCCTAAAATTGGCAACTAATTTAAAAGTCACCATCTTTGGGTAAGTCTACCTGCGGTGGTTACTGTGGTTAAAGGTGTTTATGAATGTTATAGCCTTACTTATAAAACGCTAATCAGATGGATGTTGGCTTGGCTTTTTTTCCTTCTGCTTTAAAGCAGAAAGCGTTGCTCATAGCCCTTTATCTGGTACTTCTCACTTACATGACTTCTTTCAAGCAACTTCCAACTAATCTAAAAAGGAAATTAAATAACATTATTTTTAAGGGGATAAAATTCCTTCTCTCGTTAAACTAAATGTTATGTGTGTGCCTTATAAAATGAGTTTGGGGATGTTAACTGCTAAGGTCAGAGGATATTTCCTGAGGAAATTGGGATTTGTAACGATGCCTAAGAGCTCAAGAACTCGGAGAAGGAAACGTGTTTTGAACTTAACTTATTTTTATGGCCCCGAGTCTCAGCACTGACACCTCCATCAGACATGGATACTGTGGGGTGAGGCCTGTGGTTTACCACCAACCATCTTCATTGCTACCTGGGGAGAAGGGGGATGGAAGTGAGGGAAAGGGAGGGAAAGAGGGGCGGGGTGTGGGGAGGAGGGGCGGGGCGTGGGGAAGAGGTGCGGGCTTTGGGGGAGAAGGATTAGGTAGATAACAGCGGCCATGTTTCCTTTGGGGATTTGGCACACAGTCACTTCTGGGCTCTATTGACTGAAGCAGTCACTAGGCCTGCTGAGGTTTAAGGTGACTCTCACTGGGAAGGTTGGAAAGCATTTCCGAGTACAAAGAAACCCTGAATCGGATGGACAAACACTGAATTTCAAGATGTAAATATAATATGCAGAAAGCCAGGGTTAATTTTTCAGTGACAGAATTTCACTTTGTTCGTGTTTCAGAAGCCTTAAATATGCTGCATGCCTCCCTGGACCATGTTTCCTTTGATTATGATCAACTTCCTGCCCTGTTTTTTCTTGCGGAATCAGTTTTATATCGACTCTGTTGCGATGCATTCATGAAGGGATATTTATATTCAGTTGAGATAAAACTTGTGAAGGTATGTTTTAAATTTTAATTGTTACAGGCGCAAGTGATAGGAGGCTGTAAGTGCTGTGTGCGCTGGGATCAAACAAGACTGGCACTTAAGAGGGGTAGTTTAGTGATCTTTGAGCATGGCTAGCAGGCTGCTGCTTGACAGCAAAAGATGAAATCGTTTGAGAAAATAGAATTTCATGAACTGTGTAAGAAAATAATTATGTAAAAAAATCATACTGTTGTCCTAAGTATGTACAGATTTTTTTTAAGGATTAAAAGATTTATTTACTTTCATTTTATGTGTAAGGGTCATTTGCTCTCATGTGTCTGTGTATGTGTATTTGAATGTATGTGTGTGAGTGTATGTATGAGTGTGTCTGTGTGTGCATTTGTGTGTATGCATGTGCATGTGCGTACACATGTTTATTTGTGTGTATATGTGCACGTGTGTATGTGTATATATGTGCATGTGCATGCACATATGCATATGCATGTTCATGAGTGTTCATATGTGTATACATGTATTTGTGTGTGTGTATATGTGCATATGGGTGTTCATGAGTGTTCATATGTGTGTATGTATGTTTGTGTGTGTTTACATGTGTGTATGGGTGTTCATGAGTGTGTGTGTATATGTGTGTGTGCAAATGTATGTGTTTGTATTTATGTGTGTGTGTGTGTGTGTGTGTGTGTGTGTAGTACTCTCAGAGGACGGAGGGAATTGGGTTCTCTGGACTTGGAGTTGCAGACTCTAGTTGTGAGCTTCCATGTAGGTGATGGGAACTGAACCCATGTCCTCTGCAAGAGCAACAATGCTCTTCACCACTGACCTCTCGCTAGCCTGTTCTTTTAGGGATTTTAAAAAACATGCTATGTTCATTATATAAAGCCTCTTAGAAATAACCTTAATTTCAATTTGATGTGAGTGGCTCTCTGTCATCACAGAGCTATCAGCAGGAGCTGCCATCAGATGGGTAATGCTTTGTAAAGTCTTCAGTCAAATGCTTCCTGTGTTTGTAATAGACAGTTGACATGGGAAAATTTATTATAAAAATAATTTTAAGAATAGCTGGTGGATTTATTGCAAATAAATTAAGCTTAAATAATGGTTTCATTATTACAAAAAAAGGAAAGAAAGGCTAGGAAGATTTCCTTAAGAATTCAATGTCGTGGCCGGGCGGTGGTGGCGCATGCCTGTAATCCCAGCACTCTGGGAGGCAGAGGCAGGCGGATTTCTGAGTTCGAGGCCAGCCTGGTCTACAGAGTGAGTTCCAGGACAGCCAGGGCTATACAGAGAAACCCTGTCTTGATAAAACCAAATCCAAAAAACCAAAAAATCAAAAAACCAAAAAAAAAAAAAAAGATTCAATGTTGCCTGTTTCCACAAGAAAAACTGACTAAGCAGTAGATACATTTTACAGCTTTGGTCAAGAGAGAGTATTCCCAAATCTATCCACCATTAGGAAATTTTAGGGAAATAGCTGTATTTGTCTGTAGTCTTGGAGCTTTCTGAAAATGTTAGGAGTACACACTTCAAGAGAAAGAATTTGGGAGTCCCACCAGAGTCAACTCCCAGGGGATGTGGCCTCCCCACTTGGCATCCTGGGTCTCATTAATGAAGGAATCCAAGAACGGACTCAAACAGAAGCTCAAGGATAACTTTATTGGAACTTAAAAGGAAAACCCAGGGCAGGCCAGCTGTCAGTCTCAGCAGAGGTCATGGAGAAGAGAGAGAGAAGAGGGCAAGCTCCGAGACAGCGTCACAGTAGTGTCACAGTAGCGACTGTACCAGGGGAATGGAATGCTGGGAAGGGCACAGACACTATCCCAGTGGAGAGTTAATTACGCCCCTGCTTTCTTCAGCATTGCTTGAGGTGAACTTGCCCTCCTGCGGGATTGTCCCATCCTTGGCTATCCCAATTGCTTAAGTCCTAAGGGAAGGAGTATCGACATGTCACCACCAATAGGTAGATTGGATTCATCTGGAAAGAAGTGGCCTTCCTTAAATCAACCTTCAAAGCCACAGTGGCAGAATTGTCAGAAGCATTCTCCACCCCCATCTCCAAAATTTGACTCCTCATTTAATGAAATTATTAAGGTCTGATTAAATAAGTAATATACAGTTCCTGAACACTGCCTCACATCCAGATTTCATGCACAATCTTTCCTGTTATCTGTTTTCTAAATAAAAGAATTTTAATTATTGAAGCATCCTTCTAAAACTATAGAGAGTAAAATGTAAGAAACACTAGTCTGGGTATGTGTGAGCTACACAATAAAAGTTTTGTACAGAGCTTCAGTAGAAATGCAAACAAACAGAGCAGGATAGTTCCTGTGTAGCACTGATCTAACAGTCGGAGGTGTAGGGGACACGGGAGAAGAGTAGAAAGAAAAGCAAGGAAGAAGCAAGGTGAAGAAAGAGAGGGAGGTGAGACGGATGGAAAGACAGACGGAGAGACAGAGAGACAGATAGACAGACAAGCAGAGATTCACGTGGGAGGCAAAGCCCGAGTGGTAATGCTACAGAGAGAAAATGTAGCAAGGCCAGAGAGGTGTCTCAAGGGGACAGTTTTTCAATAGAATGTTACAACCAAAAACTTCTTAGCTGTCTTTATTTTTATTTTTATTTTTATTTTTATTTTTATTTTTATTTTTATTTTTATTTTTATTTTTATTTTCCAACCTCTCGGTCGGGTAACATTGACGAAATTAGTGGATAAGACAGCATGAGCTTTGTTATTCCTCTCAATAAAATCTCCAGTCCTTTTAAAAATCTTGAATAACCTCCCCTGGATGCCTTTTAAACCTTTCCCTTTAATCCTGGGAGCCTGTATCTGCCGGCGGGTCATCAGGCATGTGGCTGTGTGGTATCCAGCCTGTGGATTTTCACTTCCTTACCCCTTAGCGGCACTTTCTTAGAGAGTCAACCGCATGAAAAGCCCATCGCGCCACACTGCAGACACTTTATTTTTATGTGTAAAAGGCTGGTATTCATAAGTTTTAGAAACATTTCTAAATACCATGAAATTTCTGTTCATCACATCAATGTTAATAACAAAGGCTCCTGGTAGAAATAAGAGAGTTAGTTGAAATTGAGGGTTTACTTGAAAGTGAGTGGATTTGGGGAAAGTCCACCCTAGCTTCCGAGTCCTGTAATAATGTTTATTTGTCTTCTTTCCATAACAGTGCAGGGTGAAGCATTTGAGGCTTGGCCAGACACAACTATTGCACTGTATTTTAACACGTGTCTTCAGTTAATACCTTGCGTCTGTTAAAGTGTTTGATTTCTCTCACACGCAAACTCAATGACCCTTGTTCCTGTCACTCTGTGTGTCTCTTTAATAACTTATACAGAATGCAGCCCGCTTTTAAGATTTACGGTTTTCATATTATCATATAAAATCTTGTGTATTGTATGTTTCTGCAGATATCCCACTTTCTGTAGCTTATGTAAAACGGCCCAGTTTTAGCCACAGATGTACTCTTTTGGTCAGAGAAGTAAGAGTTTGCTGTGTTCACTGTGGTGACAGGATGAGGGACAGACCACAGCTTGCTGTGAGAACCCAAACATTTCCCAGTGCTCCCCAAGTCTGTGTTTGAAACTGTTTTGGTTAAAAGCCATAGGAGGAACTGCATACCACACTGTGATCTACACATACATAATATACGGCCTTCTATATACTAAAATAAAGGGAATTCGGAAACACATTATAACATTTTCTCTTCTCATGTATCTTATTTTTATATACCCTCCCATCAATTCATTTCATGAGTTATTTAATGGCTATGATCTACAATTTGGAAAAACAATGTTGCTTTAAAGGATACGGAACCAAACAGCGTCCAGAACTGCCCATTTGAAAGAGGGTAGAGATGATTTATTCAAGTCTTTCTCCTGGCTGAACCAGCACTACAGTCTTGACATAACCGTTTTAAAGTTATTTCAAAAAACACACAATATCAACCAAGTTTGAAATTGTTTTATCAAAAAGTAAATGTAATAATAAAACATTTTATCTTTCTCTATGGTTTTTAAGCATTTACTGGCGCGACACAAACGCACACTTTTCCCTCTTCTCTCTTGACAGATTGGCTATTTGATCTTCTTACGGCTTTTTGTATTTTTCCTGCACGGTCACTTAGAAAGTTTTAAACAACATTTGCTTAGGCTGCAGCCATATTTATACGGTAGAGTATTTTTTTTTATTTTTATGCTTATAAATGTTTTATGTTCCATTATAAGACCCTCAAACTGTCACTATAAAGAGTGTAAGCTGTTCTATGTCTCATGAAAAGAGAGGCCGCCGGTGAGGGCTGCTGGGCCAGGCAGTGTTCTCTTCAGTGCTTGCTTTCCCTCAGGAACTTAGAACTTCTTGTGGTGAGAAAATTAAAAATCTAGTCTCTCTGCAATCTGAATAAAACCCGTATTCTTATGATCTGCAGTCATCACCTGTGCCATAGAGAACCAGGATCTAACCTTGGCCACAACCTCATATTCTTTAACCATCACCCCCTCCTCCTCCTCGGGCCCCTCCAGCCTTCTGTGAGCACTATTCATTTTCCAGCTATGTGACAGAGACCCACATTTCCCATTTGTAACAGTAGCTACCACACCAAACTATAAAGCAACAATTTTCACATTTTAAAGCAGGTCTGTCTGCCCTGTAGACGCTGGACAGGAATAGGGAGGGAAGAGGATTCTGGAGGCCTTCTCAGCATGGCCCAATAGCAGCATTACACAAAGCAGCGTCCTTCCAACTGTCCTGACTGGTCCTCAAAGGCAGAAATGCCATTAGCACTGCAATGCATCCGATTACACACTGGAAAGAAGGAGTGGTTGAGGAATGGATATCAAAACCATAAATGGCTGCAATGGGGAGTGTCTTATGGCACAACCATTTTACAATATTTAGAAAAGACTGATTTTAGTCCATTGGCTCTAGGTCGCCTATGTATGAAAGCCTGAGGAGGGATCAGGAGGAAGTTGGTGTTTTTAGATACTGACTAATATGGTCGAGATTTGGAAAAACGCAACAGTGGGTGTGACTGTCACAGGGAAAGTGAGGAGCAGCATTTAGGGGAGTAATTCAGCTAAGGAGGCCTGTGGGAGTCGGATCCCCGCTGAAACCCACTGAGTCCGGTTAATGTTGCTCATATGCAAATGCATTCAGGGCCGACCACTTGAGGCTGGAGAAAATGGAATAGTAATTATGTATGTGTATTAATATGTACCATGTATAACAAATAATTATATATTATAATATATAATGCACATACCATGTTAAGCCATATATGTTCTTTAATTTAAAATTTGTAAGCATTTCATCGACGAGTACTCCATTTACATTAGTCCCACCTCCTCTCCCCCTCCAATTCTCCTGACCTCTTTTCAAACTCATGACTTCTTTAATTTTATTCACGGTCCTATGTATCTATTAACAGATCACTCGGGATCCATTTTGTGTGTAGAACAGACTGCTGGGTGGGGGTGGGGGAATCTCAGAGCTCTACCCTTAGATGCAGAGATACCTTAATTAACAGCAGGGGAGTGCTGGAGAACAGTAGCATTATCTGATTGTACATTCAGTCACCACACAAGCTGTCCTGAATTATAAAAACTCTCACGTAATTTATTCAAGATGCAGTGTTCTTCCTCACCACCAGAGGACACACACACCATCGTAAATTTTAACTAGATAGAGCAATGCACAATGGTAGGAAACATCAAACTCATGGAGACTTTCGTAGTTAAAAGACAAACGGATCCCACCCAGTGCAAGACACTAACAGAGCATCTCTCACAAACAACCTTTCTCCTAACAGCACTTTATTTCTCTGAGTCATCCTACTACAAGTATCCAAACATCTTCTCCAACGTGCAGTTCATCCTGAAAACATCGGAACTTATATGTAAAAGAGAGCTCCATTCGGAACTGTTTGCAGAAAGCTCGGATGAGACGGAGGACCTGTCTTCTGATCCGGTGGGTAAACAGATACGGTGGGTATGCTGTGTTGTGTTGCTATATGATAAAATCGCCGTGACCCTACACCCATTCTCGTGGACCCAGCATGCCCTGGTAAAGCTGGCCTTAGCCGGAGGGGGGTTGGAAGGGAGGGTGGCCAGCGCACATGCTGGCTCGTGCACACCTCAAGGATCATACAAAGAAGGCTCTGGAGGAATGGGCCGTCCATGTGATTCGCTACTTCTCTGAGAGGCACAATGACATAACACCTCTTCCACATGGGTCCCATATCAGCCACTTAAGAACAAATACTTGCATAACTCAGATTCCAAAGCCAACATCTTAACAGATTCCATTTCATCAAGAGAAAGAATGTAAAGTGTAGACTGGCCACGGAACAGATGTGGCAGGCCACGTCCTCCAGGTCTCATGTTGACATAACATTTAATGTGCCACTGAAGTCAACTGGAAACGTCTCAATGCTCAAATGGGCCAGCTATGGTGGCACTCGCCTTTAATTCAGCACCAGGAGAGGCAGAAGCAGGCTGATCTCTGTGAGTTTTAGGCCTGCCACCGCCACACAGTGAAACTACACCCTCTCAAGTACAAATTGAGAGATTAAAATAATTCTAGTACATAGTTAAATTTTTCTTATATTATTAGTAATCAAGTATTAAATAAACAAATATTATACAAACACAAATCCAGTGAGTCTTGTAATTGTGTATAAAACATGTTTTTCAGAAGACAAGTTTTAGTCTCTTTGGTAATCATTTCCTTTACTAAAGAGTTTCTGAAAGACGTGAGTGCTATGAAACAGGATTTTTCCCATTAATTTTATAATTAATATACAGAAATTTATTTTTAATTTTTTTAATAAAGGAAAAAGATCAGTTTTCTTGCTTGTGTGTATGGTGTGCATGTATATATTCATGTTTGCATGTTTGTGGACATGCATATGCGCAGTGTACATGCATGTATGCTTGTGTAGCTCGCTAGGACAGAGGTATATGCTGGAACCTTCGCTGATTGCTCCGGATCCTCTTCCCAAGGCAGTCTTTCCTCGCACCCGGGGATGCTCCATTCCACCTGGATGGTCTAGGGACAGCTTGCTCTGGGATGCCCTGGCTCCAACTCCAGAGAGCTGGCGTCACCGGTGGGATGCCCGAGCAGCTGGCTTTTATGTGCATGCTGTGGATTTACACCCCAGTCCACTGAGCCTTCTCACCAGCCTGGAAGCACCTGCTTTTTTAAAAAAAATAATTTAATTTTTTTCTTATTCACTTTATATTTGTTCAAGGAAAATAGTTTTAATCTAAGGTAAATTCTAATGATTTGTGAAATCTAAGGATTTGTGGAAATTCCTCTTAAAACAGCTTTATTTATGTGTGACCTCACAGTCTTCCCACACTCCCTTTCGTGCCTTTCAAACATTAACTGTAAACTTAACAGACGGGAAAATACATTTTATCACTACGTGTGTAACTCTTGAGCTTAAGTATTCGTCTCCTGGCCCATTAGCAATAAACCGCCTACGCAAAAAGTGACGCTCGCTAAGTAATTTGGACCATTTGGTTATAATTAGTAGCGAATGCAAATTGTGCCATGCAAAAAGAGGCACTTGTTTCAAAATTAAAAATATGTTTTGATGATAAATATACTTAAAGTAAGATATGAAGCTGCGAAAAGAACATTGATCCCGAAGAGTAACGACCTACTCGACAAATGTCTGAGTGATCGAAGGAGGTCGGCTTAGCTTTTCTATACCTCTGATTCCTAGTCTGTTTAAACAAAGCTCTGCCTATTTTCATGATGATCACGATAATCATCACCACTGCCGTCATCGCCTCAAATGAAAATAAAACTGTAGTTTGCGAATGAAATGTCACAAAAATACAGCCATTAATATTTAGGTGTTCGCACTAACCTAGAGAGTGCAGAGTGATCTTCGGCGGAGAATAGTTACCTGGACAAAAAGTAGCGATCTGAGTGTTGTATCTCCAAATATAGTGCTCCAACGTGCAATTTGCATATGCAAATATGGCAATCTTAGCGTGGCTCAGGCGGGGCCACGTGTTTCTAGATTGGTGCTCCTGAAGAACAAATCTATGTCTACCCTTCTGCTAGAAGGGGCAAAGCCCACAAAAGCCCACAGCTCACGGAATGGACACGTCTGCTGAGAGTGACATGCGCAGTCGCTGAGTCTTCCTGTGCCTTTTCCACTTTGTAGGACAAAGGACCTCACTTCTATTTCCGCTCCATTCGTGAGATTCTCTGAGGGGACTATAACACATTTGGGGCTGTCAGGTTTATTGCCTTTCTTTTTCTTCTCCAACTACTTCATAATATAACGACTATAAAGGATAGTGGAGCCACAGTGCTCCTAAATCACCGCTAGGCTAATCAGCACTGATTCATGGCGTGATTGCAAACCCTAAAGTTCCCTAGTTTCCACCCAATTTCTCCAGTGTGGCTTTTCGAAGCCAGCCTCTCCAGTTCAGCTGAGCATCTGCCCATTCAATACCCATTTCATTTCCTACTTTGGGGAATGAAAGAGGAAAAGAAGAGATAATGTAAAAGCTACAGCAGCAGCTATTTTTTCCTCCTGTCTTTATCGATGCTATTTTGCAGTTCAGGATTTATCGATCTATCCATCATCTTTTATCTTCTGACTCTACTAAAAGGGCTACGCATTGGCCATTGTGAAATACCTTACATTTAATGTTCATAGAAATGGAGTAAAAGCAGTTGCCGCTGGATTTGTTGTACAACGAATGCTAAAATTGCTTTAAAATCCTGTAGAATTTACGCATTGTAAGATGCATAATAGAGATCTGTGGCTTCACCTACAGGTAGGAAACGTCCTTCCCTTGCCCTGGACACAGTTTCTTCTTCTGCTTCTTTTTAATTTAATTTTTTATTGGATATTTTCTTTATTTACATTTCAAATGTTTTCCCTTTTCTCCCCTTCAGAAACCCGCTATCCATCCCCCTTCCCCTTGCCTCTATGAGGGTGCTCCCCCACCCACCTACCCATTCCTATCTCCCCACCCTGGCATTCCCCTACACTGGGGCATTGGACACCTTGGGCCTCTCCTCCCACTGATGTCCAACAAGGCCATCCTCTGTCACATATGTGGCCAGGGCCATGGGTCACTCCATGTGTATTCTTTGGTTGGAAGTTCAGTCCCTGGGAGCTCTGGGGGAGTCTGGCCTGTTGACTCTGTTGCTCTCCCCAGGGGACTGCAAACCCCTTCAGCTTCTTCAGTCCCTTCTTCAACTCCTCCCTCAGGGACCTTGTGCTCAGTCCAAGGGTTGGCTGCAAGCATCCGCCTCTGTATTTGTCAGGCTCTGGCAGAGGCTCTCAGGAGACAGCTGTATCAGGCTTCCATCAGCACGGACTTCCCTGAATCCACAGTAGTGTCTGGGTTTGGTGACTGTATATGGGATGGATCCCCAGAGTGGGAATCTCTGGATGGCCTTTCCTTCAGTCTCTGCTCCACACATTGTCGCCATATTTCCTTCTGTGTATATTTTGATTCTGCTTCTAAGAAGCACAGAAGCATCCACATTTTAGTCTTCCTCCTCCTTAGGCTTCATATGATCTGTGAATTGAATCTTGGGTATTCTGAACTTTTGGGCTAATATCCACTTATCCGTGAGTACATACGGTGTGTGTTCTTTTGTGACTGAGTTTACCTCACTCAGGATGGTATTTTCCATTTGCCTGCAAATTTCATGAAGTCATTGTTTTTAATAACCGAGTAGTATTCCATTATGTAAATGTACCACATTTTCTGTATCCATTTCTCTGTTGAGGGACATCTGGGTTGTTTCCAGCTTCTGGATATTATAAATAAGGCAGCTATGAACATAGTGAAACATGTGTCCTTATTACATGTTGGAGGGTCTTCTGGGTATATGCCCAGGAATGGTATAGCTGGGTCCTCAGGTAGTACCATGTCCAATTTTCTGAGGAACCGCCAGACTGATTTCCAGAGTGGTTTTACCAGCTTGCAATCCCACCAGAAATGGAGGAGTGTTCCTCTTTCCCCATATCCTTGCCAGCATCTGCAGTCACCTGAATTTTTGATCTTAGCCATTCTGACTGGTGTGAGGTGGAATCTCAGGGTTGTTTTGATTTGTATTTCCCTGATGACTAAGGATGTTGAACATTTCTTTAGTTAAACATAACCCTGTTTAACTCTGTTCCCCATTTTTAAATAAGGTTATTTGGTTCTCTGGAGTCTAACTTCTTGACTTCTTTGTATATATTGGATATTAGCCCTCTATGGGATGTGAGATTGGTAAAGATCTTTTCCCAGTTGGTTGCTGTTTTGTCCTATTGACAGTGTCCTTTGCCTTACAGAAGCTTAGCAATTTTATGAGGTCCCATTTGTTGATTCTTGATCTTAGCACATAAGCCATTAGTGTTCTGTTCAGGAACTTTTCCCCTGTGCCCGTGTGTTCAAGGCTTTTCCCCACTTTCTTTTTTATTAGTTTCAGTGTATCTGGTTTTATGTGGAGGTCCTTGATCCACTTGGACTTGAGTTTTGTACAGGAGATAAGAATGGATCAATTTTCATTCTTCTACATGTTGACTGCCAGTTGAACCAGCACCATTTTGGTGAACATGCTGTCTTTTATCCACTGGATGGTTTTAGCTCCTTCGTCAAAAATCAAGTGACCAGATTGTGTGGGTTCATTTCTGGATCTTCAACTCTATTCCACTGATCTACCTGCCTGTCACTGTACCAATACCATGCAGTTTTTATCACCATTGCTCTGTATTACAGTTTGGGGTCAGGCATGGTCATTTCCTAAGAAGTTCTTTTATTGTTGAGAATAGTTTTCATTATCCTGGGTTTTTTGTTATTTCAAATGTAAATTTGAGAATTGCTCTTTCTAACCCTATGAAGAATTGAGTTGAACTTCTGATAGAGATTGTATTAAATCTGTAGATTGTGTTCGGCATGATGACCATTGTTTTTTATTGAATATCATCTTCATTTACATTGCCAATGGTAAAACCTTTCCCGATTTTCCCCCTCCCCAAAGACCCCCAAACTCCTCCTCCCACTCCCTGCCTCCATGTATATGCCCCTCCACCAGACTCACTCCCACCTCCCCCCCCACTTCCCTTTGTTGGGGCATCTTTTGAGCCTTTACCTGACCAAGGACCACTCCTCCCACTGATGCCCAACAAGATGTTCCTCTGCCACATTTTTGGTTGGAACCATGTGTGCCCCTTGGTTGATGGTTTAGTCCCTGGGAGTCCTGGGGCATCTGGGAGGCCAAAATCATTGTTTTTCCCATGGGGCTGTAAACCCCTTTAGCTTCTTTGGACCATCCTCCAGCTCCTCCATTGGGGACCCCACGCCCATAATTGTAAGGCTCTGGCAGGGCCCCTCCAGAGACAACCATGGCATGCTCCTTTTGGTATACACTTCTTGTCGTCCTTAATAGTGTCAGGGTTTGGTGACTGTTTATAGGATGAATCCCCAGGTAGGGCAGTCTCTGGGTGGCCTTTGCTTCAGTCTCTGCTTCACACATTGTCTCCCTTATTGCTTCTGTATTTTGTTCCCTTTCTCAGAGGAACCAAAGCACCCTCACTTAAGTCCTCCTTCTTCTTGAGCTTCCTGTGCTGGGTGAATTGTAACTTGTTTATTTTGAGCTTTTGGGCTAACATCCACTTATTAGTGAGTGCATACCATGTGTGTTCTTTTGTGATTGGTTTACCTCACTCAGGATGACACTTTCTAGTTCCATCCATTTGCCTAAGAATTTCATGAATTCATTGTTTTAAATAGCAGAATAGCACTCCATTGTGTATATATACCACAGTTTCTGTATCCATTCCTCTGTTGAAGGACATCTGGGTTCTTTCCAGCTTCTGACTATTATAAGTAAGGCAGCAATGAACATAGTGGAGTATGTGTCCTTATTACATGTAGGAGCATCTTCTGGGTATATGCCCAGGAGTGGTATTGCTGGGTCCTCAGGTAGTAAGTACTATGTCTAATTTTCTGAGGAATCGCCAAACTGATTTCCAGAGTGGTTTTAATTCCAGCTTGCAATTCCACCAACAATGAAGAAGCATTCCTTCCCCCGCCCCCACATCTTCTCCAGCATCTGCTGTCCCCTGAGTTTTTGATCTTAGTCATTCTGACTGGTGTGAGGTGGAATCTCAGTCTTGTTTTGATTTGCATTTTCCTGATAACTAAAGATGCTGAA
Organism: Apodemus sylvaticus; assembly: GCF_947179515.1. NCBI lineage: Eukaryota > Metazoa > Chordata > Mammalia > Rodentia > Muridae > Apodemus > Apodemus sylvaticus. The sequence goes on from NC_067480.1 coordinate 8,379,593, forward strand.
CATTTCTTTAGGTGCTTTAGAGCATTTCGGGTTTCCTCAGTTGAGAATTCCCTGTTTAGCTCTGTACCCCACTTTTTAATAGGGTTATTTGACTCTCTGGAGACTAACTTCTTTTTTTTTTCTTTTCTTTTTATAGTGACTTTTTTTAATTCAATTTTTTTATTTACATTTCAAATGATTTCCCCCCTTCTGGCCCCCCACTCCCCGAAAGTCACATAAGCCCCCTTCCCTCCCCCTGTTCTCCCACCCACCCATTCCCACTTCCCTGTTCTGGTTTTGCTTTATATTGCTACACCGAGTCTTTCCAGAACAAGGGGCCACTCTTCCGTTCTTCTTGTACCTCATTTGATGTGTGGACATTTGATGTGTGGTTATTATGTTTTGGGTATTCCAGTTTTCCAGGCTAATATCCACTTATTAGTGAGTGCATACCATGATTGATCTTTTGAGACTGGGTTACCTCACTTAGTATGATGTTCTCCAGCTCCATCCATTTGCCTAAGAATTTCATGAATTCATTGTTTCTAGTGACTGAATAGTACTCCATTGTATATATATACCACATTTTTTGCATCCATTCTTCTGTTGAGGGATACCTGGGTTCTTTCCAGCTTCTGGCTATTATAAATAGGGCTGCTATGAACATAATGGAGCATTTATCCTTATTACATACTGGGGAATCCTCTGGGTATATGCCCAGGAGTGGTATAGCAGGATCTTTCGGAAGTGAAGTGCCTAGCTTTCTGAGGAACCGCCAGACTGATTTCCAGAGTGGTTGTACCAATTTGCAACCCAACCAGCAGTGGAGGAGTGTTCCCCTTTCTCCACATCCTCTCCAACACCTGCTGTCTCCTGAGTTTTTAATCTTAGCCATTCTGACTGGTGTAAGGTGAAATCTCAGGGTTGTTTTGATTTGCATTTCCCTGATGACTAATGAAGTTGAACATTTTTAAAGATGTTTCTCCGCCATCCGAAGTTCTTCAGGTGAGAATTCTTTGTTTAACTTTGAACCCTATTTTTTTAATAGGGTTGTTTGGTTTTCTGGGGTCTAATTTCTTGAGTTTTTTGTGTATATTGGATATTAGCCCTCTATCTGATGTAGGGTTGGTGAAGATCTTATCCCAATTGGTTGGTTGCCGATTTGTCCTTTTGATGGTGTCCTTTGTTTTACAGAAACTTTGTAATTTTATGAGGTCCCATTTGTCAATTCTTGATTTTAGAGCATACGGTATTGGTGTTCTGTTCAGGAACTTTTCCCCTGTACCGATGTCCTCAAGAGCCTTCCCCAGTTTCTTTTCTATTAGCTTCAGAGTGTCTGGCTTTATGTGAAGGTCCTTGATCCATTTGGAGTTGAGCTTAGTACAAGGAGACAAGGATGGATCAATTCATATTCTTCTGCATACTGACCTCCAGTTGAACGAGCACCATTTGTTGAAAAGGCTATCTTTTTTCCATTGGATGTTTTCAGCCCCTTTGTTGAGGATCAAGTGGCCATAGGTGTGTGGATTCATTTCTGGATCTTCAATCCTGTTCCATTGATCCGCATGCCTGTCTCTGTACAAATACCATGCAGTTTTTAACACTATTGCTCTGTAGTATTGCTTGAGGTCAGGGATACTGATTCCCCCAGAATTTCTTTTGTTGTTGAGAATAGTTTTAGTTATCCTGGGTTTTTTGTTATTTCAGATGATTTTGAGAATTGCTCTTTCTAACTCTATGAAGAATTGAGTTAGGATCTTGATGGGTATTGCGTTGAATCTGTATATTGCTTTTGGCAAAATGGCCATTTTAACTATATTGATCCTGCCAATCCATGAGCATGGGAGGTTTTTCCATTTTTTGAGGTCTTCTATTTCTTTCTTCAGAGTCTTGAAGTTCTTGTCATACAGATCTTTCACATGTTTGGTAAGAGTCACCCCAAGGTACTTTATACTGTTTGTGGCTATTGTGAAGGGTGTCATTTCCCTAATTTCTTCCTCAGCCTGCTTATCCTTTGAGTATAGGAAGGTTACTGATTTTCTTGAGTTGATTTTATAACCTACCACTTTGCTGAAGGTGTTTATCAGCTGTAGGAGTTCTCTAATGGAGCTTTTTGGGTCACTTAGGTAGACTATCATTTCATCTGCAAATAATGATAGTTAGACTTCTTCCTTTCCAATTTGTATCCCTTTGACCTCCTTATATTGTCTAATTGCCCGAGCTAGTACCTCAAGTACAATATTGAAAAGATAAGGAGAAAGGGGGCAGCCCTGTCTAGTCCCTGATTTTAGTGGGATTGCTTCAAGTTTCTCTCCATTTAGTTTGATGCTGGCTACCGGTTTGCTGTATATTGCTTTTACTGTGTTTAGGTATGGGCCTTAAATTCCTGTTCTTTCCAAGACTTTAAGCATGAAAGGATGCTGAATTTTGTCAAATGCTTTTTCAGCATCCAATGAAATGACCGTGTGGTTTTTTTCGTTGAGTTTATTTATGTAGTGGATTGCATTGATGGATTTCCATATATTGAACCAACCCTGCATTCCTGGAATAAAACCTACTTGATCATGGTGGATGATCATTTTTATGTGGTCTTGGATTCAGTTGGCAAGAATTTTATTGAGTATTTTTGCATCGATGTTCATAAGGGAAATTGGTCTGAGGTTCTCTTTTTTTGTTGGATCTTTGTGTGGTTTTGGTATCAGAGTAATTGTGGCTTTGTAGAAGGAATTGGGTACTGTTCCTTCTGTTTCTATTTTGTGGAATAGTTTGAAGAGTATTAGTGTTAGGTCTTCTTTGAAGGTCTGATAGAATTCTGCACTGAAGCCATCTGGTCCCGTGCTTTTTTTGATTGGAAGGCCCCTTCTATTTCTTTAGGGGTTATGGGACTGTTTAGATGATCTATTTCGTCCTGATTTAATTTTGGTATTTGGTATCTGTCAAGGAAATTGTCCATTTCCTCCAGATTCTCCAGTTGTGTTGAGTATAGGCTTTTGTAGTAGGATCTGATGATTTTTTGAATTTCCTCAGTTTCTGTTGTTATATCCCCCTTTTCATTTCTAATTTTGTTAATCTGGATACTTTCTCTGTGCCCTTCGGTCAGTCTGGCTAAGGGTTTATCTATCTTGTTGATTTTCTCAAAGAACCAGCTCCTGGATTCGTTGATTTTTTGTATGGTTCTCTTTGTTTCCACTTGACTAATTTCAGCCCTGAGTTTGATGATTTCCTGTCTTCTACTCCTCCTGGGGGAATTGGCTTCTTTTTGTTCCAGGGCTTTCAGGTGTGTCATTAAGCTGCTAGTGTATGCACTCTCCATTTTCTTTTTGGAGGCACTCAGGCCTATGAGTTTTCCTCTTAGCACTGCTTTCATTGTGTCCCAAAGATTTGGGTATGTTGTACCTTCATTTTCATTAAATTCTAAAAGTCTCTGATTTCTTTCTTTATTTCTACTTTGGCCAAGGTGTCATTGAGTATTGTTCAGTCTCCATGTGTATGTGGGCTTTCTGTTGTGTTTGTTGCTATTGATGACCACTCTTACTCCATAGTGATCCAATAGGAGGCATGGGATTATTTCAATCTTTTTATATTTGCTGGGGTCTGTCTTGTGACCAATTATATGGTTGATTTTGGAGAAGGTACCGTGAGGTGCTGAGAAAAAGGCATATTCTTTTGTTTTAGGGTGAAATGTTCTATAAATATCAGTCAAGTCCAATTGCTCCAAAGCTTCAATTAGTTTTATTGTGTCCCTGTTTAGTTTCTGTTTTCCTGATCGGTCCATTGAGAGTGGAGTGTTGAAGTCACCCACAATTATTGTGTTAGGTGCAATGTGTGCTTTGAGCTTTAGTAAAGTTTCTTTTACAAATGAGGGTACCCTTGCATTTGGCGCATAGAAGTTCTTCTTAGTGGATTTTCCTTTGACCAGCAAGAAGTGTCCTTCTGTATCTCTTTTGATGGCTTTAGGTTGAAAGTCAATTTTATCTGATATTAGAATGGCTACTCCAGCTTGTTTTCTGAGACCATTGGCTTGTAAAATTGTCTTCCAGCCTTTTACTCTAAGGTAGTTTTTGTCTTTGACATTGAGGTGTGTTTCCTGTATGCAGCAAAATATAGGGTCCTGTTTCCTTATCCAGTCTGTTAGTCTATGTCTTTTTATTTGGGAGTTGAGTCCATTGACGTTAAGAGATATTAAGGAATAGTGATTATTACTTCCTGTCATTTTCGATGTTATTTTTATATTGGAGTGGTTATCGTCTTTTGGGTTTGATGAAAGAAGGTTACTATCTTGCTTTTTCCACGGTGTTGTTTCCCCTCCTTGCATAGGAGTTTTCTTCTTATTATTTGTAGGGCTGGGTTTGTGGAAAGATACTGTGTAAATTTGGTTTTGTCATGTAATATCTTGGTTTTTCCATCTATTGTGATTGAGAGTTTTGCTGGGTATAGTAGTCTTGGCTGACATTTGTGTTCTCTTAGAGTCTGCATGAGATCTGCCCAGGATCTTCTAGCTTTCATGGTCTCTGGTGAGAAGTCTGGTGTGATTCTGATAGGTCTTCCTTTATATGTTACTTGGCTGTTTTCTCTTGCTGCCTTTAATATTCTTTCTTTGTTTAGTACATTTGGGGTTTTGATTATTATGTGACAAGAGGTATTTCTGCTCAGGTCCAGTCTGTTTGGAGTTCTGTAAGCTTCTTGTATATTCATGGGCATCTCTTTAAGTTGGGAAAGTTTTCTTCCATAATTTTGTTGAAGATATTTGCTGGCCCTTTCAACTGTAAATCTTCACTCTCATCTATACCTATAATCCTTAGGTTTGGTCTTCTTATTGTGTCCTGGATTTCCTGGATGTTCTGGGATACAAGCTTTTTGCATTTTGCATTTTCTTTGACTGTTGAGTCAATGGTTTCTATGGTATCTTTGGCATCTGAGATTCTTTCTTCCATCTCTTGTATTCTGTTTTTGATATTTGCATCTATGGCCCCTGATTTCTTCTCAAGGTTTTCTATCTCCAAAGTTGTCTCCCTTTGTGATTTCTTAGTTATTTCTACTTCTGATTTTAGATTCTGGATGGTTTTGCTTAGCTCCTTCACTTGTTTGTTTTCCTGTAATTCTTTAAGAGATTTTTGTGTTTCCTCTTTCATGACTTCTGCTGTTTGACTCACTTTCTCCTGCATTTCTTTAAGGGTTTTTTTTTTTTTTTTTTGTGTGTGTGTGTGTGTGTGTGTGTGTGTGTTTCTTCTTTATTTGCTTCTATCTCTTGAGCCTTATTCTCCTGAATTTCTTTAAGTGATTTTTGTGTTTCCATTATACGGGTTTCTAGCTTATTCATGTTCCCCTGTATTTCTTTAAGAGATTCATTTATGTCCTTTTTGTGTTCTTCTAGCAGCATCATGAACAGTGATTTTAAATCCAAATCTTGTTTTTCTGGTGTGTTTGTGTAACCAGGCCTTGCTGATGTTGGAGAGTTTGGTTCAGATGCTGCCATATTGCCTAGATTTTTGTTAGTAGCGTTTCTGCGTTTGCCCTTTGCCATCTTGTTATTTCTGGAGTTAGTTGGTCTCGTCTCTGGCTGGTGTTTGTGCCTCCTGTGAGGCTGTAGGGCTATTTCTGCAAAACTGGATGACTGGGTTTCCCCTGTTACAGATTGCTGATGTGCTGTCCTCCTCTTGTGTGCCCTTGGAGCCCTAGTGTGCCTTGCGTCAGATTGTCTGTGTGAACCAGGCGGTACCCGTTTGCTCTTTCAGGGAGTGCTGATGGTGTATGCTGTGGGACCTTTCCGAGTGCTGGTCACTCTGCTGGGCAGCCGATCTCCAAACCGGGTCGGTGTGCACAAGGCTAGCCTAGCTGCTGAGGCCCTGAGTCTAGGCAAAAGCCTGGCAGGCTAACGACCAAGCAAAGTTCCCCTTGGGCTATGACTGTTAATTGGTTCTGTCAGGTGGCCAGGATGGTGGAGAGTCTGCTAGGCTAACAACCTCCTGGCTGGGTTGGCACACAGATGGCCCACAGAGCAGCCCAGGGCCTGGGGTCAGTCCAAGGCCTGTCCGGCTTAGACCCCTGCTATGTTAGCCTCAGGCTATGACTCTTAGCGGACTTTGCGTGTTAGAACTATCTGGCATCCTGTAGGCAAAATGGCGGCGTGCGCCGGGCAGGGCAAACAACCTCCTGGCCGGGTTTGCACATCGATGCCCCCCCCCCCCAACAGCCCAGGGCCTGGGTGCAGGCCAAGGCCCGTGGGCTTAGACCCCCGTGATATTGGCCTCAGGTTATAATTGAGTACCTCAGTCTGTCTGCTTTCTCTGGCGCCTGAGATCTAAGATGGTGGTGAGTCTCTTGAAACTGATTGGCTGGAGGCAGAGTTCTGATGTGATGTGCTCAGTTCTTGGGCGCAGGCAGACACCTGGCGGTTTGCACCCCCAGAGATCTAAATCTCGGGGTGATACAGTACCTAGTGATGCTCTTCTTCTCCTGCAAGCAGCAAATATTGACTAACTTCTTTAGTTCTTTGTATACCTTGGATATTAGCCCTCTATCGGATGCAGGGTTAGTAAAGATCTTTTCCCAATTTGTTGGTTGTCGTTTTGCCCTATTGACCGTGTCCTTTGCCTTATAGAAGCTTTGCAGTTTTATGATGTTCCATTTGTCGATTCTTGTTCTTAAAGTGTAAGCCATTGGTGTTCTATTCAGGAACTTTCCCCTGTGCCCACATGTTCAAGATTCATTCCCACTTTCTCCTCTATAAGCTTCAGTGTGTCTAGTTTTATGTGTAGATCCTTGATCCACTTGTACTTGAGCTTTGTACAAGGGCATAAGACTGGGTCGATTTGCATTTTTCTGCATGCAGACCTCCAGTTGGTTCAGTACCATTTGTTAAAAATGCTGTCCTTTCCCACTGGATGTTTTTAGCTCCTTTGTCAAATATCAAGTGACTGTACATGTGTGGGATCTTTTCTGGGTCTTCAATTCTATTCTATTCTATTCTATTCTATTCTATTCTATTCTATTCTATTGATCTTCCTGCCTGTCTGCATACTAATATCAAACAGTTTTTATCTATTGCTTTGTAATAGAGCTTGAGGTCAGGGATGGTGATTCCCGCAGAAGATCTTTTGTTGTGGAGAATAGTTTTTGCTATCCTGTTTTTTTTTTGTTTGTTTGTTTTTGCTTTTTTTGTTGTTGTTATTCCAGATGAATTTGAGAATTGCTCTTTCTAGATCTATGAAGAATTGATTTGGGATTTTGATGGGGATTGCAATGATTCTGTAGATTGCTTTTGGCAAGATGGCCATTTTTACTATATTGATCCTGCCAATCCATGAACATGGCAGATCTTTCCATCTTCTGAGACCTTCTTCTATTTCTTTTTTCAGAGGCTTGAAGTTCTTGTCATACAGATCTTTCACTTGCTTTGTTAGGGTCATACCTAGGTATGAAATATTATTTGGGACTATTGTGAAGGGTGTCATTTCCCTAATTTCTTTCTCATCTTGTTTATCCTTTGAGTAGAGGAAGGCTACTGGTTTGCTTGAGTTAATTTTACATCCAGCCACTTTGCTGAAGTTGTTTATTAGCTTTATTAGTTCTCTGTTGGAAGCTTTGGGGTCGCTTCAGTATATTTTTATATCATCTGCAAATAGTGATATTTTGACTTCTTCCTTTCCAATTTGTATTCCTTTGACCTCCTTTTGTTGCCTGATTCCTCTGGCTAGGACTTCAAGAACTATATTGAATAGATAGGGAGAGAGTGGGCAGCCTTGTCTGGTCCCCGATTTTAGTGGGATTACTTTAAGTTTCACTTCGTTTGGCTACCAGTGGCAGTTTCACTTCGTTTGGCTAACTTGATGTTGGCTACCAGTTTGCAGTATATTGTTTTCACTGTGTTTAAGTATGGGCCTTGGATTCCTGATCTCTCCAAGACTTTTATCACAAAGGGATGCTAGATTTTGTCAAAAGCCTTTTCAGCATCTAATGAAATGACCATGTGATTTTTCCTTTAGTTTGTTTATGTAGTGGATTACATTGATGGATTTCCGTATATTGAACCATCCCTGCATTTCTGGGACAAAGCCTACCTGATCGTGGTGAATTATAGTTTTGATGCATTCTTGGATTTGGTTGGCCAGGATTTTGTTCAGTGTTTTTGCATCAGTGTTCATGAGGGAGATTGGTCTGAAGTTCTCCTTCCTTGTTTGGTCTTTGGTTTAGGTATAAGCGTAATTGTGGCTTCATAGAATGAGTTGGGTAGTGTTCCTTGAGTTTCTATTTTGTGGAATAGTTTGAAGAGTATCGGTATTAACTCTTCTTTGAAAATCTGATAGAATTCCCCACTAAACCCATCTGGTACTGGGCTTTTTTTTTTTTTTTTTTAAATGGGAGACTATTAATGACTACTTCTATTTCCTCAGGACTTATGGGACTATTTAGATGCTTTATCTGATCCTGTTTTAATGTTGGCACCTGGTATGTATCTAGAAAGTTGTCCATTTCATCCAGATTTTCAAACTTTGTTGAGTATATACTCTTGTAGTAGGATCTGATGATTTTTTGGATTTCCACAGTTTCTATTATGTCTCCGTTTTCATTTCTGATTTTATTAATTTGGATATTATCTCTGTGCCCTCTGGTTAGTCTGGCTAAGGGTTTATTTATCTTTTTTTTTTTTTTTCAAAGAACCAGCTCCTTGTTTTGTTGAGTCTTTGTATAGTTCTTTTTGTTTCTGTTTGGTTCATTTCAGCCCTGAGTTTGATTATTTCCTGCCTTCTACTCCTCTTGGGTGTATTTGCTTCTTTTTGTTCTAGAGCTTTCAAGAACACTGCCAAGCTGTTAGTGTAAGCTCTCTCCATTCTGTTTTTGGAGGCACTCAGAGCTATGAGTTTTCCTCTCAGCACTGCTTTCATTGTGTCCCATAAATTTTGTTATGTTGTTACCTCATTTTCATTAAATTCTAAACAGTCTTTAATTTCTTTCTTTATTTCTTTCTTGACCAAGCTATCGTTGAGAAAAGCATTGTTTAAAGTCCATATGTATGCATGTTTTCCATCATTTTTGTTTGAGCTTAAGACCAGCCTTAGGCTGTGGTGATCTGATAAGGTACATGGAATAATTTCAATATTTCTATATCTGTTGAGGCCCATTTTGTGATCAATTATATGGTCAATTTTAGAGAAGGTATCATGAGGTGCTTTAAGAAGGTATAGTCTTTTGCTTTAGGGTGGAATGTTCTATAAATATCTCTTAGATCCATTTGGTCCATAACTTCAGTTAGTTTCACTGTATCTCTGTTTAGTTTCTGACTCCATGATTTGTCCATTTTTGAGAATGGGGTGTTGGTCTCCCACTATTATTGTGTGGGGTGTAATGTGTGCTTTGAGCTTTATTAAAGTTTCTTTTATGAATGTGGGTGCCCATAGATGTTCAGAATTGACAGTTCATCTTGGTAGACTTTCCCTTTGACCAGTATGAAGTATCCCTCCTCATCTTTTTTGACAACTTTTGGTTGAAAGTCAATTTTATCCGATATAAGAATGGCCACTCCAGCTTGTTTTTTGGGGGCCATTTGCTTGGAAAATTGTTTTCCAACCTTTGACGCTTAAATAGTGACTTTCTTTGTCACTGAGGTGGGTTTCTTGTATGCAGCAAAACGTTGGGTCCTGTTTACGTATCCAGTCTGTTAGTCTATGTCTTTTTATAGGGGAATTGAGACCATTGATATTAAGAGGTATTAAAGGAAAGTGATTGTTGCTTACTGTTATCTTCTTAGTTAAAGGTGAAATTCTAGTTGGGTAGCTATTTTCTATTGGGTTTGTTGAAAGATTACCTTATTGATTTTTCTGCCATGTGGTTTCCTGCCTTGTGTTGGTATTTTCCACCCATTTTCCTTTGCAGAGCTGGATTTATGGAAAGATATTGTATAAATTTGCTTTTGTTATGGAATGTCTTGTTTTCTCCATCTATGGAAATTGAAAGTTTTGCTTGGTATAGTAGTCTGGGCTGACATTTATGTTCTCTTAGGGTCTGTATGACATCTGCCCAGGATCTTTTGGCTTTCATTTTCTGGTGAGAAGTCTGGTGTAATTCTGATAGGTCTGCTTTTATATATTACTTGACCTTTTTCTCTTACTGCTTTTAGTATTCTTTCTTTGTTTAGTGCATTTGGTGATTTGATTATTATGTGATGGGTGGAATTTCTGCTCTGGTCCAATCTGTTTGGAGTTTTATAGGCTTCTTGTATGTTCATGGGCATCTCTTTCTTTAGGTTAGGGAAGTTTTCATCTATAATTTTGTTAAAGATATTTCCTGGGCCTTTAAGATGTAAATCCTCACTTTCTTCTGTACTTATAATCCTTAGTTTTGGTCTTCTCATTGTGTCCTGGATTTCCTGAATGTTTTGGGTTACAAGCTTTTTGCATTTTGCATTTTGCATTTTCTTTGACTGTTGAGTCAATGTTTTCTATGGAATCTTCAGCATCTGAGATTCTTTCTTCTACCTCTTGTATTCTGTTGTTGATGCTTGCATCTATGACTCTTGTATTCTTTCCAAGGTTTTCTATCTTCAGAGATGTTTCACTTTGCAATTTCTTTATTGTTTCTATTTCCATTTTTAGACCCTGGATAGTTTTGTTCAGTTCCTTCACTTGGTTGTTTTTTCCTGAAATTCTTTAAGGAATTTTTGTGTTTCCTCTTTAAGGGTTTCTACCTGTTGACCCATGTTCTCTTGTGTTTCTTTTAGGGATTTTTGTGATTCCTCTTTAAGGGCTCCTGCATGTTGACCCATGTTCTCCCATAATTCCCTATGGGATTTTTGTATTGCCTCTTTAAGGGCTCCTACCTGTTGACCCATGTTCTCCCGTATTTCTTTAAGGGTTTTCCCTGTTTTCTCTTTAAGGGCTTCTACCTTTTGATCCATATTCTCTTGTATTTTTTTTAAAGGGATTTTTGTGCTTCCTCTTTAATGGTTACTACCTGTTGACCCATGTTCTCCTGTATTTCTTTAAGGGAGTTATTTATGTCCTTCTTGAAGTCCTCTATCAGCAATATGAGATGTGATTTTAAATCTAGCTCATGCTTTTCTGATGTGATGGAGTGTCCAGGATTTGCTGTTGTGGGAGAATTGGGTTCTGATGGTGCCATGTTTCCTTGGTTTCTATTGGTAATGATCTTGCATTTGCCTTTGGCCATTTTGTTTTCTCTGGTGTTAGCTGGTTTTGCTGTCTCTATCTTCTCTGTCCTGTAGGCCTGTATTTCTGTACTCCTGGGATTCCCTTTCTCTCCAATGTCCTGCAAACAGCTGGTTCACCAGGAAGTATCAGGTGATGGGGTCTCCCCTGTGGCAGACTTGGCAATGGTCGAATGCCCTGCAGACTGTTAGTTCTCAAATGTTCTGCTGCTCCTGCATCTCGAGGGCCCTGATGATGCTGGTTCTTGAATGCCCCACTTTTGCCAGTTCAAATGCCCTTCTGGTGCCAGTTCTCAAATGCCTTGCTCCTGTCAGTATCCTTCCTGATACTCCTTCCAGAGTATCAGGAAGTAGGATCCTCCCTGAGTCAGAAATGGTGCAGGTCTACCACATCCAACGGAATGGGGGGTGGTGGGGGAGGACGGAAGGGGAGTGGTGATCTGGAGGTTGTTGGGTAGTGAGTGAGTCCCAGAGCAGCTCTGGGCCTCTAGGGGTGGGGGGTGATTCTTACCGAATTCCCTGCTCCTGCCAGTTCTCTAGAGAATATCAGGAAGTAGGATCCTCCCTGTGTCAGAAGTGGCACAGGTCTACCGCATCCGAGGAACAGGGTGGTGGTGGGGAAGGGGGGGGGGCAGAAAGGGACAGAAGGGGAGTGGTGATCTGGAGGTTGCTGGGTAGTAATTCCCAGAGCAGCTCTGAGCCTCTAGGGGTAGGGGGTTATTCTTACCAAATGCCCTGCTCCTGCCAGTTCTCTAGAGAGTATCAGGAAGTAGGATCCTTGTCGTGTCAGAAGTGGCACAGGTCTACCACATCTGAAGGAATGGGGCAGTGGGGGGTGGGGGGGTAGGGGGTGGGGTGGGGCGGGGCGGGAAGCAAGATGACCATTTTTACTATATTAATCCTGCCAATCCATGAGCATGGAAGATCTTTCCATCTTCTGAGGTCTTCTTCAATTTCTTTCTTCAGAGACTTGAAGTTCTTGTTATACAGATCTTTCACTTGTTTAGTTAGAGTCACACCAAGATATTTTATATTGTTTGTGACTATTGTGAAGGGTGTCATTTGCCTAATTTCTTTCTCAATCCATTTATCCTTTGAGTATAGGAAGGCTACTGATTTTTTTTGAGTTAATTTTATATCTGGCCATTTTGCTGAAGTTATCAGCTGTAGAAGTTCTCTGGTGGATTTTTTGGAGGACACTTAAGTACACTATCACATCATCTGCAAATAGTGATAATTTGACTTCTTCCTTTCCAATTTGCATCCCTTTGACCTCCTTTTGTTGTCGAATTGCTCTAGCTATAGAACTTCAAGTACTATATTGAATAGATAGGGAGAGAGAAGTCAGTTTGTCTAGTCCCTGATTTTAGTGGAATTGCTTCAAGTTTCTCTCCATTTAGTTTGATATTGGCTACTGGTTTGCTGTATATTGCTTTTGCTATGTTTAGGTATGGACTTTGAATTACTGATCTTTCCAAGACTTTTAACATGAAGGGGTGTTGAATTTTGTCAAATGCTTTTTCAGCATCTAATGAAATGATCATGTGTTTTTTTTCTTTGAGTTTGTTTATATAGTGGATTACATTATTGGATTTTTATATATTGAACCATCCTTGCATCCCTGGGATGAAGCCTACTTGATCATGGTGAATGATCATTTTGATGTGTTCTTAGATAATGGTTTTCAAGAATTTTATTGAGTTTTTTTGCATCAATAATCATAAGGGAAATCCTTTTGAAGTTCTCCTTCTTTGTTGGATCTTTGTGTGGTTTTGGTATCATCATAACTGTGGCTTCACAGAACAAATTAGGTAGTGTTCCTTCTGTTTCAATTTTGTGGAATAGTTTGAAGAGTATTGGTATTAGGTCTTTGAAAATCTGATAGAATTCTGCGCTAAACACATCTGGTCCTGAGCTTTTTTTGATTGGGAGACTTTTAATGATTGCTTCTATTTCTTTAGGGGTTATGGAGCTGTTTAGATGGTTTATCTGATCCTGATTTAACTTTGGTATTTGGTATCTGTCTAGAAAATTGTTCATTTCCTCAAGATTTTCCAGTTTTGTTAAGTATAGGCTTTTGTAGGATCTGATGAGTTTTTGAATTTCCTCAGTTACTGTGGCTATATCTCCATTTTCATTTCTTTTTTCTTTTTTTATTATTTTCTATATTCTTTGTTTACATTCCAAATGATTTTCCCTTTCCTGGTTCCCCCTCCTCATAAGTCCCATAAGCTCTCTTCCTCTGCCTATTTCCCAATCAACCCTCTCCCACTTCTCTGTCCTGGCAATCCCCTACAATGCTGCATCAAGCCTTCCCAGGACCAGGGCCCTCTCCTTCCTTCTTCTTGGGAATGATTTGATATGTGAGTTGTGTCTTGGGTATTCAGAGCTTCTGGGTGAATACCCACTTATCAGTGATTGCATTTTATGTGTGTTCTTTTGTGAATGAGTTACCTCACTTAGGATGATATTTTCCAGTTCCAACTATTTGCCTAAGAATTTCATGAATTCATTGTTTTTAATTCTCTTTTCATTTCTGGTTTTGTTAATTTAGATATTGTCTTTGTGCCCTCTGGTTTGTCTGGCTGTGGGTTTATCTACCTTGTTGATTTTCTTAAAGGACCAGCTCCTGGTTTTGTTCATTCTTTAAATAGTCCTTTTTGTTTCTACTTGGTTGATTTCATCCCTGAGTTTATTTCCTGCTGTCTACTCCTCTTGGTTGTATTTGCTTCTTTTTGTTCTAGAGATTTCAGGTGTACTGTTAAGCTGCTAGTGTATGCTCTCTCCATTTTCTTTTTGGAATCACTCAGAGCTCTGAGTTTTCCTCTTAGCACTACTTTTCTTTGTGTCCTATAAGATTGGGTATGTTGTGCCCTCATTTTCATTAAATTCTAAACAGTCTTTCATTTCTTTATTTCTTCCTTGTCCAAGTTATAATTGAGTAGAGCATTGTTCAGCTTCCATGTGTATCTGGGCTTTCTGTTGTTTTGGTTGCTATTATTGAAGACCAGCCTTAGTTTGTGGTGATCTGATAGGATGCATGGGATTATTTCAATCTTCTTATATCTGTTGAGGTCTGTTTTGTGACCGATTATATGGTCAATTTTGGAGAAGGTACCATGAGGTGCTGAGAAGAAGGTATATTCTTTTGATTTAGGATGAAATGTTCTATAGATATTTGTTAAATCCATTTGGTCTATAACGTCTGTTAGTTTCACTGGATCCCTGTTTAGTTTGTGTTTCCATGATCTGTCCATTGATGAGAATGGGGTGTTGAAGTCTCCCACTATCATTGTTTGAGGTGCAATGTGTGCTTTGAGCTTTAGTAAAGTTTCTTTTATGAATGTGGGTGCCCTTGCATTTGAGCATAGATGTTCAGAACTGAGAGTTCTTCTTGATAGATTTTTCCTTTGATAAGTATGAAAATTTTTTGATGACTTTTGGTTGAAAGTCACTTTTATCCGATATTAGAATGGCTACTCCAGCTTGTTTCTTGGGACCATTTGCTTGGAAAATTGTTTTCCAGCCCTTTACTCTGATGTAATGTTTGTCTTTGACACTGAGATGTTTTTCCTGTATGCAGCAAAATGCTTGGTTCTGTTTATGAATCCAGTCTGTTAGTCTATGTCTTTTTATTGGGGAAGAGTCAATTGATGTTAAGAGATATTAAGGAATAGTGATTGTTGCTTCCTGTTATTTTTTGTTATTTTTATGTTTGTGTGGCTATCTTCTTTTGGGTTTGTTGAAAGAAGATTATTATCTTGCTTTTTCTAGGATGTAATTTCCCTCCTTGTGTTGGCGTTTTCCATCTATTATCCTTTGTAGGACTGGATTTATGGAAAGATATTGTATAAATTTTGTTTCATCATGGAATATCTTAGTTTATCCATCTATGGGAATTGAGAGTTTTTCTGGGTATAGTAGTTTGGGCTGGCATTTATGTTCTCTGAGGGTATGTATGAGATCTGCCCGGGATCTTCTAGCGTTCAAAGTCTCTGTTGAGAAGTATGGTGTAATTCTGATAGGTCTGCTTTTGTATGCTATTTGATCTTTTCCCCTTACTCATTTTAATATTCTTTCTTTGTTTTGTGCATTTGGTGTTTTGATTATTATGTGACAGGAGGAATTTATTTTCTGGTCAAATTTATTTGGAGTCCTGTAGGCTTCTTGTATGTTTATGTGCATCTCTTTCTTTAGGTTAGGAAAATTTTCTTCTATAATTTTGTTGAAGATATTTACTGTCACTTTAAGTTGGGAATCTTTACTCTGGTCTATACCTATTATCTTTAAGTCTTCTCATTGTGTCCTGCATTTCTTGGATGTTTTGGGTTAGGAGCTTTTTGTATTTCACATTTTCTTTGACTGTTGTGCCAATATTTTCTATGTGATCTTCTGCACCTGAGACTCTTCTATGTCTTGTATTCTGTTTGTGATTCTTGCATTTATGACTCCTGATTTCTTTCCTAGATTTTTTATCTCCACAGTTGTCTCCCTCTGTGATTTCTTTATTGTTTCTACTTTCATTTTTAGATCCTGGATGGTGGTTTTTTTTTTTTTTTCAATTACTTCACCTGTTTGGTTGTGTTTTTCTATAATTTTTTCAGGGATTTTTGTGTTTCCTCTTTAAGGGCTTTTACCTGTTTACCTGTGTTCTCCTGTATATCCTTAAGGGAGTCATTTATGTCCTTAAAGTTCTCTATTATCATCACGAGATGTGATTTTATATCAGAGTCTTGCTTTTCCAGTGTGTTGGGGTATCTAGGGCTCACTGTGATGGGAGAACTGGGTTCTGATGATGCCAAGTAGCCTTGGCTTCTGTTGCTTATGGTCTTCCTCTTGCCTCTGGCCTTCTGGTTCTCTCTGGTGAGAGACGGCTGTTCTTGCTCTCACTGTGGCTTGTCCTTCCTGAAAGCCTTTGTGTCAGCACTCCTGTGAGAGCAGTTCTCTCCAGGAGGAATTTGGTTATGGAGAACTGTGGCACAGGGTCAGTTCCAGGGTGCAGACAGAAGCCAGAAGGCTCGTGTTCCAGGCTACTCATGGTTCCTGTGTCCTGAAGGTTTCAGCCAGGTCAGTCTGGGCTCACAGGCTTGTCCACACTCTTGGGGGGGGGGGTGGGGGGAAGCCAGCTCTTTCCTAGTGGTATCTGACTGTGTAGCTCTGGGCACCAGAGGGAAACCAGACGGCTCCTGTCCCCCAGCTTCTTCTTTTAATGTTCCTTTAGGAGATCCAGACCCATAATTCCCGCCAACTTTGATAAGTGGTACACTTTTATTAGCTTTGCAATGGCAGAGCCCAATTTCAGGATTTAATTTCTGCCCTCTGTTCAGCAGCACAGCTGAATTTTGTAAGCATAGTTGACACATGATAGTAATGTAGCTCTTTGGAGGATTTAAAGGAAATCAGCTAAAATGGAGTCACCTTATTATTAAATATTATTATCTAACATATACATAGTTCCTCGAAAAGTAGCAGATACACCAATTTTTCATTCTGACTCGATTAGCAGTCTTATTCTCTCACACCACAATACTCAGTAAGCAAAATCGATCAAAATCTGGGACGTGTTGCTGAGTGTCCTTGATACAAACTAAGAATGGCATCATATCGAGATGCGTAGTTTTCAAAGTTAGGAGCATCATCCAGTGATTCGGGTTGCTATTTGGGGAACATGTTTGTATTAAGATGCCTTTTCGTGGCAATGTCACTGGCCCCTAAAACTGAAAACAGGACAAAACTCAAAAAGCTGTGTCTGAGCAGCCACAACAGAACCCACCCCTCCAAGCTCATCTCCGTTGTAAGAGTCTGATCCGCCTCTGGGAGGGAGAGTACTTATAGTCTCATAAATGCCAAGGTAGCAGGTTATCTGAATTCCCAACAGCCCTTTGGCAGGTGGGCATCTCACAGAATGCACTGTGTAAGCTGTGGAATGATAGTCAGAAGCCGGGTGGCACGGGAGGAAGATGGAGGAATCACAGTAAATGGTAAAAGATATGGAGGAAAAGAAAAAGAAAAGAAAAGGCAGGCAGGCAGGCAGAGAGGGGTAGAAAAATATTCTCTGAAGTCATTGAATTCTGTTGCTTGGTGTATACCAAATTATCATCCTGTAAAAATCACTCTCATTTTTTCTTTCGTTTTTATGTTTGTGTACATGGTCTTGTGTGTCTAAGTGTGTATCTGTGCGTGTGGAGGTCAGAGACCCACGCCTGGTCTCCCCTTCTCGCCCCTGTCCCCAGCCCTCCACACTGTGGTTACTGACCAGTACCATTATGCCTAGTTTTATTGTTAGGGCTGAGGATCTGAACTCGGGTCTTTATTTCTGCGTAGCAGACACTTCCCTGGCTGAAGAGCCTTCCAACACCATCTCTTTTCCATTCCCATTCCAAAGCTACCACAGCTCGACAATTTGCAAAGTAAAATATAAGGAATTATAGAAAGAGTAAAGTCTATATTAAATTCCCATTAGATCGAACATGTAGATAATCTCTCTGCCAGCGGATTGCAGGGCTTTGAAATCTCTGTGCTCCTGTTGGTGGTATTTGTCCCCCAGCCACAGTAGGCTGACTCAGCATAAAGACAAGAGATTTCTTCGCACGCAGTCCCGGCTGCTCTTTTCTGGTCTGCGACAACTGGATGGAACCACATGATTATCATTATTACATTAATCCTATCTTTTTGATAATGTCAAAGCCATTAAGCCAAAGGTCACGGGGAGAAGCATGTGTTTGTCAGAGACAATGGGGTTTATTCCTCAGTGGAGAGAGAGAGGACAAGAGGGAGCCTGCACTCCCACGAGGGTCTGTGAATGCTTCAGCAGGAGACTTCTGGGCTTTTTATTTTATCTTTTCAGCATTTGTACCCGGAGAGATCAAGGGGAGCCTGAGAAAATAGGCGTTCTCTTTAGATTCTCCTATTGAAAACTAGGGGTGGTTCTTTGACTCGATATTTTGTGGGTGACATAGCAGCTTCCTTCCTGTCTGTGCTAAAGAATAAGTATTAGTAAATAGCTTTTAAAAACCGTAGTCTAGGGACTAAACCGTAAACCAAAGAGTACACATGCAGGGAGCCATGGCTCCAGCTACATATGTAGCAGAGGATGGCCTTATCCGGCATCGATGGGAGGGGAGGCCTTTGGTCCTGTGGAGGCTTGATACCTCAATGTACTGGACTCTAGAGTGGTGAAGTGAGAATAGGGAGTGGTATTGGGGAACACACTCATAGAGGCAAAGGGGAGGGAGGATGGGATGGGGGTTTTGCAGAGGGGAAACCAGGAAGGGGGATAACATTTGGAATGCAAATAAATAAAATAACCAATTTTAAAAGAAAAAAGAAAACCATCATAGTCTTGGGGTAGTACCCGGGACATGTAGTTTGTGCTTGTACCGAGCAAATCAAAATGAGCCAACTGTATCAGGCCAGACTGTAATAAGAGGTGTCAAATCAGTTGTCAACAGCAGAGGCCACCTTTTCTCATTCTCCATTATGTGTAAAAAACAACATCATATAAAATTGAAATAAAACGAAAATCTTGTTCCTAATCTTCACCTGGACTGTTTCCTTGTGGCTTGCTATTTTGAGACAGCATCTTTCTAAATTTCCTGAATGTTAGCTTCAAGTTTGACACCCCCTGTTCCAGCCTCTCTTTTACTGGGTACCAGGACTGTGGCTCTCGGTCGCACAGCTCACCTCGTAATGTTTTACCATGTGTTAGCACGGATATTTATTTACCTAACTTAGTAGTCTTTGTAGCCATATAGTGTCTATGACATAGAAAAGTATTGTTTTAAATTGATTGGTCAGGCCATCTCAGAAATTTAAAACACATCTATATCCCTGTTTTTGTAAACTAAGTTTGAAACTTGAAGACCACCAGACATACAGGCTGAGATGCTGAGGGCTTCCTGAGACAATCTCATTTATACGGCTTTTACTTTTTGACCCGGCTCCACTGCAAAGCAGAAAATTGAGTTATCTGAGCATTTACCAAAGTCAGCATGTCTCAGTCCAATGCCTCACATTATCAAAGAAGACAGCTCCCCTGTGGAATACCGTAACACCCCAAACATGGCTTTGTTTATAGTTTCTTTTCTGAATTACTGCTCCCAGGGCCAGTGGGCTCCCGCAGACCTTGACTCTAGCAATTCTCTCCAGCATCTAACTATCCCTGACATGGAAAAAAAAATCAGTACACAGCCAAAGAACAGAGCTAAATTGCTTACTAGAAACTTGAGAGGTTTTAATTTGAAATTTTGTATGAGCCTCCGGCTTTTTTTTTAAAGAGGATGCAACATGAAGCCTATCTTTAGATTTTAGCTTTGCTATTTTATATAATAACCAAGGACAATGAAGCCCTTCAGACGTAAAGTGTTTCTTACCAGTATGGAAAGTGAACTGCCAGTGTACCTTTGGGGCAGGGGCGAGGGTGGGGCGGGGTGGGGTGGAGCTGGGGCAGGGTGGAGTTGGGGGCAGGGTGGGGTGGGGGTGAGCTTACTATGTTGCTATGAAATGCAGGTCACTGAAGTATATCAATTATTTAATGAAGCTGTTAGGGAATACTTGAAGAAAACAAAGGAAAAACTTCTTAGTCTCTGAATTTGTAGTTAAAACACCCACGTGCTTAACAGGCATTGGCTGTACTCTTTGAGGCACACATTTGGTTGTTAATGCAGAGAAATCCACATTTCAGAGTTTGTTAAAACTTTCCCTGTTGCCTCTTGATCAGGTGTTGTGAAGAAGGGAAACACACAGAGGCCAAGAATAGTGCATCCAACAGTGGTCCTTGAGAGGTTTTGGCATTTTTGTCTTACTGTAGACTGATTCATTGAACACAGGGACTTGTCTAAAAATTTTGTGTAACTATCAGGCTTATATCAACTATCCACACCTAAAAACACCTTTAAATGACTCTACATAGAAAAACATAAAATGCACGTGAATATTCATTTTGATTTGCACATTTAAAATGTATTCTCAAGTCTGTGCAAGTCAAAGAACTCTTTGGCATATCAACCTCCATAATGTAATTTCAGAATCATTTGCAGCTGGATAAGAGGGGCTATGAAGTCAACCACCTGCTCTGGCACAGCGTGGCCGCTTGGTCCTGCGTTCAGCACAATCGTCCTCAGCTGAGTGAAGTGCTTGACCACCTCCTCTTCCACAAAATGCAGCTTCGGACGAAATGCTGGTAAGGGCAATCCTATAAATCCAGAGTGACTCCCGGAGACCTTAGCGCCGAAATGTTAATCACAGCTCAGTTGACTAAGAATACACTTTATAGTCTCAGCTCCAAAGACAAAAGCCATGCACATACGTTATGCCGGCCCCACAGATGAATTGTTGCACCTCTGTTGTCCTGCTTTGCTGGCGGCTCTGTGCGGTTTGTCTCTATTAAATGAAACGTGTTAGAGATAAGAAATCCATTCCTGTGTTTAAAACATTCCTTATTTCTCATGTTGTTAAATCTCAGCCATGAGACCATCTATCACATTTTTCGAAATGAATGTACTGATGCTATTTCTTTGCACTTTTCAAGGAACATACAAGTCAATTTAATCTCAGCAAGGGTTCTAGTTCACGTGTTAATTTAAGAAGGAACGTAGATGCCACCCGAAAGCAGGCTGGTACAGTGGAAGGAAGACCTTAAGTTTTATAGATTGACCGGGAATAATTATCCATATTTGTAGGGTTCAGTGTATTGTTTAGTGTGTGTGTGTGTGTGTGTGTGTGTGTGTGTGAGCTCAAGTTAACTAACATACCTACCACCTCTTATACTTGTTTGTTCTTGGTGAGAATCTTAAAACCTATGTCTCTACATTTTGAACACATGATGTGTTGATGGTGGTTACCACCCATGTGGCTCGCTAGAAGTCCATCCCACTGTTTGATGGTTCCTTCTTCTGTACAGGGTTTGTCCTCCTTCCAGGCCTCAGATTAACTTCCCATTAGATTTCTAAGAGTTTGGATTTCACGTGGGAGGCCATGCGATATTTACCTTCCTTTACTATCCTATGCGCTTAGCACGGTATTCCCCAAGTTTACCCATGTTGTCACTAAAGGCAAGCTCCATTTTCTCTGGGCTGAGGGCTGAATAGTGTTCTGTGTGACATAAAGTCCATCTGTCAGTGCTTAGGGTGAATTGCTTCTGAGGAAAAACGTGACAGGTACTCAGCATTCTGATTTCAGTTCCATTGGATGCTTAATCAGAAGGGAGGTCATGGGTTAAAGGGTATCCCATTTAGAATCTTTTGAGGTGTTTTCAAACGTTCTTGTTGGTTTCACTTACATTCCAACCTACCAAGAGTTCTCTTCCCTCACAATTACCTTCAATTTCCGTGCACATACCCACAGAAAGATGTGTGAGGTGAGAGTTCACACCCACAGTAACAGGTGTGAGATGAGAGAGTTCACACCCACAGTAACGGGTGTGAGATGAGAGTTCACACCCATGGTAACAGGATGCAAGGTGAGAATTTACATCCATGGTAACAGGTATGAGGTAAGAGTTCATACCCACTGTAACAGGTATGAGGTGAGAGTTCACACCTGTGGTAACAGGTTTGAGGTAGTAGGTCATACCCACGGTAATAAATATGTGGTTTCAATCTTTATTACTTTAATTATTAGTGAAGTAGAACATAGTTCATGCAATTGTGAGCTGTCTGTGTGGGGTCCTTTCAGAACTATTGAGTCAAGGCCTTTGTCTTTTAAATTGGGTTATTTGCTTGCTTGCTCTTGGATTTTTTGAGATCCTTATTTACCTTAGATATTAATTCATCAGATGCATACTATTTTTTCACATATGAATTCTCTCTTCTTCTCTTTTCTCCCTCTCCCCATTCCCTTTAATCCTCCTCTCCTTCCTTCTTCCATCTCTCTTTGACAGAGCCCCATGTGGCTCAGTTTAGATTTGAATTTATTGTGTGATCTAGGCTGGCCTTGAACTCATGGTGGTCCCTCCTGCCTCAGACTTAAGGTAAATTGTTTAACCATTTTTAAATGTTGTATCAACAGATATTTAATTTAATTAATTTGCTGACCACTTATGCTTAAGGCCTTTAAGAACCAGGCACTTCACACATTTGGGATTACAGACAATACAAAGTGTTGTTGTTTTTAAAATGAAACTGAAGTCAGTTTAATATGTTTGCTAGAGCCTAGAACAAGGTTCCAAGTGTCCCAGTAGAGGACATTTCCCAGGACATCACTGCACTGTCACCTGGTAACTGCCTGGGTCATCTGAAGCTCTACTTTTCTTCGGGAGGATGTGAGAATCATCTAGCCAGGTGGGACAAGCGCACACAATGCTGAGTAGAGGGGTGTACTGGTCAAGTGGTCAACAGTGCAAATACGAGGAAGGGCACAACAATCATCAGAATATTGCCAAATCATTTTGATACTGTTTCTTGTGTTTCTCTTTTCATTTTAAGAAAGTAATCTTTCATTAGAAAAATTAATACACCATTCTAGTCAACTGATGTTCGAGACAGACTATTGAGAGTGTGGTCTTGTTTGCCACTAAGCCTGAAGACCTGAGTTTAAATCCTACAACATGCATGGTAGAAGATGAGAATCAACTCCTGAAAACTGCCCTCTCACCTGCACACACGTGCCTGTATATATGGAGGCACACAGGCATGAGAGCACACACACACACACACACACACACACACACACACATTACATAAATGTAAGGTTATCTTTAAAAGTGTCTCAGTCAGTGTTCCATTGCTGTGAAGAGGCACAATGCTCACAGCAACTCTTATAAAGGACAATGTTTAATTGGAGCTGGCTTACAGTTCAGAGGTTCAGTCCATTAGATATTAATTCATCAGATGCACACTATTTTTCCACATATGATTTCTCTCTTCTTCTCTTTCCTCCCTCTCTCCATTCCCTTTATCCTCCTCTCCTTCCTTCTTCCATTTCTCTTTGGAGCATGGCAGGATCCAGGCAGATATGGTGCTGAGAAGTTCTGTATCTGGATCTATAGGCAGCAGGAAGAGAACTGGCTTGAGTTTATGACACCTGAAAAGCCCGCCCTCATAGTGACACACTTCCTCCAGCAAGGCCACTCCTACTCCAGCAAGGCCACTCCTACTCCAGCAAGGCCACTCCTACTCCAGCAAGGCCACTCCTACTCCAACAAGGGCACTCCTACTCCAACAAGGCTACTCCTACTCCAACAAGGCCACTCCTACTCCAACAAGGCCACTCCTACTCCAGCAAGGCCACTCCTACTCCAACAAGGCCACTCCTACTCCAACAAGGCCACTCCTACTCCAACAAGGCCACTCATACTCCAACAAGGCCATGCCTCCTAATAGAGCCACTTCCCGTGAGCCAAGCATTGAAACAGCAGAGTGTACATGGGCCATTCCAGTTCAAACCACCACAAAGAAGTTGACTAAAATTTTAAGCTTGCACTAAATCTGTTCAGGATAGCATCACAGTTAATATAAAAGTAACTTTTCTTACTAGGGTGTTTAGAGGACTTACACAGCAGCATGTACAGATAGCCAAGAGGCCATCAATCCAGATAAAACAAAACAGCGATCTAATTATTGGAACCTCAGCAGAAACATCTTTATGCCTTCTAGGGATTCTTTTCTGTCATCTTCATGGTATATTCTATGATGTACCTGAGGGTAATGCGGAGACTGGGAAAGCAAACAACATATTTATAATAAATCGAGATACTGAAAGGGCTGGTGAGAAGTGGGCTCTGTCAAGATTTTCTT
This sequence comes from Apodemus sylvaticus, assembly GCF_947179515.1. Lineage (NCBI taxonomy): Eukaryota > Metazoa > Chordata > Mammalia > Rodentia > Muridae > Apodemus > Apodemus sylvaticus. Next base: position 8,403,470 of record NC_067480.1, read on the forward strand.
GACCGACAGACACCAGAGGAAAGATACCTTTTCTTAGCCTCCAAACTATGACACCAGTGAGGGTCAAGAGGAACAACTGGAGCGATGTCAGCTCCTGTGGGTATCAGAGACAACACAATGATGAATAATGCTGAGATATCTAATGCAATGAAAGACAACTTAAGATACTCAATGAAGTTTCATTCATGGTGGCCAAATATGTGCATACGGATATGTAATTCTCATGTGCTCATTCTGATTGGTTGGTCTGTAGCTGACCCATTTATCTCCCTGTTACATAGCCCCATTTCTTATAACCACATTTTCAGAGTTCCTATAACACAAAAGGAAACAAAAACATCAGTTTTTAAGTCTGAAAATAGACAGGGTCTGATCTATGAGAGGACACACACACACACACACACACACACACAATCTATTACAGAATTAGAGCAGCCTTGCTGGGACTATGATGTCCCAAGAGGAAAGGTTGTCCCCAAGCCAACTCCGTATAAAACACAAGGGGCAGTCAGAGGAGAGGAGGATGCAGCTTCTCCTCCCCTCCCCCAAGCCGCCACGCAGCTGGAGGTGGGCAGCCTGCTGGAGGGCAGACTAAATTTCACATGCTGTTGTAGACTCTGTGTTCTGCCCTGCAGGGTGGCCTTTCCTAGAGTGCCCCATTTGCTTTGGAGAGCTAGCTCAAGCCAACCCCAAAGGCTTTCAAATCTAACATGAAAAAATATATATGTCTAATTGAATTGCTGGCCTACAAAGACAGCTGAGAAATGTCACATGACATTTCAGAGGAGTGTCATCACATAAAAGCCCACTACCCACCTCCCAAAGCAAGCTAGCAGTTTATGTGTCCAGGTGTCCAGCTCATATGCCCAGATATCCAGCTCATATGGCCATGTATGCATTAAAAAAAGCCCCGATGATTTAAAACCGCATCAACGTGGCAAATGTTTGTTAGACTTTAGAGAGTGTTTGTGACTGCCTTGAAATAAAGAATCAGGCCTTGGGGTACAATAGATCCTGCACTTTCCTGCCAGGTCACTGCTGTCCTTTGTCTGAATCCCTCAGCCCTGGCAACTCCAGCATTCCTGGGCATGTCTCACTGGAAGCATTTAAACAATAGCTGTGGTACTGTCTTCATTCTTCATGAGCTGTGGTAACTGTGTGTGAGGTCCCAGGCTTCTACTTTGCTGATTTTTCTTGGTTCACATCTCATTCCTCATAGATCTATAGATCCTTCTCACTGTTTGTAAGCATTTAATCTTCTAGTGGGAAATATACATTTATGTATCACCCCATCAGCACGCAATGCTCAGCCTAAGTCAGGAGACCTCCATTTTGGATGGCTTATTACCTGTGCCAGTTTCAGTGAGTCACTGAACACTGATGAGCAGTTTGTTGACCAATTAGAAAAGAGCTATCATTTATCCCTTCTGTTTCCTCCCTGGAAGCCCTCCCACATAACCCTCTTCCTTCTTTCAAATCAAGACCCTCCTAATTGTTGTTATATATGTGTATATATACAATATATAATAGAATATTTAAATACATCCTGCTCAGTCTGTATAATGTTAATTGTATGTATATGTATTCTGAACTTCTTAAAAAATTTCTGAGACGTTTAAGTAAGACAATCCTCCCCTACTGACGTCTAACTCAAATTTGAACGGATTTTCCTCAGCTAGTGAGATTTGTACTTCAGTGCATCTCTTCATGAATTAATCAGATTGCTTCATCCTCCCCTTCTCTTCCTACCCTCCTATCCCTGCCTCTTCCCTCCTCTCTGCTCACTATATAGCCTCAGCTTGCTCTGAGTTCACCAGGTAGACCAAGCTGGCCTCGAACTCATAGAAATCAGCCTGCCTCTATTTCTATCCCATCTCCCTTTCCTAACCTAGTGTCTAAACAGGCTGCAAACACATCAGTTGCAGCTCCTACGTGCTCCTCCTGTTCCTATGTGCTCTCCCCTCTGTTCCCACGTGCTCCCCCTCTCTGTTCCCACGTGCTCTCCCCTCTGTTCCCACGTGCTCCCCCTCTCTGTTCTCACGTACTCTCCCCCTCTGTTCCCATGTGCTTTCCCCTCTGTTCCCACGTGCTCCCCCTCTCTGTTCCCACGTGCTCTCCTCTCTGTTCCCACGTGCTCCCCCTCTCTCTCCCACATGCTCCCCCTCTCTGTTCCCACGTGCTCTCCTCTCTGTTCCCACGTGCTCCCCTCTCTGTTCCCACGTGCTCCCCCTCTCTGTTCCCAGTGCTCTCCCCTCTGTTCCCACATGCTCCCCCTCTCTGTTCCCATGTGCTCTCTTCTCTGTTCCCACGTGCTCCCCCTCTCTGTTCCCACGTGCTCCCCCTCTCTGTTCCCACGTGCTCCCCCCTCTGTTCCCACATGCTCCCCCTCTCTGTTCCCACGTGCTCTCCTCTCTGTTCCCACGTGCTCCCCCTCTCTGTTCCCATGTGCTCTCCTCTCTGTTCCCACGTGCTCCCCCTCTCTGTTCCCACGTGCTCTCCCCTCTGTTCCCACGTGCTCCCCCTCTCTGTTCCCATGTGCTCTCCTCTCTGTTCCCACGTGCTCCCTCGCTCTGTTCCCACGTGCTCCCCTCTCTGTTCTCACGTGCTCCCCCTCTCTGTTCCCACGTGCTCTCCCCTCTGTTCCCACGTGCTCCCCCTCTCTGTTCCCAGTGCTCTCCCCTCTGTTCCCACATGCTCCCCCTCTCTGTTCCCATGTGCTCTCTTCTCTGTTCCCACGTGCTCCCCCTCTCTGTTCCCACGTGCTCCCCCTCTCTGTTCCCACGTGCTCCCCCCTCTGTTCCCACATGCTCCCCCTCTCTGTTCCCACGTGCTCTCCTCTCTGTTCCCACGTGCTCCCCCTCTCTGTTCCCATGTGCTCTCCTCTCTGTTCCCACGTGCTCCCCCTCTCTGTTCCCATGTGCTCTCCTCTCTGTTCCCACGTGCTCCCTCGCTCTGTTCCCACGTGCTCCCCATGCTGTCTGTTCCCCCTTTCACAGCCTCCTTGCTAAGTCCTAACATCAGCTGCAAGTGTCATTTCCTAACCGGCCTCTTGGATATAAATCTCTCCCTCAATAGCGTGTTGCACGCTGCCGGGATCACAACATAAATGCGACTGCATCCCTCTTCAGCCTGACAGTATTTACTAAGGGATGGCTTTCCGCGACACGGGAGCTGCAGCCTAGGCAATGGTGCACAACCTACCGTGATATTGGAAAACCAATAAGAGCAGAAATGAAAGATCCCATGGCCGGACTCACTGCTGTTAGCCACACAGTCAGCCGGAAGCAGCCCAGGGGACCAGGGGATGGCAGAGAGGCGGAACCAGTGGCGGTGTGCCTGACGAATGTAGCCATCGCTTCCAGACAATGTCTCTGGCCTTCTTAAAAAATGAAGAAACTCTGTAATCCAGTGAAAGAAACCCTTTCAGAAGACAGGACCAAGGGCAGAATTTTCATGTAGTCGTCTCTTTCAAATATAAAAAATCTAGGCAGCTCAAGAGAAGCGCATTCTGTAGACTAAGGGTCAAATCCGTGATAAAGCACAGCATACCCATCGACAATGAAGACCAGACTAATAATTTATAATAACCCTATTCTACGGTCTGTTTCTTTTTGGCATTAAACTAATTATTTAAAAGTACTTTATACTTAAAGAATTTTACTAAAGAATCTACTTAAACGATATATTTGCTTTTCATCATGCATGCTGTTGGGGAAACCCCCTGCCTCTGCCTCCCATCTTGTCAGGGGAATCCCTGGGATTACAAATGCATTCCAAGTCACATGGATCCAGCTGGGGGCATGGAGTTGGGGGATTAGAACTCCTCATACTCGGGTGGCCAGTTCCTTATCCTCTAAGCCGTATCCTTACGGCCTTCTTTGAAAAAGCGGACTGATAGTACTTTCAGTCCTTGTCATAGTATACTTCTGTTCATCCAGTTTTTCACTTTACATATCTCAGAGTGAGAAGACAGCCATGAAAACTGACATTTTAAGGTAAGGTATCTATGCTGACAGCGGTTAATGTCCTGGTTCTGAGTAGCTGAAGACTGGGCCCCACCACTGCAATCGTCCAGGATGGCCATGTGATCTCACCTCCGTGGTTTACCCACGAGAAAGCCCACGCCTGCAGTCCCATGGCGTAACTTCTCCTTATTTCCTCTCCTCGTACCTCTAAGGACTTTTTATTGTTTGAATATAACTAACTCAGAAGAAAAATGAAGAGATGAATGATAGGTAAAATGCAGCACAGAATTAAGATTCTGGATAGTTGTTTTTTTCAACCCAGCATCCTAAGGTAAAGGATTATATTTCCCCCGATCCTGTGACTCACAGGACAAACTTGAAGACAAACGCGGTTATTTTTTCCTGCAATATTTTTCTTTTCTTTTTTCTTTTTTCTTTTGGACACAGACTGTTGTGGGTGGTTATCCCCCAGTGTGTCTCATAATCCAGGTCTACCAACTTTATGGCGTGTGCCGTCCCCTATAAGTTGCTGTGTGAGTGACCTTTTTCATAGTTGGATTTCAAGGTTGTTGGGATTTTGATAATAGCCAGTGCTTTCTGGAATATTTATGACAAGGTTGCATTAACCTCTACAAATATAACCAATTGGAGACTTTTTAATTCCATTTCTCCAAAAGAGCAACCCACTCATTGATACATTTGGTTATTCGGAGGAACAAACGGAACCTAGAACTCTCAGCGGCTGATGGTCTCACTTCTTTACAGATGTGTGTGGGTGTCGTTGTGAAGCCTGGATCAGTCTCTTTGTTTATACAGTTAGGGGGAAGGCACAATACCTTTACCTTATGTGGTCCCTGTTTAGTTTCAAAGCTTTGTAAAATCAAGTTGCTGGCAACTGAACCTTTTCTGCATTTTCAACGAGTCCGAGAAGGCGGAAGCGGTGCGTGAGAGGGTTCAGCCCGACCAGCTCCAGCTCTTGTCTCTGTGCGCACTGATTTTTAATTCTAACTTCTAACAAATTTCAGCTCCCATGTATTGATGCATCTAGTCTACTCTTGGCAGGAGCAGTGTTGCTTATAGAAGGTCTTGCAGTCAACAGCAATGATGGAAAATAGTGTGCTTCCGGCTAGGAAGCATTTTTCTGCTCTAAGTGGCTGGCAGGCACTGAGGTGTTTTCCAATCCACAGCTCGGTGAGCGTGCCCTAGTTTAGATACAACTTGCCAGACATAAAAGACAACAGAAGAGAGACTGAGGAGGTATGATGTTCTCAGAGGCAGGGCAGGGTGGGGGAAGCTTCTGAACTCTTCTTCTGCGGGCCTTAGCCTGCCTATGGAGCATGCGTGGTGAGTGGGAGCGGGTCATTCCTCCCAGAGGTCACTGAACGCCCCTCAGCCACTCCAAGACTTTACCTGGAAAGTTTACAAACTCGTAACCTTTTACCACTGGAGAACCAGTAATTCAACTCAGTTCAGCACTTGAACCCAGCTATTTCAAGTTGGTAATGACCCACGATTATCAGATTTTGCTACTTATTTATTTGTATGGTAAATAAGACCGAGCTAGGCGGGAAATGGCGGAAGGCAGATGCTCGGGCTGTTAACAGCATTTACTCAGCAGCAGAGCGGAAGTTCTCTGCAGCATTTCTGACTTGGAAGTCCATTGTCTCTGCTCTTCGAGTCAGGTTGGGATTCTTTGTGTGAGAGGAATCCAGCTATATTCCATGGCCAGAGAGGGGGGCTTCAGCTGTCGCGCAGGACCGGCAGAGCGCCATGACATGGATGTTTAGGCCCTCTGTCTGACTCCTGATCTGTTATGCTCAGCATATGATTTTCAGAGTTGTCACTACACCGTGGAAGTTCAAATTCTGGTATTAGTATGCATTCCAGGCAGGAGGAAAAGGATCAGTGAAAGAAATGAAAGTCCTCTTTTTAAAAAAAAGTATTATATTATTATTAACCAGAAAAAAATAGCCTAGGAACTTCTTTTTTTTTTTTTGTATGCTTCCTCCTGTGTTTTGTCTCGAAACAGTCCCATTCTATAACCTGGACTGGCTGTGACTTTGTATTCCTCCTGCCTCAATTTATCAAGTGGTGGGATTACAGGTGTGCGTCACCCCACCTAGTGACATAATTTTATTTCTAACTCAAACCAAACCAACGTCACACAGTGTTTTCAATCTCTAAGTTAATTTCAAGTCAAACGTATTACGCTACAATGTAGATATAATATGTACTTAGATATAATCTCAGTATATTTTTATATAGATCTGTCATTTTTGACAAGCCTACTCATATATTACATCCAAGAGACACAACATTCCATGCCGAGGGAACAATCTGTGCCAAGCATCTTGTCATCTTGAGCGGAAACCCGGGCTCTCTAACACAGGCAGCCATCGGCACCCACCACGGGGAGGTTTAGTGTTGAAACTCTTAAGAAACCACTTAGAAAAGAAAGAACTGTAAAGCAATCTGAGATGCCAGAGGAGATGTCGTTACAGTGAACCGAGCACCAGAGCGTGTGTGTGCACGCGTGTCTCAGGCGTCTCCGCGCGGAGAGTCCGCCATGGTAAAGAGAAAAGCATTTGAAAAATCTGAAATGAACCCAAAGCTGTCGAGCTTAAACCAAGCAGGACAATTAGTGTGAAAGGCCCTGAGATCTGTAGAGCTCTGTCAGTGTATTTAGAATGGCCTTTATCTCCTAGAAGGCATGCCTCTCTACCTCTCATTACCTGTTTATTAGCATTTATTAACTGCAGGAAGGAATGGGTTCTGCTGTGGGATTTTCATACAAGCACAGAATGGACTTTGATCATATCCACTGCTCCTCTGCTCTCTCTCCCAGTCCTTTTGCCCCCCTTCCGGCAGGCTTCAGTCCTTTCCCCATAGGGGGTCCGTTCTATGCCCCTCTTCCTTTGCCCTTGAAGGAGGGACGGCATATAGATTCAGAATAAAAGGAAAATTTGTGTGTTTGTCTTCCTTAGCCTGGCTTAATTCCCTCGATTCACTGAGTGTTTGCAGTGTTTTCGTGATGAATGAACCTAAACTGAATCCCCTGTACAGCCCAGCAGTGAGGTTCAGACACACTTGTTAAATACCCTGGATGCTAAGTCTATTAAGCACCTAAAGACTGAAAAAACACGGTCCTGAAATGCATAATTTCTTGAAAACCTCCTTATGTATGAACAATAATGGTGAGCGACTTTCAGTGTAAATTCCCACTTACATAGCATTTTAAAAAAACCGGCCCGTGGTCTTATTCTTTCTCTGTGAAACATACAGTTTATTTCGAGATATTTCACTTTTCAAAAACACAACAGAATACCGAGGTTTTGGAATATTTACCAACATGGTCTGTTATGGAAAGAAAACCCTCCTCAAATTGACCCTGTTGAATCATTTGATGATTCAGATAAGAAAGGCCTTGTAATGACTCAAGGGTACTCCTGGGAGCCACAGCCTTGGACTGCTGTGTCATGCAGGAGTAGGAAGAGACAGGAATGGTTCAGGGTGCTTGTGACCCCAACTCTGCCAACCTAGTATCTTAAATTCATTTGTATTCCCAATGTATCACTTTTTTAAATAGATTTTTATTATAATTCATGCCAGTCAGAATCTTTCAATATTGACAATAAATATTTCTGACAATAGAAACCCCTGTTTCCTTTGGCTTCAATGCTTTTTCATTAAGAAGGATTATTTTCATTATTTACTAAAGTCTTTATCACTTGTCTGTGATTTAGGTTGGATTCAGTTCTGGCTTTGTTGGTCCTGGGGGAAGCTGCTAAGTTGAACATGGCCTGTTTGAAAACACTGATGGACCTGATGGCAGATTTCCTCAAGAGTGTCCTATCTGCTCAGAACCAGGTAACACCTTGCAGTGTCGATGTGAAAATGGACAGGAACAGAACATGCTCTGTTCTCACCGTTACGCAAATTACGTGTCACATTTGAGCACCTGATGTGTATAAATTGATAATAATTCTAATTAAATATAAAAGTGAATTCTCTTTACCATAATGTCACTATTTATCACAAATGTTTTCCTGTTATGTGTATTAACTTTTGCCACTAGAAAACAAAAACCGCACAGCAGAGTTAAAACCAGAAAACAAATAAGCATCATGTCCTTTTTCTGAGATTGTCACCCGAACTCAGCCCCTAACTCATCTCTTGATATTTATCCTTCCTCCTTCTTCCTTCCTGAATGTTATACTGTAACCATGTGTGTATCTGTTTACACACACACACACACACACACACACACACACACACACACACACACATTATTTGTCAGGTTCCACATGTGATGGAGAAAGTGTAAAATTCAGCGTGAGGCTATCCAGCTCCAATTCCCAACAGCCGTTCTAACCATATGGAAGCTCAGTAAGATATATAGATTTGGATGTGGCTAATTTTGGTGTGTGGTTTCTTTTGTATGTAAATTATTTATGATAGCATTTATAAGTGTGTTTGAAATTTCACATTTTAGTGGAAAGGGGATCATTTCATCCTGTGTTGTTGACTATTAAGTTTGTTTCTGATTTTTAACAGTTAACTATATTGAACTAGAATCCTTTTTAATTTTTACTTTTTAAACCATTTCATAGATGAATGCGGTGAGTCACGGTCGTATCCACACTAATTGTTCTCCCTCTCTTACCCCTCCCTTTCTATTTATGTCATTTTCTCTTTCCTCTTTATCTTTGATTTTTCCTTTTTTAACTGAAAATACAAATTTATACAATATATTCTGATTATGGTTTTCCCTTCCCCAAGTCCTTTCAAATACTTCCCACTTCCCTACTCACCCAATGACACACTCTTTCTCTTTAGAAAGCAAACAAACTAAAGCCCACTAACCAACCAACCAACAACCAACCAAACAACCATCCAACCATCCAACCAACTAACCAGCCAACCAGCCAACCAACCAACCAACCAACCAACCAACCAACCCAAACAAAACAAAACAAAAAATCACCCTCAAAGAAAGTACGCAAGAAACGTAATACACATAAGTAAACCCATAAAAACACAAAATACAAAATGTGAAACTATAACATATAAACAAAACATGTAGGTTTTTGATTGTGTGTGTGTGTGTGTGTATGTGAGTGTGTATGTGTGTTTGAAATATAAAGTCACCAAATAATAGAAGAAAATGCACTAAGGGAGTCCTACAGTACCAGGAATGGGTTACGTCTAGTTGAGTTGTCAGCCAAAGGGCTCCCATAGAACCCCCAAACAGCGTAGTCTACTGCCGAGTTTATTGGTGGCTCCCCACAAGCCGAATGCTGCGGAGCAGGTATCTGTTGAATTAAATACACAATTAATAAACCCCGGTGGCAGGTTCGCTGCCTGCCTCAATGGTTCACATTCCGAATGGAAGACATACACACACACACACACACACACACACACACACACACACACACACACACCCTTTATATTTTGTTATACCTTAAACAGCTCAATCATTGGGCACTGCGTCACCATCATGAGGTTAATCCTGAGCTATTACTAAGTTCTGTGTCCTATCTTGGCTGCTCCGGACCCAGAAGGCTGCCCAACTGGGTCATGCTCTCCTGGCTCCTTTCACGTTGTGGCCATGCCTCTTGGTCCTGCACTCTTCTCAGGCATGGCGATGCTGGGGGAAATTCCAAAAACCCTCCTCTGTTTGTTCTTTCCAGCTATTGCCTGTTGGCATTTTTATTTACCAATCAGAACCAATTGGGGGCAGGTTCCCAGAGCTATCTGCAGACACTCCTGTAAGCAGTTTTGGTGACCCAGATTAGCATTAGAATATAAGCAATATGGCAGCTGCTTATTTCCACTCATTTTCCTGGCCGTCTGGGCCTCTCTCCTGTCTCCCCAGACACCTGATCCTGCCCATTTTCCCTCTTCCACCCAGATCCCTCCCTCCCTCTGTCCCTCACGATTATTTTGTTCCCCCTTCTAAGTGGGATTGAAACATCTTCACTTGTGCCTTCCTTCTTGTTTAACTTCTTTGGTTCTGTGGGGTGCATCATGGGTGTTTTGAGCTTTTTGGCTAATAACCACTTATCAGTGAGTACATGTCATTTGGGTGTGGGCTACCTCTCAGGATGATATTTTCTAGTTCTATCCATTTGCCTGCACAATTCATGATGTCATCATTTTTAATATTTGAATAATATTCCATTGTGTAAATGTACCACATTTTCTATATCCATTCTTTGGTTGAGTGACATTTGTGTTGCTTCCAATTTCTGGCTTTTATGGATAAAGCTGTTATGAGCATAGTGGAGCATGTATCCTTGGGGTATGGAAGAATATCTTTTGAGTATATTACCCAGGAACAGTGTAGCTGGGTCTTCAGGTAGAACAGGTTCCAGTTTTCTTGTATGTAGCAGAATGATGGATCCTGCTAATGTATCCAGTCTCCTAGCCTGTGTCTTTTTTTTTTTTTTTCTTCCGGGAGTTGAGTCCATTGATGTTGAGAGATAGTAATGACCATTGATTTTTAGTTCCTGTTATTTTGTTGTTGAAGGTGGTATTATATGTATGTGATTCTCTTTTTCTGGGTTTGTTGTGAGGTGATTAGTTTCTTATGTTTTCTTGGGTGTAGTTTCCCTCCTTGTATTGGAGTTTTCCGTCTACTTTCCTCTGGTAGGGCTGGATTAGTAGAAAGATATTATTTAAACTTGGTTTTGTCATGGACTCTCTTGGTTTCTCCATCAATGGTGATTGAGAGTTTTGCTGGGTAGAGAAGTCTGGGCTGGCATCTGTGGTCTCTTGGAGTCTGCAAGACATCTGTCTAGGATCTTCTGGCTTCTGTGAAGTCTGATGCAATTCTGATAGATCTGCCTTTATATGTTACTTGGCCTTTCCCCCTTGCAGCTTTTAATATTCTTTCTTTGTGCTGTACATTTAGTGTTTTGGTTGTTAGGTGGCAGGAGGATTTTCTTTTCTGGTTCCATTTATTTGGTGTTCTATAGGCTTCCTGTACATTTTTGGCCATCTCCTTCTTTAGGTCAGGGAAGTTTTCTTCTGTGATTTTATTGAAGATGTTTTCTGTTCCTCTGAATTGGAAATCTTCACTCTCTTCTATTCCTATTATTCTTAAGTTTGGTCTTTTCATTGTGTCCTGCATTTTCCTGATGTTTTGTTGGGAGCTTTTTACACTGTGTATATGTGTCAATGCTTCATATGGTATCATCTGTGCTTAAAATTCTCTCTTCTATCTCTTGTATTCTGTTGGTGATGCTTGTGTCTGTAGTTCCTGTCCTCTTTCCTAGGTTTTCCATCTCCAGGGTTGCCTCCATTTGTGATTAATTTATTGTTTCTACTTCCATTTTTAGGTTTTGAACCATTTTGTTCCATTCCTTTACCTGGTAGATTGTATTTTCCTGTATTTCTTTAAGGGCTTTTTTCCTCTTTAAGGAATTCTACCTGTTTGTGTTTTTTTTTTTTTTTGTATTTCTTTAAGGGAATCACTTACACCCTCCTTAAAGGCCTCTATTGTCTCCATGAAATAGGATATTAGGTCAGAATCTTGCTCTTCAGGTGTGTTGGAGTATCCAGGGCTGGCTGTGGTTGAACTGGGTTCTGATGGTGTCAAATTGTACTGGCTTCTGTTGGTTATGTTCTTGATCTTGCCTTTTGCCATCTGGTCGTCTCTGGCCTGGGTGTCGCAGATTGGAACAGGCCTCCCAGAGGCAGGTGGAGCCATGTGACCTGGGTTAGAGCAGGCCTCCTGAGTCCCTGGTTAGATCAGTCCTTCTGGGAGACAGGCAGGGTTGTGGGATGGGGGAGCAGGCAGGCTAATCTGCCACAGGTGCAGGCAGATGTGTAGACCGGAAGAGTGGGACAGATCCCACACCTGGTGGGCTCTGTGGGGGTTCCAACTGGTGTGGGTATTGTGGCAGGGTTCTCACCTGTGTCCCTAGTTAGGGCAGACATCCTGGGAGACAGGCAGGGCTCTGGGGTAGGGAGTGGGTCTCTGATCTGCCATGGGAGCAGGAGGAGGTGCAATAGATTAATTTATCTTTCATTGATCACTAAAGAGATTGAATACTTGCTACTTAACATATCTATTAGTTACTTATATTTCTGAACTATTTTTAAATAAAACATACTCATCAAAAATAAGTTTAATGAGTACATTTAGAAATTTTAATTAGTTTTACCACAACTGCATGACATTTGAATAAGTTATCTTTGTTACAGTTATACTATACATTCAGTTTCTAAGTCTGGCAGAATGAACCTTGGTTCTCTAATGTGCAATTTGATTTTTTTTTTGTCTCAGGAAGAGGATTATAGTACATATGATATTTCCTGGGCCTCAGATATTATCTTCACATATTCAACAATTATTGCGGAAGTCTGTCTGTATGCGGCTACCTCTGACCTGAGGAAAACGGCTTTGATTGGGTTCTGCTCCTGTAAGAGTCCGCAGCAGGATAATATCCTCACGGACAAGTCAGTAGAGCTGCCAGAACTGGATGGGGCAAGCATCTTAACTCTTCTGAAGTATTTCTCCTCCAGAATCTCTGATAATTGTAAGTAATGAACTTTTGATTTCAGTGAATAACATTTCTCTAAGCGTCCCTGCCTTCTGCCTATAATAACAACTTTTCACAAAACGCTTACATCTAAATATGAATACCAGCTTTCAGTTGGGAAAGACTTTCCCGGGTAAGTATTTTATAAAAATTTTTTTAAAGCAGTAATTGTAAGATGACTGATATCTAAAATAAGCTCAGTAGGTTTCTGGTTCCAGTCACGTAACTTGCAAATTTAAGATGACTAAGGCGATAGTGGGATGTGTTTCCTCTTCCCTTCTGCTCTTTCCTAAGGAGTTTTCTTCTCCATTCCTCTAAGCACCTGCCTTTTCTCTCCTTCTCTCCTGCTCTTTTTCTATCAAGAAATTTCTCCTCAATTACTCTATCATCATCATCATCATCACCACATCATCATCATCATCATCACATCATCATCATCATCATCATCATCACCACATCATCATCACCACATCATCATCATCACATCATCATCATCATCATCACATCATCATCATCATCATCACATCATCATCATCATCACCACATCATCATCATCACATCATCATCATCATCATCACATCATCATCATCATCATCACATCATCATCATCATCATCATCATCATCACCACATCATCATCACCACATCATCATCATCACATCATCATCATCATCATCACATCATCATCATCATCATCACATCATCATCATCATCACATCATCATCATCATCACATCATCATCATCATCACATCATCATCATCATCACATCATCATCATCATCACATCATCATCATCATCACATCATCATCACATCATCATCACATCATCATCACATCATCATCATCATCATCATCATCATCCTCATCACTATTGTTATATCTTGCTACAGAGTTTCAGTTGGCCAGACACTAAGGCCTCTCAATTTTGGGGTTCGGGCCCATGCCCACACACTTAGCTTTCACTCACTGTACTTCATTCCTGACTCTGCCATACTTGCCTCGAATGCCAAATCTAAAAACTACCTTACTACCGTGATTCTTGAGACGAACAGAATCACTAATATTACTTTTAAAAGAGGGACCCTGATTGAACTTCACAGATAGAACGAAAGTCATTGGAAGTGATTATTGGTGTAGTCTCCTGGGCCGGGTTACCTGTTAATCTCAAGAACTGGGCCAGGTGCTGCCCCAGAGGTTGTCTTTCCCCTGCAGTAGTGCCTTCTGCAGACCCGTGGGGCGCCTTCCAGGCAGGTGGTCCTGGGCTGTCTAATAAAGTTCCTGGTTAGTCAGGAGGCACAATCCCTCCACGGTTTCCACTTCATGTCCCTCCTGCCTGGAGTTCCTGCCACAACTTTTCTCCCTCCAGGACAATGCCCTGGAAGTGTGTGAAATAAACTCTTTCTCATCTACATTGCTTTTGGCCAGAATCAGATGTACATGTGTATGTGCACATGTATATGATTATGTATACATATCTGTATACTTATGTGTATGTATATGATTATGTATGTGTATATGATCATGTATATTATGGTTATGATTATGTATGTGTATATATATTTGTATGTGTCTGTGTCTGTGTATATGTATATAATCATGTATGTGTATGTGTTTGTATATGTGATTATGTATATGTATATGATTATGTATGTGTATATGTGTATATATTATAACACATACACATACATGTATAATTATTTTCATGGATACTGATGACTTTCATGTTTGTCTTAGTCACCATCCTATTGTTATAAAGGAAAGTATTGCACCGGGGGATGACTCCCAGTTTCAGAAGCTTAGTTCATTGCTGTCACAGTAGGGGACATGGCTGCACACAGGCAGACATGGTCCTGGGGAAGTAGCTGAGAGTTCTACATCCTGATCTGCAGGCAGCAGGAAGGGAGAGCAGCACTGGGACTGGCCTGGTCTTTTGAAACCTTAAAGCCCACCCCAGTGACATCCTTCCTAATCCAAATATGTGAGCTTACGGGGCCATTTTAATTCAAACCACACCAATGCAATATTATCTTATATAATTTAAAATTACAAAGCCTTTTTATGTTGATAACCTGTTATTTAAAATGCACCATTGTTTAGATAGCAATTTTTATTATTCGTCAAAGACCACCTTTTGTTTCTTTAATAACTTTATAATATTCTGGTTTTCTTAGTTTGTGGTGCCATTTTGTTTCCTTCTAGTTGTTTCTTTCTTTTTTAAAGTAACACTCAGTAGCCTAAGCACAGAGCTCCAGTGAGAATGTTGCATTTGACTCAACTTTTACATAGTTAAGGAGAGTAAGTGCATCTGAGCCTTGGTCTAACCTAACAGTCTGTGTGCAGTGCCCTAAACCTGACCTGCCTGTGTGTGTGGCTGGTGGCTAATATTTTGTGAAAAGTTTATCCCAGAAAATCACTTCTCCGTGTCGTGGTTCTGTGAGAGAGGCCTTGGCTCTCTGCTTCACCCCTGCTGAGAGTATTCGGGAGCTGGCAAGCATTCTGCCTTAAGTAGTGTACTTCCCTATACACACTCACACACATGTACAAGCATGTGCACTGAATTACATGCATAAATGCATGCCACAAGTATGTCTACATGCTGTACGTAGTGACACTTTGATACATGTAGCACTCAGCCAGAGAATCTTGAGATGAGAAAAGAATCATCAATAAATCGGATGTGTGTAATTAATTATCCACTTGACATTTAAAAATGGAATCACCACACATCATAACTAGATGTAATAAATTCAAAGCTCCTCATTGAATAGTCCATTCAATAACTAGAAGAAAATATACAGTATCTTCATTTTTGATAAGGAAAGACTCCATAAAACAGAGAAATCCCAATTTTAAAAGACATGATTAGATAATTAGATAATTCACAAAAAATTTTTGTAAGATCTGGGCATAAGAATCGGCTAACATTAAAACGCAAATGAAGGCTGGAAGATGTGTGCATGTTTTAGAGTAGGGAGGATAGTAAAAGAAATTCTGTTTTACGGATGCCAGTCACAGCATCTTTCTGGGCTTGATGGATGGCTATTACCGGACCAAGAGCAGATGCTGACTTGGGAGCAGCCCCTTTTCTCAGTGGCCGTCTTCCCCAAGACGAAGCTGTGCACTATAATCTGGTCTGTAAGTCAGGTTTTGGAACATTAAACATATTCCCCATCCTTGTAAATTTCTCTGAGAAAGTACCTATAGCATCCAGTGTGAGACTGGTTGGCTGGCTCTCTAGGTTTTGGCGAATGCCCTCTGTTTTCCTACAGGAGAGCTTCAATGCGGGCCTAGAAGTCCTGGGACAATGCCACGTGCCAGGAAGATGCCTTTGGCCTGGGCCGCTGGAGGCAGCTCGGGAGGAGCCATTTTGGGTTCTCTTTCTCTGCTTACTGCAGGCTCGAGCTGGCAGAGAGTTCTGAAGATGGTAGGGGAGGCATAAGGGAGTGTTTTCAGCTCAGAGTGGGCCGCAGTAAGTGGGAACCGTAAGTGTGATGGAAGAAAAGACTCCACCGCCATTTGTAGTTGCATCTCCAGTGCTAAGTTAACAGCTAAATTCTGTGGCCCATGTGCCTGTGCTGTGCTCAGCAAATGAAGGGCAGGCTTTCCCATCTCTGTCCACACTGCTTCAGCGAGACACAGTCTGTGAAATGTAGACAAGAGCTATAGATTTTAAAGCTGAAACTGTCCTTCTAAATTTATTTTAAGATTTTCATGAAACCCAAACTAACTAGGCAAAGGGTTACTGGGATATTTTTAGAGTTTGAAAATATTGCAACTTTTCTCAGGAAGTGGAGTTGCCTTCCCTAGACATCTCTGTTCACCGTTTAAACAAAAGCTCCATTTTGCTCTCATTATACCAGGTGTGCCTCCTACAGGGCAGTGGCTCTCGACCTGGGGCTGTGACCCCTTTGGGGGTCAAATGACCTTTTCACAGTTGTCACCTAAGGCCATTGGAAAACACAGATGTTTACATTATGACTCGTAACAGTAGCAAAATGACAGTCCAGAAGGAACAACAAAAATAATTTTACGGTTGGGGTCACATCATGAGGAACTATATTAAAGGGTCATAGCTTTCGGAAGGGTGAGAGCCCTGCTATAGGATGAAATAACAAACGGATTATCTCAAGTACTTTACTTACACAAAGATTTCATCAACCTAATGAATCAACATTTTGAAGCACAGACGACTCAAAGTATTTCATTTAGTTCAGTTATCTGGAGTCTAACACAGAGGGAAAAGAACCACGACCTAAAAATAATACATTGTTTCTAAAGCACTCAGATACAGTCTACCCTGTCACGCCTCAACAGTATATCAGCAAAGAAAGGAGAAAGGTTTAAACTTTCTGTCCAAATTAATTAGGGAGTTGATGGGTGTGCATTAATAAAAAATAACTCATTATGTGCTTAGAAGTTCTATGTTACATATGTCAGAATTAAGGTCACCAGTGTGTTTGGGAATGGTTTATTCTTGTATTTTATCTGGCCTAAAAGTTTCATCTTCTCTCTATACCTTCTGTCCATCAGAGTCATCTGGTTGTTGGGAGCACACAACTTTAATCCTAGCGCTCAGGGAGCAGAGGTGGAAAGGCAGAGAGGCAGAGAGGCAGACAGGCAGTGGCAGAGGCAGGGGAATTTCCATGAGTTCAAGGCCAACCTGGCCTACAGAGTGAGTTCCAAGACAGCTAGGGCTATGCAGTGAAATCCAGTCTCGAAAGAATTAAAAAAGACCCAAACAAACAAACAAACAAAACAAAAACACAACAAAAAACACAACAAAAATGCCAAGAAAAACCTGGTCATACTCAGGTAGAGAAATTCCCATTTTTATTGTCTTTTCAGTGCAAACACACTTACCCAATGCCACATCACCACAGTTTGGACATCTGTCCTTTACTATACATTGTATTCTTTATAAATCATTGAACTCAGAAAGATCTCAGGACTCCTGAGTCTGTAAATCCATCGCCTCTTGCACTGCCACCCTGCTCTGTCATTCGGAGTTTAACTCTTTGTCCTGGCTGTTCCTTTCCTCTTTTGAAACTGACAGATGAGATGGTTCCTGTGACATTTCATCCATAAATGTCGCCGTGGTTCCATAATCCTCATTCCATGCCTCACTTTGTCCTCTCCCCACGGCCGTCCTCCTCCTCCCTCCAAACTGCCCGCATTTCTCCTTCATATATATAACATATATGTACACACATGAAAATATATAAACATGTATGAAATATGTAAACATGTCAATTATATAAACATGTATGAAATGAATAAGCATATATATGAAATATAAGTAAAATATAGAAACAGCAATAAACTAGAAATAATACAGTTTTTCAAGCATTTAGAGAGCTAAAGTTATTCTAACCTGTAACTTTATAACAGTATATCAGCAAAGAAAAGAGAAGAGATTTAGATTTCCTGTCCAAATTATATATGTAATATATATGTATTATATATAATAATTATAATTAAATTATAATTATATTCAATTATAATTAAATATATATAATATATAATTTGGACAGGAAATATATAAATAATATATGTGTATATATAATATATACTTATATACAACACACATATATACACATATATGTATATATACACACACAGAGATATGCACATACATAAATATATATTTCCTTTGCATGCCTATAATACATGTATGACATACATGACTGATTCGGGACTTTGCATGAAATCCTACAGAGTCATGATAACATCTGTGCATCAGGCTGGTTTTGATGTCTCCAAAGCCAGTGCCTGATCGTAACATAGGTATAATTGTAGCCTTTCCCTCTGACTGGCTTCATTCACTTGCCACCATGTCACTAAGATTCATATATGGTGGTGCAGGTAACAGGTCTCACGCTCACAGGAGTGCTAATATGCTTTCAGTGCTAATATGCTTTCAGATCTTAGTTTTAATTCCTTTGGCTAAATCCCCCAAGGCAGCACAGCCAGGCCGCGCGACTGTTTGCCCTGAAGTTTCCGAAGTCTTTACTTCTACCTTTCCATAGCTGCTGCTCCATATCACCTTCTCGACAAAACCACAAAAGACCCTGAGGTTCTTCAGAGACTGGAAGTTCCTGTCATACAGATCTTTGGTTAGAGTCACACCAAGATACTTTATCTTGTTTGTGACTACTGTGAAGGGTGTCGTTTCCCTAATTTCTTTCTCAGCCTGTTTATCCTTTGAGTACAGGAAGGTGACTGATTGAGTTAATTTTCTATCAGGCCACATTGCTGAAGTTGTTCATCAGCTGTAGGAGTTCTCTGGTGGAGTTTTTGGGTCACTGAAGTATACTATCATATCATCTGCAAATAGTGATAGTTTGACTTCTTCCTTTCCAATTTGTATCCCTTTGACCTCCTTATGTTGTCTAATTTCTCTAGCTAGAACTTCAAGTACAATATTGAATAAATATGGAGAGAGAGGGCAGCCTTGTCTAGTCTCTGATTTTAGGGGGATTGCTTCAAGTTTCTCTCCATTTAGTTTGATGTTGGCTACTGGTTTGCTGTACATTGCTTTTACTATGTTTAGGTATGAGCCTTGAATTCCTGATCTTTCCAAGACTGTTAGCATGAAAGGATGCTGAATTTTGTCAAATGCTTTTTCAGCATCTAATGAAATGACCATGTGGTTACAATGAATTCATAAAATTCTTAGACAAATGGATGGAATTAGAAAATATCATCTTGGGTGAGGTAACCCAATCACAGAAGAACACACATGGTACACATTCACTGATAAGTGGATATTAGCCCAGAAGCTTGGAATACCCAAGACACAATGCACATATCAAATGATGCTCAAGAAGAAGGAAGAACAAAGTATGGATACTCTGGTCCTTCGAGAAGGGAGAACAAAATACCCACAGAAGGAGATACAAAGACAAAGTGTGGAGCAGAGTCTGAGGGAAAGACCATCCAGAGACTACCTCACCTAGTGATCCATCCTATATACAGTTACTAAACCCAGACACTATTATTGATGCCCACAAGTACCTGCTGACCAGAGCTGGATATAGCTGTCACCTCTGCTATATCCAGCTCCGGGGGGAGGCTCTGCTAGTGCATGAAAATGCAGAGGGGGACACTCTCAGCCAGCCATTGAACTGAGCACAGGGTCCCCAATGGAGGAGCTAGAGAAAGGATCCAAGGAGCTGAAGGGTTTTGCAGTGCCCTAGGAGGAACAACAATATGAGCCACCCAGTACTCCCAGAGCTCCCAGGGATAAAACCATCAGCCAGAGAGTACACATGGAGTTACCCATGGCTCCAGATGCATAGGCAGCAGAGGATGGTCTTGATGCACATCAGAGAGAGGAGAGGCCCTTGGTCCTGGGAAGGCTCAATGCAGCAGTGTAGGAGAATACCAGGACAGGGAAGTGGGAGAGGGTTGATTGGGGAACAGGGGGAGGGGAGATGAATTATGAGACTTTGGTGGGAGGGGAGGTTTTGGGGGTTGGGGTGGGGTGGACCAGGAAATGGGACACTTGAAATGTAAATGAAGACTATATCTAAAAAAAAGAACCTCAGGTTCTTCACAGCCCTGATCACGTTCGTCTTGTAGCCTTCCTTCATCTTCCTTTAGCAGTTTGTATGTCTCCTTTAAAGAACAGACCTTCAAGCCCTCTGTCTATACTTTCCATGGGAGCAAGGCGATCACTGTTTTATTTGCCAGGAATGCCTGGGGAAATTTATATTCTGATTTTGTTTGTTTGCCTCTTTGAGATAAGGTCTTGCATTGCAGCCACACCTTGCCTGGAGCTCGCTAGGAAGTTTTAAAGTCTTGATCATCCCCCGGCATCTCCCCGAATGAGTGCTGGGATTGCAGGCATATATCACCTGCTAGGCTACCCTGTGAATTTTCATCTCGGTTGCTGAGAGAGAAACGAGGGAGACTGTGCGACTACCTGGCTATGGAGATTTCACTGCTTCCTCACAAAGGACAAGCATCCCCAGTAGAGAAACGATGTAATGTAAAAAATATAACCAGACACCTTCCTGTCTAAGATCAATATCTCAAGCATCTCTCTTCACAGTATTCCTCTTTTTAATTCTTGAAACTGCAATATATTTCTCTCTTCCCTCCCTTCCCTCTAAGTCCTCCTATACACTTAGTTACTAGGCTGCTATTACTTTCAACTTTTATTCCTTTTCATTGTGCATGTGTACAGTGTGGGTGGGGGTCTATGTGTCGTGTGAGGGTCACAGGACAAAGTCTTGGGTCATTTCAGGTCACCAGGCTCATGCAGAGGATCCCTCTGGGCCACCTTGCCAGTCCTTTTATTGTTTATAACTTACTTGTGTACTTTGAAGGTTAACAATAACATACGATGGGGGCTTCTGGGCGGCCAGCGGAGAGAGGTCGGTGTGCTCTGGTGAATCCAGCAGGCCCCAGCAGGAGCCTTCAGGTGCCTGCTTCAGGATCTGAACAGCCTGGGCAACAGCACCCTGTCTTCAGGCAGTGCAGGAGGTAAGCTGTGCACCAGAGGCTACCTGGGAAGGGGCAGATTGCACTGGTGAGTCCAGCATTGACAAGACCAACTAACACCAGTGAGAACTAGATGGCAAAAGGCAAACGCAGGAACGTCACTAACAGAAATCAAGGCAATATGGCAACATCTGAACCCAATTCTCCTTTACCAGCATGTCCTGGATACCCCATCACACCAGTAAAACAAGATTTGGATTTAAAATCACTGGTCATGATGCTGGTACAGGAACACATGAAGGACATACTTAAAGAAATTCAGGAGAAAATGGATCAAAAGTTAGAAGCCCTTGCAAGGGAAACACAAAAATCATTGAAAGAAATCCAGGAAAATACAAAAGCCAATAATGAGGAAACGCAAAAAACACTTAAAGAAATACAGGAGAACTTTGGTCAACAGGCTGTGGTCATGAAAGAGGAAACACAAAAATCTCTTAAAGAATTACAGGAAAGCACAAACAAGCAAGTGAAGGAGCTAAGCAAAACCATCCAGGATCTAAAATCAGAAGTAGAAACAACTAAGAAAACTCAAAGGAAGACAACTTTGGAGATAGAAAGCCTTGGGAAGAAATCAGGGGACAGAGATGCAAATATCAACAACAGAATACAAGAGATAGAAGAAAGAATCTCAGATGCTGAAGATTCCATAGAAACCATGGACTCAACAGTTAAAGAAAATGCAAAATGCAAAAAGCTTGTAACCCAAAATATCCAGGAAATCCAGGACACAATGAGAAGACCAAACCTAAGGATTATAGGCATAGATGAGAGTGAAGATTTACAACTTAAAGGGCCAGCAAATATCTTCAATAAAATTATGGAAGAAAACTTCCCTAACCTAAAGAGAGAGATGCCCATGAATATACAAGAAGCCTACAGAACTCCAAACAGACTGGACCAGAACAGAAATACTTCCCGTCACATAATAATCAAAACACCAAATGTTCTAAACAAAGAATATTAAAGGCAGTAAGAGAAGTATAGCCCTCCTCCTCCACATTAGCATGTCTTTTTGTGTTGTTAGTGCTCTGGTCTTGATTAGGCAGCCATACTGTTACAGTTACAGTCCATGGGTGCAGCTCCCTGTCATTCTAGGAGACAGTCTCACAGACTTCCTGGTCTGCTGGTTCTCACAATCTTCCTGCCTGTCTTCTGTGATGGTCCTGAGACTGTGTAGGAATTGTGTTGCAGATGTATAAATTGGGGCTGTTCATCCCCACAATCAACCCTTCTGGATATTTCGACCTCTCCTCTGAGTACATGATAGAATTTGCTACTGAAATCATCTGGCTCTGGGCTTGTCTTAGGTGTGACGGTTTTGGTTACTGGTTTGATAACCTTACTACTTACTGTGGGAGCTAGTTGTCCGGCAGGAGAATTCCAGGTCATTTCAAGCACAGTCCCTCTGAGCTGTGTGAGCAAGGTGTGGGGTCTCTTTTAACATCCCAGAGGCAACAAGGGCAACAGCAGCAGCCTGCGGTTTTCTTTTTTCAGAAGACTCTGGGCTCTCCTGACCAACAGCTCCAGGGCAGTTCTCAGGCTTGGCACTGGGTATGTGTCGGGCAGCCTATCGATCTTGAGGGAAGCATTATTACAGTCTATGTCATAGCTCATGTTAACACAGACACACACATACACACAGATGCACACATGAAGATAAACTCAGACACCTACACAGACACACACAGACGCATACAGACACACACAGACACATGCACACACACAGACACACACACAGACATACATGCAGACATACACAGACACACACACACAGACACAAGTACACACACAGACACATACATAGACATACATACAGACATACACAGACACACAGACACACACAGACACATACACACAGACTCACAGATACATACACAGACATACACACAGACACACACAGACACACACAGAGACATAATCACAGTCACACAAGACACATACACACAGACTCACACACAGACATACCACACACACAGACACACACAGAGATAGACAGACACATATGCGCACACACACACTACACATAATGCATATTTTTAAGGAAGTTCATAAAATGTTTCCTTATAGATTTTCCAAATATAAGTTATTTGTCTCACTTTCTTCTCCTTCTGTATTAGCCACCCTCTTCCCAGATAAAACCTTCCCCCCTTTTCCCACTTCCTCCTTCACACTGCCTGTGCCCCCACCCTGTCTCTCCTACAGGCACTCTCCCTTCATCTCTACATACATCGCACTGCAAACGGCCCTTCCTTATCTTTATTTTCAGCCTGTATTTGTTACTTTTCTATTGTGACAAAATGCCACCACTGCCATGGCAGCTTATAGGAGGAAGAGTTTATCTGGGGTTAATGGTTCCAGAGGGTTGAGAGTCCATCCTTGCCACAGTGGTGGAGGGCTGGTGGTGGGTGTGTGTGTGTGTGTGTGTGGGGGGGAGCTGGTCAGGTCCGGAGTGGGGGTGAGGGTGGGGTTAGGGATGAGGGTGGGGGCAGGACGGGTGTGAGGTGGGGGCAGTGGGTGGGTGAGGGGCGGGTGCAGGGGCGGGGATAGGGGTGGGGGTGAGTGCAGGTGCGGGGTGCAGGGGTGAGTGCAGGTGCAGGGGTGGGTGGGTGCAGGGGTGGGGGTGGGGCAGGGAAGTGTAGCAGCAGACAGGCGTGCCACTTGGCGCAGCAAGCTGAGAGCTCACATCTTGAGCTACAAGCAGCAGAGAGACAACTGAGAATGCTGTGTGGCTTTTTGAAACCTCAAACCCACTCCCAGTGACAAACTTCTTCCAGCAAGGCCACAGCTCCGAAACCTACCCAAACAGTACCGCGAACTGGGGATCAAGTATTCAAATGCCTGAGATTCTGGGGGACATTTATCATTCAAACCACCACCCAGGCTGTGAGCATCCTTAAAAATATAATGAGACTCTTGTAGAAAGCGTATCTTGTATTCTTTCTTATTATATTGTTCTGTTTCCCTCAGTTGTTTCTAGTTTAGAAATTCCCATTTATGTTCTTACAAGGCAGTTGGATTATGCACATTTTGTGTGGCAAAGTGTCTCTCATTTTAAAATTATTTTTCTTATTTTAAAATCATGAGTGGGTTGGCGCGTATAAGTGCACTACGGCCGCATTGTCCAGAAGAACAGGCTGGCTCTCTAGGCACTAGAGCTGCATACAGATGGGGTGTTGTCAGGGTCCAGTGTGGTTGCGGGGACCAGAGTCAGGTCCTCTGGAAGAGCAGCAAGGTTTTTACCCATGGAATCCGTCTCTAGCCCTGTTTATCACTTTTGGCGTCTAGTTTGTAGTTGCAGTGCTACTTATTATTTTCCAGCACTTGAATATAACGGCACACTGCCTTCTCCCAGGAAGGTAGCTGAAAACTCTGCTTCTAGTCTCTTGGTTCTCACTAGTGTCCTGGACTCACTAGTGTCCCGGACTCCCTCACTAGTGTCCCGGACTCCCTCACTAGTGTCCCGGACTCACTCACTAGTGTCCCGGACTCACTCACTAGTGTCCTGGACTCCCTCACTAGTCTCCCAGACTCCCTCACTAGTCTCCCGGACTCACTCACTAGTGTCCTGAACTCACTCACTAGTCTCTGGACTCACTCACTAGTGTCCCGGACTCACTCACTAGTCTCCCGGACTCACTCACTAGTGCCCCGGACTCACTCACTAGTGTCCTGGACTCACTCACTAGTGTCCTGGACTCACTCACTAGTGCCCCAGACTCACTCACTAGTGTCCCGGACTCACTCACTAGTGTCCCGGACTCACTCACTAGAGTCCCGGACTCACTCACTAGTGCCCTGGACTCCCTCACTAGTGCCCTGGACTCCCTCACTAGTCTCTGGACTCATTAGACTCCTGGACTCCCTCACTCGTGTCCTGGACTCACCTTGTACATGACAAGGAACTGTTCTCTTGTTGCTTTCAGATTTGCGGGCTTGGCCCAGGGGTTGCTTGGTGTGGATGTCTGAGCCTTCCTGTCTGTGTTGCTGTGGTGGAATTCCCACTTTGTGACATTACCCCTGCTGTGCAGAAGGCTTTTTCCTAGTGTTTGCATTTCAAACCCGGCAAACAGATCTATCTCTGTAGTGGGAGGAGGGCCCAGGTGTTCCCACTGTGCCCTGGTCCTGACGGCACCGGTTGTTTTATTTTCAAACCATATCCCAAAGTATGTGCTGATCAGAAGGATTAAAATAAGACAGTTGGTGAGAGATGGATGTAAGAACGGGAGAGGAAATGCGTAGCTCTGTCATTGGGTTCCGAATTCTAGGAAGTGTGGACTCGTGCACACTCGTATGCAGCCCCAAAGGGCGACTCTGGCTGGCTTTCCTAACCACTCACTTAGTTTTTGAGACCACGTTTCTCTCTGAACCTGGAGTTCAGTCTGCTGAATCCCATGTCTTTGCTACCCTCAGTGTTGGTGCTACAGGCTGTACCGCCAGAGCCAGCTTCTTCACGTGGGCTTGAGGGGACTTGAACTCAGGTCATGAAAGACTTTTTTTGTTGGTGTTTTTTGTAGCACACCTGCAAGCATAACATTTTTATTACACTACTTTACTTACCAAGGTTGTCTTTAAAAGTTTTCTTCTTATTATTCCTTGTTTTGCCTTGGGATATAAATGCTTGTGAAAATTATCTGCTTCTGTTATAATCTGTATCTCATGGTAGTACAAATTTGGCTTAGTGAAACAGAAAAGAAATCAAGAATCAGTTTAGCATTTAAGTATATTTGTAAGCATCATGGTTGGTCCTGACAAGAAACAAACCACTTTTGTCCTTTTCAGCCATAGCTCCAGAAAATAATTATTTATAATGAACAGATCTCCATAATTTACAGTTGGGGAAGATCATGAATGTTAAGTGAGGCAAGTCCCACCCACTTTCTTAGCTATTCACAAAGATCTTGGCACCCTACTTGGCACTGCCTTCCAGTCAACTATCCCT
The DNA here is from genome assembly GCF_947179515.1 of Apodemus sylvaticus. Lineage (NCBI taxonomy): Eukaryota > Metazoa > Chordata > Mammalia > Rodentia > Muridae > Apodemus > Apodemus sylvaticus. The sequence continues at coordinate 8,429,427 of NC_067480.1, forward strand.
TCCAATAAAAGAATCTGCTAACTTCAGACTTTGCCCGCCAATAGTCCCTGCAGAAATGAGGGAGCATATTTCTAAGAACAGTTCTCTTCAGTTTATTCTGCTGCCTACTTGCTTAATACATGCGATAGGAATCAGTTGTGATAATATATGCAAAATAACTTTACTTATAATTAAATTTAGTAAATTTAATAATAAATTTACTAATACGTAAATGCATTGTGTACGTATGTATGTCTAATATAATTTTTATAGTTTGATAATGTTCCAAGGTGTCTTAGTCAGGGTTTCTATTCCTGCACAAACATCACAACCAAGAAGCAAGTTGGGGAGGAAAGGGTTTATGGAGCTTACACTTCCACATTGCAGTTCGTCACTAAAGGAAGTCAGGACTGGGACTCAAGCAGGTCAGGAAGCAGGAGCTGATGCAGAGGCCATGGGGAGATGTTTCTTACTGGCTTGCTTCCCCTGGCTTGCTCAGCCTGCTCTCTTAGAGAACCCAAGAGCACCAGCCCAAAGGTGGAACCACCCACAAGGGGCCCTCCCCACTTGATCACTAATTGAGAAAATGCCCCACAACTGGATCTCATGGAGGCACTTCCCCAACTGAAACTCCTTTCTCTGTGATAACTCCAGCCTGTGTCAAGTTGACACACGAAACTAGCCAGTACACAAGGATATATTACAAACCAAAATGCAAACTTTATTTTTTTTTAAATTTTTTAAAGATTTATTTATTTTATGTATGTGAGTACACTGTAGCTGTTTTCAGACACCCCAGAAGAGGGCATCAGATCCCATTACAGATGGTTGTGAGCTACCATGTGGTTGCTGGGATTTGAACTCAGGACCTCCGGAAGAGCAGTCAGCCCTCTTAACCACTGGACCATCTCTCCTTCATTCCCACAACCTTCATTTTCATGCTCTTGTCTCTCTCTCTTGTTTTCTGCTTGGGAGTCCCTAGGAACATCTCGACTCTTGACAGCAGCTGCAAGCCTGAGGCTGGGTCCCAGAAATTTTTGACACCACTGTGATCTCAGGGATCCCCGAGGCAGCTCTTGTCTTATTTTGTTAAAGGTCTCTCACAATTAACAAACTCATTTCTCCTTCATTATGACTTACAACTGTGAAAAGACACAAATAAAAACAAGCCAAGGGGGAAAAACACAATGCTTAAGGTAGATTAAAGCAAAGTAAGCCTCGAGCCCACGCCTCCCATCTCCCTGCGGGCCATGGGCCGCGTGGACAGCGTTTCTCACTAGTAGCAGGGAGTGATAAGGTGCCAGGGGCGGACTCCGCTATGGGAGGTTTCCCATGATTTATTATTCATAGTTTTCATTGCGGATCTCAGACAGACAGCTTGCTGAATGGCTTTTCCCAGTCTCTGGCGTTCCCAGAGGTTGAATTGATTTTACGTGGCTCAGGCTGCCGTGAGGAATCACATTTCCAAACCAAAGATTACCTATACCAAGTAAACAGTCACTTAAACTAGTTCTTTCTTTCTTTGTTTCTTTATTTCCTTCCTTCTTTCATTCATATGTATGTATGTATGTATGTATGTATGCATGCATGCATGTATCTATCTATCTATCTATCTATCATCTATTTGTGTGTGTGTGTGTGAGAGAGAGAGAGGGGACAGAGAGGAGAGAGAGAGAGGGGAGAGAGAGAGGAGAGACAGGGGGAGAGAGAGGAGAGAGAGAGAGAGGAGAGAGAGGGAGAGAGAGAGAGAGAGAGGGAGAGAGAGAGGAGAGAGATGCTTGCACAAATGGGGGTTAGAGAACAATTGGGGGAGCTGGTGCTCTCCTTTCATCATATGAGTTCCTGGGCTCAGAACCACATCTGGCTGGACGACAAGTACCTTTACCCATTGACCCATCTTAATGACTCCTCAAGTATGAAGGCATTTTTTAAATTAAATTATTTTATTTATTTACATTCCAAATGTTGCCCCTTTCCCAGTCCCCCTTCCCAGAGTTCTTCATCTAATCCGTCCTCCCCTTCGCTTCTGAGAGGGTGCTCCCCCTCCCCACCCTCTCACTCCTTCTTATCCTCACATCTCATGACCTCCAACATCCCCCTTCCCTGGGGCATCAGTCTCTACAGGATTAGGAGCATCCTCTCCCACTGAGGCCAGACAAGGCAGTCCTCTGCTACTTATGTGCCAGGAGCCACGGACCAGCCCATGCTCTCTGGTTGGTGGCTCAGTCTCTGGGAGCTCCCAGGGGTCTAGGTTAGTTGACACTGTTGGTGGTCTTATGGGGTTACCCTCCCCTTCAGTTTCCTCAACCCTTCCCCTAACTCTTCCATAGAGGTCCCCAACCTCAGTCCAATACTTGGTTGTAAGTATCTGCATCTGTGTCAGTCAGCTGCTGCTAGAACCTGCCAGAGGACAGCCATGCGAGGCTCCTGTCTGCAAGCACAACATGGCATCAGTAATAGTCTCAGAGTTTAGTGCCTGATCCCAAGTTGGGCCAGTCACCGGATGGCCTTTCAGAAGGCATTTTTTTAAACAAAAAAATTCTTTTTTTTTCTATTTTTCTAAACATGTAAGCCAATTTTGGACCAAAACCTTTGCTTTCTCTGTCTTGTTTGGGAACGCCGTTCTGGAGTTTTTTGGCCAGTTTCATCCTCTGAGACTTTGCGGACCATTGTCTCCTCATGGCGTTTCTTCCTCTTCTCGTCAGTCATGCCACCACCAAGCTGTGTCACTATGACTGATGCTGCTTCCTCTGCTTTCTTCTTATCTGCCCTTCCCAAAAGAGTTGTGCATCCCAAAGGTGCTGATGTTGTCCTTTCTTTCTTTCTTTCTTTCTTTCTTTCTTTCTTTCTTTCTTTCTTTCCTTCTTTCTTTCTTTCTTTCTTTCTTTCTTTCTTTCTTTCTTTCTTTCTTTCTTTCTTTCTTTCTTTCTTCCTTCCTTCCTTCCTTCCTTCCTTCCTTCCTTCCTTCCTTCCTTCCTTTCTTTTTGTTTTTTTTCAGACAGGGTTTCTCTGTTTAGCCCTGGCTGTCCTGAAACTCACTCTGTAGACCAGGTTGGCCTCAAACTTAGAAATCCGCCTGCCTCCCAAGTGCTGGGATTAAGGGCGTGCACCGCCACCGCCCGACTGATGTTGTAGATTCCATTGGTGTAGAGAACAGTGCTGGCAGACACCGTCAGCTCTGCATTCGCCAACTCGAGGCTTGCTGGCGAGTCTCATCTGAGTTAGTTTCCGGGCACTGGCCTCATCAGTTTTATTCCTCAGAGCATCTAACAAAGGTGCACTTTGAACCACATTGCACATTCACACTACCTCCTAGACACACTCTCCATTTCACAAAGTAGAACTGTATTTGTCGAAATTACAGAGGCTGAACCCATTATAGTCATTCATACAAATAGAAATGTCTATATTCCACATTTGCAGCTGTTTGTAGTCTGTATATCCAGAATGATAATTAATGGCCACAATGAGTCTAGTCACCAAAACAAAACATTATTGTAAAAGAGAGTTCCTAATACTGGCTTTCAAACACCACAGATTCTTGGTGTGTAAATTCTGAGAATGTTTAGATTTGGTTTGGTTTCCTTCCCTCCCCCTGAGTCCCTGCCTGCTCTCTCACACACACACACTCTTTCTCTCTGTATATTTAAAGTGATGCGCTTAATAGCTGCCCCAGAGTTGCTGATAGCAGAACAGAAGATTGGCTAATGCTGAGACTTGATCCTGGAGTGAGAGTTTTGTAGCAGGCAAGCCTCACAGAGTGTAGCCGTGCGGATGAGAAGTCTCTTGGAGACAGTTACAGCGAACGCCATCTGTCTCCAAAAGGTTTCTCCGGTCAGTGCACTGCATGTGATAGGCTCTCCTCATTGATATTATTTATCGGCAGTTCTCCAGTACAGTTCAAGCAAGTTAGTTATAAAAAATCAGAAGGAAATGTCAAAAGAATTGAGTTTGAGAACATAATTATCAGAATGTGTTTTATGGATTTGGTATCGAGCTTGAGGACCATAAAACCAAATCATATTCAATTTGACACAAACTACTTTAGTCTTATAAAATAAATTTTTTCAATTAATAATTTAGATGTGTGAAGAAAAGTGGACTATGCATTTTTTTTTTTTTTTTTTTTTGGATTTGGTTTTTTCGAGACAGGGTTTCTCTGTGTAGCCCTGGCTGTCCTGGAACTTACTCTGTAGACCTGGCTGGCCTCGGACTCAGAAATCCGCCTGCCTCTGCCTCCCAGAGTGCTGGGATTACAGGCATGCGCCACCACCGCCCGGCTCGGGCTGTATGCATTTTAATCGCTGTTTTTTTAAGGCCAGGAAATTGGGAGATGGGCGTGTTGGCACATGAAGTTGGATCTTTGGGAGACGACGGCAGGGGGGATCAAAACACAGAGGCCAGAAGAATAGGAGCTGAAGAGTCACATGCAGACACGATTTATTAGAATCTCCGGGTAATAAACTGTGGAATACTGGATAACAGCTCTCAGAAGAGATGAGTGGCAGCTAAATATCTATGGTTCAGATAGCAAAATAAAATGGGAAATATAATTCAGAACAGGAGAAAATCCATCTGTCTTAGGGTTTCACGGTGTGAACAGACACCATGACCAAGGCAACTCTCATAAGGACAACGTTTAATTGCAGCTGGCTTACAGGTTCAGTCCATTATCATCAAGGGAGGAGCATGGCAGTGTCCAACGAGACATGGTGCAGGAGGAGCTGAGAGTTCTACATCTTTACCCAGAGGATGCCAAGAGCAGACTGTCTTCAAGCAGCTAGGAGCAGGGTCTCAAAGCTCACCCCCACAGTGGCACACTTCCTCCAACAAGGCCACACCTCCTAATAGTGCCACTCCCCGGGCCAAGCATATTCAAACCGCCACACCATCCCTGAGGGATCAGTGGGTCTGTCCGGGAGCTCTTCCCTTCTTAGGAAGCAGAAATACAACACCAGAGGGCAGGGGCCATGACAGAGAACTTGAGAAAATGTGCATTACATATTCATCAACAGAGATTTTAAAGACTGGAGAAAGGGGAAGAAGGAGACAGAGGTTGTCCACTGCACTGACAGAAGGAGGAGGCACCAGGAAGAGCCTCCCTTCTGGGCACATCACTGAAGCAATGATGACGTCATTTAACAAAAGACTACCTTCAGGGGGCAGATAGACCCTCTGGGGATTGCAACCAGAAAAGTCCAGAGCAAAGACAGACCAACAGGATGCTTCTAGATTATGGAGAAGAAACTGGGAACCAGAACCATGCAGCATCCAGTGAGGTGAAAGCCTGGTTAGAACCAGAGTCTACAGGAGAACTGAGCCGCAGTCTCCAATCATGTGATAGACATCGGGAAGGATCTCTCAGCAAAGGATCAGCGTTCCCAACCCGCACTGTAAAGACCCTCTCGCTGATGGCTGATGGGCCTGGTCAGCATCTGTGATCTGAACTCCCGCAGGTGTGGCTAGCATCTTGTCACATTCAGATGCTCTGCCACATCCATCTCTCTCCCTGGCTCTTAGTTAAAGCCCAATGTCAATTTATCAGGACACTGGCCATTTTCATTCTTTCTCGTTCTCTTTTATTTCTTTCCTTACATTTATTATCATTATCATTATTATTATTATTATTATTATTGTTGTTGTTGTTACTATTATTATTATTGGTCTTTCCAAGGAACATAGCATGGCCTGGTTTGGGATCTTCCACGTGTCAGGCTTCTGAAATCTGGGATTGTTTTAGGTTATCAAACTGTAATTTGTCTTCACCTCCTTTTTCTTTACTATTAGTCATAGACACATCTTCCCCTTCCCTTGTCTCTGTGTCTCCCACTTTCTTCAGTTGTGAACCTCAATCTTAATGGCAGAACGGTCTCTCCCCAGCCCCATTTCCCTCTTCTAATTAGTCTTTATTTGCTCTGCTTCTCTACTGGCCCAGTGCTGACCACACCTCTTGCGGTTCTCCCCCCACTCTCACACAGCAATGAACACCTCAGCATTCTTCCACTACCTAAAACGATCCGAGTGTAAGGGGCGATCACTTTTTACGTGATGATCACTGCATTTTCACAGCGCCCTACTCTTTGATAGTTACTCTTATAGGAATTATATTATTCTCCTGGGAATATTCAATATTGATCTGGTGCTGAGGATCTAACTAGTGAATTAGATATCCAGTGCACCAAAGAAAAATGAAAACCTAATTCTACTACAACCAAGCCCCTCCAGAACCTTTCGAAGATTGCAAGCACTTCCACTGGGTGACTGAGGGCAGTCAAAAGAAATATCCAACCAACGGTCTAACGCCACCCATGAAAGAAGCACCATTGCACAAATACAAGGACCAAGAAAAACCAAATTGACTTGGCTCCTTAGAACTCACAGAAGGACCCTCTAATGGGAGTAAATTAGTTGTTGCCCTAGGCAAGAATGTAAAATAACAATTTTAAGTTTGTTCAAATAAATCTAAGCAGCCACAAATTCACCACTGAATGAATTCCAAGAGAACATAAACAGAATGAAATGAGAGAAATGAATATGAAAGTGAAATTCAATAATGACAGAGAAATATCAAAAAATCAATATGATGACTGAAGTAAAAAGTGCAGGATGTCAAATAAAAATCTTTACAGAAAGCTTCTGCTACAAAATGGATCAAGGGGAGACAGAATACAGGGCTTGAAGACATGATTAGGATGTCCAGGCAGCTCCATTCTTCTGCCACCTCTCTGCCCACCTTCCTCAGACTTGGGGAGCCTGAACCATCCAGGTCATCTTTTCTTCCCCCACCCACCTTCCCTGCTTCCTGAGTCCTCTGGGGCGTCCCCAGCTGCTCTGAGCAGCCTGATATCCTTGGTGGACCTCCATTTTCCCACCACCTCTCCACTCACTCAACTTCATCAGACCTGCTGGTCCTGAACTACACAGCCAAGGGAGAAGCCCATCAGAGGCCTGCAACACAGAGCCATGGAGGTTAGCCCCCCAATATCTACTACAACAGGAACATCCAGGAACCAGATGGCTAAAAGCCCTCAAAAGAATATAATCAACAAAAGTCAGGGCAATATGACACCTTCAGAGTATACCGTATACAGCAAACCCTGGATCTTTTAACATAGCTGAAACACAAGAAAATGACCTTAAATCCTATCTTTTTTTTTTTTGGTTTTTTGAGACAGGGTTTCTCTGTGGAGTCCCGACTGTCCTGAAGCTCACTCTGTAGACCAGGCTGGCCTTGAACTCAGAAATCCACCTGCCTCTGCCTCCCAAGTGCTGGGATTACAGGCGTGCCCCACCACCGCCCGGTTAAGTCCAAGCTTATAAAGGTACTAGAGGTCTTTAAAGAGGAAATGAATAAATCTGTTAAAGAAATACAAGAAAATACAATCAAACAGGTAGAGGTCTTTAAGGAGGAAATGAATTCCTTAAAGATATACAGGAGAATATAATTAAAGAAATGAAGGAAATAAATAAAACTGCTCAAGACCTGAAAATGGAAATAGAAGCAATAAAGAAAACACAAACTGAGGGAATCCTGGAGAGGAAAAACCCAGGGAAGAGGCAGGAACAACAGATGCAAGTGTCACCAACAGAAGCAGGAGATGGAAGAGAAAATCTCAGGTATAGAAAATAGAGTAGATGAAATGGATATGTCAGTCAAAGAAAATGCTAAATCTAAAAAAATTCCGGACACAAAATATCCAGGAAATTCTGGGATGCCATGAAAGACCTAACCTAAGAATAATAGGAATAGAAGGTCGTGAAGAAAGAAAGGCCCAGAAAATATTCTCAACAAAATCATAGTAGAAAACTTTACTAATCTGAAAAAGGAATGCAAAAAAACATACAGAAACCAGTCAGACTAGACCAGAAAAGAAAATCCTTCAGCCACATAATAATCAAAACACAAAATCCTCAGAACAAACACAATATTAAAAGCTGCAAAGGAATAAAGGCCTGGTAACATACAAAGGCAGACCTATCAGATTATTCCCAACTTCTCAACAGAGACTCCAAAAGCTAGAATGACTTGGACATATATCTTGCAACCTTTAAGAAACCAAAGACGCCAATTTAGACTATGATATAATATGACATATAAACATAAGTGACCCCCAAAATTCTACCGGAGAATTCCTACAACTGATAAACACCTTTAGCAAAGTGGATGGATACAAAATTAACATAAACCAAAAAAAAAAAAAAAAAGTCGGGCAGTGGTGGCACATGCCTTTAATCCCAGCACTTGGGAGGCAGAGGCAGGTGGATTTCTGAGTTCGAGGCCAGCCTGGTCTACAGAGTGAGTTCCAGGACAGCCAGGACTATACAGAGAAATCCTGTCTCAAAAAACCAAACCAAACCAAACCAAACCAAACCAAACCAAACCAAACCAAACCAAAATTAACATAAAGAAATCAGTAACCTTTCTTTATACAAATGACAAATGGGACAAGAAAGAAATTAGGGAAATAACACTCTTTACAAAAGCCTGGATAATTTATAATATCTTGGTAAAAATTTAACCAAACAAGTGAAAGAATTATATGACAAGAACTTCAAGTCACTGAAGAAAGAAATTGAGGAAGATATTAGAAGATGGAAAGATCTCCCAAGTTCATGGATTTGTAGGATTAACATAGTGAAAATGGTTATCTTACCAAAATAAATTTACAGATTCAATTAAATTCTCATCAAATTCCAACACAATTTTTAAATAGACCTAGACAGAGCAATTCTCAACTTCATATGGAAAGATCAACAAACAAAAAACCAGCTTAGCAAAAACAATCCTGAACAATAAAACAACTTTTGGAATTATCACCATCCCTGACCTCAAACTATATTACAGAGCAATAGTAATAAAAATGGCATAGTATTGGTATAGGAACAGATAGGTTGATCAATAGAATCAAATCAAAGACCCTGAAATAAACCCACATACCTGTGGACACATGATTTTTGATGAAGGCAAAACTAAACAATGAAGGGAAAAGCCTTTTCAACAAATGGTGCTGTTCTAACTGGCTGTCTACATGTATCACCCTACAAAAAACTCAAGTCCAAGTGCATCAAAGACTTCAACATAAAAGCAGATACAGTAAATCTAATGGAACAGAAAGAGAGGAACAGTAGTGAACTCATTGGTACAAAAGACAGCTTCCTGAACAGAACACTAACGGCTCAGGCTCTAAGAGCAACAGTTGGCAAATGGGAACTCATGAAACTGAAAAGCTTCTATAATGCAAAGGACACTGTCAACAGGACGAAATGGCAGCCTAGAGTCTGGAAAAAAATCTTCATCAATCCTACATCTGACATGGCTAATATCCAAAATTTATAAAGAACTCAAGAAGTTTGATACCAACAACCCAGATAACCCAATTAAACAAACTGGGTGTATAGCTAAACATAGAATTCTCTACAGAGGAATCTTGAATGTCCCAGAAGCACTTAAAAATGTTCAAACGCCTTAGTCATCAAGGAAATGTAAATCAAAGCAAGTCTGAGATTCCATCTTACACAGGTCAGAATGGCTAAGATAAAAAACTCAATTGACAGCACACGCTGGTGAGGATGCAGAGCAAGGGGAACACTCCTTCATGGCTGGTAGGAGTGAAAACTTGTTCAACCACTTTGGAAATCAATTGGGCAGTTTCCCCAAAAAATGGGAATATTTCGACCTCAAGACCCAGCTACACCGCTCTTGGGCATATACACAAAAGATGTTCTACCATCCCAAAAGACACTTGCTCTACTATGTTCAGAGCAGCTTTATTTGTAATAGTCAGAAACTGTTGCAAGATATTTCCTATCCATTCACATTGAGGCAATGAGAGGCCAGTGATTAGAGGGGAGAGAGGAGGAGAGGAGCTAAGGGAGGAGAGGCTCAGGGGAGAGGAGCAGAGGAGAGAGAGGGAGACACGAATATCCAGATGGCTTCAGATGCATTTCTGGTGTTTTGGAGAGGTTAGAAATATTGGGATAAGACTTTATCATTGTAAATTGGCATTGTGAAATAGGGAGTTTCTAATACATACATATATTTGGTTAACTATTCAAGTTTAAGAGTCATGCTTTACCAGATACTTGGAAGGAGTGGGTGCTGGGCAGAAGTGTGGGGCTCCCTCTGTGGTTACAGAGTCTATGGTGGAGAGGAAACACAACTGGGATGCTGTGAGAGCTAGCTGAAAGAGGCTGGCCCAGCAGCAACAGTGACAGCCAACCTGAGTGGGACATGCCAGGACTTGGTGCAGAGGCCTGGCCGGGTGGTACTCTTTTATAAACCATTATCCACTACAAGAAACTATAAATACCCCAGATGCCCCTCAGCTGAAGAATGGATAAGGAAAATGTGTTACATCTACACAATGGAATACTACTCAGCTATTAAAGACAAAGACATTATAAAATCTGTAGATAAATGGATGGGTCTTGAGAATATCATCCTGAATGAGGTAACCAAGTGGACATTAGCCATAGAATACATGATACCCATGACACACTCCACAGACCCAAAGAAGCTAAACAAGAAGGAAATCCCAAGTGAAGATGCTTTAGTCTCACTTAGAAAAGGGAATTAAATAGTCATAGGAGGCAGATAGAGAGGGGGAAATGTGTGGTAGAGTGAATGGGAGGGGAATGGGGGTATTCAGGATCAGGTGTTGGGAGGGACAGGAGAGATGGCCATGAGAATGAATGGAAATCTGCAACTGACAGAGGGTGTGGAGGTGGGGCAACTTGAGGATATGCCAGAGATCTGGGATAGGGGGGACCACCTGGGAATCAGTGGGGGTGACTGTAACTGTGACTCATAGCATTGGGGACGTGGAACCTGAAGAGACCACCTCCAATAGTTAGGCAGGGACCCCAGTGGAGTGAAAGATACACCAACCCATCCACAAAACATTCAAGCCAAAATTTACCCTAGCTAAAAGAAATGCAGGGACAAAGATGGAACAGAGACTGAAAGGAATGGCAAACCAATAACCAGCCCAACTTGAGACCCATCCCATGGGCAAGCACCAGTTCCTGACAGTATTAATGATACTCTGTTATGATTGTAGTGAGGAGTCTAGCATGGCTGTCCTCTTAGAGGCTCCACCCAGCAGCTGACTCAGGTGAATGCAGAGACCCACAGCCAAACACTGCACGGAGCTTGGGGACTCTTATAGACGAGTAGGAGGGAAGAATTTCAGCTCCGAAGGAGATAGGAACTCCAAAGGAAGACTAACAAAGTCAGCTAACCTGAAACTCTTAGAGACTGAATCACTGACCAAGGCACACACATGAGCTGAAACTAGGCCCTCCCCCCCCCCAAAACTGGAATTAGGTCTCCCAACCCCCACACATGTGTAGCAGATGTGCAGGTTGATCTTCATGTGGGTTCCAGACAACTAGAGCAGGGACTATCCCAAAAGCTGTTGCCTGTCTGTGGGCTGCCTTGTCTGTCCTCAGTGGGAGAGGATGTGTCTAACTCCACAGAGACGTGATGTGCCAGGGTTGGGGGATACACGGGGGAGGGGAAATCCTCCCCAGAGGAGAGGATTGTGGGAGGGGGTGACTGGGCGAAGGACAGTGAGCCAGATGTAAAGTGAATGAAAAAAAAAGAATATTCAGGTAATAACAGTTAGATTAATAAGAAAGTACACGCAGAACATATGAGATCTGTAGGACACTATAATAAAACACAATCTATGAATTAGGGACACAGGAATAGGAGAAGAATTTAATGAAAAATATATAGAAAACATTTTTTTTTAAAAAAAAGGCATAAGAGAAATTCCTTAAGTCTTCACAAGTCTACCCAGGTAAAATTGGCATTTCAAATCCCATACAGATGAGCCAAGAATGTGCCTGTGGTATATTATAGTGAAAGCCACAAGAAGCATATGCCAGTTGGAAGAGAAGCACCACCAGATCACAAACAAGGCAAGCCTGTCAGAGTAAAAGCAGGAGTGTTAGCAGGACCTTTAAAAGCCCGGAGGACTTAGAACATTGTATTTTGGTGTCTAAAAGACAATAAATACCAGCCCAGACTATGATCAGCAAAGCTGCCATGACTGAAGGCTAACTGAAAGACTTCATAGTTAAAACAAGCAAGGGGTCTATGGACACTAAGCCAGTTTTACAGAAGAGACTGAAAGAATGCTTTGGACTACAGAGAAAGATCAGTACATTACTGAGGCGATAGGAAAGTCTAACCCTCTTTAAAAGATTGAAGAACAGTTGCCAAGTGAAAACCAGGAGAACAGCAAGCACTGAAGAATCAACACGATGACACCAGTTACTGCACGCCTCTCGATACCTCCATCAGTGTTCTCCGCTCCTCCATGAAACACAGACCAGCAGGCTGGATGGAGAGCAAGAACAAGCAGAGTCTGTCCTCCAAGGAATGCGTCAAACTCAGGGTGAGAGGAAGCGAAAAGACACCGCAGCAAACCGAGCAAGAAAGCAGGCGTGTGTCTCTCAAAAACCTATACATGAAGTCAAACCAGCCAATAAACAGTATCGAAGATGCAAAGTTCTCTCATCCGGTCAGAAACATAGCCATTAAGAAAACAACAGACGCAGTCACAAAGGAGATCAATATAGAGGTTCCCTCAAAACTGAAAGTAGATACAGCCTACCAGCCCAGTGAAACCACTCTTGGGTATTTACCTGAAGAATCCCAAGTGGTACATCTGTGTTCACCACAGCACTGCTAATGGTAGCTCGGTTCCACAGCCAGCCTAGGTGTTCATCAGTAGGGGATAGATGAAGAAAATGTGACCTACAGAAACCATGGAAACCCTCTCACCACAAATGTTCTTGGTAGGAAAACGGGTGCAACTGTAGACATTTATATTAAGTAACTGTGAGAAAGTCACATTTACATGTGACCTTTCATTTGCTGTTCCTGGGTTTTACATAGATCCATAAAAGTCACGTATGCATAGCTGTTATGAAATCAGATGTAAGACCTGTTGGGAGAACAAAGGGAGAGAAGCTAATTGACCAGGTAGACGGCATGGCTGGGAATATGCTCACGGCACATCAGATACTTGTGTGAAAATACCCTTTGCAGCCCAGTAACACTGTATTTCTGTGTCTAAAGACAATAAATACCAATCCACCACAACAGAGTGTTAAAACAAAATTAGTGGTATATGTTGCAATGGTGTACCCCAGGTTCACATGGTGAAGGCCCAGTCCTCAGCCTGCAGGGTACTGGGAGATGTTGAATCCTGTAATGGTAATTAATTAAAAAAGACTCATCATGTTCCTGCGCCTGCTGTAACTGCAGGACAAACAACCAGCCTGCTCAGCACGGTTCTTGGTGGCAGCGGCAGTCTAATTCTTTGGCGGGGGTATATATTGCAATGGTGTACATGGTAAAAAGCCATGCTCTAGTCACTGCCTAGGATTCTCTAGAGCGGTCTTGGCAAGCGGCTCTCTTGCCTCTTGTCTGACACTCACCAGTTCTCTACAGGGTCTGGCTCAGCAAGGGTCAAGGGTTGGCTCTCACTGAAACAATCACTTCCAGTTAGCTTTTTCAGCATTTTAGCTGCATCCTCTCTCCGCCAGCCATCGTTGGACTCACATTTCACAGGTCTCACTACCCTCGGGCTGCCAGTTCTTATAGTTCTCCAACCAAGGTGCCCCAAATTACCCGGTAGAACAGACTTTCAACACTTAATTTGCCAATTAGATTTAAATATATTTTAAACACAAGTTCAGGATGCCAATACGTTAATAACAAAGCCAATCAATTATAGTAAAAGTTCTATCCCAATATTCTAACCTTTAGATATATTTACATCTGAGCCCACCTTGATACACGTCTCTCTCCCTTCTCCCACTCGAGCATCCCCTGTCTCTCTTCCCCAGCTCCCCCTCCTCCTGTCTCCCCTCCAGCCACTGGCCTCTCACTGCCTCAATGTGAATGGATAGGAATTATCTTGCAACAGAATCCTTCTGGAAGCTGGAAGGGACGTGGATGTCTAGAGCTTCTCTCTGTACGCTGCCAGAGCGTCCCCGCACCTCTCTCTGCCTTGCTGTCTCCTGGCTGTGGTGTGCCTAGCAGCTTGCTCCAGGGCATGTCCCTTGTGATGAGATTCTGCTTCTATAGATCAGTGATTCTCAATGTGTAGATTGTGACCCTTTGCTGGTCATATATCACATATATCCTACATATCGCATATGTGTGTTATGATTCATAACAGTGGCAAAATTATATTTATGGAATGGTAATGAAATAATCTTATGGATGGGGTCAGCACAACACGAGGAGCTATACTAAAGGGTCTCAGCACAGGAAGGCTGAGAACTGCTTCTATAGACTGAAACAGTGGGCTAGCTGACCACAGATGTGAGCAACTTTAACCGTGATTTAAATAATTCCCCCCCCCCTTAATAAAAACAGTTCATGTTATGCTGGGTGACTTGGTGAGAACTGTGCTCAGGGTTAAACACAGTTGTGGGTGATAAATCACAAAAAAGAAACGTATAAATTGGCATCCTAAAGTATAGTGGTGCATACCTGCCATCCCAACAGTTGAGAGTAGAATGTCTAATCACATGTTCAAGGCCAGCCTTGATTACATGGTGTATTCAAGGTCAGTCCGGGTTACAAGAGACTGTTTCACAAAAACAGAACGGATAACCCAGAAAACAATTTAACAATCAAAAGTGAGTTTAAATCTGGAACAAAGGACACTTGTTTTTTGACTCAAAGTCCTTTTTACAGCCGGGGAGCTGGCTCGGTGGTCACAAGCTTGCTCTAGCACGAGACGGGGGCTGAGATCCTGTTGCCTCTGTCGGGAGGCTCACAAATGACTGCATGTTCATCTCATAGGGGTCTGACACCCTTTTCTGCTCTTCAGAGGCTTTGCACCCAACACACACACACACACACACACACACACACGCACGCACGCGCACACACACACACACATGCACACACGCACACGCACACACACACGCACATGCACACGCACACGCATACGCACATGCACACATGCACAACACACTCATCAGGAAGAAAATCTTATTAAGCCTTTTCTCTCTTGAGACTCAGTTTGAAAAAATAACTTAAAAATTCAAAATTGGGACAAATGAGATTCCTCAGTCAGTGCAGGTATTTGCCACCAGGCCTGATGGTCTGAGTTTAATCTCTGTGACCCACAAGTTGTCCTCTGACCCTCACATGCCTACCATGGCAATCATATACCCACCCCCACAGACACACACAGACACACACAGACACACAAACATACACACACACTCATGTCTGACACACTAAATAAACAAATAAACCCTCAAATAGCCCTCTAGGTAAAGGCTATATGAATCCCAGTATTATCTTTCTGCTGCTATGTAAAGCAATGCCACTCATGGTTTTCATGGTGCATTTCTTTCAGCCATGTTATAAGAAAAAGCTTTGTGCCACTGGAAGCCAAACCCCTCCCCTCCCCCATCCTTCCACATTTTCCAAACGCCCTTTGCCTCTTCTCCCAACCCAGCTCCTCCGAACAGCAGTCTCGTTTTCGCAAGCGATTTCACGATTGTTTCTGTCTCCTTTAAAACTTTAAAAACGAGCTTCTCCTTTGACCGTCGAGTTCTCCGCTCACCACAGAAGTTTTGCCAGTTGTTCTCCCTGACAGCTCCACTCTCCTCCTGCCTGCCACGTAAGGGCCGATTGTCGTACAACTCCTGTCATGCAGTCCACTGATACCGCACGGAACAGACATAGCGTCACTCCTTTGCTGAGACATCCACCGCTGCATATGGCGCCATTTACCGTTAGCTGACTTTACAGCCTCCATATTAATAAGAACTCCTTTCTTCCTCCCAGTGTGGCATCCTCTCTCTCCTTTGAACTGCACCTCTGCAGGAGTCCTAGTCTTGGTTCAGGAACTCCGACTTGATTTCATTTAGCACAACTCCAGATTTGTCCTTAAAAGCACCGTGAAGCGACACACTAGTCCTAGACAAATGGAGACTGCTCTTAGCCCGCGACTGCTGTGTTGTACTCATGAGGCTAAGTGGTTGGTATGGCAGAGTGAATCAAACAGTACCTGGCTTCCCAGACCTATGGGAGTCACACACCCTTCTAATATGACATTTAATTTTGTAAGTGCAAGTCAAGGAACTATGAAGAGTCAGAGAGTTTCTTGATAGGAAGTGAGCAGAACAGCGTGGAGGCAGAAAAAGTGTAGCGTACCATTGTATGGACAGACGTAGGCTTCCATGAAAGGGCTAGATTACATTAACGTTAGAAGACAGAATTCAGCATTTGATCAGGGACTCCATCCAGTCCTTTGGCCTCACTTTCTTTGTGTATCATATTTGCAAGTGAGGCAGATGAGAGGTGATGGATGTATTCTAAAATGATATATTAAAACGCCAGAGTCATGGTTGTCTGGCTCTCTAATTTGGGATTTATATGGAGACAAATGACACCGTGGATTAGGAACGGCTGCCTCGTCTGCACTAAGCCTGACTATAAAGGTGAGTCGGAGTCTGGTGTAGCACTTACTGCCTGACTTCTCTTTCTGGTATCTTCCTACACGCGGCCAGTCTCCAACATCGTCTCCGCTCTTTCCCCCAGTCACACTGCTTGCAAGGTCCGGTGAGGTCTTCCCCTCTCCAGCTCCCTTCCATACTCTACCACCTTCCCATTCCATCATCTTTTCAAAGATCCACTGCTCTCCAAATTCTCATGTAAGCAGTCCCAGCTCCCTGGGCTGGTCCACAGCTTGAAGACACTTGTTTATTTTCAAGAAAGAAAACATAATTAAATTTGTGATCTTTTGATTGTATTCTGTTTTTGTAGTAAGAAACATTACTGCTCATCAATGGGCCCATTTTTAAGTTACAGAACTTTGAATATCTCAGTCTCTTAGTTGTTCATAATTTAGTTGACACGGGGAGGAACACCTTACGAGATGCCTGGCTTGTTTGCCTCTTGTTGGCCTGCCTTCCTTCCTTCCTTCCTTCCTTCCTAAGTGACAGTGACATAGAGAGTAAATG
This sequence comes from Apodemus sylvaticus, assembly GCF_947179515.1. Lineage (NCBI taxonomy): Eukaryota > Metazoa > Chordata > Mammalia > Rodentia > Muridae > Apodemus > Apodemus sylvaticus. Next base: position 8,446,413 of record NC_067480.1, read on the forward strand.
ACCTTTAGGAGATTAGAGGATGCCTTTCTTCGATATCTGAAATGTGTATACACTTTCTCTTTCTCTCTTAGCCTTTCTATTACTTTTCTTACCTTGTGGTCTTTTCTTTCCCTGTGAGTGAACGTGTGAGTTAGAAAGAGCAGCCCTTGTCTGATCGGGTGTGTGTCAGGTGTGCGCATGTGTAGGTCGCCTGGAGCTTTACCTACTTTGTTGCTTGTCAGGTGTGTAACACTAGGGAACTTCTGAAACAATTTGCATTCATGTGTTTCACACACACACACACACACACACACACACACACACACACATATGTGCTAAATATAAGTGTCAGGCCTGTATAACATAAGTATAGCACAGACTAGAATCCAGACATAGTTGGGACTCCAGTTTATGTCAATTAAAATAATAATAATTATTATTCTTTTGTTTGTTTGTTTTGTTCAAGGCAGGGTCTCACTGTGTAGCCCTGGCTGTCCTGGAACTCACTATTGAGACCAGGCTGGCCTTAAATCCACAGAGACTTGTCTGCTTTTGCCTCCCGAGTGCTGGGATTAAAGACTTGAACCATTATGTCTGGGTTTTTAAAATAGTAATTATTCTTATTGAAGTTTTGGGTTTTAAAAACCTATTATCTCTTTTTGCAAAAATGTATTCTTCTTTTTCTTTAGAAAATTTAAGGTTTTCCCAAAGGCCCAGTTTTCCCCCCATATTATTCTTTAACTAAATTTAGTTTATCTCTCTTCTGAGGACTGTATTATTATTTTATTATTCAAATTTATTTTCCAGTCTCTACCTAAATCAGAATTATCGATGCTAAGCATCACCATATAAAATATAGCCTAGCTAGGTACAAGGAGTAATTGAAGAATAAATGACATTATTTTAATCTTGAGAGTAGAACTTAATATAGCTAAATTTCTAACTATTTTGTGGTGTTTGGGTTGGAGAGTGTCCTACATTTCAATTTCTCTAGATTAATAGCATTAATTACCAATGTGAATAAAATTGAATTTGTCTTTTTTCATGCGTAAGACAGTATATTTTCAAAAACTGTTATCTTCTTCCTCCTTCTCCTCCTCCATCGCCGTTGTCATCACTGTCATCATCACCCCTGCAGGTGATAAGGTGATCTGGACTGGATACTATGGCGTAGTGTATAACATGGTGAAGATGTCATGGGAGCTTCAAGGTGATGAGGAACAGGATGGACTTAGAAACATGATATGGCAAACACTGCAAAAGATAAAGGATTACGAGGAAGACCCACGAATCCAATGCGCATTAGTTATAGCCCAGGTAAGCCCCCAAACCTGTTGAAGCATTTAGTATAAGCAGAATTAAGTAAACTTGGCCAAAACCAACTAAAACAACCCAAGAAGAGACCAATTCAAACATTGATTTTGGTCCGTCAATACAGTGAAGAGTTCTCACAGACCTGTAGTAGGCACATCACTGAAGTTACCAACCCACAGTTTCTCCCCTCTTTTCAGAAAAATATGGTGTGGTAGCTCAGTAAGTGATAACGTTTCAGGAGCACTCCATGGACTTCTGACTCCAGGGTTCCTTCTGATAAGGGAGGTGGGCTGGATGGATGTAGCAGTCTACAAGGAGTAGTCAGAGAGGTCAGCTGTCCTCCATGGCCTCTTAGAGTTTGTAGAACATCTGTCCAGGCCCTTCTAGCTCTTGAGTCTTCACGGAGAAGCCACATGCTACTTGGCCTCTTTGCCCTGCAGATTTTTAATATTCCTGTGTGTGTATCTAGTATTTTGATCATTATGTGTTGTGGATAGTTTCTTTTTCGGTCCTGTCTATTTGGTGTTCTGTATGCTTCTTGCACCTCAGAAGGCTTAGGGAAATTCTCTTCTATGATTTAGTTGAAAGTCATTTCTGCACACTTGGCCTCAATTTCGCCCCTTTCTGTTCCTATGATTTGCTCTTTTATAGAGTCCAAGATTTCCTAGATGTTTTGTGCTTAGACTTTTGTTGAATATTTCCTTTGACTATGCTGTCCATTTCTCTCTCTCTCGTCTTCTGTCTTTGGGATGCTTTCTTCTATGTCTTGTGCTCTTCTAGTGAGGTTTACCTCAGGCTTCTTAGTTCCAGTTTTATCTCAGCATCTGCTTTCTTTAATAATTCTATTTCTGCTTTCAGGCCTTGAACACATACAAATATTCCCACAGCCCACACACTGCGCTCCCTCAATCCCATACACTGCTCACATACAGAAGTTGCTTCTAGATGGGTTATAAGGCATGAAGCAACATTTAGGGGAAAATTTAAGCTGTTTGCAAAAACAAAAATGAAAAAATATAAAAAAATAGAGTAATAGATGATCCAATAAAAACATAAAATTGATTAGTTCAGAAATTGTTCTTTGGAGCAAAGTAGACAATGTATAGAATAGGTACCAATGGGAAAAATAGAGAAGTATTCGTCATAAAAACTGGAGAGGTAAATGGAATGAAGCTCTAAGAATTGTAAAACAATTATTAGGCTTTTTTTTGTAAGTTTATGCCAAAATATTTGAAAGTACAGAGTGTGATGGTGGGTCTTAATGTCAACTTTGGTACAAATGACAATCACCGGAGTAGGGACCCACACCTGAAAGATTGTTCTGACTGGCTATTGCTGTTGCCTTGGGCTGCTTTCTAGAGATAGTAGGTAAGTCCCTATTGCTGAAGAAGACACCAGGAACTTTGTACAGAGGACTCTGAGGACCTGACTTAAAAGCCTTCTCCCTGTGGGTAACTTTTATAGTCCTGGAAAGTACTATGCAGCCTGCCAAGGAGAAACAACCAGTAGTCTTACCCAGCCTTGTAGCCACTGGACCACAACTATGCCTAGCAGGACAAGCTATTTGTAAGGGTACAGTAGTGGTTTTATATCACTAAGCAGCAACTCTTTAATTGGACTTAAGGCTAACTCAATGGGAACAGAATCATTCCTGATACTGGAAATAGCCAACTACTTGAGGCTAGTGAAATTGTGGATTTTAGATGAGGAACACTACCAGCATACTTCCTAACCACATTCTGAATACTTATCCTTAAACCCACAGTGTAGCTCCCAATTCTCACCAAAGTAGCTTCTCTTTGCAGTAGATGGAGATGACCATGACTGGTCAACCATGTGAGGCTTAGGCCCATGGGAAATACCTTCCACAAAATTCCTGTTCCTGGGACTCAGGGAATATCAGACATGAGGGGAAGAAAGGCTGTGTGAGCCAGAGGGCCAGAAAGTCTGACAGGGAAGCTCCACTCAATGATACTTCAAAAATATGGCCGTCTAAACAAGACCTAGACAACAATAACACCAGCAGACATGCTAACATGTAAAGGGGAAATCTCCAGGGGCTATCCTTAGACAACAAACCAAACCAAACCAAACCAAACCAAACCAAACCAAACCAAACCAAACCAACCAAACTAAAGCTAACCAAACCAGCAGCTAGAGGAGGAGGTTGAGAGCTATAGATGTCATCTTTCCCCAGGGATGAATCCCTCTTAATTGGTCATTCAGCACCAAGTGGTCAGCCCTGAAATCAAATACATACATGCAACATGAAATAGATCCAACAGGTTCTGTTTATCTGTTCACTCAAGTATGTATTTACACACCTGGATATTTACAAACACACACACACACACACACACACACACACACACACACACACACACATATATATATATACACACGAATTAGAGGGAAGGAAGTCAGAAATCCTATAGGGAGCAAGGAGTAAAGGGCATGGAAGGAGGTGGAGATAGGAAAATGAATGAGAGAAAACGAGTTGATTATATTTTAGTAATATTAAAAATAATCCATCCTTCAAGGCTATAAACACATTATTGAATTCTTAGGCCAGTCCAGAAATAACTGATCTACTACATATGACACGATGGCTTTGATGCTGCTGAGCAGTAATTGTTAACGATTAAAGACAAGCATGTAACTAATAAAGAAGAAAGCCCTGATCGCTATAATGGACGTGGGAAGGAGTGGGTGGTGCCTCCGGACTGGAGTCCAGATAAAAGGGGCGTGGCCAGAGGAGAGTCTTCACCTTAGGCTGGCTCAGTCTCCCCTTTGCACCAGGTTGACTCACGCTGACCCTCTCGCTGCTTATCCCTTTGCTGATGTCAGACTGGTGTTCCCAGGCTTCTGTCCTTCACCAAGGACATGCGCCTCTCCAGGAACCTTCCAGGTTCTTGACCCCAGATTGTGGCTGCTAAGGCACCCAGCCCCAGCGACCAGCAACCGATGGACTCTCAGCTTCCTCAGCGTGAAATACTTGTTACCATTTTAACGTGAACCCATCTAACAAGCTCTTATAATGTATGCTCATCTTATAGGTTACAGTCTTTTTGAGAACCCTGGCCAATCAAGTGGGAGAAAACAAAAATGATCAAATCGATTTAGTGTACGTAGGAGACCAAGATGAACGTATTCATTACCACATCATTTAACATGGTACTTAGTCATGACGACCTGTGCACTAGGGTGTGGCAGTTTTCCATTGGAAAAATGTCATCTAGTAAATGAAAAATGCAAAGAAGTCAGAATTCACTGCTGGAACAGCCACGAACAGAAACCAAACAAGTGTTTAAATTCCAACTTCATATAGTAGCTAGGACTGCAGCAAGTTAAAGCCCACGGCCTCAGTTCTTTCGGGTGCTCAGGGGCACTAACCTTGCTCACAGGAAGAGCCAGACTGGACACCCACAGAGAGAGAAAGCCCAGCACTGGCGGCACCGAGCCCCCAGGGCCCTGGTGGAACTAAAGGTCATTGGAGATGACGCCCTTGGGTGACCTGGGGTGTAATTATCTCTCAGTCTTTCTTTGAAAGTGAGGCCAGTAAGTCCTCAATGAATAGGCTGCCTGTGACTGTTGAGCTGATATTACAAAGCAAATATAATTTCTGCTAAACAAATAAATAAAAAAAAATTAAAAAGTTGTGTTTTAAAACTTCCAGTCTTTTATTGTTTCTAAAATGAACTACGAAAGAAGGGAACATTTATATTTAATATAAAAACTTAATATCGAATATTGATCAACTTCACACAAAGAAATTAAAGTTGGGAAATATCTCGACGGAACTGAAGATAGTCACGATACAAACGAAACCAACTAAGTTATTGTTTCTCCTGTGGGAGAAAATAACTTGTTTCAAGGTTCCAAAATGAAGGGCGGGGAAACCTAGCCAGTACTGGCCTGGCTCTTACAAGGATGAAATATTCTTAGCTTTGGACACAGCCGTGAATGAGGCTCTGCGAGCTAGCAGATCTCCTTGTGGCCACTCAGGTTTCCTTCTTCAGGTGGTCAGGGTAAGCAGCACGGATGGCGGCTCGGGCCCGAGGCACCACCCTAACAAGCTGCTAGAAGCTCACCTTGAGGAGGGAAATGGTCCCGTTTCAGGCTGTTTCCTTTAGAGGCATCGATAAGTGTACTGACAAACCCCTACAACTGGATCATATTTTGCGGGTGTTTTACAGTTTGCTTATAGCAACGAGGTAATCACCCACCCTCAGAAAGTGTCTAAATTTGCAGAATAAAAAGTTTGAGACATTTTGAAGTTACTGAGTCATTCTCCTGAAAATACAGACATGACACTGCAGTGTTAGGGTCCGAGAGTCGCTGAAGAAAGATACTGCAGACTGAAATAGTGTGTTGTGCAAAAGCAAAGAGTGTTTGTGCCTGCATGCAGGGGACCAATTCCATCAGGATGGAAGGACCCCGACTGAATTCACAGATTCAATCTTAAAGCCAAAAGGGGGAACATTTGGGGAGGGGTAGATGATCTATGTCTTGCTTGGTGGATTGTTTGATGTCCTCTCTTGGGGGCTGGTTGATGCTATGATTCAGACCAAGTGTTCTTGCTTCATGCCAGGGAGGGGGTACCTCTTGACCACTGGCTACATGTTTGGCTCTTAGGTTGTTCCAGTAACTGACTTGCCCAGTTCTGGGAAGCAGAAACTCAGGCCTGGTCTCCTGAACTGCTAGTTTGCAGCCTGACATGGAGGCCAATTCACTCCTTTAAGCAGTAACATGACATCTGCCTGATGGCAAACTTGCCAACAAGCCTGACACCCTGGCTGTTTGCAAAATGTGGTCATTTCTTCTTTACATCTTAATTTCAGTCAGGTTAATTTCTCATCATTTTAAATTATATATATATTTATTTCCCCTGTCATTGAAGTTTCTTGCTCTTTCTCAGGTTTAAATTAGTGATTAATTGTTTGATTTTGTAATTCATTATTATAGGCTTAACAAATGTTGACAGGTAGAAGGTCAGATGATTCAGAGTCTATGCTACACATTCTTAATAGAAAATGAAACTTTTAACTAATCAGCTTTTTAATCTTCAGTATGATGTGATTAATAATCTGTAGGAACTGTATAAGTTTAGGAAATATTTTCCCTCGTGGAAAAAAACCAGACAACTGACTGGCTGCTGGAGCTAAAATGTTTTACTTTCACAAGTTTGCTATTACACTCTACTTACATTTTATATATATATATATTGACCGAGAGCTCAGAGCGAACCAGCAAGAAGAAAAATCAACTGTAGTGACCACCACTACATCACCTAATAGTACCTCTACTGGGACCTGGGATGAAAATTCTCCATAGTTTCATATTCTCTGTGGACCTCACTCCTGACTTTGGATAGACTGTCTGGGGTGTAACAGGAATGGTGGTCAGTATTCCAGACAACTTTAATAGAGTCGGAAGCACATGCCTCTCCCGGACATTTATTCTTTTCTTTCCTGTCTGTTTCTATGACTCTTTTGATTAGGTCTACTGTTCTCTGATGTGCTATCTATTTTCCCTGCCACTTCAAATCTCAAATGGACGACCCCATAAGCCAGCTCATGTTTGTGTATTCTATTATTAGAGTTCTGTTTTTATGCATGTTTTCAGGGCCAATCATTTGATGTAAGATGTTCTTCTGTCTTCAACGTTTTAGTAAATATCTATAGATAATTTCATTTGAAATTCATAAGTCAATCAGGCATAGCAAATATTGCAGATACTAGATGATTCGAGCAAAGCCTCACACTCAGGTAGTGAGCAGACGGTTGCGACAGACGGTTGCGACAGTCACAAGTGCGTGTCATTGACACTTAGGCTGTAGAATGGTCTCACGTCTTTAAACCAGGAAATGATGGAGAGGCAGTCTTTTTTCAGAGAAAACTCTAAATTAGAAATTTCTGAAAGCAGCTATATTAATTTAGTATAAATTTAATTTATTATTCAATTGGTTCTAAATAATAAGTCATAAATATAACATGTATGTTGAAGACCAAAGGACAATCACTCTAGGCCTGCCTTATATCAAGGTTACTTAGAATCAGATAGAGCTGATTAAGTTAGTGAACAGAAAAAAATATGATCTCTAGACCCAAATCCTAAGATATCTAATGTATGAGGTATTCTTTAATTCATTTTGCATTTGATTACTATTAAGACAGTGCAAATGAAGGAAATGTTTCCTATAGGCTAATATAAATTTAAAGATAGCAAAAACCCCTCCCCGGCTTCCTCCTCAGCCTACTGTTACCTGTGTGCACCAGCTGGCTCTGTCTTGGCCACCCAGAGCCCCGGCACAGCGATTAGTGAGGATGAACCAGGGCGTGTTCTAGGTTTATTTTGTATGCCTCATTGCTATGCTGAGGACTCGAAAAAGATATTTGTTCCTCAAGGCTGATTATGGATAGAATGACAGACTTGCTAAAGATGTCATGAAAGGGATGGAGGGCGATCTCGTTGTGGCCTTCCGTGTGCTCAGGGGGAGCTATGCATTCTTTACTAACCGGCTGCATTGCCCAGATCACTGAATAGAAACAATGATAGAAGCATTCCTATGACTATAGAAAGAGTCTTGATGACATCATAGTCGACACTGGGAAAACAACAGGAGCTTCGCTCTTCTGGGGCAAGTGCATCACCTCCCCTGTGTTAATTGTCCCAAATGGGCTGGTGAAAACGACCTCTCAAAGTGTTGGCTACAGGCAAAGCTTTGTTGGTTCTGAAATTCCAGACAAGTTTGTTGTTGGCTGTGCCCCTGACTGTAAGAGGATGTCAGGGACTTGAATCACGTTTGTGTCATTAGGGAAACCGGAAAAGGCACGTACAAGCCTGTGTTGAGAGTTTATTTTAAGTCTGCAAACACGAGGCATCCCACTGACGTTGCCAGCAACACTATGTAGCGTTCTGTTTCCGTGCCGTCTGCTTCATAAAGCTTTTTGCATGAGTGTTGTAAGAATTTCACGTTGGATAATTTTAGAAAGGTCAGTTGCCGAATTCTTGAACTTTTGATTTGCACTTTGAGCCTATAGGCAGATGATCCGTTCCCTCTTGTGGATTATCATTCAACTTATGAATAAAACAAATCTTTTAAAATTATCATTATTAAATAATGATACTGATATTGTATCCATAAGAAACATTTAAAGAGATGTATTAGAGTTTTTATTGGCATTTGAATTTTTATTTATCCAGGAAAGACCAGATCAGATTGAATATTGTTAATTATGCCAGTGTGCATTTAGAGCAGACTGAAGCAGCCAGTCTCATATCAACATCAGCATCTGAGAGCTTTTGCTTAGTTGAATAAACCCATGTTTCAGCAGTGGATTGGCTATATTGTGCCACTTGGATTATTTCAAGGAAGTTTTTTGAGACAGTTTGCGTGTGTGTGTGTGTGTGTGTGTGTGTGTGTGTGTGTGTGCATAGTCCTGCCTGTCTTGGAACTCACTCTGAAGACCAGGCTGGCTTTGAATTGAGAGACAAGCCAGAAATCTATGTGTCTCTGCTTCCTGAGTGCTAGAATTTAAGGCTTACACCATCATTGCCCAGTTCTTTTTAAAACTGCAAATAAATTCTAAAAATTCAATATTAAGAATTTGAAAATACACCTACCGAGTCCTTATTAAACCTATTTTTACTTAATATGAGAATGTAAAGTAGCCTGAAACAGTGATCCAAGCAAACAAAAATGCAGCAGACATAGTCTTCAAACATATATCAATAACTTAAATATGGGTAGCACCATCAAAACACATCGCACATTCTAGACACTCACATAGATACTATTTTATATCAGTGAGAAATAAACGATTGCTATCTTTAACTAGTTTTTGAGCTGTGACCTTAGGTTATGACTGTAGTCAGTGGGGGAAGGTGGCTGGGAAGGTGGCTGAGACCACTTCACAGGTGATGAACAGCCTCGAGACAGTCGCCCCTGCACGCGCACAGTGTGGAAAGAAGTTTGGATTGTGCAGTAGTAGGAAGTAATTTAAAGGGACATTTACAATAGCAGAGTAGATGTTTGATCGGTTTCATAAAAATAAGGAATCTAAATGGATTTCAGATTTGTTTGTTTGAAGAGAAAGCAATTTGTTTGAAGAGAGCTATCATCATTGAATTTTAGTTGTTTGGTTACTTTGTAGTGTAGAATTGGCACACAAAATTTCATATGTATGTATATATATATATGTATATAATATTGAATTACTGTTATGGAAATTGTGGTATACAGTGGTTGCTTACATTTTATTTGAGACTCTTGTCTTTGCATAACTTTCCTATTCTAAGTCTTGACCACATGACTTGATTTGGATAATGACACATTTTGTGTAAGCTGAAGTTTGACAGAGGCATACAAAGTGAAGTCTTTTCTGTCTTCTCCTGGAACTCTGTAACTGTCATGTCCCAAACCTCATTATTCAATAGAAGATGAAATAAAACCTGGCACCAAGCAGAGCCTCCCTCGCTCACCCCCTTCCTTCCCTGAGACTGGCCCATCTCATCTCCTTAGAACGACGACAGGGAGGTGAGTCTGATAAAACTCAGTATCCCTCTGCTGCTCCCAGCTTAAACTACCGGCCTCAAAACGATGAGTTAAGCAAATGGTTGTGTGTTAGGTTGTGCTTAGGTTGTGTATAGGTTCACTATACAGTGAGTTTTGAGTTTGAGAGCTACATAATAGGATTTTATTTTAACACACTATTGGTGTTAGTTTTGGTTTGCCTAAGTTAAACCTTGCTTGAGACAAGGTTTGAATATGGTCAGACTGGCCTCAAACTTGCTTTATATTAGAGGTTAGCCTTGAATTCCTGGCTGCCTCTACCTCTGAAGCAGTAACATAATGTGCATGCTCTACCGGTTCAATCTTCTCATTAAAAATAAAAGGTAGAAATAGTATTATTAAAACTGGCAAAGCACTTACTGTGTGTCCTATATTTGCCTTAATTATCAGATTGGCATAAAATTGTAACATGCACTATTCTTACCTTTATTTTACAGATGTGGAAATTAAAAATTTAAATAAGGATTCATATTTTCTCTAAGATTAGCTAACTTGCTTTTAAATAAATGATTACCCATACTGCTTGAAATCATACCTATATTATACTCTGACTTCCCTCCTCTACTGAATTCTTTTAAAAAAGTCTTGAGTGGGTTGTGCTGGAGCATTGCATATACATGTGGAGCAAGTGACAAGGAACAAGCCAGTAAGCAGCACCCCTCCGTGGCCTCTGAATCCACTCCTGCCTCTGCCCTGCTTGAATTCCTGTCCTGACTTCCTTAGATGATTGTCATAGTTTGAATATGCTTGGCTCTGGGCGTGGCGCTATTTGGAGGTGAGGCCTTGTTGGAGTAGGTTTGTTGTTGTGGGTGTGGGCTTTAAAACCCTCATCCTAGATGTCTGGAAGCCAGTATTCTGCTAGCAGCCTACAGATTAAGATGTAGAACTCTCAGCTCCTCCTGCACCATGCCTGCCTGGATGCTGCCATGCTCCCACCTTGATGATAATGGACTGAACTTCTAAACCCGTAAGCCAGCCCCAAATATATGTTGTTCTTTATAAGACTTGCCTTGATCATGATGTCTGTTCACAGCAGTCAAGCCCTAAGACAATGAGGAACAGTGATGTAGAAGTGTAAGCCAAATAAACCCTTTCCTCCCCACGTTGCTTTCCTCTGAACGTTGCTTTTCATTGTGGTGTTCCATCCAGAAATAGCAACCCTAACTACGAGGAAATGGACAGAAGATTATGGGGGGTGTTACAGTGATGTACCTGACCATGTTCTGGGGAGGACTGTGGAAGGACTTTGCAAATTTGGGCTGGAAAAGCCATTGAGAGCAGAGAGCTCAGCAGGTGGTTCTGAAGGAGCTTGGGGACTAGGAATGTTGAGGGCAGCACAGATGATGGAGGCCTGGCTTGTGGGGTTTCAGAGAGAAGTCTGAGGCTCTTACAAGTTCTATGGGGGCCATTCGCAGTTTTGAATTAAAAATCTGTGGTTCTTCTCATATGGGCTGAGGAAGTCAGCTGTAACTGAGGAGAAACCAGAAGTTAAATGAAACCATTGCTCTGCTGGGACGGCTGATGCTGGTCAGCTGAAGCTGAGAAGTTAGCAGGAATAGAGGAAAGACCAGCACCACTGAGCCGAACTCTGGGAAGCGTTTCCTCAGTTTCAGCACACAGATGCCGCATTCCAGAGATGGTCAAGGCTGTACCTCCCGCCAGCAGATGAACTTGATCACGTATAAGAGTCTCCCAGGTGGTACTGGTTTTGCAGACGTAAAAGTGCTATGTAGAGCAGTTGGGTCTTGGCACCGTGAGAGACGACTGGCGAAGGTGTACCTTTAGTAGCAGTTGAAGCCCAGGTCTGGAGAGGTCATGTAGAGCGTTGAGAATTGATATCATGAAGAGAGCCCAGGAGAGGCTAGGTCAAAGCACAGCCCAGTTGCAACAAGAAACCCCAGAATCTTTGAGATGCCACGCCATGGGGCAGGAACAAGGGCAGCAGCAGGAGCTGTAGAGTGGGGTCGCCCTGAGCCCGCGGACAGGCTGCGTGTGCTGCCGCCCACCCCGAGGAGTCCAGAGGATGGCGAGTGAATCTAGGAAGTCTAAGGCTGAGCTTTAAATGACTGGAGTTGGTTTTATTTTGTTTAGGTGGTGACTAAACCCCAGATGTGCCCTGGGGTTTTTCCTCTTAGAATAAGAAAGTATTTAACTTATTGCGATTTTTACAAGAGTATACAGTTGAAAGACTTTGAACTCTTAAAGAGATTTTGAAGTTTATTATAGAGACTTTGGATCTAAAAGATAATTTTGATTTTTCCCCCCAAAAGACTGAATTTAAAGTACTGGAATTTGTAAAAATTGTAGGAATTTTAAGTTTGTAATATAGTTTATATTGCATATATTTATCTGTCTATATCTATCTATCTATCTATCTATCTATCTATCTTTCTATCTATCTATCTTTCTATGGGACCTAAGGAGCTGAAGAGGTTTGTAGCCCCATAGGAGAAATAATAATATGTATCAACCAGTACCCCCAGAACTCCCAGGGACTAAACCACCAACCAAAGAGTACATATGGAGGGACCCATGGCTCCAGCTACATATATAGCAGAGGATGGACTTTTCAGACATCAGTGAGAGGAGAGGCCATTGGTTCTGTGAAGGCTCGATGCCCCAGTGTAGGGGAATACAAGTCAGAAAATGGGGGAGGGTCACCAGGGGGGGATGGGATAGGGAGTATTCGGAGGGGTAACAAGGAGAGGGAATACCATTTGAAATGTAAATAAAGCAAATATTTAATAAAAGAAAAAAGTTTATATTACTTATTTATGTTAATATAGCTTGAGGATGAACAAAATAGGAAAGGTTATTGTTAAATAGTGCCCGTCAGCAGCACTCGCCCCCACCCCACGGCTTCTGCATCAGTTCCTGCCTCTAGGTTCCTGCCCTGCTTTAGTTCTCACCTAATTTCCTTTAATGATGAACAGTGGTGTGGAAGTATAAGCAAAACAAATACCTTCCTCCACAAGTTGCTTTTGGTCTCGATGTTTAATCACAGCAATAGTAACCCCAAGGCAGTGAAATACTCAGTCCTCTGTGTGGGTGGTGGGATAGCTGGTCCTCTGAGTGGGGAGTGGGATAGCTGGTCCTCTGTGTGGGTGGTGGGATAGCTGGTCCTCTGTGTGGGTGGTGGGATAGCTGGTCCTCTGTGTGGGTGGTGGGATACCTGGTCCTCTGTGTGGGTGGTGGGATAGCTGGTCCTCTGTGTGGGTGGTGGGATAGCTGGTCCTCTGTGTGGGTGGTGGGATAGCTGGTCCTCTGTGTGGGTGGTGGGATAGCTGGTCCTCTGTGTGGGTGGTGGGATACCTGGTCCTCTGTGTGGGTGGTGGGATAGCTGGTCCTCTGTGTGGGTGGTGGGATAGCTGGTCCTCTGTGTGGGTGATGGGATACCTGGTCCTCTGTGTGGGTGGTGGGATACCTGGTCCTCTGTGTGGGTGGTGGGATACCTGGTCCTCTGTGTGGGTGGTGGGATACCTGGTCCTCTGTGTGGGTGGTGGGATAGCTGGTCCTCTGTGTGGGTGGTGGGATAGCTGGTCCTCTGTGTGGGTGGTGGGATAGCTGGTCCTCTGTGTGGAATAAATATGTTTTCTTTTTAATACAAAGATGGTTATTTTTCTACCTTTTTGCCATCTGGATTTCCTTCACTTGTGAATTAGTAATTAAAAAGCATTTTCCCCTCAAGTTGTCTATGTACTGTTCAGCCATCTTTACAAACCCATATACTTCTTTCCAAATGGCTACCGAACACTATTTCTTATTACCTCACGGTTTCTACTGTTTCAATTTTCCCCCTGTGATCTCCACGTACCTCTAGGCATTGTGGCTTCTGTCTTGTTTTTTTTTCTCTTCTCCTTCCTCCTCCTTCCCCCTCCTCCTGTTCCTCTTCCCCCTCCTCCTCCTCCTCCTCTTCCCCCTCCTCCTGCTCCTCTTCTTGTTTAGCACTTTCTTTCTTTCTGGTATTAAACCATGATGCAGTATATGGTTTTAATATTTCATCCACTGTGCTTTCTGACACTGTAGCCTTGTGTCTAGCCTCACTTTTTGTTGAAATACAAAGTAAAGATACAAAGATTAAAAATGTTTAGCTCTGACACATGGAATGTGAACACCTAAGAAGTGAGTGTTTAATGAAATACTTAAAAGATTAAGGCTTCATACATCTATCGCTCCTAATCACACCACTCTCCTTACAGCAAGGCACCAACCCCAATCTCTAGGTCTTGTTAATGTGAGCAGATTCATATATCACACAACTAGCTTTGGTCTGTGCCAGCTAATATGTTTCCCAGATCATTAACATCCCGTGTAACAGTTTAGATGGTGGCTCAGCCCTTCATCCCATTAACGTATAATTTATCTATCATATTTCCTGTTGGCAGAGATGCACGATGCCCCTGTGTCAGATTATCCTACCATAGGCTGGCCCGTACATGTCATTCCGTGCAAAATTTCTCGTCTCCTATAAATAAAATAGCTGATACTTATTTAACTTTTATTTTTAAAACCACGATAGGCATTAGATATCATTATGGTGTTTTCAAAACGTGTTTTCATAGTTGCTTCCCCTCCCTTATGCTCTGCCCCTTCCTCTTGGGTCCCCTGCTTGAAACCTGAACTTCAGTCTCCTTCCTGGTTTGGTGGTCACATACATTTGTGATTCTTCCTTGGCACCTGGCTTTACCTTCTTTTGGTTTCCTTTCTAGTTCTGTAGGCTGCACACACTTATGCCCCTCCATATACATACGTACAAGCCAGGATCTGCCTGTGAGAGAGAAACTGTGGTTTTTTTATGTTTTTATGAATTTGGATCATTTAATATTACCCGTTCCAGATGCATCCGTTTCCCCCAAAATGTCGTAATTCTGATTGTCCCTTATACAAATGCTGATATTTGAAGTTTTTTTTTGTTATGCAGAAACTGAAATTTTACATTGATTGACTAGAACTGGGTACTGAAGAGCGAAATGACATGGTCCTAAGAAAGATGAGCCACCGGTAGATAATGCAGAAAGCTTCCCCACATGTATGGCAGCTTGGGCTGATTCACCTCTGCTGTGGGTTGGGATCTGAATTACACATGTGCACGTGTTTCAGGTTGTGACTCGATGACGCACACCTGCAGGTAGTGTGATTCGGTGGCAGAGACTTTTGTAGGTTCCTGCTTATCTCAGGCTTAATTTTTCAATCTAATTTTTAAATGGTGCCTTAGTTCCCTCGACCACTGTGTGATAAGAACACTTCAATGAAGACAACTTAGAGATGAAAGGCTTAGCTCATGATTCCTGGTGATAGCCCATCGCAGCAGAGACGGGCCGACAGGGGCTTGAGAGAACTGGTCACATGGTGTCAAAAACAAGTGAATGCATGCTAGTATTCAGCTCCCTTTCCTTCTTATACAGTCCACACCCCAAATACACAGACCGGTGCTACCCACCTTCAGGCTGTACCTTTAACATTGATGAACACAATCAAGACAATCCCTCACAGATGTGCTCACAGGCCAACAGAATCTAGACAATCCCTCACTGAGACAGATGATTCTAGGGTATATAAAACCAACAGCTTTATATAAAACAGTCACATGGGCTGAGCTTCCCATACTGGCACAGATAAGATGCAAATGCTTACAATTGCTTTATTATTAATTCAGTGTTTTTTCTTGCCTCATTCTCATGCCTTTCTTTGGTCACAAAAGGTTTTTCATGGTACTTGAAAAAGTACAAGTTCTAGGAGAAATAGTTTCTAAGCTAAGTTCTTAAAAATTCCCATACTGGTTTGCAGACCCATAGAAGGAACAATAATATGAATCAACCAGACCCCCGTGCCCCCAGGGACTAAACAACCAACCAAAGAATACACATGGAGGGACCCATGGCTCCAGTTGCATATGTAGCAGAGCATGGGCTTGTCGGTCCGCCCTTGGTCCTGGGAAGGCTCGATGACCCAGTGTAGGGGAATGCCAGGACAGGGAAGTGCGGTGGGTGGGTTGGTGAGCAGGGGGAGGAGGGATGGGTTGGGGTTATCAGAGGGGAAACTAGGAATGTAAATAAAGAAAATGTTTAATAACAAACAAAGAAAAATTCCCATACTTACTCTTCAGCCAACCCAAGTAGCTGGCCGAGGACCTCTGAGCATCGCTGGTGGCCCCAACTTCTGTCTCTCTCTGCTCCTGGTATTGCTATTGCTATGTGGAATTTGGGGTTCTTGAATTCCAGAGCCGATGAATGGTCTTACCTGTCTGTGCCATCTTCTCAGTTAAGCAGCATATACCGTTTATATTTTCATATCCTTCTTTCTTAATACAGTTGATACAATCACAGCAAGACAGCTACTTGCCAAGTGTCACACTGACAAGTAAGGCAAATCCAAAATCAGGCTCTGGAAACTGAGTGCACTCCACCCATAGGTTACTGTGCCGAATGCTTTGGCTACATTAAAACAATGTCTTTAAACCGGATTGGATGGGAATATCTTCTAAGCCAGTGGCCTTCATTTTTACTGTAAAACATGAACATCCCAGGACGAACCTCTCTCTCATTTCTTCCTTTGACACCCTGCTGCCTGCATTCATTTGCAATAAAGCCTTCAGGGTTTAGCTGTCCATTCTGATGTACGCATCCTCCTTTCATAACTTGCTTATTCACACGCTCCACAGGACCATCTTGTGCATCCTCTCTGATGCCTCTTTGGATGGTGATATAAACTGTCTACAAGATGTTCATGACTGAAGTGTGTCTATTTTCAGCTGTTGCCTTACTGCTCCATGTGAGTGTGGAACATTAAAAACACCTGTACAGTGAGGGCTCACGACTTATGAAAACCCGCCGAAGTTAAAAATGTATTACACTCTCATTTTGGGTACTGCTGGTGACTGTGTCTACAACACAAGCTTTGCTCCTTCTGTCCTCCTCTCTTGCTTCTCCAATCACAGGTCATGCCACATACTACTGTAACTTACAGGGAGTGAAGAGAAGCTTTTATTATGATGTTCTGAGAATCATGTGGGGAAGGTGTGCATTAGAATGCTTACAGAGGTAAATAGAAATTTTCTCATGCATTAAAATCAAATGTGCATTTTGTATGGTAGATTTTTAAATTTAATGAAGAATTTTTTAAATTTAATACTTCAATTCATCTTCAACACTGATAAATCCATTGCTAACTATACTAGATACCACCATGCTGTGTGTGTGTATGTATGTATGTATGTATATATATTTTTTAATCCATAATAACATTCTACCATCAGTAATCTCATTATATCTGTTCATAATATTGAATACTTTCAAAAGTTTGAGGAGAGGTGAAATATCTAACAAGAGTATTTGAGATGAAAATCAATTCTAAATAGATCCCTAAACACGAGTCCTTTTGTGCAACGAAGTGAATATAAAGCCAATATAAAGAAAATCCTGTCAGAGCAGCCTAATAGGCAAATGCTAATTAACGTGTCCTGGTTGAAATGTTTCCAGAAAGACTCATGTTAAGGGGGGCTGTTCCGTGCTGGCGAGTCAACAGCTTATGTTGACACATTCAGGAGAAGCCATCTCGTCCAAAGGCTTTCTGCCATCTGCTACACGACCTGGAACATCAGAGAGAAATATACATAGTTCCAATGAATGTGTGACTTTATTCAGGGTGTCTTTGACTCATCAGCTAAAACCCCCTTGTGGCTATAATTCAACAGCAAGATTGTTAGAAATAAAATGGTTTTTCTACTTTGAGGAGTCTCCACAGTCAGAGCGCTGCCTGTTGGGCAGAAGGGACATCCATCAGTCTCTCTGCCTTTCAGTGCCCGCCTGTCTCCTCCTTCACGCCCGACTTGTATTTGACATAAATGGGAACGCTGCATGTGGAAGGGTAGATATGTATTTGGAAATGTGTTCTCCTTAGATTCTTAGCAACCAAGTGCTGAAGTCACAGCGCCATGTTTAAGGCAGCACGCATGCTCACAGCCTGGACTGCGCATGGGCACAACAAAATACTAAGCAATCTCATCCACCTCTTCTATTAAGCTCCATAGCCCTCCTACCGTAGTGGCTGTCAGTGTCATGCCCTGTCAGTGAGCATTACTCAAAGTCTCTGATGCTTGTTCTATCTCATGCTTTGTTTCTGAAAGTAAGTGTAAGGGAAGGGCTGACAACGGAGGTTCGAGGTCAGAAAGAGCTAGACAACAGGGTCGACTTTCGTGTTTAACATTTACAAGATCCCTTGAACAAGTTGTTACATCTTCAACTCAGCGGTTGGGAAAAATGTGCAGAGAGACTGAAAAACTTGCAGAAAACCACATAACTTGTGACTGGGAAACATAATGTTCTTACTCAGTCCTTTCTTTAGCCCTGTTCATCAGTCTGTCTAAAACGTTAGTGTTCCTACAGGGGTAGAGCCAGTCCACATTTGCAACACTGTCTAAAGTAATGAAAAAAAAAAAAAAACCGATGTCCTCATGACCAGACTTATTATTAATGAGTAACAGAATTACTCGCTCTGTTCCTTTGTGTGATTAGGATTCCTATGGAAAATAACAAGCATCAAACTTGGAAAAAATGTTTTGCAAAGCAAGTAAAATTTCAGCTCTAATATAAGAAAACGTAGCGCTATCTTCCATAAACCAGTAATTTGAGTTAGCTCAGATTTTATTGTGTGTTCTGCATTTCTTCAATCGTTGATTCAAAATTTGGGGCTCTGGAGAGCTTTTTTCCCCCTTTTGAATTTCTACTAGATCCCAGTTCCCTGGGAGACCTTCTGCTTGCCGGTTTATTATCTTCCCACCACCCTGCATTAATGCTAGCTTCACCATCTTTATCCCCACTACAAAATCAAAGGGCAGACATCTGTTCCTGCTTGTGGTAAGAATATGTGTGTAAGAACTCATCCTCAGGAATTCCACTCTGACAATTTTAATTCCAAGTTACCTCAACACTAAAAATTTGCCAGTTTCTCCAAACAGAACTAAATATTAACAATCCAATAATAAATGCAACTCTGACTCATTAAAGCTTTACATAGACATCACTGAAAAAACAGGGGCATTCAGTGAAAATGTAAATACTTGCAGAGTGCTTGAAGGTGAGGACTGAGACATGGCACTCAGGCAAGATAATAGTAAGAACAAGTAGGAATCTAGTTTAAGAGATGGTTATTAATACTTTTTTAAATATATGGACAAGAACTAAAGACTTAAGTTTGTGCATAGGTGGCATTTAAATGTCTGATGTGTGGCTTGTTAGAAGGAAGGTGAATCCAGACAAGACTGTTATAAGCATGGTCTCATCTGGGAAACTTTCTAGCACACAGGTCACTTAGGGACAAAATTGACTTTGAGAAGCCAAAGGCTGGGCCAAGTATTTCAAATTTGGGTGTGGGAACAGATTCTAGGCAGTCATCTCTAATGCATAAATGTTTATAGTTGCAATATCCTTTAGGTGGGTTTTTCCTTTGGGTATACTGTGACCTTCCCTATCTCTTCGGATTAATTTTTGTTTGAAGTTTACTTTGTCAGATCTTAAAATGGTTACACTGGCTTGCTTTAGATTGAAGTTCTAATTTATTTTTTGTTTGTTTTTGAGATCTAAATTTAATTACAACCTTTTCCCACACCCTTTCCTTCCTCCACCTCTCCTATATATCTCTTTTCACTCTCCTTCAAATTCATGGCCCCTTTATTTAATAATTGCTATTTTATGCATACGTATTCCTAAATACAGCCTGCCCTCCGAATAATGTCACTCATGTGTATGATTTCAGACTCAGCCATTTGATACTGAATAACAAATTGGTGCGCACTCCCTGGGGGAGACTATTTCTGCCTATCTCAGCATTCCTTAGCTGCCTGTAGTTCTTCACAGACGGTTGAGGCCTCATCTGCTCTGGTGTATCTGTTGCTGGTGCCTTTGCTCAGCTTATGTTTATGGATATAGCTTCTGCTGTTACTAGGAGACACAATGTCACAGCGTTCTTCCTGGTCCCCTGGCTCTTATAATCATAACCATCCTGCTCCACCTTCTACCATGTTCCCTGAGCCTTAGGTGTGGGATTTATAGATGTATCTGCTGGGACTGGGCTCCACAACACTGTATTCTCATTGGCTGTGGTTTCCCGTGGAGGGTCCCATCTGTTGCAAAAAGGAGCTTCTGTGATGACAGTTGAAGACTATACTTCTCCGTGTTTATAAGGACAAATGTCTAGGATGTAGCTAGAGATAAGAAAAGAGGTGCTGTAGGCTCTCCTGCAAGACCCACGTCTTTAGTATCAACGAGGAGTTGGGAAGGAGTCCGGTACCCAGCTTTCTGTTGTTTCTGTTGTTGTTGATATCCAGCTTTACATCTGTGGTGGTCAGATTGAGGACAAGATTTACAAGGTTTATTTTAATTTTCTTGTTTCTGTTGAGACTTGCTTTGTGTCTGAGTGTGTGGTAAATTTTGGACAAAGTTCCAAGAGATGCTGAGAAGGAAGTATGCTCTGTTTGGGTGAAATATTCTGTAAATACCTGTTAGGTCCATTTGATTTATGAAGTTATTAACTCCAGCATCTCTGTTTAGTTTATGTCTAGATGACTTGTCTATTGGTGAGAGAGGGGGTATTGAGGTCACTCACTATCAGTGTGTGAGGGTCAATGTGTGATTTGAACTGTAGTAGTGTTTCTTCTGGGGACCCTGTGTTTGGTGCATAAATGTTTAAAACTGCAATATCCTCTACCTGGCTTTTTCCCTTGAGTATATAGTGACCTTCCATATCTTTTCAGATTATTTTTTGTTTGAAATCTATTTTGTCAGATCTTAGAAGGGTTGCCCTGGCTTGCTTCTTGGGGTCCCTGGCTTGGAATATCTTTTCCTACCCTTCTTCTGGGACAATGCTCATCCTTGATGGTAGTGTGTCTTCTTGGATGCAGCAGGATGGATCTTGTTTTTGTATCCAGTGTTACTCTGCATTTTTATATTGGTGGAACTGAGGTGATTAATGTGTGCTGCCCACACACAGGTGTGCTTGTGGAGGTCAGAGGTCAGCTTGTAGGCATCCACTCTCTCCTCTACGTGGGTCTTCAAAAAGCCAAGTCAGACCAAGAAAATAAGCCTTTGAGTATTTCAAAACTTAGTTGTGGGACGGATGAAACATGTATTAGAGATTTTAAACAGTCTTTCACTTTGAATAGAATTTGCTGAAATGTGCCAGATATTTTATACCCTTTGCCATGGCTTTGGCATAGAGCATGAATTAGAATAATTTACATGCTTTGATATAATGTGGTACCTGATTAATATGCACGGTTTTCATGTTTTATGTGGCACTAAAGTAAAATTAGAAAACCAATGAATAAAAATCCTAAAACATATTCAACTGTAACTAAGTGCAAAACCATTGTTTCTACATTCCCTTTGATTTAAAGATCCACTCTATAGAAATGCCGTCTTCACTTTAATGGGGTTTTTAGTTATAAGCAGAGTAAAGAATATAATGAAGTATACAGTACTTCACGTGCTTTCTAACTTGATGAAACTTCTGTATGTCAAGTGCATTATATTTAAAATGTGAATTTTATCATCACATTGAAAATTACCTGTGAACTAATATATGTGTTCTTTTTGCTGAGTATTGCTTTTTTTTTAATTGGGGGAAGTTATCACAAAGGTTAATTTTACAAAGTTTTTACTACATTTATCTATGTGCTGCACACACACACAGGTCTGCTTGTGGAGGTCAGAGGACAGCTTGTAGACTGTAGACATCCATTCTCTCCTCCTCTATGTAGGTCCTGTGGCTCAACTCAGGTAATTGTGTTTGCGGCAAAAGCTTTTACCCGCAGAGCTCACGATTACTCTTGTTTAATAGAAAGAAGGTGCTGTTAGTCAAAGAAAACATACACATTGTCTTTTATTACATAGAGTTTTCTTTCAGTTGACCATATTCCAACTGCTCAGTTTGTTTTTGTTTGTTTTTTGTTTTTTGCCCCAACAGGCCGAATTAAATGACCCATCTGACCCTTTTGGCACAAAGGCCACACCAAACTCAGGAGAAGAAGTTTTCTCCAAGTACATCGGGTGGAGAATTGCTAACACTCTCTCCAGACTCTTTTTCCCCTCTCTGGACCTCATGGCTCTCCCTTCAAAGACGCAGGTGGAAAGAGACCTGCCAAGGAAACACATCATCAAAGAACAGCAGCCCGCAAAAAAGAGAGTCCTGCGTTTTATCTTAAAGTAAGTGAAACCGGGTTCATTGCTCTGTGGGGCAACAGTTCACAGGTACAGACGGCATAATTAGGGGCGCTTCACTTAACTCAGTTTCCCCCTTTCACTTCAGAAAGCAGTGGCCTTCTCAGGAATGATCTTTTCATGATTAGAATAGAATCGGCACATAATACAAATCAGTGTTAAGGGGATTCTTGTGTTGCAATACAAGGTAAAAAGAAAAAAAGAACTATATACACTGGATGTTTAAACATTTAAGACATTTTTAGACCTCATTGTAAATATACATGCATATCTACATATTTAATGTGTATTAAATTCATGTACCCAACACTCTTAAACAGTAATTATTTGGTAAATTGCAAGTATATGGGTAATATATTTTATGCCTCGAACACTTGTGAATGTCTTCAAATTTACTTCTAATTTTACTTCAGAATAAGTCTACTCTAAATTTACTTCTTAGGGAAATGTAGACAGGATAGATTGATATAGGTGAATAATTTTCAGTATGTATTTGACATGTCTTCAATGATATATTCAGGGTCTTAAGATGTTTACTACAAGTGTACTTCTATATTTTCCCTATTTCTACTCTCCTGATGTGTTAAAAAAATGAAGAATCTCATTGTGGATCTTTGCCAGGCGTATGATTTTCTTTAATATTCCTGTAAAGCTTTATTCTAGACAGGAAGGTTTTATTTATTTTTCAACCCAGCTCATTTAAAGAATATACCATATTATATATATTTTTGCTAATAATTTTGACAAACATCACAGAGGACTCATATGTATTAATATTTTTAACAATTCACTTTTTGATGTCTTAACCCTTCGTTGAGCAGGATATTTACTGAAGACTGATAATTGTTAGACTGTATTTCAAACTGATATTCTATGCACCTGATTCTTCTAATAGTACATATGCCATTTCTTCTCCATATTTCAGAAATGATGGTAGGATGACTTTTTTTGGGTCATTTTCCTGTACAATATTATTCTTATAGCTTGATCTGAGCAGAGTGAAAATGTCTAGCTGGTTCAGCTCACTGCTGATAATGTACCTATGAATTTAGATTTATTACGCCTTCTATTCACACTGCTGAGATGACTTTTCATAAGTATTTATCTTTATTTATTACTCAACTAAAGTAGTTCTGATTTTTTAAATGTCTACCAAATATTTAAAGAATACTGTTTTGCTTTCCCAAACAAGAGGCAACTGGATGCACGTATGATCATGGATTGGAAATGGCTGCCTGTGGTCTTTAGTAATGTTTGAACTTCTATATATTTCTCTTGATGGCTTCACTACTCAGTACTCTGCCTTGTCTTCAATATAAACTTTTCTTCATATTTAGCCTCTCACCGTTGTTCCTTCTGTGTGTTCCAGGCTGCGTGCAGTTTGAGAAGGTTAATTGGTAGAGACTCTCACTAAATTCTCTTAAGAGATTCGTTTTCTAGATACACAATTTTACTGAGCACAGAAGATTTAGTTTTCTTCCTTGGTTTTCATGCTTTTCCTTCCTTCTTTCCCTCAGGTATTTGTTATTTTGGTTTCTCTCTGAAAATAGATTAGCGTCCTGGATGTGGGCCTCTCTTTCTCCCTGAGCACCCTGGGTGTGGGCCTTTCTCCCTGAGCACCCTGGGTGTGGGTCTCTCTTTCTCCCTGAGCACCCTGAGTGTGGGCCTCTCTTTCTCCCTGTCTTTACTCAGAATTTTCCTTTGTCTATCTGTTTTGTGACACTGGCTTTTGGACTACTTTTTTACACTCTTTAGTTGTATTTGTGAAAATCTGTTTGACCTGTTTATTTCAGTACAGTTACGGCACTATCTATCCATCCATCCATCATCTATTTTTCTATCTAACAGAATAACTATTGAGTAGTGAACTGTCACACAGAGCAAAACGCATTATTAAGGACAATGGATGAGGAAGATCTAGATGTTGTAAACACATCTATTCAATATTAGAACTTCTAAACATATGAAGCAAATATTGATGAACCAAATGACAGGAAGAGACAGAAACACAATGATAAGACATAGTTCAATATCCAGCATTCAGTAATAGACAGAAGTATCCCGTAGGTTGATATGAAGAAAATAGGTTTGAGTAATACCAGATCAAATACATCCAACAAATACATAAATACCTCTGCACCCAATCACAATAGAATTTAGTGATTTCTTTTCAATTGCCATGGAGCCTTTTCTGAGTTAATAATATGTCACAATTAATCTTTTTAAAAAAATCTAAGAAGAATAAGAAAATATCAAGTTTGTTTTTTTTCTCTCCCACTAACATAATGACTAGAAGCCAAAGTACAAATATTGGGGAGTTTATAAAAGTTTGAGAATTAAAACACTTTTAAGTAACAGTTGGTTCAAAAGGTGATTAGCACTTAGTTAAAAATAAAACCAGATTACAACACTTTGCAAGTTAGAGGGCGCTGGGGGAAGGGAAGGGCTTTTCTTCAGGGCCTGACAGTAAGTAAAGCGCTGGTAAGTTCTATGCGCTCTGTATTCCTGCGCACTCTGATTTCAGTGTAGGAAAAAAAATCTGAAAATGTACTTACAGGGAGAACTTGGAGCTTCCATGCTGAGGAATCATCTGCTGTGGATAATTTTTTAATGAACGTTTATCCTTTTTTTTTTTTAGCACAAAAACTGAAGACAGAAGTGGTTTGAGCTTAAAATTACTCAAAATTGTTGTCTTTTATACATTTATAAGCACACACATTTATTTAAATGATTTATAGAATTTCTTCCTCATGTAATTTTTTTCAAAAGGATATTGATCACTTTGGTCCTCTGTGTTAGGCTGGGGTGGGGTGCTTCTAAGTTAGTGGACCACACCGTTGGATGCCTGCTTTGTTTGCCCCTTGGCATTCTTTTTTAAATGGAAAAATATCATTATGACTCTTTGCTGATTCATACAAACTGCAGATGGAAACTGCATTCTATTACCCTTCCACTTCAAAGCACAGCGTTCTCCATTTTCTCTCCTGGTCAATAAAAGTATCTTAAGTGTAATTGAAGGCTGAAAATTTATAGCTCCAAAAAGTAAGTTAAAAAGAAACTTTCATCTCCAAATCATTTGTTTCTGAGTTTCTAAAGTCCATATTTTCTGTTTTCCACTGGACACAAGTGCCATCCATCAGAGAATCATCATGTCAAGCATTCCCTTGGGTGTACATTCCTCCAAAAAAGACCCTGAGATTTAGAAACATGATTAGTCCAGAGACCATGTTGATGTCTATGATCTGTAGTGGCACTGGCTGCTATGGGCAGGAAAGCTGCTTTGGCAGTGGTCTTTATAACTGCAGATTCGTAGCTGAGAATGAGAGACATCGAAGGCTTCTGTCATGACCTCTTCACTCCACTCCCCACAAAAAAAAAACAGTCCAGACAGGAAGCTATTGAAGAGAGCCCTTAAAAACCGTGCTAAAGATGCTGAAGTCCAGCTCCTCACAGTCGATGGCTTCTGGCGGGAGGGTGGGGAAGGACTCGGGTTTCTTCAAGGGGCTTTGACCATGCTCCAGTGTGTATACGGACAACACAAATAGGACTTGGTGGGCTGCTAGTTTGTTGAGGGGGATGCAAGGGTGGGAGGGTAAGCCTGGGAGGAATGGGAAGAGAGTGTGACCAAGGTGCATTGTATAAAATTCCCAAATAATCAGTAAAAAATATTATGTTGGGGAAAAATGTGATTTGTGTAAGGGTCCACAGCTGTTCACTCTGGAGTCTGGATTTAAAGATGTTCTGACTCCAATCCACCGAGCTCTTTTTCTTCTCTTTCCAGCAAATGCCGTTTGAATAAGAGGCGTGAGCAATTGTTAGAGAGCTTGTCTTCAGCCCACAACAAAACAAAACCCTTCCTTATGTTTCTTTTCAGTTTCTGCCTTTTGACTTTGAAAACATGACATCAGTTAGGACACACATCTTCAGTAAGCTCTGAACATCTCCAGTTTATTAACAGGGAATTAATGCCAAACAAGAAGCATTTTCTAATCACCACAATTCTTGCAAATCCAGTGGGAAATCTGATACATGGACAGTGAATTTAAAAAGAGAGTCCTGAGGATTGAATTGTGTTAATATCTTCTGGGTGTCACCCTGCTTCTAGGATATAAACAAATCGTGCAAACAAATCTGCCTGTTTCTGTTGCATACAGGGAACAAGGCACAAGACACATTTTATTTAACTTTTGACTTGTAATAATTGCACATGCCAACTGTGACGGCCAGACCAAGGCAGGCCCAGACATGTTTCTCTTGTCATTCCTTCAGTCTTGGAACTATCAGCACTTCTCTTTTAAGTGTTCAGAATACTTAACAGGTGATGCTGAATGGTAGCCATCCTCTTGTGCTGGGGAATAGCAGCACCCGTTCCTTCTCTCCGAGTGTGCTTGGGCAGCTAAGGTGCAACTGCCCCTCCCCCTACGTGTGTTCCTCACCGTGACTCCTCTTCATTCTTTACTCGGGTAAGAGGAAGTCAGCTTAACTTAATGTCCCCTGTTGCATCCATTTCCTTAAAAAGCTCATTGTTCATAGTAAATAATCTTCTACTCTTCGGAGACCACTTTTCCCCCTCACCCATTCATGTATGATGACCTGAGTTGGTTCTAAGTGTTTGCTAATGTGCTAGTATAACAAGCATGAAGATAGATCATTGGTGCGCTGAACTCATATTCAGATTCATATCCAGAAGTGGTGGAGTTGGATCTGACGGGGTATCTGTAAGCTTTGTAGCACTTCTACATTGTCCTTGTGGCTATACTGTCCACGTTTCTACTGACAGTAGGAGAGTTCCCGTTTCTCTATACCCTGGTCAGTACCGGGTAGCCTCTGTCTTCTTCACTATGGTCATTCTAATGGAGAAAGATGACATCTCATCTGCATGTGGCTCATTTTCTCGATGACTAAAGCCTTTGTGTGTATGTCTCGTCTCTTGTAGAATGTCTATTCTGATCACCAGTATATTTTAGTTAAATCGCTTACTTCTATGTTAAACAAAGTTTTTTTTTTTTTTAGTTTTTTATATAGTTTTGAACATTAGTCCTTTATCAGGTGAGTAGTATAAAAATATTCTCTGTCCTTGTCTCTGATTGTGTCTCTTGCTATATGAAAGCTCAGTTCGATGAGATTCAATATACCTGATTTCTATTTAGTTATCTGGGCTTTGGGGCCAAATCTAGAAGAACATTGCCAATACCAATATGTCTTGCAGTTTTTTTCCTGATTTTGTTATACTACTTTCAAAATTTCAGGGATTGCATCATGACTTTTCTCTTTATTTTTTTATTTTTTTTATTTTGAGGAGAAGGGTCACAGTTCAGTCCTGTTCAAATGGGCATAGGTATTTTTTTAAAGTTCTATTTATTATTTATGTATATGTTTCTGACTCTATATGTGTGCATCACATGTGTGTAAGATCCCAAAGAAGACAGAAGAGCATCAGATTCCCTGGAACTAGAGTTACAGTTAGTTGGAAACCACCTGATATGTATGCTGAGAACTATATCCATGTTGTCAGCGAGAGCAGAAGTTCTCACCACCCATGAGCCATTTGCCGGCCTCAGAACTCTTGAAGTGTTAGACAGTACAACATGCCCTATATAAACTATGGTTATTTGTATATACATACATGTCTGTTTTAGTTTGCTTTCTGTTGCTGTGATAAAACACCAAACAAAAGCAACTTTGGGGAAGAAAGGGTTCATATAGTTTATAGGTACATGATCAGGTGTAGTCAAGGAGTTCAAAGGAGGAAACTGCCCAAGCCAGTGCTGCCCACTGGCTGGTTCAGCTTTTATACCCCAGGACCACTTGCCTAGGGATAGTAACACCCATGTTGGGATTGGCCCACCCTTAATCAATCAATCAATCAATCAATCAGTCAAGAAAATGCCCCATAGATGTGCTCAGAGCTAATTTGATAAAGGCAATTCCTCAACTGAAGTTCACTTTTTTCTAGATAATCCTAGTTTCTGTCAAATTGACAAAACATAATGAACAAACATTCTCAGAAATTAATTTATGAATCAGGCAGCAAGTAAGATACTAAGACAATAATAAGATAATTATAGTGATAATTCTGTTACAACAAGCACTTAAGAAGTTGGAGAGACAGTTCAGATGTAGCTTTTGCAGAGGACCTGGGTTGATACCAGCACCTACATAGTAGTTTACAACCATCCCTAATGCCAGTTATGGTGGGATCCGATGCCCTCTTCTGATCTTTGTGGGCACCAGGCATGTGCATGCTTGCACATATCTATCTATCTATCTATCTATCTATCTATCTATCTATCTATCTATTTATCTATCTATCTATGTAGATAAAACACTCATACATAAAGTGATATAAATATTAAAAGTAATAGTTACTTAAAACTTTAAAACTATTCATCATGATCACATATAATGATCACTCTATCTTCTGACAGCTTCTTTTTTTTTTTAAAAAAAATTGATGTTAGTAAATTAGCTAACTTCTCTAAGCCTTAGGATTTTAACCTTAAAGGAGCTGTATGATTCTGTAAGGTTTATTCCAAAGAGAAGAATGTAGTTAAAATGCCCAGACAGGTTAGCTCCTTATTTTCTTGTTCAGTCATTAATAGATTTTCTTAAATACTTATTTTATTCACAAAACAACATTGCACTACCCAGACGGTAAAAAAGGGTAAGCAAAAAGCATCATCATCTTCATCAAGATATAATTTGGTAGGAATCTTCAGAGGACATACAATGTTCTAATGGTTTTGTTTTTATATATTATTATCTTCTTGCTTCTGTCTAGTTAAGAACAGTTTATACCTAGTTTTACTACATTATACGTGCTTGTGTGCACATACTTTATGGTTGTATTAACTAGGAATCTCCATAGGGACTGGACCAACAGACCACCTATATATTATAAAAGGAGACTCAGTCAATTGGTTTATATGAGAGAGGGCTGGAGTTCAATGGGCATCTGTACCCTGGTGAGGTTGAAAAAAATGCTAACGCCACTGAGCTGAATTCTTCAACAATTTCAGCCTGGCACCAAAACCCTGGAAGATTCATGAAGATTTGCTTGCTTTCAGTCCACTGCAGTGCTGAGGGAGCCAGAGGCGGGTGCTGTCAGAGGATGGGGGCAGTCACAGCAGTGACAGCAGCAGCAGCAGCATGGAGGGAGAGACAGATGTACTCACTCACAGAGGCCAATGCAGACAAGCAGCATGGCTTTGTGCTCAGGTACCTGGGCCATGCACGGAAAGGTGCAAACATTCAGAGAGAGGGTCTTCCCCTCCCATGTAATCCTTTCTGGAAATGTTCTCATACACCCACCTAGGAGTACTTCTCTTAGTTAATCCAAGGTTCTCTCAGTATTAACCACAGTGGTTATGCTGAGCAAATTTATTATGGAAAAGTAATGTGGAGATATCCAACGTCCACATTGCTGATCGTGGTTGTTGACTAGAGTGAAGTAAAGAAAGCAGTAAAGCACTTCTTCAGAGAATGGGCTTCTACTTCTTATATCTTCTGAGATATCTGAGTGGTAAGAAACCAACTATTATTTTAAATCAGTTCTGCAAAGTGTTAAAACTTCTGGAGATTTGGTGTACCAATAATTCTTTCAATAATTCCTCCCCTCCTTTATATGCAGTAATTGGGATCTTGAATCAGGCCATAATTCTATTTTCATTTTTTTGACAATCCCCTATCCCAAATATCTGGACCATTTACATGACTATCAATATATGAATGCACTATTTAACAATTTTATTTTATTTTTAATTACATGTATGTGTGCATATGTGTGGGTATATGCACATGTATGCACATGCCTGTGGAGGCCAGAAGAGGGCGCCAAATCCCCTCCAGCTGGAGCTACTGTGCATGTGAGTGCTGAAACCTTGGGTTATCTGAAAAAGCAGTGTGTACTCTTAACCACTGAGCCATCTCTCCATCCTATCAACACTCTCTTTTATCTAACTATCACATACTTATCTTTTGATTAAGTTCTTATAGCCACCTTCCCTCATGTGAAATCCATAGGCCATTGTGGTTTGGACTATTGACTTGATTAGTGATATTGAAGATATTGCTGTACACATGTTGGCCATTGGAACAGCTTCTTCAAAAAATGCCCTCAGATTGTCTTTGTTGATAATCAAGTTATCTGTGGATTTTAGTTTTAGTCTTAAAAATAAGGATTGTCATTGAATTGTATGAATTACATATTTTAGATATTAACCTTTCTTTTTATTTTTGAAATTATAGTTGGATTATAACATTTATCCCTCCTCCTTTCTCTGTAACTCCCTTCCTACTCTCCTTTAAATTCATGACCTCCTTTTCATTAATTACTGCATGCATATATATTTGTATATCTATATATGTATATCTTAATGTAGCCTGCTGAGTCCATATGATGTTCCTTGTATGTATGTATATTTTCAGGGCTGACTTTTGGCACTGGACAGACAATGGGTGTGTTCTTTCTGGGGGAGGACCATCTCTACTACTTCTAGCTCTCCTCAGTTGCCTGTAGTTCTTTATGTGCGGCGTTAATCATTCATTATATGTATATTTCCTTCCACCCCATGGGTTGGCTTTCTATATTTTGGCTTGCTGTGTAGTTTTACAGATTGATGTAGCCTCACTTCTTCATTCTGTTGAGACTGAGGTGAATGCTGTGAGGTGAAACTGTCCTTTGTTCCTCCATTCTCACTAGGAGCCTCAGCGTTACCCACGGTTTGCCTTGTAGGTGAAACCTCTCTGACTTTGTTACAGTTACTAGTGCTGTTTCAGTTGCTGAAGTAGAGCCTTGATGTCAACAGGAACTTTTGTTTTGTGGCAGTGGGACCACACCATAGCATCTGTTCCCACTTTTCACCATACTTGCTTACCTTCAAAATGACCATCACCCCATGAACTCTTCATTAAGAGCAGAATGATATGTTACAGAATTTTAAACATGACATAGGCATTAGCATATCAACGAGATAGAAAGAAATTTATATTGCTGATACAGATCAGGTAGAAACAAGATGGCACCCTGATGGGACAACACAATTATGCAGCAGAAAATGAAAGCTACATGCTTTGTATTTTATTTTTCATATCCTCATTGGTCTGCCAAAGAAAATGGAGGTATTGAGCCTGTAAGATGTTTTTACAGCAGTTCACAAGCATTTATTACCTGCTTGGTTAGAAGGGAGAGCTTGGGTGTGGCATTAATCAAATTTTTACAATTGCTTGACTTTCTGATCACTCTGAAATCATGACACCAACAGTTTTACAGGTCTTAATCTTTTTCTCTTTTAAATACTTGATAAGGTCAGGCATTTGATCTCTGAGCATGAACTGAACAAGCACCTGCCCCCTCTCAAGGTGGGCGAGCCTCCCAGCCAACCTAGCTTTCCCACAGCAGACACTTGATCCAGATTTGAATGGTAAGCAGAACACAGTGCTCCCAACAGAAGCTGGATTCCTTCACAAAGCACTGCACGTAGGCATTGTGTGAGCTTCTACCACACAATAACAATAAGGAGCTACAAAATAAAGGAAAATAAGCCATAGCTAGGGGATTGTCTGTTAGCTTCTCAACCAGATTCACATTCGTGCTTCTAATCTGTCTTTCCCAGTAGGATTCATTCAAAACTGTGTGCTCAGAAAGCTGGGTTTTCACGTACGTCTTCATTCGCCATTTACTGGACACTGCAGATATTCTTTCCCATGGAACTTAAAATCAAGTTTATAAGAGAGAGGCTGATTATAATCACACATGTAAAAGCAAACGTACATGTTCAGTATCTGTAATAATGTGTGTGAGGAAAGAGAGTTTATGGAACTACAGCAATGTTCCAGAGGGGTGTATGTATGTCAAGGCACAGGAAAGCATTCAGTGGGATATCAGGGGGAGTCTCAGGAGGAAGATACCACCCAGCAGAGGACGGAGAATAGGGAGTCCCAGTGGTGAAAGGTGATAGGATATTTAAGTAAACGGAAGAATGACACTGTTGGCACGTGCACCAGGGGGAAAGGTCTTGGAGGGATTGCTAATTTCAATTTAGGCATGCGAGAAGCATTTGATGGTCAAGTGAGGAGTGATGGGTTTATTTGTGTGTGTGTGTGTGTGTGTGTGTGTGTGTGAGAGAGAGAGAGAGAGAGAGAGAGAGAGAGAGAGAGAGAGAGAAGAGACAGGAGAGCAACCGCAACCAGTCCAGCAGAGGCTCCAGTGACAGTGGGAGGAAAGACAGCAAGGGGTGGTTGGGGCAGAGAAGACATAACTTAGCTTTGGCACACGCTGGGTTTGAGGTAGTGTTTTTGCGCCTCCTCAGCCAACGTTTCAAGCGGGCAGCGAGTTTCACAGTTCTGCAGCTCAGGAGGAAGTGTGGGCCGGGAACGATGGTGCCAATCGAAGGTGTGGGTGGAGCGGGTGCTGCCTTGGCAGAAGCACAGAGCAGGATGGGTGTGATTTTGAGGAATTCTACCATTCAGCGTCTAAAAGAGGGAGAATGATCTAAAGCGGTAAGCCGTACCTTAGAAACAGCCAAGGGAGTGGGAGAAAAGGCCATGGTGTTTTTTTTTTTTTTTTTTTTTTTATAAAAATCTTGAGGGGAAAAAAAAGCTCAGAAGCCCACGATGATCTTAAGCCACAGTACTGCTTTTTAAAACATATTCAGCATGTAGCACATATTCTGCAGAGACTGCCCAGGCAGTGACAGGATCTTCCTCTTTCAGCACCCTGGACAGCACATTCTGTTCAGTGAGCACAGGGGACAACTAGAAGTCATTCCAAAGGCAAGGGCACCCCCTCTGCTTCTGCGTCTGCGCAGTGGAAAGGTCTACACAAGGAAAACATTGAAAAGGAAGTGGGAAGGCTAACTGCAGATCTTCACTTCTCCCTTAACTCCTCCAAATCCACCCCCCAGTCTCATCCCTAGCTGGGCTGCAGACCACACATTGAGGCCTCTCACCATTTCCCACATCTCCAGTGAACCACACAGATCTCTCTCCCCCCATCCCCCCCCACAGGCTTTTCTCTCATTTCTCTATCCCAGCCCCCCAGCCCCAGAGGCCCTCCCTCCAACCCATAGGCCTCTCTGGCCTGGGAAATAGGCAGGCTAAAGGAAGATATTGACCTCTTCTTCCACTCCTCCAGGTCCATTCCCTGGTCTCATCCCCAGCTTGGTGACTGACAGCCTGTTGAGGCTTTCCTTACCCCCTGTCCTGCTTCCTAGGAGTCCAGGAAGATCCTGGTGGAACACCCTGTTTTGTTCCCTCCTGGGACCCACTCACCACCCTCCACTCAGTCCATCCTCATCCCTACTTGTTAGCTCCCAATACCTAGAAACACATTTTACCTGGAACCCCCAATCGCCACACTCAACAGGATCCCAGAAAAATTTTCTGGCAGGCAATACACAATCATCACACTCTAAGAACCAGAGAGCACAACAGAAACCAACAAAGACAGGACCAGATATCAGCACCAAGAATTACAATCTTTCCAAACCCAGATGCCTAGACACCAGAATTAAAGCACAAAATACAACACTAGAGCCCAGCAAACCTGTTGCAACAGGCCCTGAGTATTGCAACATAGCTGAGGCATAGGGGAAAGACCTCAAAACAGCCTTTATGGCTATGATAGAGATCCCTAAAAAGGAAATTAATAAATACCTTAAATCTATGAAAACACAAGGGCATAGTAGAAGGAAATGAATAAAAACACTTCAAGAAATAAAACCGGACTGAGGGAAATCTGGAAATGAAAAACCGAGGGACTTGAACAGGAACCTCAGAGGGCAAGCCTCACCAACAGAATAGAAGAGATGAAAGAGGGAACTCAGCACTGAAAACACAAAAGAAATTTATACCTTAGTCAAAGAAAAGGTTAAACGAACAAAAAAGCTACAAACAAAAACATTCAGGAAATGGGGAACACTGAAAAGACCACATCTGAGAATAATAGGAATAGAGGAAAGAGCAGAAACCCAGAGCAAATGCACAGAAAATATTTTCAACAAACTCATAGGAGAAAATTTCCCTAACCTAAAAAAGGGAGATGGCTATGAAGGTACAAGAAGCATGCAGAATACTGAGTAGACTGGATCATTAAAGAAAATCCCCTTAAAATGCAAATCAAAACAACCCCGAGATTTCACCTTACACCAGTCAGAATGGCTAAGATTAAAAATTCAGGAGACAGCAGGTGTTGGAGAGGGTGTGGAGAAAGAGGAACACTCCTCCACTGCTGGTGGGGTTGCAAATTGGTACAACCACTCTGGAAATCAGTCTGGCGGTTCCTCTGAAAACTGGGCACCTCACTTCCAGAAGATCCTGCTATACCACTCCTGGGCATATACCCAAAAGATTCCCCAGCATGTAATAAGGATACATGTTCCACTATGTTCATAGCAGCCCTATTTATAATTGCCAGATGCTGGAAAGAACCCAGGTATCCCTCAACAGAAGAGTGGATGCAAAAAATGTGGTATATCTACACAATGGAGTACTATTCAGCCATTAGAAACAATGAATTCATGAAATTCTTAGGCAAATGGATGGAGCTAGAGAATATCATACTAAGTGAGGTAACCCAGACTCAAAAGGTGAATCATGGTATGCACTCACTAATAAGTGGATATTAACCTAGAAAACTGGAATACCCAAAACATAATCCACACATCAAATGAGGTACAAGAAGAAAGGAGGAGTGGCCCCTGGTTCTGGAAAGACTCAGTGAAACAGTATTCAGCAAAACCAGAACGGGGAAGTGGGAAGGGGTGGGTGGGAGGACAGGGGAAGAGAAGGGGGCTTGCGGGACTTTCGGGGAGTGGGGGTCCAGAAAAGGGGAAATCATTTGAAATGTAAATAAATATAACAAAAATTAATACATATGAACACACAAAAAAAGAAAATCCCCTTAGCAAATAAACACTAAATTTACAGAACAAAGAAATAGTACACACACACACAGAGACACACACAGACATATGAAAGCAGACCTATTAGAATAACACCTGATTTCTCAGTGGATATTGTAAAAGCCAAAAGGGCTAGGACAGATTTTCTACAAACTCTTAAGTGACCACAGATGACAGCCCAGACTGCTATACCCAGCAAAACTTTCAATCATAATAAATGTAGACAATAAGACATTCCATGATAAAAAACCAAATTTTAGCAATATCTATAAATCAAGCCCTAAAGAAGGCACTAGAAGAAAAATTCAAACCTAACCATGCCCAAGAATACACAAGACATAATCCAAGACCAGCAATCAAAAGAGGGGAAATACACTCCCCCACATACACACATACAGACATGTACACAGAGACACACAGATGTAGATAGATGCAGACAGACATATATCCCACAATAACATATCAGGAATCAACAAATACTGCTCATTGGTTCTTGCATCAATAGTTCAGTTCCCCAGTAAAAAGACATGGAATAACAGATTGGATAAAAACAAAACAAAACAGGATCCAACTTACTACTATATCCAAGAAACACACCTACACACCAATCTGGAAAAAATCGGCTTAGTATAAAAGGATTGAAAAAATATAAGCAGCCTAAGAAACAGGCTGGTGTTAACAGACAAAATAGACTTCAAACATATCAGACAAGATAAGGAAGGACATTAGATACTCATCAAAGAAAAAGTTTGCCAAGAGGACATTGCAGTTCTTAGCATCTATGCATCAAACACTAGGGCACCCATGTTTGTAAACACTATTGCTGCTTAGCTCACACACTGACATTCACACACTGATAGAGATTTCAATACCTGCTCTCACCAATTTGCAGGTCATCCAGAGGAAAACTAAGCAGAGAGATGCTGGAGCTAACATGTTATAAACCAAATGGATCTAACAGATATTTATAGGACATTTCATCCAAACTCAAAAGAATATTCCTTCTTTCCTGCACTTCATGAAACTGTCTCCAAAATTGACCACATACTCAGACACAA
Source organism: Apodemus sylvaticus (assembly GCF_947179515.1). Classification (NCBI taxonomy): domain Eukaryota; kingdom Metazoa; phylum Chordata; class Mammalia; order Rodentia; family Muridae; genus Apodemus; species Apodemus sylvaticus. Next base: position 8,482,456 of record NC_067480.1, read on the forward strand.
AGCAACTGTCAACAGTTAAAATTAAAAGAATACCTCGTTTCCTATCAGACCACCACAGATTAAAGCTGGATATCAACAAAGAAACAACAGGAAGCTTACAAACTAGAAATTAAATACTTCAAAATGGATGAAAAATGAATACACAACAGCCAAATTTATGGGACACATGAAGGCAGATCTAAGACGCAAGTTCATGGCACTAAGTGCCTACATAAAAAGAATTGGAGAGATCTCATGCTATTAACAGCATAACTGAAAGCTCTAGGACAAAAAGAGTAAGGCACACCCTGTTTACTTCTTATAATAAATTAGAAGTAAACAAGCAAAGAAGCAATGAAATGAAGTTTTTTTTTTTTTTTTTTTTTTTTTTTTTTTTTTTTGAGAAAATCCTGCCGATCCATGAGCATGGGAGATTTTTCCATTTTTTGAGGTCTTCTTTCATTTCCTTCTTCAGAGTCTTGAAGTTCTTGTCATACAGATCTTTCACATGTTTGGTAAGAGTGACCCCAAGGTACTTTATACTGTTTGTGGCTATTGTGAAGGGGGTCATTTCCCTAATTTCTTTCTCAGCCTGCTTATCCTTTGAGTATAGGAAGGCCACTGATTTGCTTGAGTTGATTTTATAACCTGCCACTTTGTTGAAGTTGTTTATCAGCTGTAGGAGTTCTCTAGTGGAGTTTTTTGGGTCACTTAGGTAGACTATCATGTCATCTGCAAATAATGATAGTTTGACTTCTTCCTTTCCAATTTGTATCCCTTTGACCTCCTTATGTTGTCTAATTGCCCGAGCTAGTACCTCAAGTACTATATTGCAAAGATATGGAGAGAGGGGGCAACCTTGTCTAGTCCCTGATTTTAGTGGGATTGCTTCAAGTTTCTCTCCATTTAGTTTGATGCTGGCTACCGGTTTGCTGTATATTGCTTTTACTATGTTTAGGTATGGGACTTGAATTCCTGTTCTTTCCAAGACTTTAAGCATGAAAGGATGCTTAATTTTGTCAAATGCTTTTTCAGCATCCAATGAAATGACCATGTGTTTTTTTCTTTGAGTTTGTTTATGTAGTGGATAGCATTGATGGATTTCTGTATATTGAACTAACCTTGCATCCCTGGGATAAAGCCTACTTGATCATGGTGGATGATCGTTTTGATGTGTTCTTGGATTCGGTTGGCAAAAATTTTATTGAGTATTTTTGCATGGATGTTCATAAGGGAAATTGGTCTGAAGTTCTCTTTCTTTGTTGGATCTTTGTGTGGTTTTGGTATCAGTGTAATTGTGGCTTCGTAGAAGGAATTGGGTAGTGTTCCTTCTGTTTCTATTTTGTGGAATAGTTTGAAGAGTATTGGTGTTAGGTCTTCTTTGAAGGTCTGATAGAATTCTGAACTGAAACCATCTGGTCCTGTGCTTTTTTTGGTTGGAAGGCTTTCTATGACCCCCTTCTATTTCTTTAGGGGTTATGGGACTGTTTAGATGATCTATTTGGTCCTGATTTAATTTTGGTATTTGGTATCTGTCTAGGAAATTATCCATTTCCTCCAGATTCTCCAGTTGTGTTGAGTATAGGCTTTTGTAGTAGGATCTGATGATTTTTTGAATTTCCTCAGTTTCTGTTGTTATATCCCCCTTTTCATTTCTAATTTTGTTAATTTGGATACTTTCTCTATGCCCTTTGGTCAGCCTGGCTAAGGGTTTATCTATCTTGTTGATTTTCTCAGCTCCTGGATTCCTTGATTCTTTGTATGGTTCTCTTTGTTTCCACTTGATTGATTTCAGCCCTGAGTTTGATGATTTCCTGTCTTCTACTCCTCCTGGGTGAAATAGCTTCTTTTTGTTCCAGAGCTTTCACATGTGCCATTAAGCTGCGAGTGTATGCTCTCTCCTGTTTCTTTTTGGAGGCATTTAGGGCTATTAGTTTTCCTCTTAGCACTGCTTTCATTGTGTCCTAAAGATTTGGGTATGTTGTATCTTCATTTTCATTAAATTCTAAAAAGTCTATGATTTTTTTTCTTTATTTCGTCTTTGGCCAAGGTATCATTGAGTAGAGTATTGTTCAGCCTCCATGTGTATGTTGGTTTTCTGTTGTTTTTGTTGCTATTGAAGACCACTCTTATTCTATAGTGATCTGATAGGAGGCATGGGATTAATTCAATCTTCTTGTATTTGTTGAGGACTGTCTTGTGACCAATTATATGGTTGATTTTGGAGAAGGTACCATGACGTGCTGAGAAAAAGGTATATTCTTTTGCTTTAGGGTGAAATGTTCTATAAATATCAGTCAATCCAAATCAAAAAGGTCGACAAACCCTTATCCAAATTAATTAAAAGGCAGAGAAATAATATCCAAATTAACAAAATTCAAAATGTAAAGGGGACATAACAACAGACATCAAAGACATCCAGAGAATTATAAAAACTTATACTACGCTAAATTAGAAAATCTAAAAGAAATGGAGGAAAAAAATCCAGGGCCATATGGTTTTAGCATAGAATTCTACCATACTTTCAAAGAGAGTTAAGACCAATACTCTTCAAATTATTCCACAAATTAGTAACAGAAGGAGCATTGTTCACTTAATTTTATGAGGCAATAGTTTCTCTGATACTCAAAACACAAAGAATCAACAAAGACTGAGAATTACAGACCAACTTCACTCATGAACATAGAAGCAAAATTTCTTAGTAAAATACTTGCAACTTCAATCCAAGAACATACCAAAAAGATCATCCAACCTGACCAAGTAGTCTTCATCTGATAAGTTCAGAGATGGTTTAACATATGTAAATTGATTAATGTAACCCATCATATAAACAAACTAAAAGACAAACACCACATGATCATCTCATTAGATTTGGAAAAGGTCGTTGACAAAAATCCAACATTGCTTCATGATAAAAGTCCCAAAGAGATTAGGATACAAGGGATATATCTCAAGATAACAAAGGCACATTACAGCAAGCCCATAGCCAACATCAATGTAAATGGAGAAAAACTCAAAGCAATTCCTCTAAATTCCACTGAAATCAAGGTCAAGACAAGGTTTCTAATTTTCTCCAGACCTACTCAACATAGTCCTTGAAGTCTCAGCTCAAGCAATAAGACAACTGAAGATCAAGGGGATCCAAATTGGAAAAGAAGTCAAAGTATATTCACTTGAAATGATGTGATAATATGCACAAGTGACCCTAAAGATTCTAGGAAAATCCTACAGCTAAGAAACACTTTCAGCAATATAGCTGCATACCAATTTTCATTGAAATTATCATTACATCATTTTTCTTCCCTTTCTTCCTCCACACCCTCCCATGATCCTGACACCCAGTCACTCTTTCAAATTCACATTTTCTTTTTTTGTTCTTCTCTCTCTCTCTCTCTCTCTCTGTCTCTCTCTCTCTCTAATACTTAAATACAACCTGCTCAGTCCTGTGTGTTACTTCATATGTTTTCAGGGTTGACCATTGTTATTGGATAACCAGCAGTGTGAGAAGTCTTCCCTGTCTTCCCTTTTGGAAGACAGTTCTTCCCACTCTCAGCAGTATTTAGTTGCCTATAGTTCTTCTGAGGGTTGAGGCCTCATGACCTTTCTCCCTTCTATGTCAGCATGTCATTGTTCAGCTCACTGGGGTCACTGTTTATCTCATGCTTAGAAAGCCACTCTGGAAAATTTAAGGCAGAGCTTTTGACATTTCTAGGAGACAAAACCTTATAGTACATTTTCTATTCCTCTGGCTCTTATGGTCTTTCTTTCCTCAACTATAATGATCCCCAAATACTAGGTACAGAAATTATGTGGTCTCTGTGTCATTTGGAACTCCTCTCCCTAGCTCTGCATTATGATTGGTTATGGTTTTCTGTAATGGTCTCAGTTTGTTGAATAGAGAAGTCTCTTGATAAGGGGTAAGAACTATATTTATTTATGATTTATAAGGACAAATATTTAGAATGTAGTTAAGAATTGTGTGTGGAGTGGAGGTTGTAGGTTCTTCTCCAAGATAGAGGACCTCACTAGTTATGGACAGATGGCTATGTTTTCCCTGTTGTGGGAAATATTAAAAAGAACTCGACACGTTCCCGCGCCTATGCCAGCAAGTCAGACAACAGGCGGTATGGGTCCAGGCTTCCGAGATCTGTTGGCCTGACAGTTGCTAACACTGTGTCCCAGCAGTGTCCTGCTCTCTGTGACCCAGGCTCTCCTGCCATCCTGCTGGCCTGGCTGTCTCTCTAGTGAAGGTCCCAGGCTACCTCCAGGTTCCTGCAAGCTTCTCTCTCTTCCATCCAGCGCATATCCCAATTACCTGGTAAAGCACGACTCTTCATGGTTAATTAGTTAGTTAGTTGGTTAATTTATGTATATTATAATCACAATCACAAGATGCCAATACAGTAAAAACCTTATCCCAATATTTCTAACCTTTCGACACAGAAACACACAGAAAAACATTAGAAGCCATGTTTCTTCTCTGACCTCCTGTAACCTTCTCTCTCTACTCTCAAATGCATCCTCTTCCCACAACTCCTAGCTCCACCCCCCATTTCCCCCGTCCAACCACAGACCTTCTCTGTACTGCTGAAATTGGACAGAAAAATTCCTGCAACATTCCGCTACCAGAAATTATTCCCCTCTTATTAATTGAATGTATCTTAAGTCCAATGTGAGATTAGATACTACAAGATTATGCCTGGCTCTAATGCATCCTTAGAGTTATAGTGCCAAGTTTGTCATTGGTATGTGTAGTGGCTATTCTTGGTTGTCAACTTGACTCTATCTGGAATGAACTACAATCTAGAATTGGAAGGCTCACCTACGATCCTAATCTGGAGGTTCAGAGATATAAGTTTCTGACCTGGATCTTGGCATGGAGATCTTGAAGCATAGTGGCTATGAATTCCAGGAGATTAAGACAAGTGGCTATGAATTCCCAGAAGATTAAGACAAGGAGATCTCTGAGTTCAAGATCATCTGGGATTAAAGGCATGGAGGCACACACCTTTAATCTGGGCCACAGCCTCTGCTGGAGACCTACAGCCTTTAATCTGGGCTACACTCTCTGCTGGAGATCTATATAAGGACATTGGAAGAAGGAAGATTTACTCACTCTTCCTTGCCTGCTTGCCTCGTGGGACTGAGCAACTGCTAGATCCTTGGACTTCCATCCACAGCTGCTGCTGCCCATTTTGGGGGAGTTGGACTATAGACTGTAAGTCATCGACAAATTCCCCAACTATATAGAGACTACCCATATATTCTGTGACTCTAGAGAACCCAAACTAATGCAGTATGTCTCATAGGTGTCATAACTGGGTTAGGACAATTGTTCCCTGATTTGGAGGCTTACGTGGTGCCTCTCAGTAGTGCCATGAAAGTTAGTGTTCACAGAGGAGATTTTCGTATCATGCCCAGGTACTGTCTTAGTCAATGTTCTGTTGCTATGAAGAGACACTATGACCATAGAAACTCTTATAAAGGACAGCATTTAATTGGGGCCAGCTCACAGCTTCAGAGATTTAGTTTATTATCAGCATGGCAGGAAGCATGGTGGCATGCAGGCAGACACAGTGCTAGAGGAGCTGATAAGTTTTATATACAGATTGGGAGGCAGCAGGAAGAGAGAGACACTGGGCCTGGCTTGAACTTTTGAAACCCCAAAGCCCACACTCAGTTCTAGTACCTCACGTGTTCCACTTTCATTTGATAAAAGGAACTCCTACTGAAATTAACCAGACCATGGGAAGGACTGTAGTCAACCCAGAGGCCTTAATCCACGGGAGTGTATGTCAGTGACCAGAGAGAGCAAACGGGGATTCCATGAGGAGGTGGGGAGGCCAGTCAGGTCTTAGAACTGTTTCATCCACACCCTTCGTTGCCCCCAACGTACACGGCTGCTAAATTTCTAGAATTTTTGCATTTTAATATAAACTAATATGTACTGCAGATATGCCTTTTATTTCAAAGTTTACATCTCTACTTTCCGAACTGCATTTATCTTTGTTTCTCTTTTTCTTTCCTCACGTTCTTTCCAAATACATGCATCTGTACTCAATGCTAACCACGCCTTCGATCTTTAATAATTTGTAATATCCATTTATCATTCTGAGCAGCTTCCACGGTTCAATGCCAAGACTGTCGGTACAATCTAAGATCAGTAATTGGTCAGCATCCATCATTTCTAATGTGTTATGTCACTGAGTTCTTGGCAGTCCACAGTAGTTCACTAACCTGAGTCTTGTTGAGTCAGAATTAATGTCAAGTTTTTTTTGTCCTGTTTTTTTTTTTTTAATGTAAAAGAGTTCAAAGGAAAAAAAAGCCTACTACCCTAAGCACTGAAATTTTACTAAACCATCTATGTAAGCAAATCAGTGTTGTTAGACGCAATTCTGAGTGTTCTAAGCATGGCTGGCTAACAAATCAACCATCTATTATCTTACTGTCATTAAGATGGAGAGATAGTGATGAGGGAGCCACGGGGGAACAGCCATATGGTAATTATGCTGGCTTCTTTTCTTTCTGGAAAAGAAATAGCCTGGGATGCAGCCAGCAGGGACCTGTTAAGAACCTCTTACTAAAGGCCATACATTTGCAAAATATTTCTGACATTCCTTCACAGTTCCCAAATGCCTACTGATCTTGTTCTATCAATGTTCACCTTCTACAAGTATATAAAATACAGGAGAAAAAAAAAAACCCATAAATGAAGGGGTCCACATTGCACCCAACTTCCACCATAGAATTTTATTCCCCTGTGAGAAACAAGGCTGCTGGGTCAGGGAAGCCCCTACATCTGTACTGGCATTCTACAAGGAGGCCTCTGACACTGTAGCTGACTGTAAGTTGATTTCACACAGGCTGAAGACCTTCCTCGTCCCACCCTGGAAAAGGCAGAAACAGCCTTTTCCAGCTGAATAATTGGGTTTCCAAAACTCTATTAGCAAAACTCCTACACTGGCTTTCAGAAGCACTTCCAAAATCTCCATCCTTCCTGCTTCCAGTCACCACACAGGACTTGCTGTCACGCGGAACTCCAAACACAGCTGGCCAAACAATCAACAGGAGTTAAGCCCAGACTCTGAAGTAAGAAAGACCATGACAAACACTGCATCAGAAGAAAGAGCTACACAAAAGAGCTCTCAAGCTCCCTTTCCTCCCCCTGTTCAGTTTCATGTGAGTTCTGTCGATCAGCCCAGTGTAAAACCAGTGGAAACCCCTTAAGTTCTGGTTACTAGCAATCTGTTTCTATTGCACCTAAGCCAAGATGGACACACTGAAGAGTTTTACTATAAATCTGTCCGATACTCTTCAATGAAATCACTGAGGATGGCCCTGGAGTTCAGGTTTTATTACTACACTTGGTTGGATACATTCAGAAGATGATATGTTAATAAGCCCAAGACAGCGGTCATTTGGCTCAAAGATAGGATAGGAAAAGTACAGTTACTTTTTGAGAAGAGTGTAAAGACAGACATTATATTTTAGGACAGGATATAGTCATATAAATGGAAGCACATGGAGTGCTCAAGGCATGGCTCTCCCTCTTTCCCGTAGTCAAAGATTCTTATAATTCACCTAACTGAATGGGCTTCCAGCCATCTGAAATCGGGGTTGCTCAGGGTCCGCGTGTTCAGTGGCTGAGCAAGTCCCTTGCTGTCAGCGAACCCCCACAACCCTCCTCCTTAACAGTGGCCACCTGTTACCAGATGAATGAGATTCAGAAAAAGGGCAGCTGCTAATTTAATTGATGTAAGTTCAGACTCCTGATTTGAATGATCATAACTGGCTATTCTCATCAGTAACCACAGGGGAAAATTTGTCATTTTTCAAAGCAATGTATGACAACTGCCTATAACACTGCTTACAGAGTGGTCACACATGTTTTATTAGGGAATTAACCAAGGTGGAGTAAAATCAACCTCAAATGTATTAGTGTGTTTTCTACTATGACCTGTCTCCTCAACCCCAAATACAATTTTACTGAAAAATGTCTACACTTGACAACATAATGGCATAGCTGAGAAGTTGATTTTGCCATTAAATATAGATGGCTAAATGTTGGGTGGTATTGGTGGCCATCTGTAATTCCAGCCTTGAAAGAGGGAATCCTCAAAACAAGCTGCCTAGTGTTATTAGCCACATCCAGGAGCCCTGCCTCACACAGTTATGTAGGAGAGAGTCATTGAGGAAGATTCCTGGTAACAACTTCAGGTTTTCACATGTACACCTCTGTACTGGCTAGTTTGTGTGTCAACTTGACACAGGCTGGAGTTATCACAGAGAAAGGAGCTTCAGTTGGGGAAGTGCCTCCATGAGATCCAGCTATGGGGCATTTTCTCAATTAGTGATCAAGTGGGGTGGGCCCCTTGGGGGGTGGTACCACCTTTGGGCTGGTGCTCATGGGTTCTATAAGAGAGTGGGCTGAGCAAGTCGGGGAAAGCAAGCCAGTAAGAAACATCCCTCCATGGCCTCTGCATCAGCTTCTGCTTCCTGACCTGCTTGAGTTCCAGTCCTGACTTCCTTTAGTGATGAACTGCGACGTGGAAGTGTAAGCTCAATAAACCCTTTCCTCCCCAACTTGCTTCTTGGTCATGATGTTTGTGCAGGAATAGAAACCCTGACTAAGACAACCTCCATCAAAACATACAAACATGCATATTAATGCATGTTCATGCAAAAAGGAAACAAAAAATAATCTACAAAAGTACACACAAATGCACATGCACACGTGCGCATGGACACACATTATGTATTGAAAGTTAGCAACTATAATACAAGGTTAGTAGGAAAGTAATTTAACCTTTGCTTTTGTCTAGAGTGTGAAAGAAAGTGGCCTTGTGTGACTGGGGCCACAGAAGGGCACTGTAACAATCGTGTCCTTGAAAGAAAGCAAGTGAGCATTGAGGACTCACTCGCCTATAGTGACGCTCGCCTATAGTGACGCTCGCCTATAGTGACGCTTGCTCAGAACAAACCTAAGTATTAACTATAAAGTAACGGAAGGACTTAGATGTTTATGACTAGTTTTGACATCCTGGCAGGAAGAACTGTTAAATTACTCAGTTCCTTCCACCTCTCATCTTTCTTTTCTAATCCCAAACTAGATTTAAAAAAAAAAATTGGTACAGTTTTGTATACATGTGGCTGTGCCTATTGGAGGACATCACAGATAATACAAACCTATTGTTAATTTCCCATTGGATCAATAAACTGTTTTGATTAGTTCTGCTTGTGTACATCCTCAGACACTCCGACCTCCAGGTAGTACATCTCTACTCATGAGGAATCCAAGCAGACAGATACAGAGCGGTCTCCAGTTTGCAGGGTGCATGCCCAGGAGGCGTCCACAGGAGTCCCGTGCTCTTATATTCAAGGAGAGTAGAATTTTATAGCCCAAACTGATTTACCAAGACCACATTCAAGATAGGAAGCAGGATAGTAGACATGGAATTAGAATCTAAGATTTTTCTCAGTCCTATCTGGGCAAAAATTCTCTTAATTTTATAGAATTATAGTCATATTCTAAGGTTTGAAATAAGCATTTAGGGAAAGAAATGGCATATATTAAAAAAGGACTAACATGAATTTTGTTGACCTCTTGAGTAAAGTGTCTGAGATACTAGAATAAAAAATGAAAACATAGTCAACCTGGCAACTAGATATCTGGTTTTATGTGTCCTTTTGTTTGAGCCATCGATGGTTGGCCATTGCACCAAACACTCATTATGCAAGTGTCTGTGAAAGAGTTGTTGGGAGATATGAGCATTGGACTTGGTAGGCTGAGGTGAAGGGATCCCTTTCTTTACTTGAGAGGTTCAAATTCAGTGAATTCAGGGCTTGATTAGAGCAGAAAGCCTGGCCTTTGTGTAGTAGAAACATCCTGCTTCCCAAGTGTTTGAGCTTGGGACTGCAGCTCCTTCAGGCTTCTTGATTGAAATTGAAATTGAAATAGTTACCCTGCATAAAGAGTAAGCTGCACATCTGTTACATGGGGGTGGAGCCACGGGTGTTAGGGGAGGTTAGGTCCAGCCTGTGTTTGCTCTTTGGTTGGTTGGTTCAGCCTCTGGAAGTCAGTCCCCAAGGGTCCAGGTTAGTTTATTCTGTTGGTCTTCCTTTGGAGTTTGTCCTCTTCAGGGACTCTTCCACAAGGCTCACTGAGTGCCATCCATTGTTTGGCCATGGGACTCTATATCTGTTTCCATTGGCCTCTGTGTTAGAGCTCTCAGATGACAGTTATGCTAGGCTTCTGTCTGCAAGCATCACAGCATCATTAATAGTGTCAGGGACTGGCGCTTGTCCATGGGATGAGTTTCAGTTTGGGCCAGTTATTGGTTGGCCATTCCCTCTGTCTCTGTCCATCTTTGGTCTTTTTGTATGGTGGGCGTTGCTTGTGCCCTGAACTGCCCGCTGCCTCAACCTACTTACCCTTGGGGGTTGGAGATGAGGCAGCACAGCCCAGACTCCAGGAGCAGGTGAGAGTGCCACAGCTTATATGAATGCTGCTGCAAGCTCTTTTAATAACCACGGAGGTGTCCTTTATACCCCCAACCGGTGTCCCCTTATTCCCAAGTAAGCATCTCTTCCAAGCTGTCTGTGTCACCAATCCTTGGTCTCTCAGGCAGTCTTCAATTAAGTCCTCCTTCAGGTGTTCCCTTTGCAGCTGCCCTTTGAGGGCCCAGTTATGCAGAGGAGGCTACCACCATTCCTCCTACAGTAGGGCCCCAATAGCAAGCGGGGCGGGACTGGGAGGCTGTCTCTGACTCTGTTGCCTTCTTGTGGATCCGATTCCCCTAACTGGGCCGCCATGTCTGGCCTCAGTGGGAGAAGATGCACAGAGTCTTGCATTGACATGATGTGTCAGGGTTGGGTGACAGCCAGAGGGGCCTCCCCCCTTCTCAGAGGAGAAGTGGAGGGGTAATGGGAGGAGGAGCATTGTGAGGGGAGACTGGGAGGAGAGGGGGACTGATATTCGGATGTAAAGCGAATAAATAAATAAATAAATAAATGAAAAAGACCACCCGCTCCACAAAAAAGAAAGGAAAAAATAAAAAAAATAAAAGAAGAAATAGTTGCCAATCTCAGAACTGACCACCAGCTAATTTATAGACCTGAATTTAAATGATAGGTTTACTGGGTCCCTTAGATTTGACTATCCCACTTTAATCTGAATCCTCCTTTGCTGTGCAGCATGGGGTCACTTTTGGTGACTGAGACATCTGGAGTAGGAATCATAATTTTACTTACTGCATGTATCATACTTTTTCTGAGACACAAGTGGTTAGGGAGGTTAGGGCTTTCATGTTTCAGGAGCTGATATTTTTAGTGAGGCTTGGAAGTTAGCTAGGTGGAGGGCAAAAGGACATACAGAGGAGGGAGCAGGACACTAAAGCTATTGTAATAAGAGATTGAGTGCGCCATCTGCAGCTCTATCTTGCTTATTGCATGTCTTGTGAGCCTTCATAACCCCCTGAGGTAGCCTCCTCAACTTCTCTCATCCAGGCAGACCTCTGGTTGATAGTTAAATTTGTTAATATTGTAAATGCTCAGTCTTGAACATTTCTGCCCCAGCATTAGTATCTCCCTGAGAGCACAGCAATAAAGACTTACAAGGAGCCCGCTCTGCACTGCTCAGACAACTCTGTTAAAAGTGTTTTCTTCACATTTACTTTTCTTATAATTGGCATTTCATAACTCAACCCGTTAAAAGACAGTTTTAATACAGGACTACATTAAGTAATTCCCACCACATGCAAGCTGAAAATTGTGCAGGAATCCACAGTAATGAATTAAAATTGTACTAATACGTGTGTGCTATATCTATAAATAGACAGCCATTTTCATTTATAGCTGAACGCAGACATGCTGTGCTGTGTTTGCAAATGACCTGATTGGTTCAGGATAATAAATTGCTGAGATATTCAAAGGAACACATTCTTTGGCTTGCAAACATCAAGTGTGAAGAAGATAATAAGAAAGGAAACTTGTAAAGCATCAATTATCCCCTGATACCAAACACCCTCAAGGGTCACATCCTTAGGCACAGAAAAGCCAAAGGCATCATTTTCTCTAAGGAAGTCACACAGCTCCATTTACTGCTCAGTCATTTGGCAAACACAAGGGCTGGTGTCTTTAAAAAGTAAGGTGAAGGAGAAATAGTTGCTGTGACTTCAGCAGTGAAATGTAGGGCCAGTTCTCTAACACAGACCTAGGATAGTGGATATAAATGAGAAACAAGGCACGTTAGTTAGGGTTTCTACCACTGAGAAGAGACGCCATGACCATAGCAACTCTTATAAAGGAAAACATTTAATTGGCTGGTTTACAGTTCAGAGGTGCTGTCCATTGTCATCATGGTGGGAAATATGACAGCATCCAGGCAGATACGGTACTGGAGAGGCAGCCGAGAGTTCTACATCCGGATCTGCAGGCAGCGGGAAGAGGGTGACACTGGACAGGGCTTGAGCATCTGAAACCTTAAAGCCTGCCACTCCCCTTCCCCCAGTGACAACCTTCAAGGCCACACCTCCTGAGAGTGACACTCCCTATGAGCCCATGGGGGCCGGTTTCATTCACACTTCCATGGAGGGAAAGCAGAGGATTTCAGCATGCGTTTGAGCGCCTGGCATCTGAACTCACAAAGCTTACATGTCCGGAGTATCGGAAGGGGGGGGGGTACATTACTCAGGTGGCTCCCAGGGAAGGATTACAACACAGTGGCTTTCATCTGTGCCTCAGTGGTCCCCCAGACGGATTTCACCTTCAGCCCTATGCACAGATACCCAACTGCCAGCAGTTTATCGTTATGTAAATGGATTTCTAAGTATTTTACATTTTATACACAGAAAACTGAAAATGTCTACTTTTCCCTCACCCTTGCTTATCATTAGTTTTTTCCAATAGTTGATTTTGTTATTACCTCAGGTATGGAAAGGATTTTTGCTACTTAATTTATATCCATAAGCAGTCTATTCCCACCATTTTGTCTCCAGATATTTCTAAAATCCCCTTACTTCTCAATCCATTACTTGATTTAAAAAGAAAACAAACTGACGTGTCAGCAGACACTGTCCAGCTGTTGAGGTGACTTTCTGTTAAGTGTTTGGCTGCTGGGAAAGCTGAGAGAAGGCTGACCCAGGCTGGAGTCTGCCTGTAACCACGCACTAGGCTAGGTGCTAGAAATCGGTGCTGAGCCATCTCACAGAACTTACCCGCTGTTCTCAACCTTCCTAATGCTATGACCCTGTAATGCAGTTCCTTATGTTTTAGCAATGCCCAACTATAAGGATATTCCCACTGCTATTTTGTAACTGGTATTTTGCTACTGTTAGAAATGTCCGTGATTTCTGATGATCTCAGGCAATCCCTGTGAAAGGGTAGTTTGGACTCCCAAAGGTGTGGCAACCTTTTGATTGAGAACTGCTGACCCAGATGAAAATCTAAAATACATGGTCAAGAACTCTGTAAGCAAATGGGGCACCGTTGTTTTAAGTTCCATACGTGGAACTAACAGGACAAGAACACTGAAAATCAAAATTCTACTTGAAGCATCCAGGAAAGATCTCTTTGATGAGGGGACAATTAGGTGGGGACCTGCCGAAGAAAACTCCTGCCTCATAGATTGCGGGCATGGGGACTACTAAGGATCAGCCCACGTAAGGCCCAGAGGAAGAGAGAACGCCATGTGTGTGATCATAACAAGGCGGTTGGCATCCCTGCCCAGCAGTGAGAGGGGGAGGAGGAGCACGGTAGGTGAGGGCGCCACTGACCCAGGCCAGGCAGCCCGCAGACACCAGTTTTACTCAGAGGGCAGAGGGAAGTGATCAGATTTTTAAATTTTCCCTGCTTATGTGAGAATTTCTCTTAACACTCCCCAGCCACTCTTCCTTCCCACTCGGGGGGGGGGGGGGGTAGGAGGTCATGACAAGGATAATTTACCTGTAGAAGCAAGGACCATAGTCCCAAGGTGAGAACTGAGCGGCACGGACCTTTCTCTTACTGTTTCCCCTTCCAGACTAAAATTGGTCTTCACAGCCGGGTTGCCCGGGATTTATAATAATTATCTACTGAGCCAGAGCTCCTCCCTCCTTCGAGGTGGTGACGAGTTCAGCCCACGCCCGCTGAAATTCACATGTAAAGGAAGCACTTGTGGTCTGAGGAGGGCAACCAACTCTCTGGAATAGTAGGAAATACAAAGACTACTGAAAAAGCATGACTGTTCTTAGTTCCTTATACTCCTCCAAGGTCAGACTTGTGGAGTTGGCCTTTAGACTCGCGGAGTTTATTTACTAAAGGTATTTGTCTTAATTAATTTGCTTTGTTTAAAAGCATACCATGCACTTTAAAACAATGCTATCAATAATCTCATATATTTTATATCTTAATAATTATTAATGTCTTAGCTTTTTTACTTTTTATTTTTTTAATTAGATATATTCTTTATTTATATTTCAAATGTTGTTGTATTTCCTGGTTCCCCAGATCCCCTACTCCCCCCCCCCCCCCCCCGGTTTACAATCCCCTGTTTACTTCTGCTTCCCTGTCCTCCTATTCCTCTACACTGTAGCATCGAGCCTTCTCAGGACCAAGGGCCTCTCCTCCCTTTGATGTCCAACAAGGCCATCCTCTGCTGCATATGCAGCTGGAGCCATGGGTCCCTCCCGCCATGTGTACTCTTTGGTTGATGGTTTAGTCCCTGGGAGCTCTGGAGGTACTGGGTGGTACATATTGTTGTTTCTCATGTTGTTGACACTTACCATCTTGATGATAATACTAGTTCATTGGTTTCTGTTCCAGTCATGGATTTTCCTTATCACAAAACTTCCAGTGATAAACTAGGAGAATTTCTATTTTTGTCAATGATTTTGGCTCTCAGGTGCATTTTAATTTGCATATATTTTGTCTCCTTTCGTATCTCAGGCTACTCTAGTACTCACAGAATAATTCAGTAGAACTGTATCAAAACTCAATAGAACTAAAACAGAGCTTCCTTCTCCATATGACTGTCAAACTCCATTACACTCCAGCAAAGTCACGAGTCATGACATTGGGCCTTCGGTTTCTCCCCCAACGGTGATAGTTTTCTATAAGTCAACTCTCTTCACACTTTGCCATATTCCACTGATAGTTTTGAAAGCATTCATTCATAATGTCTTCGTGAGATTTTTTTTCTCTCGCAGTTACTTAAAATTTTAAAGAGGACCTTAATGCCCCATTGCCTATTGGCCCTGTGGAATGGATTTTCAATGTGATGATTCTTCATTTTGGGATATTTGTAATTAAGACAATTCTATTTTCCCTAAAGCTTAACTCCTACAAGCACTTTTAAAAGGATGACCCACACTGCCTCCATCTTAAGCTGTAGCTTGGTGAAATATCATGAAAACCTATGCTGTAACTTTTAAACGTGGGCACTCAAAAGTTTTAATCCCTGATTATATTTAAAAATGCCACTTTAACTCCCTCCTTAGGGTTATATGGCGAGACCCTAAGGACAAACCATAACGATTAATTATGATGAGAATAATTACTATTTACCTTCTGCTCCTCCCCCCATGGTTTCTTTATAAAGATAAGCTCATTGACAATGAGACGCTGATACGTTGTATCCAAAGGATTCAGCACATTGGAGGATGCGTCACTTGACAGGGAGCGCTTCTGAGGTGTCTGGACCAGGACAACAACAGGCGTGTGTTCCTGCTTTCTGTTCCAGTGTGAACATGGTGAAGGTGTTTTCACACGATTAGTTTTTGCTAGAGTCTGAAAAGAACGGAACAAGCGCCACATTTTTATTTTTCTTTTTTTCTGTGCAAGCAATTTGGCAAGCCACCATGGATGAATGCATTGTATAAGTAAAATGAACACTTATAAGAAATGTAAAATGCCTTGCAAAAACGGGCACACTGCTTTATGTCTCATGTTTTTATCAGTTCATGGGGAGTTTAGGAAGTGGTGGGAAGTTCTTTGCATAATGAAGGAACCATTTCTAGGGCCACATGGGAACTCAAAACCTTGCAATTTCATAATTCAAAACATCTGGTTTTTCCTCCTGTCTACTTGGTCATTCTAGCTCCACAGTGCTTGAAAGAGTTTGGGGGCCCTCAACTTTAGGAGAATACGCATTAGCTGAACCCAGGGACCTCAGAAGTATCTAGTAAACCAATTATTTGGTCTCACTCTCCCATATTTTTATTATAATAATATATATTTATAATATTTATAATTTAATATTATAATTATATTAGAATATTCTTTATTTTCTCCTTTCCTTGTACTTTGGGCAAAGGTTGTCTATTTCTTTAATTTTAGCATCTTAAGGGTTGGACCTTAGGTTGTTGATTCTAAAACTCTCATTTTTCTCAAATATTTCTTTGAACTAGACATTCCCTTCAAAGCAGAGGCCCTGAGATCTGGTATTTTCAGACGAGCCGAGTGCAAAAATAGTTTCTTATCCTTGTGATTGCATGCTTGGCCTCTGGTTATTTATAATTATCAATGCTTTTCAACTTTTAAATATTGAAGAAGTTTGCGATTGCCACTGCATTCATATCAAATTTAGTTCTATTCTGACCATAGTAAATATTATATAAAATATTAATTTTAAGAGCTGTGATCATGGAAATTATACAGATAAAGTGATAGGCATAAAGATAATTTTAAGTTGATTGAAGGTGGAATTATAAACGTTTTCAGATAAAATTGAAGATTTATACATGGAAAATATTTCTGGTAAAATTCAAGAAATATATAGAAAAACACATTAAAATTGACTATTTCGTGGAAAATTTTACATATAAAATGGTAGATATAAAAGCTCTTTCTAAATTAATTGAAGGTGGAATTAAAAACATTTGTGATAAAAAGATTTACATTGAAAACACTTCTGATAAAATAGTGGAAATATATAGAAAGACATATTAAAATTGAAAATTGAAGATTATCATGAAAAATAATGCAGATAAAAGGTAGACATAAAAACATTACTAAATTAATTGAAAGGGGAATTACAAACATTTTCTGATCAAATTGAAGATTTACATGAGAAATATTTCTTAGTCTATGTCTTTTTATTGGGGAGTTGAGTCCATTGTTGTTAAGAGATATTAGGGAATAGTGATTGTTGCTTCCTGTTATTTTTCATGTTATTTTTATGTTTGTGTGGGTATCTTCTTTTGGGTTTGTTGGAAGGAGATTACTTTCTTGCTTTTTCTAGGATGTAGTTTCCCTCCTTGTGTTGGCATTTTCTATCTATTATCCTTTGTAGGGCTGAATTTGTGGGCAGATATTGTGTAAATTTGGTTTTATCTATGATGATTGAGAGTTTTGCTGGGTATAGTAGCCTGGGCTGGCATTTGTGTTCTCTTAGGGTCTGTATGAAGTCTGCCCAGGATCTTCTAGCTTTCATCATCTCTGGTGAGAAGTCTGGTGTCATTCTGATAGGTCTGCCTTTATAAGTTACTTGCCCTTTTTCCCTTACTGCTTTTAATATTCTTTCTTTGTTTAGTGAATTTGGTGTTTTGATTATTATGTGCTGGGAGGAGTTCCTGTTCTGGTCCAGTCTGTTTGGAGTTCTGAAGGTTTCTTGTATGTTCATGGGCATCTCTTTCTCTAGGTTAGAGAAGTTTTCTTCTATAATTTTGTTGAAGATATTCACTGGCCCTTTAAGTTGGAAATCTTTGCTCTTGTCTATACCTGCAATCCTTAGGTTTGGTTTTCTCATTGTGTTCTGGAGTTCCTGGATGTTTTGAGTTACCAGCTTTATGCATTTTGCATTTTCTTTGACTGTTGAGTCAATGTTTTCTATGGTATCTTCAGCACCTGAGGTTCTTTCTTCTATCTCTTGTATTCTGTTGTTGATGCTTGCATCTAGGACTCCTGAATTCCTCCCAAGGTTTTCTATCTCTAGAGATGTCTCACTTTGTGATTTCTTTATTGTTTTTACTTCCACTTTTAGATCCTGGATGGTTTTGTTCAGTTCCTTCACTTGATTGTTTATGCTTTCCTGTAATTCTTTAAAGGTTTTTTTTTTTTTGGGGTGTGTGTGTGTGTGTGTGTGTGTGTTTCTTCTTTAAGGGCTTCTGCCTTTTGACCCGTGACCCATGACCCAAGATGTGTTTCTTTAAGGGATTTTTGTGTTTCCTCTTTAAGGGCTTTTATCTGTTGACCGATGTTCTACTGTATTTTAACATGTTTTTCTATCTATTTCTTCAATTTTATCAGAAATATTTTCCATGTAAATCTTCAAGTTTATCAGAAGATGTTTATAATTCCACTTTAAATCAACTTAGGAATACTATTATGCCTACCATTATTACATCTATAAAAAATTTTCCATGATAATCTTAATTTCTAACATGTTTAAAATTTTTAATGCCTAAAATTTTTCTACAATTTTATCAGAAATATTTTCCATGTAAATCTTCAATTCTATCATAAAATGTTTGTATTTCATATTTCAATTAGTTTAGCAATGTTTTACATGTCTACCACTTTAGTCTTTAATTTTCCATGAAAATTGTCAATTTTAACATGTTTTCTATGTATCTCTTCTATTTTATATGAAATATTTTCCATGTAAATCTTTAATTTACTTCCCTTTTCAATAAAAAAAGAGCTGTGATCCACCATTTAATGTCCTCCAGATGTGTTGGAACTGCCCCCACACTACCACCGCGTGGTGTTCTAGCGGACCGGCTTAGGGCAAAGAGCCATGAACATAATTGAAAATGTCCTCCTCCTTTCTCTTGGATTCTGTTTATTAGTGAGAACAAAGAATAAAGATCTCCAACTACAGATGCAGATTCCAGATGTTGAATCACGTATTCAGCCCATCTGCTCTCTGCTTATAGTCTTTCTCATTAAGTATGTGTACACTCAGTATATCAATATTTTTGAGATGCTGATCCCTGTATTCTTAAGAGGCATCCTTATTTGTTGCTAGAAAACTCTCATGTGAAATTTACTTTCACATGAGTACTTCTGCACCAGTTTTTAATGCCTATCTTCTCCTTACATATACATGTCTCAAATGTATTACATATATGCATAAGCCACACACACACACACACACACACACACACACACACGTATATAATTATTTGTGGTGGTTCAAATTGGAGCAGTCCCCCATAGGCTCATATGTGTGAATACTTGTTCTGCAGTTGGTGGATCTATTTGGGAAAGATTAGGAGGTGTGGCCTTGTTGGAGGAGGTGTGTCACTGGTGGTCAGTTCTGAGGCTTCAAAAGACACTGTCATTCCAGTTGGCTCTCTCTTCTTTGGGCTCATCCTCTGTTGCATGCTGCTGCATGGAATTTTCTGTATTTTTAGCAGTTCTGACAGGCACCAGTTTCTCCTGGCACTTAAAGGAATGAACCTGAAGCCCTTTGCTTAAGTTATGAGTTCAGCACATTTTCTTGTTGCTTTAATTTGAAGTCTGTGTCCAAATATTAGTGCATATAAATGCTTCCAGATTTGGGGATGCCTTATTTTACATGCATCCTACATAATTCCCCATGCTTATTTCATGAGTGTTTAAATTTAAAGTGTGAGGCATTGAAATTACTAATTCTCATTTGTTATCCCTTTGATATTTTAAAAATGTATTCTACGTGTGTGTGTGTGTGTGTGTGTGTGTGTGTGTGTGTGCTGTGAGGCACATGTGTAGATCAAAGGATAAGTTGTTTCTGGAGTTGGTTTTCTCCTTTCACCATAAGTTCTAGTGATGTAACTCAGGCCACCGTGCATGCACAGCAAGGAATTTTGCCAGCCAAACTATCTCAGTGGACTTGAGTCATTTGTAAAATGACAAAATTCAATGTTCTATTTTAATTTATTATGTCAAGAAAGAAAAGGAAATTAAAATTTTCCTTGAGATAAAAGGGAATGGAAAGGCAGCATACCAAAGCCAGTGGGACACACCAGGGCATTTGCAAGAAGACAGTTTACAGTAAGGAGTCTACATCAAAGAAGAAAGAAAAAGACCTAATAAAGGACCTAGATGCCCTTGAGGATCTAAGAAAAGAAAGAATGACAACATAGGGGAGTGATGCCGATGGCCCCGAGGGTGAGCTCTGGAGGGTCACAGTTGTCCCTGACATAAGGAACAGATTAGAAATACATACATACTTGGGAGCCAGGGTTTCATGGGTCCTGCGAGAGTTTCAATATTTTTCTCCAACATGGCTTCTTCTGTAGTGACCAATTTTCCTTCTGCCTTAAAATCTATGACAAAGGAGCAGAGAGCCTCGTGTCCCAGCCCTTGCCCTAACGTCACATCAGATGAAAAGCAGCAATATAAATAAGACTGGCAATGGCCAACACATAGAAAAGGCGTTATAAAATACCGCAGAGAAAAAAATGTGCTCTGGGAATGAAAATGAAACTAAAAAATACTAAATAGACTAAACAGCAAAAAAATCATGAGATAAGAAATTCAAAGTAGAGAAATTACAGATGATATAGCAGAAATGCAGAACGGCAGAAGGTGTTATCACCAGTTATATGTTAAACTAGGAAAATCTGGACAACATTCAATGCATGAGGATTAATTTGTGAATAAACAGAAGTTCATTCATAAGTAAAGAAGGGTAGGAAGGTGGCTCTGTGAATAAAGTAAAGTGGGCTGAGTCAAAGTAAGTGGGCTGAGTTCAGATCCTGAGTGCCCATGTAAAAAGCACTGGCTTCCATTCGCATGTGCACACATACACACGTGCATACACACACACATACATATAAACACATACACATGTGCACACAAACATACATATACATGTATACACATACATACACACGTGCACACATATACACACATACATACACATGTGCACACATATACACACATACACATGTGCACACATATACACACATATACATATGTGCACACATACATACACACATACACACATGCACACATATACACATCAAACAAGCAAACAAATAAACCACCACCAAGATAACAGAATCCTTGCTGAACATAAAGAAAACCTCAGCATTCTACCACACAACTCAAGATCATTGTGTGTGTGTGTGTTTGTGTGTGTGTGTGGTGTGATCAAACCACACACCTTGTGCATGAGAGGCAAATGTTACACTACTGAGCTATATCCCCATTCTTATACAGTATGTTAAAACTCAGTCACCATGGCCAAGTGAAGGTTATCTCAATGATCAAAAGAAATAGCTCACCTAAATTGAAAGGGAAGAAATTAAGTTATTTGCAGACAATATATGTAAGTCAATCAATGTTATGCATCATATTGATAGAATAAAGGCAGAAAACATGCTCATCTCAATAGATGAATAAAAGAATAAAAGATATTTGACAACATTGAATATCCCTCCATGATTAAAACTCTCAGATCACTAAGGTAATTAAGATGAGTGAGCATGTGTGAACACAGGCAGAGCCATTTACAGAGAAGGAACACTCAATGTCACATGGAGTGGGAAAAGTTTGAAGGCTTTTCCTTTGAGGCCGGGAAAAGACAAAGATACTCAGTATTTCTACATCCATTTAACATAGAACTAGAGTCCTAGCCAGAGCACTTAGGCAAGAAAGAAATAGCTCACCTAAATTGAAAGGGAAGAAATTAAGTTATTTGCAGACAATATAATCTTAGATGTAGAAAACCATAAAGACACTAACAAACTAATTACAGGTTTCAGTAATTTGCATGATACAATATAAATATGCAAAAATTCAGCATTGTTTCTGTGGATGAACATTAAGCTGTATGAATGAGATTCTATTCACGTTGGCTACATCAAATAAACAAGCAAAGCAAAGGAATCAAAGTGGGATAAGTCTAAGGTGAAATCTTTACACATCACTAACTCCTCCTCTGCACTTGGACTTTGTTAAGGGGTCACATATTCAGATTAAGGATGGGGGGCACCCACAATATAAATGTGTTCAGCCTCCCAGATTGGAGAAACCCTCGAATGTTCTAGAAGGCAGAACTGGCTGGGGAATCATTCATTCATTATGTACAGGGCTGGCCTTGGTAGCCTTCACCACTTGCTAAGCCGTGGACCATGACATCAAATCTTCACTTTCAAGAGAAGGTGAATATCAGGGGCCATCATAGGACAGGCTAATACCTAGCAGGTGATCTTCCTGAGATGGTCTGCTTCAGACTATAATCTGTGACAGAGTCACTCTTACTGGGCAGGGCCATAAGAGAATTCATTTTAGGAAAGGTTCCTGCTATTAATATACTTTTTCTGTTATTATTAAACATATATAGCAATAACTAGGTATTAACCCACCCCTTTGGAGCAGATCTCAGCAGATTTACCAAGATCTACTGTCTTGTAGTGATGTTATATAGACAAATAGAGACTTAAGTCTTAATGATGATCCTATAAGAATTTCTAAAATTCTATCAGTGATTATTAAGCTTTTTATAGAGGGACTGCTATTAGGTCCTTTTCTGATAGTCAAAACCACAATGAGAACTCTGCCAGTCTCCCAAGTGTCACCAGTTAATCAGTTTTAATAACCAGACTTTCTCCTACTCAGAGCACATTCCAAAAGGTTGCAAAACAATTAATCAAAGGACATAAAAAGGGAACTATCAATTTATTATAGGTGCTAGGACAGAAGATAAAATGTTGACTGAGTTTATCTATGTAAAACTTCACTAATAACTTAATTGTGGTTTTTTAAACTTTCAGTGAACCTGTGGAGCTGTGACAGGTGATGGATGTTTAGCCAGATAATTACTCCTAATGGATATGCATGTAAATATTCTCTGTTGTAAACTTCTACTTCAGTTTATGATTTGATTTTTTTTGTGTGAACTTTGAACTTTTTAGCATGTGATCATGCATTCTGAAAGATGTTTAAGTGCTGAGGACAGCGATGAGTCAGAACTGAGCTGAGAAGAACTGAGCTGAGATGAACTGAGCTGAGAAGTGTTCTTAGGCAGAACATATTTTAGAACTGAACTCAAAAAGAACTTAGAAGTATAAGCATAGCATTGGGAGAAAAGGCATTGAGAGTAAGGGCACTATTGAGGCAGCAGAGCAGGAGGAGAGAGAAAGATTAGGAGGAGAATGCAGAGTGGAGTAACTTAGAAACTATCAGTAACATAAAAAACTAAGAGAGCAATGCGCAGGAGGCAGAGGGAAGGGGGAGAAACTGCAGAGGGCAGCAGGAGCAGGCAGGCCTCTCCTTACCACAGGGCAGAACAGGTCCTTTCTAAACAAGGTAGACAGTCTTTTTTTTTTTTTTTTTTTTTTTTTTTTCTTCAAACTTGGGTTTAATTCATTTAGCATTAAAAGGGTGGAAGCCTCTTTCTCTATGCAATAAAGATTGGAGCTCATTTTTCATCCAGAATGAGCAAGTTCTTTCTGTACCAGTGCTTGGTCCTTTGCTTCATATACATATGTAAGTATGGATATGTGTGTGTAAGTATGTAACTATGAGAATGTATGCATGTGTGTGTAAGAATCTAATTGTGAGAATGCATGCAAACTGGGCCCAACTGGTTTGAATGGAATTACATAAATGCACTTGCATGAATCTGTACATGAATTTATATGAGTTTATGCATATTTGTTTATGTAAAAGTTTTTCCTTCTGTGAGTGTTTTTCTCTTCTCCTGGTTCAATAGAAGTTTACTGCTCCAAACTTCCCCCCAGCCCAATAAGCAAGAGGCATCTTGGGAAAGGGAAAGGGCTTTAGGAATTCATCCTTAACTTAATCTCCTGCTCTTTAGGATGAGGTGCTAAGTGCCAGAGACTGCAGTTTCTGGCCTCTGAGGAACACAGAAGTCAGGTCAGTTACAGTAGCAAAGTAAATTAGATAAGTAAACTTGTTATTATTATACTGCAACCCTAAATATCTCATAAGACAAAGTCTTATGCTCTTCCCCCTCTGCTACCTCAAGAAGAACCAACAAGAAAGAAGAACCCCTACAAGGGCTGGCCCCTGTCAGGTCAAATTATAGATTTATCTTTTGTGCGAAACCTTCTTATAATTAAAGTGTCCTGAAGGTGACATCATCCATGCTTAAATTAGTACACAAAGACCTCGTGTGTTTATTGCTTCTGTCCCTTCTTTTTTCTCCCTTAGTGAATTGTCCCTTGCTCATGTAGGATGCCTTTCCCTAAGCCTTTACCCAACCCCACAGAGCTGCTGTAATTCTCCTGAACTCCCCTGCTTATCTTTGGCATCTATGAGATCTATATTTATAGCTTATAGGTCAGCACATAGCTTGTTTTTTATTGTCATACAGTCATAATTGAGCGTCAGCCTCTAGACTCCTTTAGGTATCTCCTTGATAGATTATTCAGTTCTAATTTACTGATGTATGGTTGGTGTTCATGGTGAGTTTTTTAAAGTCTGGTAACTAAGGATGCTGAGGTTTGGGGAAATAGTCCCTAATAGGAGGAGCACACCAACTGGTTACCTAATGCCAGATGGCTGACCCTGAAAACATATACACAAGTAACATTATATAGACTGAGCAGGCTGTATTTATGAATATACATGTATGTGTATTCACATACATGGATGTAAAAACAATGAAAAAAGAGGGCGTGACTTTGAAAGAGATAAAGGAGCAGTATGTTGGAGAGATTTAAGAGATGATAGTGAATGGAGAAATGCTGTAATTATAATCTCAAAAATACAAGGAATAGGGTTGGAGAGATGGCTCAGCTGTTAAGAGCACTGAGTACTCTTCAGGAGGTCCTGAGTTCAATACTCAGCAACCACATGGTGGCTCACAACGACTTATAATGGGAACCAATGCTAACTTCTGGTGTGTCTGAAGAGAGTGACTGTGTACTCACATATATTAAAAAAATCTTTAAAAAATACAAGAAATAATTTTGAAAGTTGACAAAATGTAAAAACTATGGGAAATGCTTTGAGTTGGGGCACGTCATAAGTGTATCCCATGAGGAGATCACAAGTGTACCCTGATGTAGAAACTTAAGGGTTCTTTGGAAAGTCAGCTGGATGGCATTTTGTTGGAGCAAACCCATGAAGGGACAGTTTACTGAAGCAGACACCATGAAAGGATGTCCTGCTAAAGCAGGCATGTGAAAGGACACGTGCTGAAGGATTCCTTGCTAACAACACACATGTATCGGTCTGCCTTGCATTGCATAGTTGAGCTCCATTTGTCGGGACTCCACAGAGAGAAACGCACCAAAAAACTTCTGGTGGCACATTGTGGTTTCTTGCCGCTTCCCCGGACGTGGGCCGATTGGCAGAGAGATGTCAGCTGATCTGGACTCTCTGCTGAGACAAGACATCTAGTGAGGCAAGACCCGTGGAGGACACCTGATGTTTGGAGAATAAATAGGACTCAATAGTCAATGATGGGAGGCCGGAGTGTGGCTGGCCTCTAGAGCTAGCTGTGCAGTACTTGCTGGTCTCAAGTCTTCACACATCATTTTGCTTCACTGAGGGAGGCACAGCCAATAACTTTTCCTGGTGTTCCTGTTGTCCCCAGTCCCTCCTACTGACCTGTGCAGACTGGGCCGAGGCCTGGCTTTTCCTGCTAGGTCATGCCACTGCTGCTGTTACACCACTCTACACAACTGGACTGATGGTAAATTCATGAAGTGTTTGTAAGCAGATGGAGCTGCTGCCTGCTAACTTGTGAACCTAAGTGCTGATTTCCTGACAACACAGATGGGATTTGCTCCAAAGAACAATCCCTAAACAGGCCCCCTTCCCCTCGCATCCGTTCTTTTTTCACTACCTCTGGTGGGTGGTGGGCTAGAAGGGAGGTTAAAACATTTGAGAACCATCATTAAAAGTATGGAGAGAAAAAAATTAAAGTTACAGTGCCCCACCCAAGCACTTTATTAACTGACAGTGGGGAGATCACAAGTGTACCTTACACAGCCGCTTAATAGACAAGAAACCTGAAGCCCACTCAGTTAATCAGCTTATAACAATTAATTAGAAATCTAATGGCCCAGACATATGGATTAAAGTATTTAGCTTTTCTTTTCATCATAAACACTCAGTAGGTTCAGAAAAAGGTATTTTCCTAGCCCACAGCAAAGCGTCTCTTTATCCCGTCTCTTCCTGTAGTTTCCTCTTCATCCTAGTGTAGCTGAATGATCTTGGATTGTTCTCGTTCTCTCTCTCTCTCTCTCTCTCTCTCTCTCTCTCTCTCTCTCCCTCCCTCTCTCCTTCCCTCCCTCCCTCTCCCATCCCAGCTTTCTGTCTTTCCTCACTCCCTCCATCTCTCTCATTTATTTTTGTTTTTTGTGTGTGACTGTTGTACCTGTATACCAACAGTGGAAGAAGAGGGCATCCCGTTTCCTGGAACAGGAGTCACAGAGGGTTACGAGCCACTATGTGGGTGCTGGGTATATAACCCAAGCTCCAGTAGAGCTGGCAGCGCTTTAAATCGCAACCCTTGGGGTTGGGTTCTTTACAGCCAAGCCATGGGTAAAATACATATCCTTAAAACTGGGAGTTTTGAGAGGCTTTGACCAATCACTTTAATTTGGCACAGGGGAGGAGGTGTGTCAGCCTATCTCAGCTAATCCAACATTTAGTCTTGCACATCTATTCCCCATTATGATCCTTGCAGGCTGGAAGGAATTATAGTTATGGAAGGAAGGACTGGTGTGCTCACTCATCTGAACCCATCACTACCCCTTAAACCTTTTGGCAGAGCTAAATTCTATTAACCAAACTGCAGCCTTGCTATACCAGAAACAAGTTCTCTGCTTGGATGAGTTTACCTCTGAAACACAGTCACAACACCACAGGATGGCATTTTAAATGTATTCCTATAGAAGCCG
The DNA here is from genome assembly GCF_947179515.1 of Apodemus sylvaticus. NCBI lineage: Eukaryota > Metazoa > Chordata > Mammalia > Rodentia > Muridae > Apodemus > Apodemus sylvaticus. The sequence goes on from NC_067480.1 coordinate 8,509,218, forward strand.
CATTGATACAAAATCAGAAATCTTTTTTTTAAATTTTTTTTATTTGATATAATTTATTTACATTTCAAATGATTTCCCCTTTTCTAACCCCCCCACTCCCCGAAAGTCCCATAAGCCCCCTTCTCTTCCCCTGTCCTCCCTCCCACCCCTTCCCACTTCCCCGTTCTGGTTTTGCCGAATACTGTTTCACTGAGTCTTTCCAGAACCAGGGGCCACTCCTCCTTTCTTCTTGTACCTCATTTGATGTGTGGATTATGTTTTGGGTATTCCAGTTTTCTAGGTTAATAACTACTTATTAGTGAGTGCATACCATGATTCACCTTTTGAGTCTGGGTTACCTCACTTAGTATGATGTTCTCTAGCTCCATCCATTTGCCTAAGAATTTCATGAATTCATTGTTTCTAATGGCTGAATAGTACTCCATTGTGTAGATATACCACATTTTTTGCACCCACTCTTCTGTTGAGGGATACCTGGGTTCTTTCCAGCATCTGGCAATTATAAATAGGGCTGCTATGAACATAGTAGAGCATGTATCCTTATTACATGGTGGGGAATCCTCTGGATATATGCCCAGAAATCTTTACAATTAAGAAAGTCACGCTCAGCTGAGCGGTGGTGGCACACGCCTGGGATTCTGGGAGGCAGAAGCAGGCAGATTTCTGAGTTCAAGGGCAGCCTGGTCTACAGAGTGAGTTCCAGGACAGCCAGGGGTATACAGAGAAACCCTGTCTCAAACAACAACAACAACAACAACAACAACAACAACAACAACAACAACCAAAACAAAACAAAATAAAATCCAAAAAAAAAAAAAAAAAGAAGAAAGTCCTGTTCTCCTACCCTGGACCCTCTGGGCGAGCGACCTGTTTCAGGATCTTAGCTCTCCTACCCTGGACCCTCTGGGCGAGCAACCTGTTTCAGGGACTAAGCTAGTCTAAGTTGTCTGAAGCTTCTTTGCTCAGAGCCTAATAGGAAAAAAAACCCCTCCACTGATTTTATGAAATAAAATTGAATTCATGATCATTTTAAATATTTAAAGAGCCTAGGTTGTTGTCCAAGTAAGTTTAATATAACTGTTTTTAGCATGTAAAAAATAATCTGAAAAAAACCTATACAATAAAACTACCAAAATAAGTTTTAAATTGTCAGCAAAACTTCTAGTTTCCCCCCAGATTATTGTGGACTGAAGTTTTGATGATTCTGTTGTTTGATAACAAGTTTTCTAAGAAATCGTGGTATCAAATTTCATATTTCTATATTGTACTTGAAAGATAAAAAAAGATAATCACTGGGATGGAATGGTATTTAAAAAGCTAGTGTCTATTTAAGCTACGCTCTATTTATCCAGCAAGTAAATTTTCTTTTTGTTCCAATCTCTAGGAGGGGTAGTCTCGGAAACACAATTATTATTTTAAAACAGATCTGTGGTTATTGTACTTTGGTACACATTGCAATTACCCAAGAGAATTTTTACAAATCCCGAGTCAAGGCACAGTCAAATTAAATCAGAACCCCCCTCCCCGGAAGTGGAATGGGGAAACTGTTATTGTTTAAAAAACTCAAAGCTAATTGCAATGTGCAAGCAAGTCTGGAACAAATTGGAATAAATGGAAGGGGAATGTCAAAATGTTAGTATGAATGAGATCTAATTTTAATATGCTACTAATAATTAATAATGATATTATATAATGTTAATCATTAATAGAATAATAATTATTACTGAGGTGGGAGTCTCACATTGTTGTCCACTCTGGTTTTGAACTGCTGGACCCTAGCAAGTCTGTGTCAGACTCCCAGCAGATGAGCCTCTAGCCCCGTGGTTTTCACCCTTCCTACTGCTGCAATCCTTCAGTACAGTTCCTCATGGTGCAGTGACCCCCAGCCATAACATTATCTTTTGTTGCTAATTCATAACTGTAATCTTGCTGTGGCTATGAATTATAATGTAAATATATTTTTGGAGATAGAGATTTGCCAAAGGTCTCACCCAGGCTGAGAAGTTCTACCCTAGCATGTCCCTACAGCACAATATACATAATATATTTTATGTATTATATATGTTATTTTAACTATACAAATTTATAGGCTAGTTTATGATAATTTCATAGTCTGTATAGCGTTTAACAAATAAGTTAGTACAGTTAACATTTATATATCTGTATCCAATAAACAATTAACATTTAATGGTTGTTTATATGTTTAGCCTCCACTGATATTTTAGTATATGCATACAGTATGTATAGATCAGAAAAATTAATTTTGCTGTCTCCCTATGAATGCATGGTTTGCCCTTAACACCTCTGAGAGAGCTTGCTCTTCAGAAAGTCCTCTCCTGCCCCTGACCAATTTTGAAATTCAGACATTGGGCTGGATCAAAACATGGGAGAAATATTTCCAGCTGTTGGTTTGGCAAAAACTTTAGGAAGACATCTCAAAGCACGGGAAAAAAAAACAAAGTTTTTTTTTTCATCCCAGCAAATAAAATAATATGTGGAGAGACATAAATGCTGGGAATAGTAATTTCATGAGAGATTGGCAGAAATATGCAGTTTCCAAAAAATCTCATAAGAGATTTGTTAAAAAGAATTGTTAAAAAAATCAAATTGACAGAAGAGAAAGATAAAAAATGTGATCAATGCGGGGGGGGGGGAAAAGGCAGCTAGGATAGGGACACACACACACACACACACACAATTCCAGGCAGCTAGCACAGTGGGCACACATACATACACTGCTGGATGGCTACAACAACAGGCACAGGTGTCACACTACCAACCTCAGCATTCCAGACACTGGAGCAGGAGGATCATGGGTTTGAAGGTAACCAAGGCCACAAAGTGAAAAACTACCAAACAAGTGAACACAAGAGTACTACAAACGTGTGAAAAAGGACATTTGCTGCTGGTGGGGCTATAATATTCACAAAGACAGAATAGAAAATTGATTTGAGGAGGCTCAAAATCACATTTAAAACCGCCATGTGACCTAGTGATCTGTGTACTGGGCACAAATCCAACGGAAGTCGAGTCAGCACGCTGAAGAAATACTGGCATATGTGTGTGTGTGTATGTGTACACATTGTTCACAATAGCCACAAACAGAAATTATTTAGGTTTTCATTGCACAATGAGTAGATAAGAATGCGTGTCTATATATATTGTGGTCTACTCTTCAGCCATAAAAGGAATCCTACCATCTGCAGTATTAGGAGAACCGACAGTGATTGTGTTATGTGAGACAAGTCAGTCATCGACAGACTGTGTAATCATTGTGACATGTACAACCTAAAGTAGTTGACTCCATACAAGTTGAAAGTAGGATTGTAGTTACTGCAGTGTAGGAAAAGTAAGGTGGTGGGCTTTTGATGAGCAGGTACTAAGTTACGGTTACACAAGACTCAGACATACCATAGCCTTCAAATGGAAGGAAGGATTTTGAGTTTGTGCCAAAATGCAATGGTCAATATTTGGAGAGATAGAATGTGGAACCCAGTTTAGTCACTGCACAATTTGATGTGTTTCAAAGAATGACACTTTAGCTCACAAATATGTTCATGTTTTATAGAAGTATGTACCAGTACAATAAATTTAATTGAAACAAGAGAACTACAATGATCATGTCATCCTAAGTTTTGGGCAGTGCTGTGTATATCCTTATGACCATGGCCAAACCAATCCTTTAATTCTGGATTTCACAAGCTTTAGTTTTTAATATCGAGATGGGCTTAATTTTATTTTAGTCTGGCTTTTTGTCTATTGTCTCACTCCTGATATATTGACTCTAAAGCATACAGAAAACCAGAAAGTACGGCATTCTATTTACCCCTCCACAAACAAAATCCATCTTCAGTAGCTACCCATCATGGTAGAGCTTGCTTACCTTGTCTTAACGCCCACTATCCCACCAAATCCAGATAATTTCTGGCCCATCACAGGCATCACCCAGTTTTATTTACAAGTAATGAACTATGGTTTCAACTTTTTTCCAAGTAATATTATGTTTCCCAGAGGAGCAAACTACATTTATATGTAGTCCAACTTTGAAGAGTCTCCCATTACTGGTCATCTTTGTGCTTTTCCTCAGTGAAACAATCTGTCAGTTTTTAGAAGGTGTTCTTGGGTCCTGGCACATTTAACCCTTCCTTTGCTGCTGCATCCAACTTTCCTTCAGGAATCTTATCTGCTTGAGTAGCCAACATAGTCCACAATTCATCCTCTCATGGATATAGCACACTGTTACATCACTGTGCTCTGTAAATTTGTTGAATATTATCTGTAAAATTGTATTGGGTTAATTTTATTTATGATATTTAGACTACTTGAGATTTTAAACTTTTCCTACTTTGTCTACATTTTAAAATATATTGCTAAATCATGATCAAAGTGATCTTACAACACTTTCATATATTAGGGTATAATCGCTAACACATTTAATTCTAGAATTATTAAATCAATCTAGAATGAAACCTGTGCCCATTATTAGACAGTCTCCACCTTGAGAATCCACTGACTTTTTCTTTTTCCCATTCTATATAATTTTACTTCTTGGATAGTATAATATTAATCATAATGTATTATATTAGTTATCATTTATTATGGTCAGTTTCCCCATCTGTTTCTGATGATTTGGAGTGTGATGTCATAGCTAAGACGCTATAACCTAATTTGAAGCACGGAGGCTATATTTTTTTTTCTAGATGTTTTATTTACCTTTTATGTAATGTCTTCGACCTGCTTTAGTCAGTTCCCTTATATGGATTGGGAGAAAGGCCCAAGTTCACTCTGCAGTCTGTGGATAGCAAATCGTCTCCATGGTATTTCCTCCAAGAACTGTTTGTTGCTGTGAACTGTCTGGACAGTTGCTGTAAATCAATTTTGTGGACTTTCAAGTCAGCTCCATTGATACTGTGTTTGTTCTTACGCCGGCAACACAGTCGGAAATGAGGGAATTGTAAACTTCCAGACTTGAAAGGATTTTCTGAGGTTGTTTTTGATGTGTTTTGTGGGCTACTACATTTCCATATATTAGAAGTGAGTCGTTAATTTTTGCAAAAATAAGAGATCCAACTGGGTTTTAAATAATATATATATTTGAAAATTGTTAACATTTTAGTAACACTGAAGGACTAATCCATTACTCTGCATATGTCACTGGTTTAAGTTTTCTATGTAATTCCTCTCAATAATACTTTCAAGTTGTTGGTCTTTTTGAAAATAGATTCTTTTCTCATCTATGACTTGATTGTAGTGCCCCTTTCCCCTGTCCCTCCTGGTTCCTTCCTACCTCCCTTCTCCTCCAATCAACTCCTGATCAATACTGAACAGGTGTGGAAACAATCAGTACCTCTTCTATCTCTAACACAGGCATGACGCCGTCTGCGGGCTTGACACTGAAGCCCTCTACCTGATTGAGGAAGTGTGTTGTATTTCTCCACTGCGTGTGACAGAAAGCATAACTCATTTTGTGTCATTTCATTTTTGTGAGGTTTATTTTCTATGTCTCTGGTGACAGGACTGTATAATTTCTGTTCATTATTAAGTTGGCAATTACATGGAACATCAACACATTTCCAGATGTTCAAACAACTTTTTCTCCTTGGGAGAAAAATATTATTAATCATCTGGATAATCACTCCATTTTAGAGTGTAATTTTTTTCACATGTTACTGGATTCGGTTTTCTAGGATTTGTGTTTTGTTTTTGTTTTTTTGCTAGGGGCTGTTAATTTATCTCCTTTGTAATTTACTTGTTCTCTTAGACTTTAGTGAGAAGTTATCTATTTCCAGTAGAAAAGGTAGGAGATATCAATTAAGTCTATAAACAGTCAACAGAATTCACCAAGGTTGATTTGTGTGTGGGAGACCTGTCTGGTACATTTCTCATATTACCATATAATTCCCTTAACTTGTTATAGGTCTAAGTTTATTTTTGTAACATCTTTTTCTATTTCCTATTTTTGTTTTATTGGTAATTTTCCACTTTAAAAGGGTTAGAGTGCATGTGTATGTGTATGTGTGTGTGTGTGTGTGTGCATGTGAGTGCATGTGTGTCTGTGTGTGCGTATGTATGCATATGCATGTGCGTGCGTGCATGTACATGTGTGTGTGTGCATGTGTGTATACGTGTGTGTGCACGTGCAGTTGTTTGTGTGTGTGTGTGTGTATCTATGTGTACCCATGGCTAGGCATGATGTAGATCACAGAGAACGACCTTTACGTACTAGATTTTGCTTTCCCACCTGGTTCATGACAGCATCTCTTGCACTACACAGACCTGGCTAGCTGGCCCAGGTGTCTCCAGTGATCCTTCTCTACCTCCACCTCTGGTAGAAGCATGGGGGAATAAAAGGCAATCCCCCTTGTGTCTGGATTTTATGGGGATTCTTCTCTTTTGTTTTGAAGAATTATTTTTAAAAGATGTATGTTCACATTTTTATACAATATACTTTTTTTTTTAAAAAAAGAGTTTTATTTATTTTATATATGTGAGTGCGCTGTAGCTGTCTTCAGACACACCAGAAGAAGGCATAGAATCTCCCGTTACAGATGGTTATGAGCCACCATGTAGTTGCTGGGATTTGAACTCAGGACCTCTGGAAGAGAGGTTGGTGCTCTTAACCTCTGAGTCGTCTCTCCAGCCCTACAATTTATTTTTGATCACATTCCTTCCCCTTCCCTAACTCCTACAAGAACCTTTGTACCCACCCTACTTCATGCTTTCTCTCTGTCTCTCTCTCTTCTTCTTCCCCATCTCTCTAAGAAAAGGAAGACTTTCCCCCATGAAGATCAAAACAAGACCCCAATACAATAAAAAACAAAAACAAAATATAACAAAACAAAAAAAAAAAACCACACAAAAACATGGAGTCCATTTTGCCTTGTCCACCCACTACTGGGCACGAGAGCTTCTCAGACGTGTCCTCCATATACCCTGTGAGACTCCACTGGAGAAAGCTGGTTCTCCCTCTCCCAGCAGGTATTGACTGCAGATGGCTTCTCTGTAAGGGTTGACACTTTGTATTCACTTTTCAGTGCTGGGATTTTTTTCTGCCTTAAACCTGTGCAGGTCTGGTGCCTGTTGTCACAGTCTCTATGCATTATCCCTACTGTGTGCCGGTCTCATGACTGTTGTCATAGTCTCTGTGCATTATCTCTACTGTGTGCCGGTCTCAGACCTGTTGTCATAGTCTCTGTGCATTAGCCCTACTGTGTGCCGGTCTCATGACTGTTGTCACAGTCTCTGTGCATTAGCTCTACTGTGTGCCGGTCTCATGACTGTTGTCACAGTCTCTGTGCATTGTCCCTATTGCGTGCGAGTCTCAGGCCTGTTGTCACAGTCTCTGGGTACTATCCCTACTGTGTGCAGGTCTCATGACTGTTGTCACAGTCTCTGGGTACTGTCCCTACTGTGTGCAGGTCTCATGACTGTTGTCACAGTCTCTGTGCATTAGCCCTACTGTGTGCAGGTCTCATGACTGTTGTCACAGTCTCTGTGCATTAGCCCTACTGTGTGCAGGTCTCATGACTATTGTCACATTCTCTGCATTATCTCTATTGCGTGCCAGTGTCAGGCCTGTTGTCACAGTCTCTGGGTACTATCCCTACTGTGTGCAGGTCTCATGACTGTTGTCACAGTCTCTGTGCATTAGCCCTACTGTGTGCAGGTCTCATGACTGTTGTCACAGTCTCTGTGCATTAGCCCTACTGTGTGCAGGTCTCATGACTGTTGTCACAGTCTCTGTGCATTAGCCCTACTGTGTGCAGGTCTCATGACTGTTGTCACAGTCTCTATGCATTAGCCCTACTGTGTGCAGGTCTCATGACTGTTGTCACATTCTCTGCATTATCTCTATTGCGTGCCAGTGTCAGGCCTGTTGTCGCAGTCTCTGGGTACTGTCCCTACTGTGTGCAGGTCTCATGACTGTTGTCACAGTCTCTGGGTACTGTCCCTACTGTGTGCAGGTCTCATGACTGTTGTCACAGTCTCTGCATTGTCCCTATTGCATGCCAGTCTCAGGCCTGTTGTCACAGTCTCTGTGCATTAGCCCTACTATGCACAGGTCTCACGCCTCCTGTCACAGTCTCTGTGCATTAGCCTACTGTGTGCAGGTCTCATGACTGTTGTCACAGTCTCTGTGCATTAGCCCTACTGTGTGCAGGTCTCATGACTGTTGTCACAGTCTCTGTGCATTAGCCCTACTGTGTGCAGGTCTCATGACTGTTGTCACAGTCTCTGTGCATTAGCCCTACTGTGTGCAGGTCTCATGACTGTTGTCACAGTCTCTGTGCATTAGCCCTACTGTGTGCAGGTCTCATGACTGTTGTCACATTCTCTGCATTATCTCTATTGCGTGCCAGTGTCAGGCCTGTTCTCTGGGTACTGTCCCTACTGTGTGCAGGTCTCATGACTGTTGTCACAGTCTCTGGGTACTGTCCCTACTGTGTGCAGGTCTCATGACTGTTGTCACAGTCTCTGCATTGTCCCTATTGCATGCCAGTCTCAGGCCTGTTGTCACAGTCTCTGTGCATTAGCCCTACTATGCACAGGTCTCACGCCTCCTGTCACAGTCTCTGTGCATTAGCCCAGAGATGTCTGGCAGATGCTGTTTCCTTTGACTCATCCTCCACCTCTGGCTCCTCCAGTCTTTCTGCCTCCTCTCCGGCATAGATCCTGGGTCTGGAGGGGAGGGGTATGCTAAAGGCATTGTGACTGGGTGCTCTCTCTACACTGTCCGGTCTGGGCCCGTGCTAACTGCCACCTGCTGCAGGAAGAAGCCCCTCTGACAAGGGTTCCACGGTGGCTATGGCACTGTCATCAGGAGTCATTTTATTGTTATGTCCCTGTAGCAGAGGTTTTCTCCTGGGTTCTGTGACCTGTCCTGTCTGAGGTGCCAGGCATGGGATCTGCCTGAGTAGGCCTTAAATCAAATAAAAAATGATTATTTACTCACACAACCTTTGTGCTGCTACTGTCCCAGCACACTTTGCAAGCAGGCAGGTCACATTTAGTTTTCGGGGTTCCTAGCTGGGCAGTATGGCTGACTGCTCTCCTCCTGTAGCAGGCAGAGTAGCTTCCAGGGCCACGAGCACTTGAGTGGAGCTTCTGGCTTATCACCAGCTCAGTTTCTTCATGTTTGTTCATGAGTTATCTGTATCTTCAACAGTAGGGACTTAGCAAGATATGGAGAGTAACTGATAGCCTTGGCAATGGCTTATGATGTTTGGGGGGAGTCTATAGCACCCCTTGGGTCAATGATTCAACAATATGTAACCCCATTCCTGTTACTGGAGGTTTTACTTGATGGCATAAGATATCTAGTTGGGGCAAAGTCTCCTCCATTATATGGTGACTCCATATAATGACTCATTTAAATTTCTTTCACATGCATGTATATATCTATTATTCATATAGAGACATATATATACACACATGCACACATACATTATATATTATATACATATACATATACACACATGTATATGTATATATGTGTATGTGTATGCATATGTGCATATGTGTATGTGTGTATATATATATATACACACACACACATGCACTTTTCAGGTAATAGGTTTCCATATGGCCTTCAGAACACCCTTAGTGTGATTTATCCTTCCCTATATCACTTCCTTTACCCTGCCCTCCCACCCAACCACCAACTTAACCTATTCTAGTTTTCCCTTTGTTTTATATTCTATTTCTTCTTCCTTAGAGGATCCTCTTGCTTATTCCCACAGCAGCTACCTAACCTCTGTGGTTATTTGGATTGAAACTCACATGCCTGCAGCTCAAAAGCTAACACCTGACTAGAGAGAACAGGCAATGCTGGTTTTTTGAGCTCTGTGTTACCTATTCAGGATGATTGATTATAGTTCTTCCCACTTAGCTGCAAATTTCAGAATTTCATTGATATCCCACCATGTAAATGTAGCGGATTTTATCTAGTCATTGTCTTTTGAACATCTAGACTGCTTGCAGTTTCTTGCTGTTATAAACAGACCAGAAATGAACATGATGAGCATGGATTTCTATAGTAAGATTGAGAGTTCGATTGGGTATATGGGAGAGTGGTGTAGGAGGGGCTTGTGGTAGACTGACAGTAAGCTCCCTCCTTCCCTCCCTCCCTCCTGTCCGCCCTTCCTTCCTTCCTTCCTTCCTTCCTTCCTTCCTTCCTTCCTTCCTTCCTTCCTTCCTTCCTTCCTTCCTTCTTTCTTTCTTTCTTTCTTTCTTTCTTTCTTTCTTTCTTTCTTTCTTTCTTTCTTTCTTTCTTTCTTTCTTTCTTTCTTTCTTTCTTTCTTTCTTTCTTTCTTTCTTTTCTTCTTTCTTTCCTTCTTTCATCTCTCCCTTCCTTCCCCCTCCTTCTTTTCCCCTCTTTCTCTCTACCCTCCCTCCCTCTCTCCCTCTGTATCTCTCTCTCTCTCCCTCTGTATCTCCCTCTCTCTCTCCTCTCTCTCTTTCGGATGAAGGTTGCCAGGCTTGTATTACAAGAGCTTTATCTGGTTTATCATCACCTCAACCCAGGTTATCTATCTATTGTAATATGAATAGTATTTCCTTAGAACACCATTGTTTCTGAAACACTCCTGACAATAGCTCACTTTTCACTCTGATTTTAGAAATTTAAGCTTTCTTTCTACAGCCCTGCATTCCATCTGTTTTTGATCCTGCCCCATCTTTGATCAGACTAATTAACGATTATTATTTCTGTTGATCTTTCAAAGAAAAACACCTGGTTCTCATTTTCAGAGGTGTTTCTCTGCCCTCTATTTCATGTATTTGCACTGTAATCTTATATTTTCTAGTCCTTAGGTCTGGCTTAAGTTTTCTCTGCTTTTTCTAGTTTCATAGAAGGGAGATAGTTAGGATAATTATTTGAGTACTTTTTAAATTTTTTGGTATGTTGGGTTTTTTTTTTTTAAGTTTTAATCCATCTCCAAGTATTTTCCAACCTCTTTCTTTAAAATCAGTTTTTATAAGATGAATTATATTTAGGAGTATGATTTAATTTCATGTGTATAAATAATTAAAATTCATTCTTATTTCTAATTTTATCCTCCTCTGTGATGAGATGATTTAAAATATTTTAACTACACCGAGTTCTGCTTGTGGGCCATCCTATAGTTATTCATCGTCAACAAGGCAGCTTCATTTGTGAAGTTTATTCACAACATTAACAGTAACATTGTTCCTGTCCTCTGCTTCCTGTGTGTTTCACGGATATGGAGGGTGGGATGGTGGCGACTCTGCTCTGCTGCCGCACTGTCTAACAGACGTTGATGGTTGATGGCCCTCTCTTCCTGCTTCATGTGTTTTGAGGCTCTTATTAAGTCATTTACCCTAATAATTGTCAGATCTTCTAGATAGGCTGACCTTTTGTTATTATTAGAGCACCTTTGTTCTGTTACATTTTAGTCTTTAATTTGTTTAATGTAAGCATTGACAGTTCCACTTGCCCTTTAGCCCCGTTTGCATCGTAAATCTCTTACATCGTTTAACTCTCAGCTCATCCGTGTTTCGTACTGATTTCATATGTGTGCACTGTGTTTTAATTCATCCCAGTTTCTACCTCCGGCTGGCATCTTCAGTCCCTTCACATTTGATACAGTTACTGATTACTTCTATCAGGTGTTCCTCAGCCTGCTACATAACTCACATCTGGTTTGTTATTTGCTATCCAGTTCTACCATCTTTTGTACAAGCTGGTTTTCTAATGACACATTTTAATTCAGTGCTATTTTGTTGCTTTAAAAAAAGTTATTTCATTCATATTTCCCCTGCAATTTGAAATTAAGATAATTACTATTTAAATCTTTGTTCACACTGGTATCAACCTAATTTCATCAATATGTAGATTTTGTTCTTCTGGTACATTATTATTTCTAGCCATTTATTGTTGGACAAATCAATCTTTATAGGTCGTACCTCTAACATAGATTTATAATTACTGCTTTCTGAAGTAATTTTAGAATACAGAAGACAAAAGACTTTAACCACAAGTAAAAATGTATTCTGTTTTTTTGATATTTCACTGTGATATAGCTTTCCCCAATGTACTGCTTCTTATATAGACTTGAGTTAATTCTGTGTGGTATATATTTCTATCTGAAGGAATTTCTTTAATATCTTCTTTTGGGCAGGGGCTCTGGGAAGATTCTCAGTATTTGAGAGAAAGCATTTTCCCCATACACAGAATGTTTCTTGGATGCCCTTTGCTTCAGACCTTGAAATGCACCCCGCCATCACTCTCCCTTACCTGCCCCTCTTTCAAATGATAGCGCTGCAAGCTTGTTCCGTTCGCTCTTCCTTGGTTTAATTTATGGATTTAATTATAAAAGTCTTCTAACTGGGTCAATTCATGTGCTCCCTTCTGCTCTCTATCATTTGTGCTCATCATTAATTAAACAACTATTTTAAATGTTTCAACAGATTTTCTTACGTGGCAGTGGTCTCTGGCTAGCACGTGGCTATGAGGGCCTGTTCCTCTTCTATAGTTGGGGCATATCCTCTTCCAGTGTTCTAGTCTGTTAATTATAACTCCCGGGATGGTGAATTGTTGTGGGGTAGGGGTCTTTTTATTTAAATAATTAATGGTTCTTGGTTTGAAATGCTTGATTTTCCATTTAAAATTTCCTTTTAACCTATCAGCAAAAGTGGGGCTATGTCGCTATTTTGCTTTTTATTGAGTTTCTCTCTTACCGGGTTTGGTTCCTATTGGAGCATAGGAGAGGATGTTGTAAGGAGGGAGTTTGTTCACTTTAAAGTATTTTGCTGTAAGTTAGTGGCCAATCTCTCCAATTCAAGTATCAAATGTAGCTCAAAGCCAAGTCTTTTTCATATATGCTTTTCATATCTTCACCCAAAGTTCTGAGATGCATGTTTCCTGAGTTCTGTTGGTGTTTCCTGATCACTTGTCCTTTGTGTAAAAGATTGATTTTTTTTTTTTTTTGCTCCATATTTGTACTATGTGTGTACCTGCAGTGGCCACAAGAGGGCGACAGGTCCGCTAGACCTGGAGTTTGGTCATGTGTCATCAGGCAGATGCTGGGATTGGAACCCAGAGGTCCTGCAAGGACAGCAGATACCCCTACCCACTGAACCATCCATCCAGCCCCACACTACTTAACTTTTTAAATGAAATTAAACCCTCAGAAGTCATTTCATCACCCACCAGTATAAGTGTGTGATTTAGCACTGAAATATTATAAATAAAACTTGTAGGAACAAATAATTGCATAATGGAAAAAAGCAGCATGTGAAATAACACATTGGAGGATGTAATATTATGGGATGGAAGAGTGAGTTTCAAGATGATTCACTTATGTTCATGTAAAAGATGTCTTCAGCAAACAATTATGATTATTGATGTTTTATAAATAAATACTGAGTGCATATTGACCAGGTACATATGACTAAATTAAACACAACAATCTCCTAATTTAATGTACAAAGCAACTATAAAATGGTGAAGTGATTATTTTGATCAAAAATGATGTTTTCATTAACATGAAAAATAGTGCCCAGTCTTCAGTTTGGTGTGAAATACCTCTCAGTGCATATATTCTTGTAAAATAGATAACTATTTTAAGTTTTCAGTAGTTTAATATTTTTAATAGATTTTATTTTCAGTAGATAACTAGTTTTGATTACACTAAACAACTATAAAATATTTATTTTGATGTTACCTTACTGGTTGATGAACTGAACTTCTGTTTTCTTTCATTCTTCACATCTATTTTTACGGCACAGAAGGAAAGCTCACTGGTTACTGCACATAGTGCTGTAGTGTACAAACAGGTGTGGAGGGGTTAACATTGCATGCTGAGTGGGCCTCTTCCCAACAGCCATCACCTAGGTCTCTATCAGCAGATGAATAGGTAAAAAAAAAATCATGCACACACACTAACATACACAAAAGCACATACACACTCAGACACACACATACACAGAGACATGCAAATACTTAAAAGCATACACACACAGACACACATACACAAAAGCACACACACATGCACACAGAGTCACACACAGACACACATACACAGAAGCACACACACCTGCACACAGTCACACATATACACATATATATAAAGTCTCATAGCTTACAGGTAATGGAAAGAACAGAAGATCATTGTGTTCAGCCAAATTAGACTCAGGGAAAAATGAAATATTCCTTCTCAAAAGCAGAACCTAAACCCAACAAACAAACAAACCAGAAAAAGTATGATGGAGGCTATTTGGGAAGAAGGGACTGGGGGCGGGGGGACAGGAGGAGAGCGACAGAAGACGCTGGGCATAAATGTAATCAAGACACACAAGACGCACATATTGATGTGATATAACAGCCTGTTATTCTGTGTAATGTGTGTGTCTCTGCATGTTTCTACTCCCGAGAGCCAGTTTAGCCACGGTGCCCCGCCCATATTGAAGAAGTTAATAAGAAAATTTGGTCACAAGAAAGTTGCAACAGGCCCAGTGGGGTGAGGGGATGAATCTGGCAGTGGTCTTTGCACATTATCTTAACAACAACCAAATGAAAAGAAATCAAATCTTAGAGGTGGCTAGCAATTTAACTCAGGAATTGTCATCATTTTTACGTTTTTCTCTACTTTCTTTGGAGAATACTTTAAATTCTGTCCCTTTAATGGCTTCTTAAAGTTTAATGGCTTCTTAAAGACTAACATTTGCATATGCCAAAGACAGCATGCCCATAGACTAATCCATCAAGAAATGAAATAAAGCCCTCAGTAGCAACTGTTGACTTCCACAAACCATCTGTTTTGTAGAGAGATGCTAAGGGCCACTTGGTTTTTTAAAATTTTTTTATTTTATTATATATTTGCTTTATTTATATTTCAAATGGTATCCCTTTTTCCTCATTATCCCTCCAAAACCCCCTGTCCCATCTTCCCTCCCCCTGCTTACCAACCACTCTCTCTCCTCCTTTCCTGACCTGGCATTCCCCTGTACTGGGGCATCAAGCCTTCACAGGACTAGTGTATATATTGGATATTAGAGGGCTAATATCCAATATATACAAAGAACTCAAGAAGTTAGACTCCAGAGAATCAAATAACCCTATTAAAAATGGGGTACAGAGCTAAACAAAGAATTCTCAACTGAGGAATATCGGATGGCTGAGAAGCAGCTGAAGAGATGTTCAACAGCCTTGATCATCAGGGAAATGCAGATCAAAACAACCCTCAGATTCTACCTCACACCTGTCAGAATGGCCAAGATCAAAAACTCAGGGACAGCAGGTGCTGAAGAGGATGTGGAGAAAGAGGAACACTCTTCCATTGCTGGTGGGATTGCAAGCTGGTAAAGCCACTCTGAAAATAAGTTTGGCAGTTACTCAGAAAATTGGACATAGTACTACCACAGGACCCTGCTATATCACTCCTGGGCATATACCCAGAAGATGCTTCAGCATGTAATAAAGACACATGCTCCATTAAGGGCCACTCTTAATACCAACTTTTGGGCTTTTTTCTTGTATGATATATAATAAGGTTTAAATATTATTAGATTCTGTAGAAATCAAAACAGAAATGAAGAACCAAAGAAATTATGCATGAAAGGCAATTAATGCAAATATTATTAAATGAGCCAATCAATGGGAATAACTTAATTTTACATATTTCCTCTCTGCACAAAAAAGCATTGCATTAAAGCTTGTATTGAATTTTGATAGCTGTAAATATCCGCCTTGTACACATGAATGTGAACTTAAGCGGCTTCTGTGGGAAAGAATACCGTGGACTTTCTGGACTTGGAAACAGAACCGACTATTGTAGGAGATCACCTGCATTTGAGAATGCCTTATTAAACACAAGCAGCAAAATGATACTCGGAAAGACATACATTTAGTTAGTAATTGCCACAGAACACTGAAAACAAGATTATCAAGTAGATAACTTCAGGAATTCAAAATGTGCATCGACAATGGGATAGATGGGTTTTGCTAAGCCAATTAACTATTCTGAAAGGAGAACTGACGGGCTGGTTTTCCATGAAATTAGTAATGACCCCCCAGTATGACCTCAAGAATCAACATATAAAATATTTGCTTTACGATGCCATTCATATCAAGTTTAAAATCACAGCTTTAAGGCTGAAGAGAGGCAGGATCTGGAGAACAGTAAATGACTGGAAACGGAGCGTGAAGAGCATTGGGTTATTTGGGTAATTTATTTTTATTTCTTGACCTGGGTTTTATTTAATAAAATCCATTGGCTTGGCGATAACTCAAATTGTACACTTGTGCACTAAGATCTAAATATTCATGTTAGATCTCAACCATGTCCATAAACAGAAAGCTAAGGTTCAGATAGTTTAAAAAATCATTTCCTTACCTGTATACAAATTACATGTAAATATATTTTAACAGGAACAAGGCAAAAAGCCAATTAATATTTGAGGTCTGAAAGACATTGGTCATGAGACCTCTTTGGATATTTCAGAAGAAGCAACTGTTATGAAACCATGTAGACTCACTGTGATATGCCGGAATCAATTATCTGCCATCTCTGGAATTTCTAAGGCTACCAGAGACATGTTAATATACATATAGACTCAATGACAGTTTTACCACTGTATGTCCTAACCAAGGGCCCACTCATGA
Source organism: Apodemus sylvaticus (assembly GCF_947179515.1). Lineage (NCBI taxonomy): Eukaryota > Metazoa > Chordata > Mammalia > Rodentia > Muridae > Apodemus > Apodemus sylvaticus. The sequence continues at coordinate 8,525,842 of NC_067480.1, forward strand.
AGGTTTTGCTACCTCATTCATTTTTTTTTCAAACAGTGGAATGGTTTAATGAGATAATGTTTTTCACTTATGAACGCTTGATTTGCAAGACCCCCATCCCACTCCTCCCCCTGTGTGCTCCCCCATCTACCCCCCAAGTGCACTGCCTCACTTTAGTTATTACTGTTAGGTGCATATGTATAAATACATAAATACCACATGCTGACTCTGCTCAGTGTCACTTCCATGCGTACACTTGCAGGGCTGCCTTACTCTTAACTCACAAGGAGAGATCTCCTCCCCGAGCCCCAACATCTCCACCAGCTCTTGATCAACACACATCCTCGGTAACACTGGCTAGACCAAACAGTGCCTACATCCCAGTAGACATCTGAAAGGCATTGCCCCAGTGGGCTAGCACAAACTTCAGTATGCTGAAAACTCAGAGAACTCAGAACACTGCTTTGCGATGGAAACACATTTGATGGAAACTGTTCAAATCCCTTTGTCTTGTATACAGATCCTCAATAACTATGCTTACAGAAGAATTTTCACAGTTCTACCTCTGTTCTACCTTTCATTTCAAACTCAGCACTCTGAATATTATTTTGGATAGTTTATAGTGTCTGTTTCTGTGTACATACTTGAATGTGGTAGAGAACTAGAGCTCTTTCCTGCATAATCCAAACCCATGTCCCCCAAATTGCCCGAATTACCATGGTATCTCCTATGATGCCATCTTTCTTTTTCTTGGAATTATGAAGACAATTATTGTGCACCTCCATTTTACACACATAGTATTCAGAGTGCGGAACCTCGGTGAGGACAGTGATTTCAAAATGAAAGGAAAGATTGTATTTTAAAATAAAAATAATCTAAAGTTATGATGATTACTTTGGCTTAAAGTTAGAAAACTTTAAAAAATATAACTTACTAATATTTTAGTGAGCAGATTGGTTTTCAGAGTTTATAAAGTGGAAGGCAGAGAGAAGTGAAACTGAATCAGGGAGGGTGATTCTCACAGGAAAATTCCACAGATGAGGCAACCTCGCTGTGACTCCGTACAAGTAAAAGATTCAGCGTGAACCAAGGTCTTCTCATGGCTGGGCTGTCACAGGCTAATGCTGTTCTGAGTGGGATAATGAACGTCTTTCTACTATAATAGCACCTATTCTAATCCTCTTGTTCAAAGTCGAACATAAATATAAAGGATATTAAGGATATAGCTGACATGTCAGTGAAATCAAATGTTGTCACAGGAAAACGCTCTCCTGTTGCTTCAGAAAACGGCAAGTCAGAGGCAAGATTTAGGGTTTCCAGAGTGGAGAATGCTGATCCCACGGCAGGGCTGTGTTTCAGTGTTTGTATTTCCATTACACGAAATGAGCATGTAGATTCCATCAGTGCATTTGATGGACTCTGATATAGCAAACTGATACCAGTTCGTCATTACAAACTGTTGTATTTTCATAGGCACACACCCAAGAAAATGTGAGTATTTTAGGAAACTATTCAGTGGTCCGGGGAAGGAATGGTGTTTTCTGAACAACTGTAGGTTGGTTTCACTTAAGAGAGCAATAGCTAATATGACAATCAAGGACCAGCATGATTGACACACACAGAACGCCTTTCACAATGTTCTCATTAATATTATAGTTCCGCGTCTCAAATTTCTGACAGGCAAAAGCATAATAATTAAATATAATTACTTGAGCAAAATGCACAGTGACACAAAGTTGGATTTCTCTTCAGAATGATTTACTAAGACGTTTACAAAACCATCTTTGTTCTTTTGAATAACAACCGCTAAATAATGGCTGTTCTTATCAGCCAAGGACATTATTTCTCACTTCTAGTCCTAGTACAATCCAGCAAGAGTCCATTGTGAAAGACGTCTTAGGGATTCTTAGGTATCTCAGCTGTCTACTCTAAAGCAAGATTTGCTGCCATGCAGCGGTAGCCACTGCTCCTTTCCTCCCATGGAAATGACACGGATGCCAAAAGCAGTCAGGCTTTAAGTCACTGCGTTAGAAAAATTCCTGCTTAGAAGCACTTGAGCTGATAGGCTAGGACTTGTAGTTGTATCAGAAACTTTGTACTCCATTGTTCTTTGAGCACATATTGAGCTCAAAGAACAATGGAGTACAAAGTTTCTAATGTAACTAGTTGCAAATGTGTGTGTTAGGGTTCTCAAAGGTTTCTCTGTCTCTGCACTTCAACAAGGAAAAAAATTAAAATACGTGAGTCAAACAAGCATCTTGTGAGGGAAAACAGAAACTGTAGATAATGAAAAGAAAAAAGAGGCCCAGTCACGATCTACTTCCCATGGATAATACTGCTAACATCTGTTAGACAAATACCCCAAAGGTATGTGTACTTAAGTGTATGTTTACTGAATCCACAGGAATGTGGCAATCAGGCTAGTTCCCCCTCATTTAGCTGAGGTGCCAAAGAATGTGCAACATTATCTTGTAGTGTACAGGGGTTCCCACACGCTAACACATGCTATTCATTTCTCCATTCAAGACAGCTCACAGCCCAACTGAAGGCGAGGTTTAGTTACCAGGAACCAAGAATGTGGAAAGAGGCATTGTACATAAAAGTTCTTTTAATGTTTTTGAGAACCCAAGGGAAGAGACTTCCTTGGAGGTGAGCGTTGACATGTGGTGTGCCTGCCCTCTTAGAGCAGAGCCTGCCTCACATCTAACCAAAGAGGATGGGGAGCTGTGAAACCTTTCTGGGCTTTGATGTCAGAACGAACAGTGTGTCATCTGAAACTGCACTGAAAAGTGCTATGACAAAAGAATGCACGGATGCTTCTTATAGAAAATGTAGGAACTCAAGGGCTGAGGGACAGCTACATGCATACACCCCAAATAACGCGAATTTCAGCTGCACAGATTCATTACACACACACACACACACACACACACACACACACACACACATACATGCACACGCACACACTCTCACACATGTGCATGTATATCTTTTTTCTTTCATTGCTATCCTTTGTCCTTTGCTGTCCCATCTTGGGAAGTATACAGTAGTCTGACATCTAAGGTTATCACTTAATCCACACCCAGCGACCCATTCTTATTTTAGATAATACCACACCAATAAGCCACCTGCCTTGTATTTAACATGAATGCCTTAACAAGGAGGATGCCAGTAGACCTGCCAAAGGGGGCCCAAGAAAGCCCATGAGGCCTCAGTCCTACAAACAACTGTAGGCAACTAATGGATGCTGAGAGTGGGAGAAAAAGCCTTCTCCAGGGAAGAGCGCACCAATTGGCTATCCAAGACCAAGCGGTCATCTCTGAAAGCATGCACACAAGTAACATTATACAGACTGAGCAGGTTATAGCTAGAAATAATATGTACATACAAATATACTCATACACATGTAACAACCATTAATGATCAAAGAGGCCATGAGTTTGAAAGAGAAATGAGGGGTGTGTGGGAGGGAGAAGAAAGGAACAGGAAAGTGATATCATCTCAAAACCCCACCCAATGCCATGTGTGTATATTAGCTCATGTGTCCTCAGGAACGCACACGACGCTTTCACGGGTCTAGGAGAATGGAGTCCAAGAAGCAGAAGTGCGCATGCGCGGCTGTCTAGCTGTGGCAAGATCGCTCCGCCTACTGGTTGTGTAATCTGCGGAGTAATGTGGAAAGAGATTTCTTTTCCGCTGGATTTTTGCCCTAGTTTATTTTAGAGCCTTAGATTTTTTTTTTTTTTTTTTTTTTTGCTGGTGACATATTTTGATTTGCATTCCACTGTTCCTCCCATGGCTGTGATATTTCGAGAGGCCAAGTGCCTATTTTCCAGTGAATTTCTGATTCATATCTTGTAATTTTTCTGATTTTTTATTTGCCTCTTTTTATTATACATTTAAGCTTTAAGTTAAAGCTCTCACCTCAAATTTCCCCCAAAGTATATGTTTTTTGCTCATTTTTCTTACGGTTTCTTTTCATGGTTTTGTCTTTTAAGTCTAGTATATTCAATTAACTGTTTCCTTTAAATGTTTTCAGTGCTTGTACCTTGTTTAAAATTTTTTTCTTTCTTCTTATCTAAATATACTGTGCCATAATTTTCACAGTCCACCGCAGTTTTTGATCTCAGTATTTTTTAACTTCTCTGGAATATTTTACTTTAGCGTATAGTGATTTGATTATTTTCCCATATGCAGTACAATATATTTTGCATCTTGTATATGTAACTCTTTTGCAAAAGGTTTGTGTTGCTGCGCTTGTCAAAATACCATACACACCAAGTCTCTTCTGAGCCCCTGTTCTGTTTCTGTGCCCATACCACAGTTTTAATGCTTGTGGCTCTACCACGAATCTTTGAGTCAGAGCCAACCTTCTTTTGATCTTATATTCATAATCCATTACTCCCTTGTAGATTTAAAGACCAAATTTATTAATTCTACAAGGATATTCACTTGAATTTTAATTTGAATTATTGGGAAAGAATAATTCTATTTGTTTCATCTATAAACAAGATTGTGTACATTTCTCCTTATAGTTAAACATTGTTACTGGGCAGCGTGACTATTGATTTATGATTGTTGTATCTAGTAAAACCTTTGAAACCTCTCATTTACCTTGAAGTTTCCATGTTCAACTTTCTGTGTTGTACATCCTCTCACCTATTGTAACACAATTTTCATGTGCATATTTCTCTCTCTCTAATTTTTCTGGCGCAGAATATCCAGGTATTCTTGTAAACATATGCTGGCTGATGACTGTCTTTGAACAAAAGACAGTGGAAATGCAGAGATTCTCGGCTACAGAAGGTCTTCCTGGGCACGGCCGGGCAGGGGTTTGACATGGCTTCTTGGTACTTAACCGCTCTTATAGCCGAGCACAGTTTGTTTCTCTCTGACTCGTTACTGTGATACACCGTGCTTGGAACATCTAAGCAACAGTTTAACACTGTTCTGTCATGGTTGATTTCTTAATGACTGGAATATGCATTTGTGACTGCAGATAAAAGCAGCACTGGGGGCCTTTAGGTCTTTTTGGTGGAATTTCCTTTTTATTGATAAAATTTCATCATTGACAGTTCATTTTTGTTTAATAAGTGGATTTTATATGAAATATGTTTTCATCTTTATCAGTTCTGCCAATGCAATCTTACATGAGGTATTTTCATGTTTTTCTGTACTTTAGCATCTTCTCCATATTTTGAGTATACTTTAAAGTAGCTTGTCTGGGCATTTTATTTTATATTTCTACAGTCCCATGGATATCCTTTTTAGAAACATAAAAGATAAGCCATTTCTCACAATTATCTCTTAAAAAATATTATTTGTGTTCCATAATGAATTTAAGTTTTTTAAAGATATATTTATTTATTATATGTAAATATGCTGTAGCTGTCTTCAGATACCACAGAAGAGGGCATCAGATCTTATTACAATGGTTGTTAGCTATCATGTGGTTGCTGGAATTTGAACTCAGGACCTTCAGAAGAGCAATCACTGCTCTTAACCCCTGAGCCATCTCTCCAGCCCAAATTTAAGTTTTATTGTGTGTGCATTTGTGCATGTGGCCTTTGTGTGTGTTGTGTATATACATATATATGTGTGTGTATAAGCATACATTTGTGTATGTACACACATGTGTATGTATATGTCTGTGTGAGTAAGTATGAATGCATGTATGCATGTATGTATGTGTGTATGCGTGCTGGCGTGCTTGTCTGTGTATGTGTGTGTGGAGACCAGAGGTCGACATTAAGCATCTTTCTCTGTTGTTCTCCAACTTAATTTCTGAGACAAGGTCTTGTGCTGAAGCCATAGCTTGCTGTTTTGGTTAGACTGTCATGCCAGCAAAGCTTGGTCCTCCTGTTATCTCTGATCCCACCCCAGCAATGGGGTGAAATGTGAGGAGCGGGCACAGCAGCCAGTCTACACTGGAGCCTTGGCTGGTTGCCAAGTCACATCACTCAGCAACGCTCCCCCACGTTCCCCTTTAAGACCCCAGGGAACCAAATAACCCTATTAAAAAATGGGGTACAGATCTAAACAAAGAATTGTCACCTGAAGAAATTCGGATGGCTGAGAGGCACCTTAAGAAATGCTTAACATCATTAGTCATTAGGGAAATGCAGATCAAAACCAGCCCTGAGATTTCACCTTACACCAGTCAGAATGGCTAAGGTCAAAAACTCAGGAGACAGCAGGTGTTGGCGAGGATGTGGAGAAAGAGGAGCATTCCTCCACTGCTGGTAGGGCTGTAAGATGGTACAACCACTGTGGAAATCAGTCTGGAGGTTCCTCAGAAAACTGGATATGAGACTTCCAGAGGACCCTGCTATACCTCTCCTGGGCATATACCCAAAGGATTCCCCGGCATGCAATAAAGACACATGCTCCATTATGTTCATAGCAGCCTTATTTATAATAGCTAGAAGCTGGAAAGAACCCAGATGCCCCTCTAAGGAGGAATGGATACAGAAAATGTGGTATATTTACACAATGGAATACTACTCAGCAATTAGAAACAATGAATTCACAAAATTTTTAGGCAAATGGTTTGATCTGGAAAATATCATCCTAAGCGAGGTAACCCAATCACAAAAGAATACACATGGAATGCAATCTCTGATAAGTGGATATTAATTAGCCCAGAAGCCCTGAATACCCAAGGCACAAATTGCATAACAAATGACTCCCATGAAGAAGTGTGGAGAGGGTCCTGATCCTGGAAAGGATTGATCTAGCATTGGAGGGGAATATAAGGACAGAGAAAAAGGAGGGAGGTGATTGGAGAAGGGATGGAGAGAAGAAGTTTTATGGGACATATGGGGAGGGGATATCTGGGAAAGTGGAAATCATTTGGAATGTAAACAAAGAATATAGAAAGTAAAAATATTAAATTAAAAAAAAAAGAGTCACGTTCTCACTGGAGAAGTGTGCATGCGCCCTTTGACGTCATATTAGGCCTCTTCCGGGCCATTGTCTCGATCCTATCACGAGCGCCTCTACGTGGAGGTCACTGATTGGTGCAGGCTGGGATATTTAACTGGGGCAACGGGCTAGGATCGGGGGGCTTCCTGAAGTAACGTTCCTGAATAAACTGCCTCGAGAAGATTCTCCCGTGTCGTCTCCCTTATTCCGCTGGATGGAATTGGTAGCGACAGTGAAAGACATGTGCTGCCGTACCTAGCTTCTTACAGGGGCACCACATATCAAACCTCAGGCCCTCATCGCACAGCAAACGTCTCACCCACTGAGTCAGCTCTGCACTACCAACAACTCTTTAAGTCTGGGGAGAACATATTTAAACTCACGAGTTGTTAATATAAAGGTTAAAAGTTTAAGTTAGCTGCTGCCAAGTAAGGAATGCTCAGGCCATGGTGACTAATTCTCTCCGGCTTGGCTTGCATCCTCCCCTTTCCCCCTCCCCTCCCCCTTCTTCCTTTCTTTCCTTCCTTCCCCCTTCTTCTCTACTTGACAAGGTCACACATATCTCAGGCTGGCTTTTATCTTGCCATCCTCCTGTCTCAGCTTCTCAATTGTTGGGATTAGAAGTGGGTGGCATGATGATCATATTGTCTATTATTCATTTTATTAACTTTTTGTAAGATATTTTAAAGTACATTTTTATATTTTCTGCTCTATTTTCTTTATATCTTGCTAAAATAATCCACTTATTCATATTCAAGGCAATCTTATTTTTAATAATCTTAATCTTCTTTATAAGTACTTTAATTTCAAATTTTGTGAATTTTTGCTTTTCACAGTATTAAATTTCAATATGATTCTTGTTATTAGGTATATGTTTTCTCCTTTTAACTCTCCTGTAACTTAAAAAGAAACATAATCCTGACTGTTTACTCTGTAGCTTATTTAGTTAGAAGAAATTTAAAACATTGCTGTGTGGATTGTGAATGGCGGAGGAGCCTCATCTTCAGCTATAAAGCAAGAAATTGCAAAGATGAGGAACACAAAAGCAAGGTGAGGCCTTTGGTTTTCAGAGCTACGAAGCTTGTGGTTCTCGAATGAGGTTTAAATGCATCTTTCCCTCTCCATCGTCCCAGAGTACAGTCTTAGATTCAGTCATAACTGAATTCTCCTCACACAACCCATTGGAATGCCCCCCTTTCCCTACTGGAACACCCCTTTCCTCTGTGCACAGTGCTTCCCTAGCTGACTCTGCCTTTATCTTTTGCCTTGACAGCTACACTAACTCAAAGTTCTGTCTCCACTTTTGTGTTTTGTCTCTTTCCAATCCAAAGACGTTTCCCAGCTGGTCCGATGTTTCCCTTACTGTGCTCAGGGAGGTTTTAGTTGGGAGTGCAGCTTTTGTCCTTAGAGACATGGAGGAGCTTCCTACAAGACTTTTAGTTCACTAAAAGGATGCAAAGAATCATTCTATTAAAGGGAGTGGGGTCTTTGCCACCTTGCCTCTCTAAAGACCACTACAGTGGAACGGAGACTTCCTGGGGTTCCTAGCCTCCATGTTTTCGTATCTCAGAAATGGTTAGCACTTGGACTATGCTCTAATAGGATAAAGCATTTGGTTTATTTCACCTTTGATTGTGTATTAGAGCTTCTACGTTCTACTTGATTAATAGGAAAGCGTGAAATAAAATACTAAGCTGAATAGTTCTTTTAAGGTAAGAAATAATTATAATTTGAGGAAACTTGTGTTATTTTTCAGAGTAGGGGACCTAGTGCAATGAAGTAAACGTGTTTGAAATAGAAGCCATTGACTTGTTTTTACAAAAATGAAGAATGCTTACCCAGGGTTTTTGATTAAGTGTAATGGATGATACCAAAGCAACTCAATTAGGTTAATTCGTCAGGAAAATAAAATAGTCAATTTGATAGTTAAACATAGACCTCAGCTCTGACATTACAATCGATATTAAACAAAGCAGCATTTCTCTCAATTATTCTCCCCTAAACAAAGAAGATTATGCTTTAAAATATAATTTTTCACCTGGGCCAATTGCTCAGGTTTAGTTTGTTAGCCATGAATATCTGAGGGAACAGTGGTGCGGCCATATTTGCTGCCTAAAGGCTTCAGTTTTTTGCTTTGGTTCAGTTGTTCTTCAGAGCTTATTTACGTGGAATGGGAATAAACGAGTGTGCTTGGGGCTCTACCCAAGGATTAAAGCAAACTGTGCTCACGTGACTGTTTATCCACTCAACAGCATTTCCAGAGGTTGAGAAATGACTCCAGCAGACTGCTGCATTTAAGTAATTGCAATATCTTGATTTATTATTATTATTACTACTACTACATAACAGAAAGGTTGGTTTCCTGAAACATATTTTCTAAGTCTAAAACAGTTTTCTTTGAGCTCAAAAACCTCTTTTCTTGTAGCCTTTGATCCAGTAGCCAGGCCATTCCGGCAATCGATGATGTAAAAATAATTTACTTAGAACAAAAACTATGAAAATAGCATCTCTCTTTGCTCTAAGAAGTGCAAAAGCTTTGGCAGACTCTGCACAGGTTGCTGTGGACTTCTGAAGGCCTGGATGCTATCATGTGAGCTTTTTTTGCAGAAATTGGAGTAGGGGCACGCAGACTAGATATGGCTGTGAAGGCTAGGGTCTCTTCATTGTCTCGTCTGTGGTGGGGCCCTCACACAAACAAGTCCCCAAACATTTGACAGGGCAGAAGACATGGAAGCCCCCAGTTCTCAGTGTCACCCTTCTTTCCTGCGGCAGTTCCAGGATACCACAGGATACTGCAGGAAGATGACGAATGGTGGTATTGAGTCTGTCCCTACCTTGTCTCACACAATTTAGGATCACCCATGAGCATCGCGACATATAATAGTCAGCCTTTCTGTGGCTTCCCCCCACAAATGGACAATTTTATAGACACAAGGCAGGTTTTGTTAGAAGTATTAACACATATTCATGGTAGAGATGAATGGGTTTTGCAGACATGTCCATGTGCCTGTCATGTTTTGATCCTGTCCCTGTGTTCTACCTGTGTTCATCACAGCATCCTCCTACCTCCTCCTAGTCCCTAGTGCTCCTTCTTTAAGTTCATCCTCAAAGTTTATCACTTTGTTTCAATGTGTGAGATAAAACACATGATACTTCAGTCTTCCTGTCTGAAAGTTTCTAGGTAAACACAATTCTACTCATTTTCATCTAAGTGACATGAGTTCATTCCTCTTTATGATTTAACAATATAGCACTGTGCATGTGTGCATATGCACCACCTCTTTTCTTTTCTTTTTGTTTCTTTTCTTTTTGTTTCTTTTCTTTTCTTTTTGTTTCTTTTCTTTTTGTTTCTTTTCTTTTCTTTTTGTTTCTTTTCTTTTCTTTTTGTTTCTTTTCTTTTCTTTTTGTTTCTTTTCTTTTCTTTTCTTTTCTTTTCTTTTCAGGACAAGGCATCACTGTAGTCCTGCCTTTAACTAGCATTATGCTCATACAGTTACCACCTCTAAAGTCCACCATTCCTTTGAAGAATCCGGAGGCATCTGGTGCTGCTTTCCTTTTGCCTGGAGGACTTTTGTAAACATGTAATTTTTTGTAAACATGTATATTTTGTGGTACAAGATATATGATCCCACTGGTGATAGATTCTTTAAGTCCATCTGTTGTTTAATATCTTAATATCTGTTGTTGGATCTTAATATCTGAGGGAGAGTGTTACAGGGAATAAATTCTGTGTTGCAAGTGTTGTTTCTTGAAGCAGGGCTCGACTACTTTTTCTCTCGTGTTATTTTCTATCTTGTACTGTATACATAAAAACACACTCTTGCCTGTATCTTTGCTTTTGTGCATACAATGTATTTCCCATGGTCACTTTTAATGTCATTCTCTTTATCCTTGATGTTTAGTAGTTTGATTTAGTAGTTCGGTTAGAATCTAAATGTATATGATTACTGGCTTGTTAGGTTCACAGAGTTTAGAAGAAGCTGCTTTTGATGATGTAATGCCAACATGGGAGAGGTTGGGGCAGGGGGCTGATGACTTCAAGGTGGGTCTGGGCAACATGGCTGAGTCCTGTTTCATAAAGGATGAGGAAAGATAAAAGATACTTGGTTATTATTTCTCAAATTCTTATTCCATTTTCCCTAACACCAGAGTCTGTTATGGCCATATAGACATGTTCAGCCACTTCTAGTTCTGTAGTGTTACTGGGGCTCTGTTCCTTTAATATTGTCCTCTTTTTCCTCTTTGTACTTTAGTTGGTATGTTACCTATATCTTTAATTACTGTATCTTTAAGCTCACTTTTTGAATTTTTTTGGAATTTTTTCTTTTATTAAAAATAGATTTTTTCTCTCACAGTATATACTGATTACAGCTTCCCCTCCTTTTGCTCCTCCCAGTCCAGTTTCCCCTCCATCCACTCCTCCCAGTCCCCCCATTCTGATCCACTCCCTATCTCTCATTAAAAACATGCTTCTAAGAGATAATAGCACAATAAAATAAGATAAAACTCTGGAATTGGACCAAACAAACAGAAGGCAAAGAGCCCAAAAGAAGGCATGATAATCAAAGACCCACTTATTCACACACTCAGGAATCCCATCTAAACACTAACCTGGAAGCCATAATGTGTGCGGAGAGAACTTGGTGTAGACTCACTCACCAGCGCCTCGTGCGTGTGCTCCAGTCTCTGTCAGTTCCTATGAGCTTCCATCCTGTTGATTTAGAGGTTCTCATTTTCTTGGTGTCCTCCACAGCGTCTGGCTCTTACACTCTTTCTGCTTCCTCTTCAGGGGGTTCCCTGAGTGCTGAGGGGATATTTGATGGAGACACCCCCTTAGACTGAGTGTTGCAAGGTCTCCAACTCTCTGTATAATGTCTGGCTGTGGGTTTCTGTATTTGTTCCCATTTGCTGCAGGAGTAAGTTTTTATTATGATGGCTGAGTTAAGCACAGATCTATGAGTATAGCAGAATGCCATCAGGAGTCATTTTGTTGGTACTTTTAAAAACTCAGTAAAATTTAGTTTTACCTTAGGCCTCTGCCGTATCTAGTCCCAGGTACATAGTCAATCAAGCACTGTTGGGTATGACTTCCATCTGCTGTACTGGGCTTAAGTCAAGTCAGATATTGGTTGGTTGCTCATATAGGGTTTGGTCCACTATTGTCCTAGCATATCTTATAGGAAGGACAACGTTGTTGATGCAAAGGTTTGTGGCTACATTGGTGTTTATGTTTCTCTTAGTGCTCTCCAGTACCAAATATTCTAGAGTGTAAGGATGAGGGCTCCATGTTTCCATGTCCTAGCTCAACATTTTCATGTTTAATGAGTTGTGTATATGTTGTCTTCATGGTTCTAAATCAACACCAGGGCCTTGTCTGTAGAGCGCTATCTACAGTCTTGGTTACAGTCTAGGTTGTCTGGGATTCCTATGGGAGCCCTTTGGTCCACAAGTCAGTCAGATGTCTCCCAGTTCAGAGACTGGAACCTTTTTTTTTTTTAATTTTATTTTTTATTTTTGAAAAGCATGTTCTTTTTTTTTTTTGAAAATTTCAATTTTATGATAAAATTGAAGATTTACATGGAAATATTTCTGATAAAATAGAGATATATAGATGTTAAAATTGACAGTTTTCATGGAAAATTAAAGAGTAAGATGGTAGACATAAAAAACATTGCTAAAGTAATTGAAAAAAGGAAGTAGAAACATTTTTATGATAGAATTGAAGATTTACATGGGAAATGTTTTTGATAACATTGAATAAATATATAGAAAAACATGTTAAAATTGAAGATTATCATGGAAAATTACACATAAAATGGTAGGCATAAAAATATTTCTAAGTTGATTGAAAGTTGAATTATAAACAATTTCAGGTAAAACTGAGGATTTACATGGAAAATATTTCTGATCAAATTCAAGAAATATATAGAAAAACATGTTAAAATTGACTGTTTCATGGAAAATTATACAGATAAAATGGTAGACATAAAAAACCTTTCTAAATTAATTGAAGGTGGAATTAAAAAATTTTTGTGATAAATTCAGAGATTTACATGGAAGACATTTCTGATAAAACAGAAGAAATATATAGAAAAACATGTTAAAATTGAAGATTATTATGGAAATAATGCAGATAAAATGGTAGACATAAAAACATTACTAAATTAATTGAAAGAGGAATTACAAACATTTTCTGATAAAATTGAAGATTTATATGAAAAATATTTCTGTTAGTCTATGTCTTTTTATTGGGGGAATTGAAGCAATTGATGTTAAGTGATATTAAGGAATAGTGATTGCTTCTTCCGGTTATTTTTGATGTTAGTTTTATGTTTGTATGGGTATCTTCTTTTGGGTTTGTTGGAAGATTACTTTCTTGCTTTTTCTAGGGTGTAGTTTCTCTCCTTGTGTTGGCTTTTTCCATCTATTATCCTTTGTAGGGCTGGATTTGTGGGAAGATATTGTATAAATTTGGTTTTATCATGGAATACCTTGGTTTCTCCATCTATGGTGATTGAGAGTTTTGCTGGTATAGTAGTCTGGGATGGCATTTGTGTTCTCTTAGGGTCTATATGAGATCTGCCCAGTATCTTCTAGTTTTCATCATCTCTGGTGAGAAGTCTGCTGTCATTCTGATAGGTCTGCCTTTATAAGTTACTTGCCCTTTCCCCCTTACTGCTTTTAATATTCTTTCTTTGTTTAGTGCATTTGGTGTTTTGATTATTATGTGCTGGGAGGACTTTCTGTTTTGGTACAATATATTTGGAGTTCTGTAGGCTTCTTGTATATTCATGGGCATCTGTTTCTTTAGATTAGGGATGTTTTCTTCTATAATTTTGTTGAAGATATTTACTGGCCCTTTAAGTTGTAAATCTTTATTCTCTTCTATACCTATAATCCTTAGGTTTGGTCTTCGCATTGTGTCCTAGATTTCACAGTTGGATGTTTTGGGTTATAAACTTTTTGCATTTGGCATTTTCTTTGATTGTGTGCACACATTTGCAAATGCACACCATATCTGTCTTTATTGGTCTGGCATACTGCCTGCAGAATGATTCCCCACCCCAATTCTATCTATTTACCTATGAATCTCATGATTTCATCTCACTAATAGCTCTGTAATATTCTGTTATATAGCCATGATGTATCTTACTTATTCATTCTCTAGTTGAGGGACATGCAAGCTGTTTCCAGTTTCTGCCCATCGCCACTAGGACAGCAATGGTCAAGCAAGTGTCTGTGTAATACGATGAAGCATCCTTTGGGGTATATGCCCAAAGTTCATATAGCTCAATATTGAGATCAATTTTTATTAACTTGAGGAACCCCCATACTAATTTTCATAGTGTCCATTCAAGGCTACATTCCTATCAGCAATGGAGGAGCGCTCCCTTTGCTCCACCTCTTCTCCAGCGTGAGCTGTCACTTGTATTGACCTTGGCCATCCTGACAGACATAAGATGAAATCTCAGAGTCATTTTGATTTGCGTTTCCCTGACTTCTGAGGATGCTGGTCATTCCTTTAAGTGTTCTCAGCTGTTAGATATTCCTCTTCTTTGATCTGCACCCCATTTTTTTGGTTATTTGTGTTCTTGTTAGCCAGTTGTGTTTTGTTGTTATTGTTATTTTTAGTTCTCTTTATATTTTAGATATCAGCTCTCTATTGGATGTGTAATTTGTAAGACTCTTCTCCCATCTTGTTGGCTGCCACTTTTTTCTGAATGACAGTGTCCATTGCCTTACAGAGCTCTTAAGTTTTGCAGGGTCACATTTGTTAATTATGGGTCCTAATGCCCGTGCTAATTATATCCTGATCAGAAAGTCTTTTCCTGTGCCAATGAGTTCAAGAGTATTTCTCCACTTTCTCTTGTGTTAGGTTCAGTGTATCTAGTTTTATGTTGAGATTTTTTGATGCATTTGGAGTTGAGTTTTGTGCAGGGTGATAAATAAGGATCTCCATGCATTTTTCTATATGTAGCCATCCAGTTTAACCAGCACTATGTGTTGACGATGCTGTCCTTTTCCAGTGTGTGTTTCTGCCTCTTCATAGAAAATCATGTGTCCCATGGTATGTGGATTTATGTCTGGGTCTTCAATTTGATTACATTGATCAATGTGTCTTTTTTTTTTTTGTGTGGCTATACAAACTTTCTCTCTCTCCTCCCCTGTATTTTGTAGTGCATCTTGAAACTGGGGGTGGTGATATCTCCATTGGGATTGTTTTAGTTATCTTGTTTCTATTTTTCCTGTTTTATTATGAAGCTGAAAATTGGCCTTTATATTTCTGTGAAGAATTGTGTTCAGATTTTGATGATGATTGCATTTTGGTAGGATTGACAGTTTTACTGGGTTAATCCCATTTACCTATGAGCTTAGGAGATCTTTCCATCTTCTGATATCATCTTCAATTTCTTTCTTCAGTGTTTTAAAGTTTTGTTTTTAATCATGCAAGTCTTTCACTTGCTTGTCTAGAGTTACCCCAAGGTTTTTTATATTACTTGAGGCTATTGTGAAAAATGTTTTTTCTTCCTGATTTCTTTTTCAAACCATTTGTCATTTGTATATGGAAAGGCTACTGATTTTTGTGTGTTAATTTTGTACTCAGTTATTTTGCTGAAAGTGTTTATCGGCTATTGGAATGTACAGGTAGAATTTTTTAATGTCACTTATGTATACTAAAATATCATCTGCAAACAAAGATGCTTTGATTTCTTCCTTTTCAATTTGTATCCCCTTGATTTCCCTCAGTTATTTTATTGCTCTCACTGAGGCTTCAAGTACTATATTTAGTAGGCATGGAGAGAGTGCAAAACCTTGTCTTATTCCTGATTTTAGTAGACTTGCTTTGAGTTTCTCTCCATTTAAGTTGATGTTGGCTATAGGCTTACTGTAAGCTGCCTTTATTAGGTATGTTCCATGTATCTTTAATCTCCCCGGAACTTTTCTCATAAAAGGGACTGGATTTTATCAAGGACTTTTCTGCATCTGGTAAGGTGACCATCTGGCTTTGTCTTTCAGGTTGTTGACTTGGTAGACTAATCGTTCAGTTCAGGCCACTCTTCCCCGTAGTAACCGGGGGCTTTCCAAACTAATTTGTTTCTCATAACAGAGCCTGGTCCTTCATTCTTTGATGTCCAGTGTGTCAAGAACAGCTATGTATATTTCCCCTTTAAAATTATGTTTTTCAGAAAAGCATAAATATGAGCCCCTTATTTCATCCTATACATAAGGGTGCATTCATAATTCAAACTAGAATTTCTGAAAGATGGATTTTGTAAGTTTATGCCTTAGGACACAAACCTCTCCTTCCTTGTGTGTAGCTAATAAATCAAGCCCTAGTTACTGTTAAAAAAAAAATCAGTCCTCTGAGCAAACTCAGTGTAGTCCATCTCACATTTTCACAGGTCTGCTTGCAGTTTTGATTTTTTTCTCATGTTTTTTTTTTAAAGCATAGATTTTCTAGAATTTTATTATTCTTTAATTTTTAAAATTAGAAATTAATTCATGTTAGTGGACAACAGGTAATGTCTCCATTCAAGTTACTTGACTTGAATCATTTATTTAAAGAGATAGTGTTTGTTTAGGTAGGTAACAAAGCCTGAAAAGCGTACATTGCAAAAACCAAAATGTTTATTTAGTCTTCATTTTTTTCTTAACACACAAACTTTTTTTATAGCTCATTCATCATTTAGAATAGCCCACAGGACCAACTGTATCACTTAAGACGCTCTGCAGAAGAGATCTTGCTCTCACCACATTTGTTGTGTTTTCCACTTCCCTGTGTTGCTATCTGCTGCTCCTGTCTCTGCTTTCACAACTGTTATGTAATGTGGGGAATATGTCAGTGCAGCTATTGACTTTTCCTTGGCAACATCCAATCCATCTTTACATCTCTCTTTCTATTCAAACCTTAGCAATCACATGGTGAATAAATGAATATATTTCATTTGTTTTATACCTTACAGATTAATCTAGCACATGCATTTTAAAATCTGTTTTCAGTTATCTGGATGAGGTAAATATTATCTCAATTCATTAAGTGTTTCTAGAATGAGTATCTTGAGAGCAGGCTTTTTTTTCCAGGATGGTTGCTATATCTCATTTTTAGAGAGGAAGAGAGACAACATAAAGTAGATCTTAAGTAACTGAAGGATGAATTGATAAAGTGTGACTTTTCCTAACAAATAAGTGTCATGCTTCATCCAGGGGAACTAAGCCAATCAGTCAGGTCTGCTCTCACTCATCAGTTGTTAACATTCAAAACTGTTAGTTTTAGACACAAGCAGCTGAACTTGATGGGAATCAGGAGGCTGAGGCAGGAGATTATCAGGTTCAGGACCTGTGTGAGCTACAGGGCAAGTTCAAAAGTAAGGACATGGCTGTAAATGTAGTTCAGTGGTAGAACAAGAACTTGCATGCCACAGAAAAATTCTCTAGTTCAATCCCTAGTCTGGATTGAAAAACGTAATGCAGAGACAGCTTCGTAGACACAACTGTGCATATATTTTATCAAGTCAGGTGAATTATAATGAATTTCCATCAACAATGGTTCCTGGCTACAGCGGTGATCCTGGAGGACTATGATGCAGCTAAAATGTTTCTGTTTCCCAGCAACGTTGTAGCAGCACTATACTGTCAGTGGAGCCTGTGTATAATGCAGGACCAGATAGTGATCACACGTGACTATCTTACCAAACTATGATTTACCTCACTATCATATATAACTTTCAATGTAAACTTTCATAGGAAAGAAAGTTCATTACAAGCAGCACACTTGTGATTCTATCATTAGTCCCATATATTTTTAACCATACCTGAGGTGGGACATTTTCTCTTGCACTTGATTTCATGTCATACTGTTTTCTTCGTTATGACCTTACAAACAAACAATAGGATACACACACACACATATCATATTATATAAATTATATGTGTGTATATGAGTATGGATATATTATGCTATAATATTTGTCAAATATATTACACTTATACTAAACATATGCTTTACTCTGTTATGTATGCCATGCCTGTAGCTACCAGCATGTATGTCATGTAGACTAGATGTGCCCCAAGTTGACTCTCTTAAGTTGATGTTGGTATCCTCCATGATAGCTGAATGAAGTAATGGCATATTTCCCAGAATGCACCTCTGCCATCAAGGGACGCACCACTTCAAAAATCTACTACTACTCACCCCCAGATTATTGCCTATATGCATGATTTCTGGATTACCAAGGTTTTAAAACAAATCTTTGATGATTTTATTTATGTATGAAAATGGGAAGGAATGATCTTCTGGACAGATTATTAAAACCTTTGTTAAATACATTGAACACTAAAGAGAAAACTAATGTAGTACTCTGATGCATTCAGGCTGTCACCTCCGAGTCTTGATCCAGGCAAAATGTTAACGTTCTTAACCTAAACTAAGTGGCTGGTTGTTGGCACGTCCATGGCCACCAATCACAGCTGACAGAGATGTCTTCGGGAGTTGGATGCAACATTTGTGTCAGGCGAAGGTGCCAGTGACAAATAGACTGTGGACATGCACGCGTCTGTGAGGAAGCAAGTCTGATGCCTCACGGATAGTGTAATACCAGGACACTATCAAGAAGGCTGATCCTCTTGACCAGACTTTTCCTGTCTTCATTTATCAGCCTATACATTTGACATCTTGCTATTGTCACAGTAAATCCCCAACTCAAATAAGCCTTGGCGAAGAAAACACAACCCAGTTAATACAAAGAATACAAGCTGCATGCCTGGATTGGGCAGATCTATGGTTACACCACCCTCTTCTCCATCTACGAGATCCTTATAGCTTGTGGTTTCTCCAGGGCACGTGCTTCTGCTCCGCTTCCCTTCCATCTCCTCCTCCTCTCTTCTCTCCTTCCTCCTTCTCTCCCAAACTTTCAGTTCCACCTTCCCCTCTCCTGCCCAATCACCAGCTCTAGCCTTTATTTTACATATTAAGGTGAGAAGGTTCACAGGAAGTCACCTGAGTACTGACATCAAAATACAAGCAGCCCCAGGGCTATCCACAACAAGTGAAGACCGCTTTCTCTTCTCTCCAAGGTGGAGAACTTGTGAACTACTTTCAGAAAAGCAGTCACAGGCTCTCTCGTGAGTCTCCCCCCCCACCCCACCAACTCGTGAACTTAGCAGTAGAGACACTGGCTTGCTTCCCTTCTGAGTCGCTGCAAGCTCCTTTGAAATGCATGCAGTTTAGTGGATGGACGCATAGAATTTTACAATAGGTTTATGAAAGATGATAGATTTATAGATATATAAATCAAATGAATGTGTAGATGATCGATATATAGATAGAATGAACTATAGATAGATATAGGGATAGGATGGATAAATGATAAATAGCTGGATAGATGATACATAAACAAAAGGTCCTTGGTACACACACACACACACACACACACACATACACACATTATATATATCTCTATCTATATCTATATCTATATCTATATCTATATATATATATATACCTTCCAAACAGTATATTAATATTATCCCAGTTAACTTTTTGTTCAAAATAGTCAGTTCTACCTATATGTTTTAAAAATACAGAATGTTTTTTCTTACTTTGTGCATGTCATTTTTTTATTACATAAAGATGATGCTTTTAACTATGAGTCATCTGAATAAATTTGAGCTTAAAGGTCGCACCATATGCAGCCAGACTGGGATCCCAGGTTTCCATCTGTATTTACGGCAGTCTTCCAGTTCAAACTCTTCTCAGACTGTCAGCACTCAGAGGTCTAGATTCCAGACCTAGTTTGTCCAGACTTGAAGAGAGATGGCTTTTGCTTCCCTTGCTCAGCATCTTCAACACAGTGAGCAACACAGTAGCAAAGAGCCCTCAGAGCCTGTTGCTGTACAACTGTTACAAGGCTGTGTTCCTGATGTAGCACCCACTTCCCATTCATCTGATGAATGAGTTGTGCATTTTTCACTCACTGATAACCATTTATGGAGCATCTGAAATTTCTCATCCAACAAGGGTTTAAAGGGCAGGTTCTCTCCTTTGTCTCTTTGAATGGAGAAGACAAACAGCTAGAACATTAAGATCAGCATGTGAACATGGTCATAAGAACATTCCAGCAATGGCATGGGAGTTGGGATCCTTCATAAAATGTGAATAGGCTAGGACTAAGGAGGGAGTTATGGAGTTAAAAGGGAGTGGCTTGAAAGTAGGACCAACAGAGCCCATCGGTACAATAGTGTGAGCCATGGAAAAGGTCGGCAAAAAGCCTAGGAATAGCTCCTGTGTGTTTGGACGCATATGTTGTAGACAACAGGCAGAATATTATAAACATAGAATAAAGAAGAAGGGCTTACATAGACATGGGAAAGGCAGGCCTGAATAAACAAAATTAATAGATTTATTGTTTGGATCATATAAAGTTTTACATAGCTAGTAAATATCCAAATGATAGACATAATACTATTCGCATATGGTGGCGGTAGAGTGTATGTGTAAGTAAAAAAGTTTCCATAAAGATAAGTTTTAAATATGTCCCATCAAGTAATTAAACAAATGTGACAAATGCCTTGCATTATTTTATTTATTTCTATTTTTAAAGATTTATTATTATTATATGTAAGTGTACTGTGGCCGTCTTCAGACATACCAGAAGAGGGCATCAGATCTTATTACAGATGATTGTGAGCCACTATGTGATTGCTGGGATTTGAACTCAGGACCCTTGGAAGAACAGTCAGTGATCTTAACTGCTAAGCCATCTCTCAGGCTGTCTTGCAGTGTTTTTTTTTTTTTAAGATTTATTCTTTATTATTTATTATATGTAAGTACACTGTCACTGTCCAGAAGAGGGCGTCAGATCTCACTACGGACGGTTGTAAGCCACCATGCAGTTGCTGGGATTTGAATTCAGGACCTTTGGAAGAGTAGTCAGTGCTCTTAACCACTGAACCATCTCTCTAGCCCTTTTTTTTTTTTTAAATAGATTTGTTTATTATTATATGTAAGTACACTGTAGCTGTCTTCAGACACACCAGAAGAGGGTGTCAGATCCCATTATGGATGGTTGTGAGCCACCATGTGGTTGCTGGGAATTGAACTCAGGACCTCTGGAAGAGCAGTTGGAGCTCTTAACTACTGAGCCATCTCTCCGGCCCGCCTTGCAGTGTTTTATATTAAGTAAATAATTGGCATTCAACTGTAGGCTCTCTTGGTGTGCTGTTATTTGTGTTCCAATAACCTCAAACAGAAAAAAGAAGACGGTTCATATACAGCCATGAAGCAATCCTCAAAATCAGGAGATAGAAATCAACACACTGCTACCATGAAACTGGTCACAGCCAGTTGTCTCTACCATCTTACACTCTCCTGGAGGTCTTGTCCCTCCAGGTCCAGCCTCTGGGGCAAGGCTGCATAGCAGGTGGTTCAGTTGCTGCTTCTCCGTCCTCTTTATTTGAAATGTTCCCCAACCTTCCTTTGTGCTTCTTGCTCTTGCTCTTTCTAGGGAGCACGGGAGATTACTTAGCGGAATGACCTTACAGCTTACATGGCTGTCGTTTTGATCCCGTTTGGCTTCAGGCTACCCATCTCTAGCATGAATGGCAGAAGAGCCCCATGTCCTTGTCGGCTGCCATATCAGGGCCTATTAGCTGCTTCTGTTACTGGTGACTTTTACTTTCAACACTTGGGTCAGGGCTGGGCAATCTTTTCTTGCTGGAAAGCTGCTTTCTATTACTTTTCTAATTAACAAATCTGCAGGGAAACATTTTGTCATTATTAAACATCCTGTTTCCAATTAAGTGTTTACTCCCTCATTTTAATAGTTATGGTTTTTGCCTAACATTTTTTATTTTTTTACATTGCCATGAAGTTGAAATTTGTTTTACTCCCAAAATTTTAACTATAGTCATGGGTTAGCATTTTCTTGAAATAGATTTTCAATTTTTAATTAATGACTTATTGAAATAAATCATTTCTATTTTTGAATTTCAATCAGTATAAATGCCTTGGCGAAGTGTCAAATTCACTAGTATAGGGTAAAAAGGGAAGACTTACTCATAAGGTTAAAAGACCAACCTTTGATTTTTGTATTTTCAAGATCAGTCTTTGTGCCCCGTCTTTGAAGCTTCGTGAGCCTTTTGACACTGAGCAACACCAACCTGCTGCGGCATCAAAGAATAAAATCTTCAGTAAAAAATGCGTTGGTCCACACAGTCTAGAGATGTTTCTGTCATGCCTTCCTATTATCAGGGGCGAGGGGCTGTTTCTAGTACAGACAGAAATCGGAGAAAGTTGGTGTTTCTAATGCAGTGACGTAAAATGTAAATGTTGATACCTATATTTGTTTCAGGAAGTTTGTAAATAAAATGAATGCAAACAAGGCTGTTAAATATTCTGGAAATACCTACCATCTCCTCAAAGATGCCCCAAGACTACCTGCCCTAATTCTGGAAGTGTAGGGTATGCATTTTTATTTGATGCTCTATAATGGATTGAAAGTAAGGACAAGAGAAAAGAATTAAATAGAATACAGGTATATTGTTTCATCTTAGATGTCATATTAAACGAGTTGGCTTAGTAAAT
This sequence comes from Apodemus sylvaticus, assembly GCF_947179515.1. Lineage (NCBI taxonomy): Eukaryota > Metazoa > Chordata > Mammalia > Rodentia > Muridae > Apodemus > Apodemus sylvaticus. Next base: position 8,548,328 of record NC_067480.1, read on the forward strand.
ATTTGCTTTATTTGACACACCAGAGCCTCGCCAAGCAGCACACCTGACTCACGCTTCAACTCCTCAAGCCTGTTATTGCCTCCTCAAGCGCCTCCTTGCCTCTGACTGCTCCAAACACGTAGAGGGACATAGAAATCCTCTTTAAATGTAAAACACCCACAGGATTAGAAGAAAATAAGTAAAAAATAATCATAACAAATCCAGAAAAGAAACGGGCAGTAGGGAATGGACCCAAAGATAGCAGAGGTGAACTGACGAGGACCCCATGAATCGCGTGCTAGGCACCGACCTGTGGAGGATGCGGCCTACAGAGTAGATGGCGGAAGTCGTGCTCACCGTCCTTCGGTTGGCTCCATCTCTCCTGCAAAGCATGTAGAAGACGCTTCTTGCTGTTGCTCGCTAGGCCTGGGCCTTAGGCCAGGTTACGTTCCTGGGAAATTAAGAGCTAAAACTCCCGAGGAAGGGACTGAACTTAGACCCCACTTAACCCAGCGACCTGCATTATCCTCCTGCGCCTCAAGATCAGGCGCTCCACCAAGGTCACCCATCAGCTTTGTTTCTTTCCTAAAACAATGTATCAACCTGGGAAACAATGGTTTAAATTCTAAAACTAAGACAAGGGGAAAGAGAAGAAAAGGTGAAGAGCTCTTGCGAGGTGGGGGGAGATGAACAGGAAGATAAAATGTCAGCCTTAAAGGGACCGATAGCATTGTTGAAGAAAGGGAAGAGAGAACAGAGGTACAGGATCGGGAAGTTCACTGAACCAAGTCTTCCGGACATGACTGGGCCTGCACTCAACTACTTGCTCCTAAACTACTTGCAGTGGGGTTAGTAATACAAACAAATACTATGTTAGGCCTGTCAACATCTTGTAAAGAACGGGAGGGGGGGTGGAGAATATTTTAGGCCTCATCTTTGTCGGAGGAACTATTGACAGTTAACCTGTAGCTGGGGGAAAGGTACCACTTTCTTCAGTGGGGGTATATAAGTTGTCCATGCTCCAGGGAGTCACTCCCTCCCCGCCTCCCATGCTTATGAAAGCAACCCTGATTACACTCAAGCATCACTCACACACACAAGACACCAACATTGGAGAGAGATTTCTCAGGAAGAGGATGTGTTTTAGCATGAGGTGTAAGGATGAGAGAGGGTGATTGCAGTAACAGTGGTAAGCATTTTGAATCTCTCAGTTGATCATCAACTCGCAGTGTTAAGTGTTATCAATATTTAATACAAGAAACCACAGTTAACTGAGAATGTGAGCTCAGGCAGTTCAGGTCATAGATGCCTCCCAAGCCCACAGCCCTAACCCTTATGGCCCATGTCCATCTCTGTTAATAAGTGCTCTTAGGACTGAAGAGCCAACCAGACCAAACCAAAACCAAAACCATACCCTGTAGCCCAAACCCTCACCTCTGCAGAACAAAAGAGAATCAAGCAAACAAATCCAGATCTGAAATGTGGTTTCATTCAAGGCGAAATAACAGAGAATCAGTTTTAAATGCTTATAATAAATATGTATAGGGCATTGAAGATGCAGATTGGTGGGAAATGCCTTATTTATAAGATTGAACATTGAGAGAAGAGATACAAGTTATCATTAAACATAATAAAATATTATGTATTTACTCATATAAGTTTATATAAGTGTTTTACTACTTTATAATTATACTAGAATTATAATGAATATCTCTTATAATTATCTAACTTAGTTACTTTGTTTGGTAAAGATTTATTTATTTATTTCATGTATGTGAGTACACTGTCACTGTCTTCAGACACACCAGAAGAGGGCATCAGATCCCATTACAGATGGTTGTGAGGCCCAATGTGGTTGCTAAGAATTGAACTCAGGATCTCTGGAAGAGCAGTCAGTGCTCTTAACCACTGAGCTATCTCTCCAGCCCCTAGTTACTTTTTATTTCAGTCATTTTTGTAATATGAATAGTTTGGGCAGATTTCCTAGCATGGGCAGGTTTCCTAGCATGTGCTGTTCTTTCCATGAGACTGCCTACCATTTTGACCTAAATTGCCTCCAATCTTTCTAAAGGCCTTCCTTCTTTTATTGCAGTGCCTTTGAGACCTTCCCATCATTGTGCTGTGTGCACTAGTAACTATTTTATTACACTGTTGAACATTTCATTGTCTACACATGCTTCATTGTCTATGTGTGCTAAGTGTTTATTCCTATACCATCCAAGGAATTCAGTTCCCAGAGCTTTTCGGTGACTATAAATACCCTACTATTTAAGCCGACACACTTTTATTTTCTTTTACCATGTTAAATCCCTGCAGGTGGGGTTCTGGGTTGGGTGGTAAATGTTTGCCTAGCACCTTAATAAAATAGACACACTGGTGTCTAAAGGTGCTGTTTCCACTCTGTCTTCCCACACGGAATTTATGTGAGCTCCCATTGTGGCATCGGCCTTCAGTGGTCTGGCTTTCTGTTTATTGTTTACAGTCGTTCCATGGGTGTGCTATGACTTCAAGCTGCCTTTGCCGAGTGATTCGTTATGTATGGCGAATTTCATGTTCTAGTTTGGCATCTGGTTTACCCATTGCTTTTGCTGTATTATCATCTGTAAAATTATTTACACTCTGCTATTAATGAGTGAAATTTAACAATATTTTTATATAGTATAAATGTTTTGGCACATAGTTATTTAGTTAATGTTTTATCTTTGTCTATTGCTTATTTTTAATTTTCGATGTTCTATATAACAGGGAAATATTTTTTAAATTTGGATGAAATCTAGTCCTTATATTTTATTTAAATAAAATTGGTCAAGTTTTTGGAAAAGAAACTAAGGACCTTCATTTGAATTAGGAAGTCTTTCTCTTTTCTCATTTTTTATCATAAAAGTTTATTGTTTTTATTTGTATCTTATTATATTTAAGTTTGTGGTTTATCTTGATTTACCGTTTATATCATGGAAAGCATATGTAAATGTTCATTTTCCTTAGTATGGAAATTCAGCTTTCTCAGCATGCTTTGTTTAACAGACTAGTATTTACCTATTGCGAGTTCATTAAAATCGCAATTGACTGTGTACAGAGGAACATGTTTCTTCAATATTTTATTTATTACAAAATTTCCTTCTGAATTTTAACATCAAACCCATACTTCTTCATTTACTGTAGCTCTCTAGGTCTTCAAACCAGGTAGAATTCTTATTTTTCAGGTTTTTTTAATTCATTATTTCAGGGTTTTAAAACTTGCCATTCCATGTAAATTCTAAAGTTTGTCTGTGGCAACTTAAAACGCTTCAAGAATTTCCAGTGAGATTATATTCCACTTCTAAGCCTCCTGGAAAATGGGGTCTCTTCAGTGTTTACTACTCAAGCTCACAAACACTATGTTTATGCCCTCCCTCCCTCCCTCAGTCCCCGCATCCCTCTCTGCCTCCCTCTCTTTCTCCCTCCTTCCCTGCCTTGTTCTTTTCTGTTTTTACAATCCAGTGGGAAACTATCTATTTTATTGTTTTTACTGAGACTAGATTTTTTTTTCATACAATATTCTCTGATTATGGTTTCTTCCCCCAACTCCCAGCTCTAGACCACTTCACTAACCCAGTGCCACATCCTTTCTTGTCTTACCTCCCTAGGATACAAAGAAGCTTCTAAAAATAGTAAAACAAAATAAAATAAATACTATTCAGCCATTAGAAACAATGAATTCATGAAATTCTTAGGCAAATGGATGGAGCTAGAGAACATCATACTAAGTGAGGTAACCCTGACTCAAAAGGTGAATCATGGTATGCACTCACTAATAAGTGGATATTAACCTAGAAAACTGGAATACCCCAAACATAATCCATACATCAAATGAGGTACAAGAAGAAAGGAGGAGTGGCCCCTGGTTCTGGAAAGACTCAGTGAAGCAGTATTCGGCAAAACCAGAACGGGGAAGTGGGAAGGGGTGGGTGGGAGGACAGGGGGAGAGAAGGGGGCTTACGGGACTTTCGGGGAGTGGGGAGGCTAGAAAAGGAGAAATCATTTGAAATGTAAATAAACAATATATCGAATAAAAGCAAAACAAACAATCATAGTAAAGTGAATGGAGGAATAAATAGAATAGCCAAAGAAAAAGCTGGAGAAAGCCTATAAACACAGAGATACACACGTTCTCACACACTGAGTCCATAAAACCACACAGTTGGAAGCTGCAATGTATACATTAAGGAAAATATATACATAGTATATACATGTGCCAAAGAACCTCCCAAAATGTGACTTCATTTCATTTATCGTTCGATTTCTTGCTCAATTCAATTTGATTGCTTAAATGTCTGTACCTGAGTTCATCAGAAATGTTATCAGTATCATTTCCTGGCAGCATCTTTTATGGTTTTAGGACCAGGACAGCCCTGGCCTCTAATTGGGGATTAATGAAGAGTGTCCCCTGAGCTGATGTCATTTCTTCCTTAAAGCTTTCCAGAGTGCAGCGAATCCTCTGCACGGAAGTCCAACTGCTACAGTGTATTTCACAGTCATGTTGTCGCCACTTCCTTTTGAGAAAGTGTCTATTTCCTGCCTCTCAGCACATTTGTCAATCCTTTCCCTAGTGTTGAAGTGATGACAATTAATTTGATTGTAGTATTATACTCTTTAAGAACTTCTAAAGTGAGATTTCTTTTTATATTCTAATTTTGACCCCTGTTTAAGGAGGCCAGAGATTTGGTTTTCATTGCTTGCTTGCTCTCCCTCTGAATTTCATTTGCTAATCTATATATTTGTCCAACTTCCCTTTACTTCTAAGAATACCATTTGCTTTTCTTCATTGGTTTCTTTTTTTTTTTAGTAGATATTTGCTTTATTAACATTTCAGATGTTATCCCCTTTTCTCATTACGCTTCAAAAACCCCCTATCTCATTCCCCCTCCCCCTGCTTACCAACCCCTCCTCCCACTTCCCTGACCAGGAATCCTCCTACACTGGGGCATCGAGCCTTCACAGGACCAATGACCTCTCTCTCCTCTTACTGATGTCTGAAAAGGCCATCCTCTGCTCTATATGTAGCTGGAGCCATGGGTCCCTCTATGTGTACTCTATGGTTGGTGGTTTAGTCCTTGGGAGCTCTGGGGGTACTGGTTGGTATATATTATTGTTTCTCCTATGGGCTTCAAACTTCTTCAGCTCCTTGGGTCCTTTTTCTAGCTCCTCCATTGGGGACCCTATGCTCAGTCCATTGGTTAGCTGTGAGCCATGGGTATTTTGATCCCCCTTCTAAGAAGGACCAACGTGTCCACACTTTGGTTTTCCCTCTTCTTGAGCTTCATGTGGTCTGTGAATTGTATCTTGGGTATTCCAAGCTTTTGGACTAATATCCACTTATCAGCGAGTGTATACTGTGTATATTCTTTTGTGATTGGATTACCTCACTCAGGATATTTTCTAGTTCCATCCATTTGTGTAAGAATTTTATGAATTCCTTTTTTTTTTGTTTTGTTTTTTTGTTTTTTGTTTTTGTTTTTGTTTTGTTTGTTTTTTTCGAGACAGGGTTTCTCTGTGTAGCCTGACTGTCCTGGAACTCACTTTGTAGACCAGGGTGGTCTCAAACTCAGAAATCTGCCTGCCTCTGCCTCCCAAGTACTGGGATTAAAGGTATGTGCCACCACCGCCCGGCTTTGAATTCCTTGTTTTTAATAGCTGAGCAGTATACCATTGTGTGAATGTACCACATTTTCTGTATCCATTCTTCTGTTGAAGGGCATCTGGGTTGTTTCCAGCTTCTTGCTATTATAAATAGGGCTGCTATGAACATAGTAGAGCATGTTGGAGAATGTTTTGTGAATATGACTAGGAGTGGTATAGCTGGGTCCTTAGGTAGTACTATGTCCAATTTTCTGATGAACCGCCAAACTGATTTCCAGAATGGTTTTTACCAGCTTGCAATCTCACCAGCAATGGAGGAGTGTTCCTCTTTCTCTACATTCTCTCCAGCATCTGCCGTCGCCTGAGTTTTGACCAGCGATTCTGACTGGTGTGAAGTGGAATCTCAGGGTTGTTTTGATTTGCATTTCCCTGATGACTAAGGATGTTGAACATTTCTTTAGGTGCTCCTCAGCCATCTGGTATTCCTCAGTTGAGAATTCTTTGTTTAGCTCTGTACCCCATTTTTAAATAGGGTTATTTGGTTCTCTGGAGTCTAACTTCTTGAGTTCTTTGTATATATTGGATATTAGCCCTCTGTGGAATGTGGGATTGATAAAGATCTTTTCCCAATCTGTTGGTTGCTGTTTTGTCCTAGTGACAGTGTCCTTTGCCTTACAAGCTTTGCAATTTTATGAGGTTCCATTTGTCAATTCTTGTTCTTAGAGCATTAGCTATTGGTGATCTGTTCAAAAAATTTTCCCCTGTGCCCATGTGCTCCAGGCTCTTTCCCACTTTCTCTTCTATTAGATTCAGTATACCGGGTTTTTATCTTTATTGGTTTCTTAAAGTAAAAGATCATGACTTGAAGAGTTTATAAAATTTCCTAACATAACGAGCATTCTAGGTGTCCCTATATGCATTTCTTTCTAACTACTATTTTAACTACCCTGAGCATTTTGTTGTTTTCAGTTACTTCCAGTTAAAAATACTTTATAATCCTATTTCTCTGAAGCATGGGGCATCTAGAAATATAGAGTGTAATTCTGAATACCTGCAGATTTCCCAGATTTCTTTCTGTCACTTTTTCCCTAGCTCTAGCTTTTTATGGTCTTATGGTTCATATGATTTTTATTCTCTCACATTTGTTGTGATTTGATTTATGATCCTGAATATTATCTAATTTTGTGATCACTTCTTGTGTATTTAAAAATCATTTATATTCTTCTGTGACAGTTCTATTCTCTTGTTAATTACACTGAGTCATTTGTCAGTGTTTGTCAGTCTCCTAAGTCCTTACTGGCTTCCTTTCTACATTCTATATTAAGTATCAAGAGAAAACTGCTCAAGTTCTCAAGTATAATTATGAAAATTTCTGCTTTTAACTCCATTATTCTCACTTTATATATTCAGACATAGATTTTGGACTCACATACATTTAGGATATTTTTTTTTATTCTTAGTTGATCTTTTTCATTATTTTTTAAATATTCTTGCAGCCTGGAAATATCCTGTATCCAGGTCACACTGCCCAAGGTGATTAGTACTTATAGTGGATGGTGACCACCGGATGTCAATTCTTGCGTGTAAAACTGAGCCTTTGCTGGTTAGAAAGTAAGTAGTAGACGAAGGAAGCAGACAGCTGAGATGGGAACGTCGACTCTGAGGGTGCAGACAGGGAAACGACTGCTTGGAAGAGCGGTCCCAGTGATGAGGTGAAGCTCTGCGGGCTGCTGTGGAGCACAGCTAGCTAGTAATAGGAGCACAGCAGAAGTCCTTGCATCATGTAATCTGGAATCCTGCCCAAACTGAAATATGTCTGTAGACTGGCTGTATTGCATACTTGTAATCGAGTTCTTAAGCTTACGCTTTGGGTAGAGATCGAAAATCAGTGACTTTTATCGGAGATACACAACACAAGGAGTCTATACAGATCCCAGGAAGGCCTCCCGTGTGGAAAAGAAAAGCTATGAGGTCATTCACAGTGATAAATTATTTACTGAGCAGACATAGAAGCAATCTTCATATCACAAAACACTTACTATTAAATAATGTAAATCTACATTTCCTTTTTGGCGCAATCACTTCAACAATTAGTGACTTTTTTTTTTTTTTTTTTTTTTAAGTTTTCATTCAGCTTCTCCCCAAAGCTGCCGGTTAAGTACCTCAGATGCTAAGGGGTATGCGCATGTGTGCATGTGTGCATGGTCGCGGCCTGCATGCTGTGCTGGGAATAGAAGATGGCCTGCTGCCATCTATTCAAGAGAAAAGGCCAGTGGTACACACATCTTTTGTGAAGGCTTTAGCGGTTTTTCTTTCATTTGCTGCTCCTCTGGGCCTTTACTCCTAAAGTGGCAATGACGACTTTAGTAGGCAGGATGAAAATGGAGACGACACTCCAGCAAGTTCATCTACTTGGAAATCTCTCATTAGTTTGTCTCTTTCGTTTGTACTGCTGTAGTACAGACGGGGGTTTTCACGGCTGTCCTTTTTAATATGATTTTCAGAGTCTGCACAGAGAGCATTTGACAAAATCTATTTTTGGTCTCGGTTGCAGAATCCTAATTTGCATCTCCTCATGGGTCACCATGGCCTAAATTGATCTGCAGTGACCTGGCTCATTTTAAATCACTCAGGGTTTGCCCGTATGCACACAGAACAAAACACTTCCTGTTCCTCACAGGCTGCAAAATCAATCCCAAGGAAATTAAAGCGATCTGGATGAGTTCTTCAAATACAAGTGTGCTCTGTTGTTTGGTTCAAAACCTAGAGGAGTCTCAAAATAAACTAAAATGCTGTAAGCTGCTAACTAACACCTAGGCAATATCTGTACCACTTAAGTGTGATACAAAACACGTTTCCCTGCTTAACATGTGATTAATATTCTAGTTAGCAACAAAAATGAATCCCATTAATCAATTCATATTTTCTGTTATTATATTTTTTGAGCCTATTTGTCAAGTTTTTGGCACAAGGGAAATTTTTATTTCACTACAGTCATAAAGGTTGAGTTGGTGCTGTGAGATGCTGTAGCTGCCTTTCCTCAGGAGTGGTCATGTAAAGAACAGGCTCATTTAACCCGTGAACGATAACAGTAACTTCAACAGATTTGAGCATCTTAGCATTTATTTATAAAGAACATTGTCTTTAAATAAATACTGACCTCAAAAACTTATATTACTTATTTGGTACATAACTTCCGTAAGTTTTACTGCATCTCTGTTTAGTTTGTGTTTCCCTGATCTGTCCACTGGTGAGAGTGGCGGTATTGAAGTCCCCCACAATTATTGTGTTAGGTACAATGTATCCTTTGGCTTTAGTAAAGTTTCTTTTATGAGTGTGGGTGCCCTTGCATTTGGAGCACAGATGTTCAGAATTGAGAGTTCTTGGTAGATTTTTTTCCTTTGATGAGTATGAAGTGTCCTCCTGTGTCTTTTTTGATGACTTTTGGTTGAAAGTCTATTTTATTAAATATTAAATATTAGAATGGCTACTCCAGCCTGTGTCTTGGGACCATTTGCTTGGAAAATTGTTTTCCAGCCCTTTACTCTGAGGTAGTGTCTGTTTTTGATACTGAAGTACATTTCCTGTATGTCGCAAAATGCTGTGTGTCCTGCTTATGTACCTAGTTTATTAGTCTATGTCTTTTTATTGGGGGATTGATGTTAAGAGATATTAAGGAATAGTGATTGTTGTTTCCGGTTATTTTTGATGTTATTTTTATGTTTGTGTGGCTATCTTCTTTTGGGTTTATTGAAAGAAGATGATTTTCTTGCTTTTTCTAGGGTGTGCTTTCCCTAGAAACTTGGGTTGTTTTTTTCCATCTATTATCCTTTCTAGGGCTGCATTTGTGGAAAGATATTGCGTAAATTTGATTTTGTCAAGGAATATCTTGGTTTCTCCAGCTATGTTAATTGAGAGTTTTGCTGGGTATAGTAGCCTAGGATGGCATTTGTGTTCTCTTAGGGTCTGTATGAGATCTGCTCAGGATCCTCTAGCTTTCATAGTCTCTGTTGAGAAGTCTGGTGTAATTTTGATAGGTCTGCCTTTATATGCTATTTGACCTTTTTCCCTTATTGTTTTTAATATTCTTTCTTTGTGTTTTGAGCATTTGATGGTTTTGACTATTATATGATGAGAGGAATTTCTTTTCTGGTCCAATCTATTTGGAGTTTTGTAGGCTTCTTGTATGTTCATGGGCATCTCTTTCCTTAGGTTAGGGAAGTTTTCTTCTATAATTTTGTTGAATATATTTATTGGTCAAGTTGGGAGTCTTCACTCTTTTGTATACCTATAATCCTTAGGTTTGGTCTTCTCATTTTGTCCTGGATTTCCTGGATGTTTTGGGTTAGAAGCTTTTTGCATTTTGCATTTTCTTTAACTGTTCTGTCTTTTGCCCCTGAGATTCTCTTTTATCTCTTGTATTCTCTTGGTGATGCTTGCATTTATGACTCCTGATCTCTTTCCCAGGGTCTTTTTTTTTTTTTTAAACTCCAGGGTTTCCCCTTTTGTGCTTTCTTTATTTTTTTCTATTTTCATTTTTAGATATTGGATGGTTTTGTTCAATTCCTTTACCTGCTTGATTGTGTTTTTCCTGTGATTCTTTAAGGGATTTTTGTGTTTCCTCTTTTCTTTGTTCCATTTTTATAAACGTGTCCTCCTCTTTTATAGATATGACACATCTTTGACAAAAGTATCAAGTGCCAGTTTTCTGTTCCCTTTTCCCACTTATTACAAATTTTTTTCAAGTTATATGTTCTTCTTCATATATGAAATGATGTATTGACATTCTTTCCTTGCAATAATTTTAAGACTTTTTTGACAGCTTTCTTCTACTTGCTGTGTGTATATGAAAGTGAACTCTACAGAGAACTGGGCTTTATCACTAAGATATATTTATACGTTGTCTTTGTGTCCCTGATTTCATATTTATGTGACAGTGGGAGTCTATTTAGATCTATAACTATGTGGACCGGTGATAGTCAAAATACCTAACCTTTGCCTGAGCTCTTCTTTGGGTATTTATGTATTATTATTGTGTTGGCATCATGTGACTTTCCTGAGATGTATAAAAACAACAAAACCCTACTCATTGGTAGCATATAGAGAGGAAACTTGTAGATCAAAAAAAAAAATCCATCGAGGTCCAGCTTTGTGAACCATTGAGTTTCTTGGGGTTACTTACAGGAACATGGATGCCCAAAAGGCATCTATGCCACCAAATAGTATCCTTGGTTATTTATACATACCTGAAGAGTCCCATCCACCTTCTGTATGGATGCATTGAGGAGTTTCTTGGCTAATGTATGAGTAACTGTACAACCAAAGTATATTGTTTACCCTTTACATAGTCTGAGAAGGGAGGAATCTCGTAAGGGCTCTTGAACCTTGGAATTCTCATGAGCCTCCACATGTATTGCCTTGAGGAAGAGTTAGTAGGCCTTACCTCATGAATGTCCCCTGAGACTCAAGGTGGCCATGCTCATGTAAAACAGGAGAAATAGTTCATGAGAATTAGGATATGACATTCCCCCTATCTATAGTCCCCCAGAAATGTCAGCAATAATTATTACTCTGTCTTAAAACTAGGGCCTTTTCAGGCCCCTGCCAGGATTTTTCCTTTCTCCTCAATGGACTCTTACTAGCAGTAAGTTTTCTTTTTATGGTATACCATAATCAGTACCCCTCAATTTTCTTCTATTTGCTTTTTCTATTACTTTATATCTTGTAAAGTCTAATTATAAATATAAGAGTTACTATACAGAGAGGGTAAAACTACCCCTTGGTGCTATGGCATCAGTCCCTGGGGGACTTGTGCCTCCGTTCTCTTAAAACCCAGTGGTTATGCCTGGTTTTAGATATTGGAATTTGCAAAGCAGTTTCTTCTGCTTAAATGGCTCTCATTTTAAACTCTGCTCCAGTGACTCCTAGCTCATTGCATTGCCTCACAGAAAGTACAGCTTGCCTGGTTTCCAGCATGCCTGTTACGACTCCACTAAACAGACTCTATCCAAGAGCAAGGGTATAATGAAAGAATGTGAGAAGTCAAGTCCTTGACATTCTACTTTAAAATAATAATTTGTAACCATGGATGTAGCTCTGTGGAAGAGTTTATGAGTACGCATGAAGGCCTGGAGTCAATCTACACTACTGAAAACAAAAAGGAGAATTGCCAGACCTGGTGCTATTTACCATCACTAATAATGTCAGTGTATCTTATAATTAAAGAAACACACCCCAAAGGCCAGCACATCATGATTGAAACCTAGACTATAAAAGTCATGGGACACTCATGCCTAGCAGCTCAGTGCCCTGAAACTGAAAGTTGGGTCCTATCGAGTACATTATCCAGCCGGGAAGAAGTCACACACCTTTCACCTCCTTCTATTTCTTTCTCCAAATCTGTATCGTTGGCATGGCAACCAATTGGTCCTCTCCTCTGATCACCCTTCCAATCTTTCATAATGGCCACCGCCATCCTACTTCAATCGTTTCAGAGATGGTCCCACATCACCAAGTATTTCTCATTCAATCTGCACAATCATCAGAACAATCATTTTGAGACAGAATTCTGATCATACTGTTTCCCTGCTCAAAAGCCTTCAGAGCTACAATGCCGTAGTCCAGAATACAGGTAGGCTTCGTCTGAAACTGCTGCCAGACTCGAAGCTCCTGCTCTATCTGTAACTTCCACCCTCACACCCTCCTTTCTCCCCTCACGGTTCAGTGTGACAGACACATTCAGGCACAGGACTGTCTTTGTCTCAGCACAGCAGAAAAGGTCTACATATGCTAGAACTGCATTTTCCTAAGAAAAAGGGCCCATCTCCAGACAGGACAGTTCCACAATGGCCTCTAGTGATCCTTGACTCCTGATTGTACCTGTCAGTGTCTAGGGTGTCTCACTGAGTGTGGTACAAACTTAATTCTTAACTTCTAAGGAGTAGAATGGGTCAGATGAGATGAGGAGCCACTTCCAAGATTAGGTAGAAAATGTGACATCTTGAGCGCCTCTGGAGGATAGACTGAAGGACCAAGAAATCGATGTGTCTGACCAGCAGCCAATACAGCCACGAGGCTCCCAACAGTCTTGATGACTGAGTTACCTGGCGGCCGTACCTTCCTGTGTTGGGCACTGTCCTAGTTCTTGACCCAGAAAAAGTGAGAAGATAATTGTCTGTTATTTTAGCCTGTTAATTTGTTATGTAGCATTATGTAATTCATACAATAACTACCCAAATGAGAGTGATTTTTCACCATTCCCAGCAACCCAACCAGTTTCCAATTATCTTTGTATTGTTTCATTCATAAACAAAAATGGTGGACAAGAGATTCTTGAAAAAAAATAGATGTAGTGTTATGGTTAACATCATTTTCTTTGATGATGATGATGATGATGATACCAGGAACTTCTTACTGTGTTCGTTCAAATCAGGAATTGGGCCAGGAAGCAGAGGTTGGTCCCAAGAGAAAATAGCCTCGGAAAAGTTGTCTCGATAAAATAATCCTGGTGTGGCAATATCCTAACAGGCCATGAGAGCAGCTAATTTCAATGAATGCAAACCAAACTAAATCAAACCAACCAAACAACATCCGCGCCCCACCCTGTCCCCAGCCAAATAACAATAAAACAAAAATAAATAAATCAACCAACCTAACAAACAATTAAAGCCACTAAAATTCAACATATTTAAACTGGAAAACATGCCTTCTTCTACACCAGTCTGGCCTATCAGGGCACATTGCTACGTCTTCTCACTTGCATCATGCATCATACGTCATACGCCATGCATCACTCACAGTGCAGCTGTTAGTGCCTCTCCCCCAGTCCGGCCCAGTGTCCAGATTTGCTTCCCAGGTGTACTTGGAGTCTCACTCCTGTGTCACCTGCCTGTTGAAACTGCCTGCGTATCGTACTGGCTGCATCTTCTGACTCCCCCCCCCCCCACCAAACATATCACAATCCTGTTGCGAAAACCACATAGATTAACGTCTACACTTCAAGTAATGAAAAGGCCCCAGACTCTGATCTATAAATTGATTTAGGAGATTGTCGACAAACTGCAGGAGGGTGTTCATTGATTGGGCAATATGAGAGTATCAGCAGATTCTTTTTGGTCCCAAACCAGAACATTTTATGTCTAGAAATAGAGAAAGAATTTCTTCCATGGAGCATGTATACAGGCTACTTTGCCCAACAATTGCAAAAAAAAAAAAAAAAAAATCAAAAGGCATTTATTATGTGTTTCTTTGTTGCTTCTATAAGCTCTATTTAACATGAAGATACTTGAAACTTTCTAGCTGAAATTGTATATGGGACCCACTTAGATCAATAATACCCTGGCTGGCAGGAAATATTGAGGTGAACACTATAGAAGCCAATGTCTTAGACAGAGCCTCTGAGACAGCTTTACTGGGAATGTCAGAAGTCCAGTGACCCTGGGGTCTCCCCCTGACTCTTTTCTGCATTGAGTAGTTTCCAGAACATTGCTTCAGCCATAGCCTTTGGAGGAGAGAGAGAACAGAACATTTTCACCAGCACCGGGTAGACTGACCTACAGATTGAAGAATGTCACAAAGTCTCTGATCAGTTGTAAGAGATTTTAAATGTGGGAACAGGTGGCAGTAAAAATAATAGCCAGTCGAGAGCATATCTTACTGATCTACCTTTTCAGAAGTAGCCAAGAAAACGGGTTTGCTGTTAGTTCAGTTTTGGGGGTGGTGTTTTTATGGTTTCTTTAAATGCTAAGTTTCTTGTAAAGTACTTCAAAACTCACATGCTTTCTGCGCAGCTGTGTATAAGCTCGAGCCAATTCAGGCAAAGAGAATGAAAGTGATATTCAAGCTATAATCAGATACGATTTACAATTTGCACCACTCAGCAATCCCAAATGGAAAATAAAAATATTTAATTGGGATAAAGATCTTCCCCTCAGGTGCTCAGTAAATCACCTAATTAAAAACTCCCTCTCTGAGAAATGCATGAAAAATTAAATCTGACAGGTGGGCTATTCAGTCTAAAACTCATAGCTGAATATGTCCGTGAAGATTTGAAACAGTTTCTAGGGACGAGGCATGGTTCTTAAGGAAAATGAATGGAAATGAGAGAAATGTAACTGAAGACTTAGCAGATGGTTCAGGTTTCACTTTCTGAAGGCTCACTGACCTTCCTGAGCACGATGGAGGTAAGGAGCTGTCGACATGCTCAGAGACTTCTAGAGCCTTGAAGTTATGAGAGTCTGAATTCTGACGTACAGTCTAACTTCTGCAAACTATGCTGAGGGAAAACAAATACACACTTTGAATCTCCCCACCCCCCAATCCCCAGCCATAAACAGTGAAATATCCGTAAATCCCATAAGGAGGGGGGTAATACGAACGAGAATGCAGTCTTAGGTGAATCACATTAAGTACAGAACAAATGTGTTTTATCAGAGGGAAAGAAAAAGACTCGCGATTTCTTATGGTGTGTGTTTTGGGACCGTGAATTGGGAGAAGCGGCTCACAGTGCACTGTACATAGACTCATACATAGACCTCACCAGAGCTGGAGGGTGCTGAGCTAAGGAGACGTTAGATGTGCAGCAAGGATTTAATCCTGTGCTTCTGTGGATAAGCATGGTCTAAACTTGACCATGCTGAACAATATAATGCGAGGACAATTGTGTAGTGTCAAATAGACTCAAGAGAAACAGGTGTGCTCCTCAGTGGGCCCAGGAAAAGAGGCTGAAAAAAAAGCAGGAACAGAAGCCGTAGGTGGATAGGGCATGCGCAGTACTGGGTGCGCCAAATTGCACCATGGAGCCTTGCAGTGCTGTAAAACAAGTGTTATCAGAAAGGCCTGGGTGTGTTTTCAGATGGTTCTTCCATGGTCTTGTGGAGAAGTCATGCTGCCTGTGAGAGCATACAGAGTTTGCACGCGACCTAGGGGACAACTGTCTACGTTCTTGGGGATGGATGGTCTGAGTGATAGCGTGTAAACTACTCCCCAGGTAATTTATGTTGGACCCATGCAGGCGCAGGGTGCAAGCGCAGTCAGCATACTTCAATTTTGCTGTAACTGTTT
The DNA here is from genome assembly GCF_947179515.1 of Apodemus sylvaticus. Classification (NCBI taxonomy): domain Eukaryota; kingdom Metazoa; phylum Chordata; class Mammalia; order Rodentia; family Muridae; genus Apodemus; species Apodemus sylvaticus. The sequence continues at coordinate 8,563,988 of NC_067480.1, forward strand.
CACATTTTAAAATCTTACATTCTGTATCAATCCAATCACCTATACAAAGATAACTTTGCATGTCATTTCGATTATTCAGGAAAATGTACTCCAGATATGCTTCATGCATGCAAAAATGTGCTTTCTACTTGGCTTTTATGTATGTATGTGCAAATTTAACAATACCACCAAGTGATGATAATAGTATAATAAAATCAAGAGACAAATCCCTATGATCCAGATGAAGCAATGAATGTTGCTAAAACTGTAAACTCATTGTTATCTCTGCAATTGATTGGCTTTCTCATCATTGCAAAAGGCCAAGATATTATACATTTTATATCATTCTTACATTTAAAAATTATTTTCTTCAACTCTATGCATTCTTAAAACTGTGTTATTTATTTTTACTTGGTTTAAATATTTATAAGTAAAATTATACTATATATTTTCATATATAATTTTTTGTCTTACCTTTTATTTGATTTCATATTTTATATGGTTCATTCATTTGTTATGTTTAAATAAAAATTTATATTATTTTTACATTTAACATATTTTATATATTAAATAATAAATTATAATTTTTAACTTTAAGCTATTAGAATTATATAAAAAGACTGCTAGTTTGCCCTTGTACTGTTGATAATCTGGGTTATTTCTACTTTTACATCGTTGTTTGAATGCTCACACGTGCGTCTTGTCCCTTCTCTTGCTTTGTTGTATGGATCCTTACCTGAGCCAGATAAAAATCTTCCCACTTACTGATCTTTTCTTCCTGTACTTATATCCTTCTGATAAATTTTCTATTTCATATACTGACTCTTTCAATTCTAGCATTAATATATAGATTATTAGAAAATAATCCATATAAGATTCTATTTTCTTAGAAGTTCTATTTTATTTGAACTTTATCTTTTTTCTGTTTTCCTCCTTCCTTTCCTCCCTCCCCCTTCCTCTCTCTCTCTCTCTTTCTTTCCTTTTTTTTTTTTTTGCAATGTTGGCAGGTAAACACACTTGGCACCTTATGCCAACTAGACAAGCTGCTTACCACTGTGGCCACCAACATCCTGGCTGTCATAGTTACTTAAAAGCCTACATTTACAGTATGAGTTCTTTTAACGAGTGGCAAAATCTGTATATGGAAAAAAATAAAAAAAATCAGTGGGGTTAGAGAGAGGGCTCAGCATTTAAGAACATTTGTTACTCTTGCAGAGGACCCAGGTTAGATTCCCAGCACCTACATAGTTGACAACTGTCTGTAACTCCAGTTCTAAGGGATCTAGTGTCCCAATCTGTTCCCAGCCCTGCACACATGTGATACTCAGACATCTAGGCAAAATACTCATACGTAGTAAATAAAGACAGATTTAAAAAATATATAAATCGAGTTGATATTTAATGCATCTAAAACAATTCCTTCTTCCATTTTGTAATGTGGTTATTGGGAGGCTGTTTGGTCTAACCTGATCTGATGCAAGCAGGATGATCTATCAATTCAAATCCATTTCTGATTCAACTATAGCCCCAAATTACACATTTTCATGAGACCCAAGTTTTTCATGAGACTGAAATATTTATGAAAGGTCTTTTCAAATTTTCAGGTTCAGAACTTCAAAGCTCACTTTCTGTGCTACTGTAAAAATTTCTGAGAACTGACAGTGGGCTTGTTAGTGTCTCGTAGGGAGTCTTCTGACCTTTCTCTGCTTAAGTATCACGCAAGCCCCCTGAGAGCAAACCTAGCTACAAATGTGGAACTCACGTTTTTTTAGTGCTCTGTTCCTCAGTTCTAGATTGTTGATAGCTCTGAAATCTAATTTTACATTGCCAATCCTTTGAGGTTTCCAAGTCTCTACTAACTTCTTTCTTTCTAAACAAAAATCCTTTCCTTGAGTTTTATTATTTTGTTTTTATTTTTTCCCTTTGCTCCATAAAACAATTGTGTAAAGCCTCTATGGAGGCCCAGGACTTGGAAAATATTGCTTGTTCCCAATGGTCCATTTCTTGGAGGCCTTGGCAATTCTTGTTCTGGCTGCTTTTGTGGGCCGTTGATGCTTTTAAACCAGTTTTATTAAATAACTTTTGACCTTTGTAATAGTTGTTGTCTCTAGAGGCGTTGGTCTTCTTTAGGCCTCAATTTCATAGTAACAGACAAATATCACAGTGCTTTGAATCTTTTTTTTTTTAAATTTTATTTATTTATTTAATTTTATTTATTGTTTTGAGACAGGGTTTCTCTGTGTAGCCCGGCTATCCTGGAATTCACTTTGTAGACCAGTCTGGCCTTGACCTCAGAAATCTGCCTGTTTCTGACTTCCAAGTGCTGGGATTAAAGGCGTGCACCACCACTGGCTAATGCTTTGAATCTTATGTCAATGTGCAAATCAGGGTGATAGAGACCTTGATCTGTCTGTGTCACCTGCCCCTCTGTCCTGACAGAACTGTCTCTTAGAAATAACTTTCAGCCTTTCAGAACAACCTTGTCATCTCTTATACCTTTGGAAAGCATCCGTGTGTATTTCTCATCCTCGATATAAGAACGAAACTGAGTAACAAATGGGACTTTTTTATTTCATTTGACTTCTTCCTTTCCAATTTGTATCCCTTTGACCTCCCTTTGTTGTCTAATTGCTCTAGCTAGAACTTCAAGTACTATATTGAATAAATATGAAGAGGGCAGCCTTATCTAGTCCCTGTGAGTTAATTTTATATCAAGACACTTTGCTGAAGTTGTTTATCAGCAGTAGGAGTTCTCTGGTAGAGTTTTTTTGATTGCTTAAGTATACTATCATATCATCTACAAATAGTGATAATTTGACTTCTTCCTTTCCAATTTGTATCCCTTTGACCTCCCTTTGTTGTCTAATTGCTCTAGCTAAAACTTCAAGTACTATATTGAATAAATATGGAGAGAGAGGGCAGCCTTATCTAGTACCTGATTTTAGTGGATTAATATAGTAAAAATGGCCATCTTGCCAAAAGCAATATACAGATTCAATGCAATCCCCATCAAAATCCCAAATCAGTTCTTCATAGAGTTAGAAAGAGAAATTCTCTTATTCATCTGGAATAACAAAAAACCCAAAATAGCTAAAACTATTCTCAACAGTAAAAGAACTCCTGGGGGAATCAGTATCCTGGACCTCAAGCAGTACTACAGAGCAATGATGTTAAAAACTGTATGGTATTGGTACAGTGACAGGCAGGTAGATCAATGGAATAGAATTGAAGACCCAGAAATGAACCCACACACCTATGGTCACTTGATCTTCGACAAAGGAGCTAAAACCATCCAAATGGAATAAAAAGATAGCTTTTTCAACAAATGGTGCTGGTTCAACTGGAGGTCAGCATGCAGAAGAATGCAAATCGATTCATTCTTATCTCCTTGTGCTAAGTTCAAGTCCAAGTGTATCAAAGACCTCCACACAAAACCAGACACACTGAAACTAATAGAAAAGAAACTAGGGAAGAGCCTTGAGCACATGGGCACAGGGGAAATTTTCCTGAACAGAACACCAATAGCTTATGCTCTAAGATGAAGAATTGACAAATGGGACCTCAGATTCTTCGGACAGGGAAAAAGCAGCCACATTCTCTGCAAAAACATCAGAAGAATTGTCTCTGGCTCAGTTGCTAATATTGTCACCTATGGGTCTCCATAGTTCACATTGTTCTCAGCTGTCTTCCAATGGGACCTTGTTGTCAGTTTGTAGAAAGAACAACCTTGGCAACAGCCTAGGTTGTTTGGGATTGTTCAGGGGACCCTTTTAACCAACCCCTTTTATCAACTGGATAAAACCCAGTCTCTGGCCCTAGAAGTTTATTTTGGTGATGGCCAGTCCAGGATTCTATCTCCGTCATTATTTGGAGACTTCCTTAGGATCACCTTTATGTATTTTAGAGGTTTCCAAAAGTTTCCACTGAAGTAGATTTCTTTATCACCTCGATTCTAGCTCTCTTTCTACTCATCCTCTCCTACAACCCTGTATCCCCCCCCCCCACTCCCCACCTGATCCTCCCATTTCAACCTATGCCCCTGCCTCCAGTCCACTATAAAATCTATTCCCTTTCCACCTCTCAGGGAGATCCAGGTGCCTCCCCCACCCCAGTCCCTTCCTCTATACACAATCTCTATAGCTCTGTGGATTACAGCTTGCTTATCATTTATTTATTTAACAGCCTGAGTCACAGCCATTAGGCAGAAGATCTAACTAGAAGTGGCATGAGCTTTTGAAACCTTAAAAGCTCACCGCCAGTGAGCTTTTCCATGCTCTTCAATGAAGGGCATACCTCCTAATCTTTTTTGAATAGTTCTACCAACTGGGGACCAAGTATTCAATCAAATCAGCTCATAGGGCCCATTCTCATTCAAAATACCACATTGAATAACAAATTCCAAAGATTAGATGTGAGTCCAGAGGAAAGATGGTGATGGTTTGCAGGGAAAAGAGTGCTGTGGTGAAGGTAGATGGAGGTCTGAAAAGCATTGACCATGGTTCTGCAAGGGGACAATAAAAGCGAGAATACAAACTGTTTTAGAATGATACAGGCAGCAGACATGGGGAAATCAATGTGAAGTACTCCAAACTAATGTATTGATCAAACTTCATCTTGTGATATTGAAATTTCTCAGGTATTTTCCCCCCTTTGGTCTCTTCCCCAAGCCTTTCTCTTTATAACTTTTTTCTCTCTCTCTCAAAACCCCCTTCCCACCATTTCATTTCTTTACATATTTCTTACTGTGCACAATTCTTTCCTAGTATCTGAAATAATAGAATTAGTATTGGGTATTTTGGCTCTAAATATGCCTTAGTTGGGGGCCCAGCTTTATAATAGCAAATTTACAAGATCTTGCTAAAGTATCACAGTAATATGGCTAACCTAAAAAATATTAAAATCACATCATATTTTCATCAATTCTTAGGCTTAGGCACACCTTAGAGCTGTCAAGGTGGTAGGGTCCTTTGAAGGAATGATGGGTGTGTTCTCTTCCCCGCTAAGCACAGTGGTATTCCAGTATCATAACTCACCTTTTGTGTTCTTACAGATCATTAGCTGTAGAGTTTGCATTGTTTATTTAATATCTTACTCTCAAAAATGTTAGTTGTGGTAATCCAAAATGACTTTGACAAACTACAAGCTAGCACACCAGTAATCTATCAGAGTAAGGCTAATAAAGCCGTGTCAAGATGCCTAATAATTAACTGTGACTTTAATGTGTCTTAATGAAGGATCACGTCTCAACCTAATGGTAGACATGTTTTGTTTTTTGTTGTTCTTTTGAAGGGATTATTCTTCTGTGGTAGAACATTCCATGTCTCCATATCCAAATTTCTTCACCAAGGCAGATAAGAAATTGGAAGAAATCATTAACCATCATGTAAGATTGACTTCCTTTTTTTATTATATTATTTTCATTCTTCCTTACTTCCCTCCAATTCTTTCCCCACTCTTCTTCACATACATGGCCTATATTTACTTAATTGTTGATATCTGTACACATATCTAAATATATAAATACAGCCTGCTCAGTCTGTATAATGTTAAGTACATACGTACATGATCTCAGGGCCAAACACTTGGTATTGGGTGAACAATTTTTGTCCTCTTCCCTGGGAAAGACTGTTTCCCTCCCCAAATCTTAGCATTAGTTAATAATAATCTGTAGGGTTTTTTAAAACTAGGGTTAAAGCCTTATGCTATTTCACCCTTTATATTAGCATGTCTTATAGTGTCATCCCTGTTTAGATCTTGCCTACGTAGCCATGTTAATGAGACTTCACCGGCATAGCTTCCCTGACATTCTAGGAATAGTGTTCATTCTCCTATCAAATCCATAGACTAGCAGACTGGATTAAAAGCAGGTTCCTTCATTTTGCTGATTCAGTGATGTATACTTTGTCATCAAAGATGGACACTGACTCAGTGTGAAAAGATGAACAAAGATCTTCCAAGCAGTAAGAACTATAATGAACCCACACATTGAGTATTTGACAAAATAGACTTCAAACCAAATCTAGCCAGAAGAGGTAGAGTCACTTCAGACAGATAAATGTGGAAAAATCAGTCAAGAGGAAATGATAGTTCTAAATATATATACACTAAAGACAGGCTTAACTAATTTTTATAAAAACAATATAAGGAGATCTACGCTTACAGATTAATGGAGAGAAAATAATACACCATTGAATTATAAAGGAGTGAAAAGTAAAATTAAAAATTTTCTGGAATTATGTAACAATGACTACACAATACCCATGAATGCAGTGCTAAGAGAGAAACCTTAAAACTCTGAGAGAGAGAGAGAGAGAGAGAGAGAGAGAGAGAGAGAGAGAGAGAAGAGGAGAATAAATCAATGACCCAATGTATCTTAAGGCTGAAAAAAAAACAAGAAAAAAAATCCAAGTCACTGAATGCAAATACATAACTCAGATCAGGGCAGAAATTAATGAAATACAAATGAAGCAAACAAAAACAGAAAAAAAAATCATGGAAACAAAACGTTATTGGTTTTTTTTTTTTTTTTGAGAAGATAAGCAAATTAGAGAAACTCAGCTAAATCAACCCAACTCCAGAAAGAAAGGATCTATATCAGTAAAATTAGAGATGAAAAGGGAGACATTATAAGATACCAATAAAAACCAGAAAATCATGAAGAAATATTTTAAAATTTTAATTTTCTACCGAATTGGAAAATCCAAATGAATTTCTAGATAGGTATGGCCCATCAAAACTAAATCAAGATGAAATAAATAATACAAACAGATTTGCAACAAATAGAAAAATGAAAACTGTAGTTAAAAATATCCCAAATTTATAAAATTGTGAGGTCTAAATGGAATTCAGTTCAACCAGATCTTCCAAGAACTAGGACCAATACTTCTCAGATTATTCTTCCAAATAGAAAATGAAAGAAAACTTCCAAACTCTATTTTAAAGGATTTATTCTAATACCATAGAAAGTCATAACAAGAAGAGAAAATTACAGACCAGTCTCTTTTGAACACAGAACCAAAGATTCTCAAAAAAAATACTTGCAAACTAAATTTAAGAACATAAAAAAGTTATGTTAACTTCACTCCAGACATGCAAGAATGTTTCAACATATGAAAATCAATGTAACTCATCTACTCAGTATTAATAACTGAAATCACATGGCCATCTTAATAGATATAGAAAAGGTCTTTGACAAAACCAGACATCCCTTCACAATAAAAGCTCTGGAGAGACTCAGGAATAGGGAGCACATCTCAACTAAGTAATGACTACATTTAGAACACAGGTATCCAACATCATGCTTAAATGAAGAAAAACTTGAAGCATTCCTACTAATAACACAGAGAAAGAAACAGTGCCTATTTTTTCATGCCTATACAATATAATACTTGGATTGATCATTTCCAAAAGGATCAAAGACGTCAACGTTAGGTCTGAAATTCTGAAATTACTAGAAGATAATGTAGGGAGTACACTTAAAGATGGGAACAGGCTCCATTCAGGGAATAAGGCTAACAACCAACAAATAGAAACTCAGGGCATTAGAAAGTGTCTACACTTGCAAAGAAAGCCTGCAAAATAGGAGAAGCCCTTTGCCAGCTCTGTACCCAATAAAAAATTAGAATGAGTTTACAATATAAATACCAAGTAAATAAATAATCTACCTAACAAATAGTTTAAGGAAGTGGAGGAAGCATTCCCCAAAGAAGAAACACAAATGACTAATAAACACTTTAAAAAATGTTCATCATCTGTAGCCACCAGAAAACTGAAAGTCAAAGTGGTTTGATGTTTTATCATACATAGAATGACTAGTATCAAAGAAATAAGTAAATATAAATGCTGGTGAGGATGAATGAAAACAGGCTCTTTTAGTCACTGTTGGTGGGAGTGTAGACATATAGAAATAAAGGTAGAATTTATCTGGAATCTTCCTACCTGATAAATAGACTTAATAGTGCCATAAAGGGTATTTTAGGGGAAAAGTTATCAATAGTGTTATTTTGCTATGAATTCTATTAGCTATAAGGATCTGTGCCCTCTAGTGCATTAATGGTATGATAGGTGAACAACCAACCATTTTCTTAATTCAACTGAGTCCTGTCTAATGGAGAAGTATATATTTCTGGTAGTTAACCTGGTTAGGAGCCAATGGCTGGGTGGTCATAGGCCCTAGGGAAAAACCTTATGTTATTGTTTTGCCAAGTGCACATGAAGTACTTGTGTTTATATACATATATTAGTGCTGTACTCAATCTTCTTACTACACTAGGTAGGGGTTGGTAAAATAACCCATAACTGTCCAAAGTGCCAAAAAATAGAAGATGGAGTGTTGAGATACAAATGGTCAAGGTTAAGAGAACATTGTTGAAGATGATCAGACACAATGCAGATATTAGCAGATTGTGGGGAGCTCAGCCACAATGGAGACATCTACATCACAGCTCCCACATCTTTGGTGTAGGGAAGGATGGAAGATTATAAGAGCCACAAAACCAGGAAGTTTCCTGTGAAACAGCGTCTCCTAGAAATGACTGCACAATCAAACTAGAACTATAACAATATAATGGAATTATTAACAAGAAAGGAGATTCCCTGTCCTTAGACAAAAAAACTACAGGCAACTAAAGACTGCTGGTGGAAGAGGAATCAGCCTCATCCATTATTGGTTCTCCAATGCAAAGCAATCACCCTTAAAACAATACATATACACACAACAGAAATGGACTCAGACAGTTGGATTTATATACTTGTGCATACACACACACTGTCACAAGCATATATGTATGTAATCATAATAACAATAACAACAACAATAATAATAAAGAGTTTATCATAGGGTGGAAACATGGGAGGGGTGTGAGAGATGATGGCCAAGAGGGATGAAAACGGGGAGGAGGGGAAGTGATGTATTCTCTTGTAAAAATATATAAAACTTAAAAAGAGAACTAGAGGATCAGGAGATGTACAGAAAAAAATGTCTTCTGGCCATGTCACAGCTATTAAACTCATGTCACCAAGGTTTCCTGCATAAGACTTAAACAAAATTGGGCACTTCCACATTTCATTATGTGTAGGGAAGTAGTCTATATAAGTCCCCTCATATCCTTGAGGGACTATTGACTGCTGATAGTTATTGAGTCAGGATATTTTCTCTAGTTGGATATTGTCTTATAAATTGCTCTAGTAAATAAGCTCTGACCCACACTTGGGCAAGAGACTAGTTAAACTCAGTAGGTCACACACTAAAGGTAGATATAAAGTCAGGGTGGGGAACTTAATGGAGGGAAGAAATGCAATGAGACAGGAATGGGATGTAGTTAACAATGACTGAAGTTTGTGATGTAATTTTATGAGATGAACAAACAAAACAACTTAAAAGGATAAGACTTTTAACATGAGAAAAAGTATCTGATGCTATTGAATATCACAAATTTGCAAACTAAATAAACTTCAGGTTTTGCATGAATATTATGAATGTTATGCCACAATTTCTTATATATTTCACCCAATAAATAATTTTCTGAGAAACTGGATATATAATAATGATGTTCAGATAACATCTCAAGAAACATGATAGTAACACATTTCTTGTATCATTAAATTTTAATCAGGTGTGTTGTAGTTGAGTCCTGGTTTTGCCTCACAGTCCCAAGCTCCCAGAATTAAGACTCATCCTGAAATTATATCTACAAAGACCTTGGCCATATAGCTAGGCTCTTCTCCGACTAGATATAACTTAAAATATCTCATTCATTCTAGCTTACATGCCCAGGGACCATGCATCCATCTTGTCACATCTTTACGATGACTTTCCTCCTCTGCCCCCAGAATTCTTTCTCCTCCCAGATATCACACCTCTATTTCCTGCCTAAGGCATAGGACATAGGGTTCTTAATTGGCAGGTGATGCATCCATAAAATACACAAGAAATTTGCTCTACAATTCACATTTTCAGTACAATAAAGGGCTTTTTTCTTTCTAATATAGCAGTTATAAAACATTTATGAAAACTATAAGGCATATACATTTACAATGTCCAGTCCATTTATATTTGGTGATTTAGATAAAATGTTCAATCATCTATCCTATCTTGGAGTCCAGAGTTCTGTATCTAAATCATTTTCTATCTTAACTCACATCTTCTAAAATCCTAAACAATTTAAGCTTATAGTATGACTATGACTATCTGGTCTTCATCCCATCAGAAACCTGAGAAGGGCCAGGCGGTGGTGGCGCACGCCTGTAATCCCAGCACTCTGGGAGGAAGAGGCAGGCAGATTTCTGAGTTCGAGGCCAGCCTGGTCTACAGAGTGAGTTCCAGGACAGCCATGGCTATACCGAGAAACCCTGTCTCAAAAAAAAAAAAAAAAAAAAAAAAAAAAAAAAAAAAAAAAACCAAAAAACCAGAAACCTGAGAAGGAATAAATATTACCTCAGTGTGTAGGAAGTGCAAGGATGCAGCTCCCAGACATGATAGAAATGGCAGAGACAGCTAACTACCAATATTCTCTATACCACTGGAGCTCCCATCCTCAGCTTTCTGGGCCTAAATAACTGACAGACCTTTTGTGAATCAGGAATTATGAAGGACTTGCTTACCCTATCTTGGCAGAGCTTGGCAATTGACTTCCCTGCATCTGTTTGTCCTTTCTGGACAGAATTCTCTCTGCAAACACGTTTAGGGCATTTTCTTTGCCCAGTGGCTAGGTTGCCACAATTGAAGCCACTCCATATAGGGGACTTTTGACGCTTATCACGTTCTTCCAAGTTGAATGGAGTGCTGCCAAGAGCTGACATGTCTCAATGTCAACAAAACCTTAAATCAATAAAAACATCTTTAAATGCCATAGTCTTTGAGTCTCTGAGAGTTTTGAAGACCAACTATCTATTCATAGCATATTTGAACAAGCAAACATGGCCAGTCTCCAGCTATCTATTATCTGTACAACCCAGGATGTATAATAAGTGTTGATCCAAGACTAATAATCTGATATGACCATGAGTTTGACTGTCTACTAAACTTCATTAATTATTTTAAACAGTTTGTAATAGCAACCATTAAGCGGACTGAGACTAAACCTTGTATTTTAAAATGAGTTATATAGGCACAATACCTACACAGAAGTTAAAACATACAAATATGTTATAACAAATTAATTTTAATTCTATATATAATTTATATCAATATATACAAAATTGTATCAGTGTAAGAAAATATAACTTCAATTTTGCATCAAAATGTAAAGATCTCTACGAATGTAAGATTGTCACTATGAAATGCTTTTGTTTAAGAGTAGATTTAATAATCCATCCATATTTGTCTAATTTCTTATAATATTACTATATTCCTCTTTTTTAATCACCCCTTCCCTTTACCTAAGAAAGGAAGGATAGAGAAAAGGAAAGATAGAAATCCCTGAGACTCTCTCTATTTCATTTCCCTTCTGTCTAAGACTATAATTATTTGTACAGCATTCCCTGAGATAACAACATATTTATAATTCATAAAATGACCAAAACCATCCACCCCAGCTTAAGGTGCTGGGAGGACGATCTTCTTATAATTGCTTCCTGCTGAATTGGAGTGAAGAATCCCAAAAGGAAATTGAAAAAAAATGGATAAGTGAAAAAGAAAGCTACCTGGAATCATTTGTTGTCTAGTCTGTATGTGTTGGTAAAGTTCAGGGCTGTCCTGATTGGAGAATTCTGAAAGGCTGGATAAACCAAGGTTGTCTGGGATTAACAGCAATTTCTGAAGCTGTTCTAGAAGTGAGTCTCTGGAAACAGTGTCATTTGAGGCAGGATCAGGCAGGGAGCTGGAACAGCAGGTCATCTCAGCATCACTGAGGGTGAGTCTTGTTAGGGCTGCTCTCTTGGTATTTCATTCCATAATATATAAACCCTAAAACTGATATTTAGTTCTCTAAAGATATTTATATGGAACGTGCAAGGTGCACATTCAGTTAAGGATGAATTTTTGCTCCTTGTTTGAGCAGGTGAAAGACAACTGTCTTTGTTTAGGAGTTAATTTGATCATATAACCAAATTGTAATATAAATCTTCATTAGTGCCATACAAACGGATGGCATGATGAATCTTCATTTTTCTGTTAACACACAAATGGAGTCTCTCTCCTGAAAGAGCATGTTCTTGGTCCAGCAACCCAAAGTCACTAAAAGTATGATGAATTGATTCAATTTAGCAGGCTCTTTTTATTTCGATTTGCTCTATTTTGACCTTTCATTGAGGATTTGTAATATCATTAGAAGCACCAAACTTACAACCACCTTCATCTTGATAATTAAAAAAAACAATTTATTATTATTTATTGAGTTAGAGTTTCTCTGTGTCGCCCAAGCTAACTGGATTTGTTTGTAGATTAGACTGACCTCAGATTCACAAGAAACTTGTCTGTCCTTGCCTTTGTCTCCTAAGTGCTGAGATCAAAGGCCTGGATCTGTTCATTCATTTATTCACTTTTCCTTAAAAAATCAATTTTCATTTATTTCTCCCTACTTTGGAGATTAATATTTCTGTGGATAAATTAATATTTCTATCTATCTATCTATCTATCTATCTATCTATCTATCTATCTTCTTTCTACTCCCAGATGTCCCACTTCCATTTCCTGCCTAAGCCATAGGCTTTTTAATTGACAGATGATGCATCCTTACAATACACAAGATGTTCTCTCTATATAGGTCATCTACTGTAAGCATATATGATACTAATATTAAGCAGGTCATCTACTAAAAGCATATATGATACTATTATTAAACTCATCTACTATAAGCATATATGATACTATTATGCTTCAGTTTCAGTGTTACTCATATGAATATTTAAACATCTTGCAAAACTCTACTCTTGTAGTAAGGTTGCATGGCATGCTGTGAGTGTTGCACTGAGAGTGACAGACAGACAGACACACAAAAACAAAACATTGCAGGTAGGAGCCATAGGGATTTCCAGCAGATCATGCCTGGAGTGACTCTATACCTAACAGTCCGCTCAGTCTGAAGAGGGCTTTCTATTCTTGTACCCATTTCCTCGGCCAACAGTATTAGAAGAGGGCAAGGTCTCCCTGGTGTTTAGTTCTTCCTCATCCTTGGTTCTAACACTAATTACACCTTCTTAGCTCTCCTCATGTCCGACACAGCACTCTGCTACAGTGAAGAACTGCATGGCTGTTAATTTCATGTCCAACCTTATTAGCAGTAAGATTGAACCCTTTACTTTAGAATGTATTTTCTGGGCATTTTTCCCTTCAGTGATAGCTTTCACTTTCTAGTGTAGGCTGTCATGGAAATATCAGCATTGAACATGACAGCAAAATACCCTGGGATGTAGAAACAAATCTTACTTTTAAGATGAACTTCTGCTTCTGTGGGGCATGTGGATGTTTGTGCGTTTTTCAAATATGCTAGAGTATGAGAAACTTGAGGACGCCCCTGCAAGCAGGACGAGGAGAATGGCGATAGCACTGTGCATTTGAAAAGCTATTTTGACACGTGCTTTTCCCGGGAAATGTAATACATAAATGAATTATTATCTCTGTCGCAGTGGCAAAAAGATATGGAGGCCCGAAAGCGAGAAGAAGCCACGTGTGAGGCTCAAAATCAGAAGGATAAGGAGGAAAAGGAGAAGATTCGCTTTCAAGAAATTATGAAGCAGAGAGAAAGGAAACTGAACAAACAAACCAAACCCTATGAAATAATTCCATCAGCAAAAGAAAGTGACCCAGAAAACAAATGTGAGTTCTACAAGCTGGAACCCAGCACCACACCAGACGCTAAGTGAGCTCCGTGTAGAAGAACTTTCTTAGAGTTAGCCTACAGCCATTTTTAAAAAGGAGTTGCGACCTAGGCACCTGTTAGTAGTCACAGCACAGTCTTGAATTAATAGCAAACTTCTTTATCACATTTAGGTGAAGTGGTTTTGCCAGCTCCACCCATTTTTCTTTCAGAGGCTCCGCCCTTGTTCTAGGATCACTCTTTCAACCACTCTCAGCATTGACACTCTCTGCACTGTGAGACAAAAGTGAAAGGAAATCAGGACATGAGGGGGTGGGGAGAATTTTTCTTTAGAGCACCGGAAAACATGGGATTGAGTCCATAGAATCACTTCTATTTGAATAAAGGAATTAGGACAGCTCTGGAATCTGTATTTTGTTGTCGGTTTTCGAAGAACTAAACCCCACCTGATACACGACCGTGCAGAAGCAAGTTCAGAAAGGCAAGTCTCCAAGATGAGTGTGATGTGTGAGGGATGGCCAGAGACACCAAGTGAGAGCCATTCTGGGTTGCCACAGGAGTTTATGAGACTGGGTTTGAAGGAGTCAAATAATCCAATTAGCAATTGCTTTATAAATGGTATTTCATTTCATCTGAGATTTTCAACCTATGGGCAAGGGTAAAGGGACCCTATGGTGCCTGATGTTCCTTTTTGAAAATATGGATAAAATATTTTTAAATTCCACTTCAACTTCACACATGTGGCTTGGTGATAAGAGGCAAGCACTTTATCAGAGATGTCAAATGCTGCTATAGGTCGGAGTGGTACCCCAAGTCAGTGAAGGGTGCTAGGGAGTAACTACTCCATCTAGAGGAATTCCCTGGAGACTTTTGTTATAGTCTTGATTCTCATTTTTTGACTACTCTCACAGATCCATAATTTTCTCAATATTTTCAACGTGCCATCAACTTTCATCCTTGCACATGCATAGATTTGTTGTTATAACCCTGTTGCTGTCATAGTAATTGTGACATGGAAAGAAGCAGATGTGAGATCTATATAGACAACGATATAGGGAAAGATTAGAAGAGAGGAAGGTGATTATAATTCCTATACCTTTCTTCTTAATTTATATTTTAAAATATGAAAGCTGACATTTCTTTTAGTTGTCTATCTCTGATTCCTCTTGAAATGTTAGCAACTTCATGCTTATAGATCTGGAGCCACATTCTATAGTTTGATTTCTGGTTGCCCTGAAATAGTAGACATGTTAATAAACCCCTTGTGCTTAAATTTATTCATGTTTTAAGGTTGCTGTAATTAGGTAAAGATTGTCACAAGCAAACTCTAATTAGAAAAACAAGGTTGTCAATAATTTTAACAGAGAGAATTCAATATAAAGAACTGATTTAAAAGTGTTTGTGTGCCTGAACAAGTTTATGTGCACCATATACATGCAGAAGTCCTTGGAGACCAGATGATGATGTGGAATCTCCTGGAACTAGAGCTCTAAGCAGGTATGAGCCATGATGTGAGTCCTGGGAACGGAGAAATCCCCTATCCCCCTCCCCCACCTCCCCATGCTTCTATGAAGGTGTTTCCCCACCTGCTCACTCCTGCCTCCCCACCCTCACCCTTACCCTCGTATTCCCCTACACTGGGGCATCGAGCCTTCACAGGACCAAGAGCCTAGTCTCCCATTGGTGCCCGACAAGGCCATCCTCTGTTACATATGTAGCTGGAGCCATGGCCCTCTATGGGTACTCCTCGGATGGTGGTTTGGTCCCTGTGATGAGTCATCATTCCAGCCCCAACAAATTGTTTTTAAAAAGGTTTTAGAACTGGAATTAATGGAAGGAGAATACAGGACTAACACAGAACTGTAGGAGAATGCTCGTCCTTTAGCTCCACAGACTCAAAAACACCAGAGTTCTGTAGAGAGGAGGCGATACCTCCCAGAGGAGGACTCAGGCCTTTGGTGAGGTGACTGCTCTCCTGTTGCTGGTGCCTCTGAGGGACACAGTGGAATTCGTTTAGGGAGCACAGACAAAGAAATTATCAGAAGAGGAACAAGTTGTGTTTTACAGATCACACTGCCAGGAAAAGCAAAATCCAGAAATAACCGGATCCCCTCTTCTTTCATTTCTCCTTCAGCTGTTGTTTCCCAGCCTCACAAAAAATGGGAAGAGATCAGCTTAGAACTGACACCACTAAGTGACTATGAAGAATGGTTAATGCAATAGTATCTAGAATGTTCTAGACACTCTCCTTTCTTTTATTTTGCCAAATAGATTTCTAGTGTAATTTACCTTCTGTGTTTGCTTCCAGTTTAAAAGAATAAACCAAGGCTTTATGGAATTCATTAGGCTGTGGATTTTCTATAGGTTTCCTCCTAATAACCACCAAAATATAAGAATATAATTTTCACACTAACTCATAGCCTCTTACAGGACTGAGAAAGAAAATCCCCATAAGACTCTGATTTAGTTTTCCTGTAGGGCTAGAAACTCTAAGGTGCATGTTGTTGAGGGAAGAAACAGAGATGTCAGTAGTTTGTCCTGAACCACAACATAAAGTAAGCATTTCTCTTGTTCTAATTATAGAAGCACAGGTCAGCTGACCTATGAAGGTCTAGAAGAACACAAGAGATACTTTTAAAGGAAAAAACCCCACCAGACACACACCCAGCCTTGGCAAAGTGGTTACTTGTGGAACATTGAGGAGCATCACGAGCAGCTGGCATCTAGAAAGACCAGAGGAGCATGAGGCCGGTATACTTCAAGTAGCTGATTCGCCCCTCTCTGTCAGTAACCGTTGGTTACTGTTTTCTAGGGAACTAAGCTTAACAGTTCTTTCTCATACTTTAAATTTATCCTATCACCAAGGTCAAAAAAAGGTTTTGATAGAACACCCATAAACTCCTGGACCTTATTGCTTAAAATCCACAAAGATTCCTTCCCCCTGCCCCCCCACCTCCGCATGCCACGGTAATTATATTATTATGCTCACATCTATAGCATGATGGGAGGTCTTTTTCTGAAATCGTGAATGGGTAATTCTTTACTACAGGGGGGGCGCAGGGGGAGGGATTCTCTGTGCTTCTGAGCTGTTAAACTGTGCTTTTCACTTCCTTGCAGTAGAGGCCAGCAGTGCCCCACCTGCCCTCTCAATCACTCTGCTTCCAGCTGTGACAATCACAGGTCCTTTGGAAAGGACCCGCTCACTCCTGGGTGGGAAAGACTGCAGTGGATCTCACGAATGGCCTGCCACCTCTCCCTTTCCTGTAGTGGGGACGTGAATCATAACATCAGAGCTTTTAAGATGCAGTTTTCTTAGTTTTGACTATTGCACAGATTTAAACAATTGTGGTTTTACTCATCCCAATTACTCTCTATTATTTCATTCCTAAGCCTTCTGGCTGCTGCGTGCCAGCTAGTACCCTCCCACCTTCACGCCTCTTCTTTTTCTTTAGACAAAATGAGTTTAATTAGAGATTGCTTGTATGACCGTCAATAGAGAGTTATTATTGGAGTGTGCAGAAAATAGCATCCTGCTCAAGCTGCAGGTAATGGCCGATAACTCAGAAAGGGGTGGGTCCTCACGAAAAGGAAAAGTGAGGAAAAGGGGAAGGACTAAGTCTTGGGGGGATCTTACGCAGGTATCCATAGCCATGTATATTCATGGTTGCAACGATGAAGCGGTATCAGAAACACAGTTTCCTAACATCCCTCCCTGCCTATCTTCTGGCTCTTACAGTCTTTCCAGACCCTCCTCAGCCATGTTGCTTGCGTCTTGGAAAGGGTAGTATAGAGATTCCATTTAGGACTAAGAACCAGCTCTGAGTCTCCGTTAAGTTTCACCTGCAGCAAGTCAAGCATTTTTGTCCAAGGCTGAGAACAGCACTAGGTTGTAGGTATGAACATAAATATTTAGAAGGCGATTTGACAACGTGTGTCCATTCATCACAACAGTAGCAAGTTACACCCCAGGGCCTTCGGCTTTGACCGGGTTTGTAATACATCTATTTCCCCCTACAGAATGAGCCTCAGATCTAATCGGAAAGGCCGTTCCTCCTACCCCTAGGCTTTCACACCGCCACTACACCAGTGGACGTGACTTGCCTGATAGGTTGGCACTGCAGCATGGCATGCAGGGACCACAGTAGCTTAAAAAAGTTGACGTTTCCCCTCCGGCACCCAGACTAGTTTCTTCCTTTTTCTTTTCTTTTCTTTTTTTTTAGGTTTTCTTTTTTTCATTTTTTATTATTATTGTTTATTGAAAAGGGAAGTAAGAACACTTTATGATAAAATTAAAGATTTACATGGAAATTATTTCAGATAAACACATTAAAATTGACAATTTTCATGGAAAACTAAAGAGTAAAGTGGTAGACGTGGAAAACATTGCTAAATTAATTAAAATATGGGATAGAAACATTTTATGATAGCATTGAAGATTTACATGGAAAATATTTGTGATAAAATTGTAGAAAAATATAGAAAAACATGTTAGAATTGAAGATTGTCATGGAAAATTTTACATAGATATAATAATGGTAGGCATAAAAGTATTCCTAAGTTGATTGAGAGACGAAAGCTAGAAGACCCTGGGCAGACCTCATACAGACCCTAAGAGAACACAAATGCCAGCCCAGGTTATTTTATCCAGCAAAACTATCAATCACCATAGATGGAGAAACCAAGATGTTCCATGATAAAACCAAATTTACACAATATCTTCCCACAAATCCAGACCTACAAAGGATAATTAATGGAAAAATGCCAACATTTTGAAGGCAAATAGAAGGGAAACTACACCATAGAAAAAGCAAAAAAGTATTTTTCTTCCAACAAAACCAAGAGAAGATACCCATACAAACATAAAAATAACATCAAAAAGTAACAGGAAGCAACAATCACTATTCCTTAATATCTCTTAACAACAATGGACTCAACTCCCCAATAAAAAGACATAGACTAATGAAATATTTCTCATGTAAATCTTCAGTTTTATCAGAAAATGTTTGTAATTCCCCTTTTAATTAATTTAGTAATTTTTTATGTCTACCATTTTATCTGCATTATTTTTCATGATAATCTTCAATTTTAATATGTCTTTCTATATGCTGCTTTCAACATCATGAATGTTAGTTAGTAGTCTGATATGTCCCAGCTTGGTCTTTTTGCATACCATATCCAAAAATGTATCTTTGGCAATCTGTTATTTTACTCTAGTTTTGATGGGCAGCTAGAAGTAATGACAATAGCCTGTATTGTATTGGTCCCACCCTGGATAAGAACTCATTGGGAGGGTTCCTGTACTTGGCATTGGGATTTTAAATTTAAAAACCCATGCTTTTTGGGAACAGAATTGTCCACGTACACAGAGTACCTCAGTTTTAATTCTCTTTTTAAAACCCTAGTATTATTTAATTGTATTTTGTTATTGGAGGTGTCTATATGGATGGCTATACATTTAGTCCTGGTTAGGCCCTCTCCCTACACGCCTTTCTCCTTCCTGTCTTCACTTAAACCTTTCAGTCTAGTGCCTTCTCCATTTTTACTATCACCTCAACTTAAACACACCCCCAAATCATTTCCTGGCCTCTGTAGACACTCACGCAAGCTTGACAATGAAAATATAAAAATTCAAAGCTAGGCTCTTCATAAAGAGAGAGCACAGATGGCGTCTTCCTCTCTAGGCCTGGGTCACTCCACTCGGCTTGATATTTCCTGGCCCAATCCATTTCCTTGCAAATTTCATAGTTTCATTTTTCTTAAGTGCGAAGAAATAGAATCCCATCGCGTACACAGCACAGCGTTTCCATTATCCATTCTGCAGCTGATGGACGTGTAGTGCCATTCTACTTCCTAAATCTCATCGTTAGAGAGAGCAGTAATGAATATGGATGAGCAGGTACCTCTGATGCAGGATAGAGCGCGCTTTGGGTGTGTTCCCAGGAGTGGTGTTTCCAAATCATATAGAAGTTCTATTCTTAGGACTTTGAGACGTATGCAGCCTGACTTCTATAGTGACTGCCCCACTCTGCACTCCCACCAACAGTGTATTAAGTTCCCTTTTGGCCGTATCCTTGCCAGCACTTATTGACATTTATTTTCCTGATGGCGGGCTTTTCTGACTGAGATGGAATCTCAAAGCAGTTTGAATTTGCATTCCTGGATAGATAGTGACCTTGAACACCTTTAAAAGTGTGTGTTAGTCCTTTGTTAGTCCTTTGTATTGCTTTGAGAGTTCTTTGTTCAGTTCCATAAATATATTCTTCTTTGGGTTGGTTAGTTTTCCTTGGAGTTAAATTTCTTTTGTGTACTTAGTTCTCTGTAAATTGTACACATTAATCTTCTGTCAGATGTACGGCTGACACAGACTTTCTGCATCTTCACTAACATTACAGTTTCCTTTGCTGTACTGAGACCTTTGAATCCCACATGGTTCCATTTGACAACTTGTTGGCTTTAGTTCCTGAACAGCCAAAGCCCCATTAAAAATGTCCTAACGCATATACCTTTATTGTGTATTATTATTATTATTATTATTCTAGCAATCTTAGAGTTGTGGGTCTTGTGCTGAGATCCTTGATTCGTTCACGATTTATATGCAGGGTGAGAGACAAGGTTCATGCTTTATTCTTCTGTGTAGCGATAGGGACTGGTCTAGTCTGCTGGCAGGTCCTTAGCCATACAGTAGCTATACAGTGAGTGTTTCACACGCCATTGGTTGAAAATGCTAGGATTTTTCCCTCCACTATACTCTTGCCCTCTTTTGTGAAAAAAAAAAAGTCAAGTGTCTGTAGCTGCACCGGCTTAACTCCCTGTCTTCCACTCTATTGCACTGATGCACGTGTCTGCCTTTGTGTCAGAACCATGCGGACATTTTTTGAGGGTGGGCACTGAGGTTTCAATTTTGCTAACAGAACCACAGGGAGTCTATCGTGTGGCCACCCACAAGGTAGTACCAGAGGTCTGAAGGCTCCAGGCAGTGGGTGGGGTGGGAAGTGACAGAAATAACAACTTGAGCTAACCATATGATTGCAGAGCTGGCATATCCAGCTCTGGGAGGTCAGGCAAAGCTTCGGACCAATGGCAGGGGAGGGTGCCAACTACAGAGGCCAGCCAGTCACCCAGTCACGGGGCCAGCCTAGGGGTGCTGAGTGACATTAGGGACAGGGTCTAAGCAGCTAGTCATCACTGGTGGCTCGAGGAATTGCCAGCCCATGGTTTATTTGGCCAGAGGCTTTTAGAAGACCTGCCAGCGCACTAGACCAGTTCCTACTGGATTCTGAGGATCTGATTGTACTTGGCCAGTCACTCAGAGCAACACAACATGCTATTGCTCAGGGAAAGCTTGCACACTTGTGAAGACTTGCTCAGAGAGCCAGTCCATTTCACTCTGAGCGGAAGGCAGTTGCAGGACTTCTTGTTCAAAGCCTCAGCAATCCCTCTTAGGGTTGGTCACTGGTGGATCACTGCCAAACACCCGATGTCTGCAACCAGCTGTGGACTTCTGCCATGATTCCCAGCCATCTTGGTCAAAGGAGTCTTCCCTGGACACCAGTGGACAATCCAGGATAAAGGGCATACACAGGTCAGGCAGCTGGCCAGGTGTGCTGTTCCATCCGGAGACCTGAAGTTGAGGTGATTATTTTCCAAACATGGAGAACTGAAAGGCAGCCATATCCATGCCCATGAGGATCTGATCAGAGGAGAGAGTCTGACAGAAGGTTGTCTTCCCATCTGCAGTCCTCAGCAACCCTAGTGCTTCTTTGTTCCCAGGATGTTAAGTACAAACCTAGCTCCCACCATCTCCCCGCTCTTGGTGGAGTCTTCCATGTATTTCTCCTTGATTCTATTCTTCAGGTTATGATAGACTTTTGCTTCAAGGCTCGTGGCTTTCCTGAAGCTGAGCGATTGAACGCACCAGTGGGGAGGATCATTAACTCCTTCATGGCCAGCTTATTGTTTAGACAGGTACTGGTGTTGATCACATTGGGAGCCAGGGTAGCAGGAAGATTGTGGGGTGCTGGCTAAGCCAGAGATCTGATGGTACAGGGTACAACCTTCTCCCCAGCACTAGCTCTGCAGACAGCAAAGGACACTTTTAGGATGGCATTTGCACCAAACTGTGATTTGTCTCCAGTCTCAGATTAACTAACAGTTTGTCAACCTTCTCCTGTTCAACATTCGGTTTCTTATTAACCATAGGGAACTTAGCACTGTCCCAAAGTTCCAGGGCCTCATATATTCCAGATGGTTCACTGTTGAGTATGGTAGCTCAGAAGAGATCTTCTGAGGTGCAGAGGACAATATCAATATGGGATTGCCACAACTGTCAAAAATCTCTTTAGCATAGATTTTCAGAATAGACACTGTGTTTCTGGTGACTGGATTGCTGTGCAGAAAGGACACAGTGTTGCAGATGTAAGGAGGACATCAAAGAGAGAGATGAAGGAGCCCATCTTTCCCTGCCACTCTGTTTGTATTTCTGTGGATTGCATTGTAGCCCAATACTCCAAGCTGAGTCTATTTAGGGAAAAGGGAACTTGTCGTTTTGATTGAGATTGAATTGAGTCTATAAATTGCATTTGGTAGGATGGATCTTTTTTCAGTGAAATCTTCCTTTCCATGAGCATGGGATGCCTTTCTACTAGAGTCATAGTCAATATCCCTCTTTAGTTTTTTTTTAACTTTCTTAACTATAGCGCTCTTTCATTTCCTCATATTGGTTTAATGTGAGGATTCCCCTGATCTATTTTTCAGTCTGCTATTGGTATATAGAAATGGTATTGCTTTTTGAATGCTGATTTTGTATCCTGCTATTTTGCTGAATGTGTTTATTATTAACTCTAGGAGTTTTCCAGCGGATTCTGATTCTATATTTTAAACACGCCAGTGATTTGTTGTCATTTGGCATGTAATTAGTTAATCAATTAATGACTTTATCACTTCTCTGTGAGCTAATGCAAAGGGAGGCAGGGGCCATAGCAGTGTGGCACCCGTGCCCAGCAGTAAGCAAGCTACACCCCTCAGCCCTCAGGTTCATTTTCTGCAGACTTGTGTTTTTGTATCTCCTTGTACTAAGTCTAGCTATTTTCTCTGGCACAGAATGTGTATGTAACCAGGGAAAAATGCGTTTTAAATTATCATCTTGTATAAAATAAAATTCATAGGTTTGCGCAGTTTTGAAAATTCTGTCGTCGATTTGGTTACTTCTGGGCTACATGAATTTTTCATAGCGACACATATTTCAGGGATAATTTGGTCCTAATGTTATTCAAGCTCATTCTTTCCTACAGTCATTCCAGCTGAGGGACATATTTACATAATACCTAATGCCTTGTTTCTCTCAACTGCTTCATTGAGAAGCCTAAAATAAACACAAAGAAATGTATCCTAAGGTGCTTCCTTGTTGGTGGACATTTACGGCAACCGAGTTTCCAATCTACTGTCCCAACCTGAGACTATTTGGGGAAAAGGGATCATTTTTTATTACCTGAGTAAGGTAGAGGCCATGAATCTCAGGATCTAGTGCACTTTTAAAATGCTCGTGACCTGGTAATGCCTTCAATGGTGTCTCAAATAATGAAGAAGAAAAATAAAATCCAATTATTTTCTCTTGTCTTCCCAATGAAAAGTTTCATACTGGAAAAATAATAAGAAAAAGTTTCTTCCAACTCATTAGGATAAAAAGTTGTAAAAAGTCAAGTGAAGATGGATTTGAGGACCCTTGGTACCACACCTCTTACCTCAAGGGAAGCGGGCAGATATCTGAGGGAGACATGGTTTAGAAGAATCCAGAGAGCCAAGGATTGGCAGGTTGGTACCGTCAATCCCTGCACTCCCTAGGACCTACTGAATTACCACGATAAATATGGACCGCAGCCATTCCCTAGGATACACCGTTAAGGGGACATAAGTAAGTGAAAGACAGCGATCGGGACATTAAATACAAACATCCAGAAAGAGTTAGTTCACCTCAGGCCATGTCAAGTAAAGGAAGCTCTCAGTCCATTCACTGCAGTGAGGACCAGGGAAGAACCGGAGGGCACAGGGAAGATTTCAGGACCCAGCCCCATCTCCTGCCTCGCCCAGGCCCTGCCCCACTGCACATGTCCAAGCATGACCTGGGAAAGATAATGATGGAAGAGAGAATCTGAATGCGTAATTAATTTTCCAGAGCAAACATGTTACTATTTAAAGAGTCTCTTCAATTCCTGGATTTGGCTAATTTTAAATCTGAGCTCCTGAGCCTAATTTCTGCCCTGACCCAAGAGCAGCATCAGCAGGGGGAGCCTTGTCAGGAAAAAAGTAAATCAATGTTTTCATAACCCTTCAAAGACTACATTTTCTTTTGATACTTGAAATGTAGAACTAAATTTGTTTACCTGCAATGAATCTATGAAACTGGCATTTTGACACATTATAAACATAGACAGAGGCCTGTGTCTAAACATTTGTATATGGATCTGTTGCATTCATTAATTTGTTCATTTGTTTATTTAAAAAAAAACTTCATTGATTGCTAAATTCTAGACACTCTGTTAGTCCCTGGAGATAGAGCAGTGAATCAATGTATATTACAGAGAGCGTGGCATTCTATGTATTTAAGTATAATGTGTGTATAAAATGAACTACAAGTAAAATATTATTTCATAATTTCATATAGACGTGGATGAGGAGCAGATCAGTCAGGGTGGTGAGTGAAAAAGATGGAGGACTTTTTTTTTTTTTAATTTTTTTGGATAGGGCCAGAAGGAGGGACCACTCTAAGGATTTGGACAAAGATCAGAATGCAGTGGCACTAAGAGTCCTCTAAAGTCCTGAGCCCTGAGGAAACAGTGTTGGAGAAGGGGAAACCCAGAATTGAAAATACCTAAAACAGGCCTGGAAGGATGGCTCAGTTGGTGGAGCGCTTGCTGGGCATGCGTGCAATAAAGCCAGGCACCAGCACAAGTCTGTGATCCCAGCGTGTGGACACAGGAAGGAACACGGGCACCATAGGGTTCAGGGTTAGGCAGCCTCAGTGAATCACCGAGCTTCAGGGTCAGCAAGAAGCCCTGTCTCAGGAAATAAGCAGAGTGGTAGAGAAACACCCTTGATGGCCGCCAACTTCAATATAACCCTCCCCGTGAACACACATAGATGCCGCCCACAAAGGGGTGGGGACCTGTAGAGTAATCATCTCTGCCGCTTGTTAGGCATTTTATTTTGTGTCTCTGTTGAATCATGGCGGGTCATATGACTCATCCGATGTTTGTGAATGGACAGGGTAAGCGACCCTTCCAGCTGAAGGGTATGTGCTGGTTACGTGCTGGGTTGAGAACATACAGACCTTTTACCCCTGTTGAGACTAATGACTTTTAAAATCATGATTCTCTCTCTGAGCTTCCTTAATAAAAATGACAGATCTGCAGAGACAGAGCCTGAGATTTTTAGAGTTATATTACAATAGAAGAGCTCAGCCTAGTATGAGGGTTTTTTGTTTTGTTTTGTTTTGAGTTTAGTATGCTTAAAGAAAAGCTAAGAGTGCCACAGAGCTGGTGCTGAGCCCGGACAGTAGACAGGAGGTCGAATCTGAGAGGTGAGTTTGGCACAGACCATGAAGCCACAAGAACTGGGGTTTCTGAGGGGGATATTTTTCTGAGTGCTGAGAAATTCTTCTAAGGTAATGATGAAGCTAATCTACCAGGTAAAAATATAAACAGTGTAATGATTTTTTTTTTCAGTTTGAAAGGTGTATTTTTATTTTCTTTTGAGGTACTGGGGTCTAAATGCCAGACCATATGCACACCAGGCAACCATACTACTACTGAGTTACTACATCCCCGTGCCCTGAAACCAGCATCTAACGTGCCTAATTCTTCATATATTTTCCTAAAAACTTACCAAATTAAATTAAATTAGATTTCGATTTAAAGTTCCAACTTCCAAAATCTTATATAAACTATGATGTAAAACAAGGATGAGTTTAAATATCCTTTTGCAAATACCTGGAAATTTGTGAAACACTTAATACTAATTTGGTGAAGGTATAACCTTAGCACTAAAACAAACGCTCTAAATGTTAGTCGGGCGCCTTCAGTTTTGCTGGGAAATGGTGGCCTGCAAGTCAGTACAGGCTCATCTTCAGGCCAAGTAGGCTTATGCTTCTCCACCTTGCTGCTGTTGGAAATGGAGACGGAGATACTTTAATGTGATCTATCTAATCCCCCCCCCCCCCGAAACATCATGTATTTGATAAATCAATGGTCACGATTGCATCAACTGGAGCTGGCGGGCGGCGATTGAAGGCAGGCTGGTGTCTTGGTACCGATGCGCAGGTGCTCCCTGTGCTCCCGTTCACTGTGTATTGTCATTGCAATGGAAAGAAAAAGAGAGCTGATTGCACTTGGCAGTTGCTTTGCACTCACAGTTATTTGTGAAAGACCGGCTTGATCAGGGCTGAATTCCCAATTATTACCTGCTGTGAGCAGCGAGGTAAAACAAAGTCTCAAGTATCCAATGCAATTAGCTCTTATAGTGACTTATTTCTAATGTAAAAATCATATTCCCTTTGAAGGAAGAGAGAGCAGGTGCTGTTAGGGAGAAGGGAGTGTTTGGCTGCTTGTTTTCCTGTCTCTGAGATCAGAAGTCTAAAGAGAACTGAGGCAGGAGATATGTGTGTGTGTGTGTGTGTGTGTGTGTATAATGTATATATACATATATATACCAGAATTATGCTATGAAAACATTTAATTAATATATACATTAGGTATATATAGTGAATTCGAAGCCTGAAGGGCTATGGAGTGGGGCTGTGCCTCAAAAAACAAATGGATTGTTTTACCCAAAGAAAAGAGGAGCATGGGCAGCGTTGCTCACAGAACCCAAAGATGGACGCAGACTGTGTGTCCTGTGACAGGTGAATGGGTAGACAACATGCAACACACACATTTCATGCATTTAGCTTTAAACACATGGTACGGTACGGACAGACCCCAAGGATCTCATTCTGTGGCAGTAAGGCAACAAGAGGACAAATGCCGATGAGTGCACTGCATGAGCTATTCAGAGTGGTCAAGGGCAGGAAACAGAAAATAGAATGTCATTGCCAGGGAGTAGGGGAAGAGGAATGAGTGCAGGGGAGAGGCAGCGCAGCAACCCTCAGAATCCTGTGACCCCCAAGGCTCATCTGAGCGAGACCCATTCCTGGTTCCTTCAACTCCAAGCTTCGCATTTGAGCAAGTTGACTCATTACCTATTCGTGAAATTTACTGACTAAATGTGCGAATAATAAAATTTGTCTGGGATGAGGTGTAGCTCTGTCTAATAGTGTGTACTTTGCACAACCCCGAGCTCAATAGGGTGAAAAAATTAAATGAGACACTATTATAAAATAGAAAAAAAATGTCCTTTTATAGGATCTCATGGATTCTACCCCAATACTTGGAACACAGTTCTCAAAACATGTGTCTTTTTAAATAATTATTGAAAAAGGAATGTTGAGGTAAATAATTATAAGAGTACCACCCTGCCAGGCCTCTTTGCCACTCCTTCCAAGTATCCAGTAAAGCATGACTCTTAAACTTGAATAGTTAACCAAATATCTTTATGTATATAAAACTTCCAATTACATAATGCCAATTCACAATGATAAAGTCTTATCCCAATATTTCTAACTTCTCCAAAATACCAGAAATACGTCTGAAGCCATCTGGATATCCGCGTCCCCCTCTCTGCTCTGTTCCCATCCACTGAGCCTCTCCCCTCTCTCCTCCCCTCACTTCTCTTGGCTCCTCCTCCTCTCTCGCCTCCAGTCACTGGCCTCTCACTGCCTCAACGTGAATGGATAGGAAATATCTTGCAACAGAGAAATATGAGAATTATCAAATATAAATTTCCAAATGCTGCCTGTAGAAAGTAACAGTCAACTTCAAATGAAAAGCCCAAGTCTTCCACCTTCTGACACTAAATTGAATATGGGATAAGGAAAACAGATCAATTATTCTATAAAAACTGACAAATCACCTTTGTACTGAAGCATGGAAACAACTTTCCCATGCACCCCCTTGTATTCCTAATCTGTGTACCTGCATGTAATACTAGTGACATCTGGGTTTAGAAATCACCTGGAGCACTGGTTACTGAGTCACAGCCATCTAAATTATATGTCAAGTTAATAAATTCTTGATGAAAATCTATCCTTTTGAGTCATCATGGTGTCCTCTGTTGGAACCTGGTGACCTGGTAAGGTAAGCACATGGCTCTGTTTCTCCTTCTCTACCATGTATACACAATGTTGCAACCTAGTCCACAAGCCAAGTTTGAGAATAGATACATTGTACTATCAGGTGAAGGGATGTTGACGTTGGCAATGTACATCAAATTTCCTGATACTTTCTGATACATGGGTTCAAAGGTTATAGAGTTCAACCTAAAATTTCTCCATAGAGGGAATCCAGATTCCAATAATAATTCATGCCACGAATGCAGTGCCCAATGAATTGCTTTAACAAATGACTCACATTTATCTTATATTTCAACATCTTGAAAGGGGGATGGTTTAGTAATTGATGATACTTTATAACTGCAGTCACACAAGTGGCAGTTGTGACATGGCTCTTAGTGTTTACAGCTGACCTTATGTCCTGAGAGCTGTGTGCATTGTTCCCCCTTCATGAATGGAGTCAAATGTTCAACGCCTCCAAAAGGATTACGCAGTAAACTGACCCTGAAGCAAGTCGGTTGTGTGAGAGAAGACAAACGTCCAGCACAAGTTGAGTGTTTGAGAAATGGATGCCTATGATTAGAGGAATATTTGCTTTTATTTGTTGCTTAACAACAAATAAAATTTAAAATATGGGTACCCATGAAGAGGTGAAATCATGGACATTTTCTTGCTTAGTTTATTACTGATCTCCTGGTACAATAAGATTGTATAACTGAAGGACGGTGGCGGTGCGGCGTTGGTGGTATAGTGGTGAGCATAGCTGCCTTCCAAGCAGTTGACCCGGGTTCGATTCCCAGCCAACGCACCAATGAAGGACTTTGAGCACCATTAGAGGACTTTCGGCAGCAGGATGAGGAAGGGGCTTAAAGGGGGGAGTATAGGGGGTTAGGTGAGTGTGGCTAGGCGGCGTGGGGGAAGGTGTCCAGGCGGGCCCTTGCCTGGGCACCTCTGCCCCTGAGGGACCACACACACACAGACATGGTATAGAATAGAGTTTATTCAGAATAGGGGATGGGAGTTAGTGGTAGAGAGAGAGAGGTAGAGAGAGAGAGAGAGAGAGAGAGAGAGAGAGAGAGAGAGAGAGAGAAGAGAGAGAGAGAGAGAGAGAGAGAGAGAGAGAGAGAGGAGGCCGGCCATGACCACGTGGAGGGGGGGAAGAGCCCCAGGGGCAGAGAGGTGGGAGAGCAAAAAGAGAGAGAGGAGGAGCAAGTAGCCCCTCTTATAGTGGGCCAGATCTCTGGGGCGGGGCATACCTGGCTATTGCCAGGTAGGTGTGGGGTGGAGCTTAGACAAAACCCCAACAATAACTCCACCTGCAAAGTCTTAAGCTTAAAACAGCTGAACTACAATCATGACTGTATCTGCTCAAGGCAAGCAGTAACTAGGTGGGGGGGGGGGTTCCATTCCACACGGTTCCTAGAAGCCCCCTAGGAGTTGCAGGCTAGAGAGGCATGCTTTTCTCTTTCTTATGATTGGGAACAAAAGGAATGGATGGGAAAAGGAAGGCATGGACTCAGGAAGATCTGGAACTGTTAAGGAAGGAAGGGAGCTATACATGATCTAATCATAGCACTCTGTAAACATGCATGAAATTCTTAATGAATGAAAAAGAGTAAGTAAACATTAAAGATCTAACAACATGGTTTGGAACTAGCACGTTGATCCCACTCAGCCTAGGGGACACAGTTCAGTAGAGTAGCCAGGAGACCACCTGAGAAATAGTAGGAAAGGTATTTTAAGAAAGTAATCTATCACTTTTGTGGCTTATACAATTGTAGGGTGTCTCTAACAAGAGAAGTCTAAAATGCACAGGCCAAGCTCTAAGACAGGGTTAGAACCCATCACAGGGAAGAACTGATATCATAGATGGAGATTCTCACATGTTTCAGTCTTCTAACTGGGAGAACCAGAGTTGCCAGGATTAAGCAGGATAGCATCCTGAACTTGTGCAGAACACCTACACAGTGTCAGTGTTTTGTTGGATATCTGGAGATGGAAGCCATTTTTGACTAAAGCTAAAGGAAGGGTATGTTTTCTGCTCTTTGGTGAATGAAACTACCAGATTGCATAAGAAGGAACATGGGTACCCGATGCAGGAGTAAGGTACAGACATGAAACAGAGATTCCTACCCTGACAGGCATGAGAACAGTGTCATATCAGTGCAGAACATATCAGTGCAGGCCGCTGAACATAACAAAAGTTGGCAAATACTTTAGAACTGAAAATTTCAAAGCAAGGACAGTGAGCAAATAATGGGTCATGTAGTTGTATCACTAAGAATTTATTGAACAATGTAGTAGATATTTTTTAGGCCAGTAGTATATAAATAGCACCCTTTATAGGAAGATGTCTTAAAATTTTAGGTTATATTTGTGAAGGTTAGGGGTCCATAGGAAAAATAGTAGGCTCTTAAGAGTAAGCTAGTTAGTGGAATAGAAACCAAGGCCAGCTTGAGAGGTCACGAAAGGGGCTGGAACGGGGAGGGGCTGCTTATACTGGTGCTACATGGTGTGCAGCTGAACTTTGGCTGGGGTGAGAAACACCGGGGAGGATTTGAACTGCGTTTTGGCACTTGCTTGCCGCCTCTCTCCTCAGCAGAGGCAGCTCCTCCATTCACAGCGTTCTCCTGTGGGAAGATACACAGTTTCACCATGAGTGGGAAGTGTGGGATGAAGATGCTCAGCTGCCACTAGGAAGCAAACTTTCCTGGAGAAAAAATATATAGATACAGGTCTACCCATGGGGTCTGAGGTTTCGCATAAGGATCCCAGGACTTTATTAAAATTTTAATTATCAACACATCAATTGAATAAATTGATGAGCCTCGTCATGTTGGAGTCTATGTATGTGTGCATGTGTATGTATTTGTACATACATGTATACTCACATCCTATGTTGATCATGTTCCTCTGCACCTCTTATTCCCAGAGCTTTCTCTACATGTTCCCGCTTCCCAGTCCCAGTAATCATTTTCTTCTTTTGGCCCCAGCTCCAGCTTCTCTCTCTTGTATATTGATTTTGCTGCACATTGATGTTCAGTCCTCCATTTTGCTGCCAACCGAAGGCTTCCACTCTTCTTTCCGACTTAAAACGATTCTATTGTGTACATACTTGATTTTCTTCAGCTACGTGTCTGTGGATGAACATTTCAGCTGACTCCATAGTTTAGGTGTTGGGAATAGAACTACAATAAATTTGGGAATATAGGTATTTCTTTTGGGTGGTGACTTCATTTGCCTTATATACATACCTGGGAGTAGATAGGTAAATCCTGGAGTGATTCTAATTTTACTTTTTAGAGGAACCTTCAGGTTGTTTCCCAGGGTGAGTAGACTCATTTGCATGCCTCCCATGGTGTGTAAATGTCCTTTCCTCCACAGCTCTGGCAGCCTTTGTTAGTATTTGTTTTCATAAACTAGCCTCTACAACTTGGATGTGATAAAATCTCAGTGTAGCCTTGAGTTGCGAATGGTGTGAAGATTTCTCCACACATTCAATGGCCATTTGTATCTCTTTTCTTGGAAGAATCTGTTTTATTTGCCTAGTTAAAGCTGAAAATATAGGGAGCAGACAGATAAACAGGCTCAGAAACAACTTTCATCATTTAAGAATGGCAGAAACACCTAGATTATAGTGAATAATACTTGTGCTGGTTTGGAAATGCACTGGAGGGAAAATATTATGATAACATTTTCAAAATGAGCTAATGATTTTTTAATTCACTCTTGCAAAAACTCATCTCTGTGGCAACACTGCTATACTTGTATGTTCAAGGAATCAGGGAAACTGAAATTAGAACTGAAGAAAGTATTTATAAAGCAGTATATAACACGTGACTATTTAAATTTATCTTGCTATCCTTGTTGGACTTTAGGGAGTAAATAAAAGCGGGCCTTGGACTTTCCTGTCTAAGTGGGAGCACGGTAGAGCGTGTAAATCAAATACCCAACTAGAACAGAAAATCAAAATTTGGAATTGATGCCTCTCCACATGTAGTTTTCTTTAATACAGGTGCTCATTAACTCATTAGAACAATTTTAATTGTATAAAGTAATATTATAGGGAACTGTCAAGATAGCATAAAAGTCATTTGAATATAGTAATATAAATGACTCACATTTATGTGCTACCTAAGGTTTAGCCACAGGTCTGCTAATTATAACCTTAAAGGGTATTCCTAAATAGTGTCAAAATTTGTAAATCTATATGAAAATATTTTATGTCTGCTTGCAGCAAAACACATATATGTATTCTATTGTAACTAATAGAAAAATGAAATTGGAGGCTAGTGAATACATGATACAGTGCTGTTTACATCCAAATTCACAGAAGGGGGTTGTAGAGATAGGCTAGCAGTTAAGGACACTTGGTCCTCTTACAGAATCATTGTAACCACAAGTCTTACTCTATCTATCAAGCCATAGTCTTGTTTGTTAACAGAGAAATTAGAAAGACAAGGAGATGAATATTTATGTAGAGCCAGCAATGTAGCAGTGATGCTACAAATTGTCCAAAGGGCCAAATTTAAGGATTCTTATTTTGAGGTTTCAACATAGGGTCTCAGTAGGTGTCCCAACCTTGAGCTTCTAATTCTCTTATCTCAGTTTCCAAATGCTGAGTGTTCATTTGTTCTTTCGTTGACTGAGAGATATTGCTATTACTGAATAAAGATAGGAGATATTACAGGTACTATAGAATCTGCATTCATTTGAATATATGAGCATCATGTGGATAAAGTTTCTTCACATCACCCTTTTCAGATACTCATTCCAACCCTACAGAACGCTACACTCTCTGTTAATAACTATTTTATTATTTCTTGGAAAGCTCCATATCCATAATTTGTAGCTGTCACAACAAAGGCCATGGGTTTGCAGCCCAAAATAAGAGAAACTCACTCATTCCCAGTTCTGGGATCAAGAGGGAGAAGTGTGGTGTGAGGAGAACACTCTCTGACCAAAGGCTCTCCACTGTGGCTGAGGGTCGCATGGGTCTTCTGCCAGATGGCCTCAAGCCTGTGGCTCCAAATATCCTGTGTCTCCTTCCATCTTCACAAGCTCTTCTTACTCCTCGCTGTGTCTCTTTTCTGCTGTTCTCCTGAGGACCAGCATCAATGGACTCAGGCCCAGAGGCTCAGGAGTCTCTGACACAGGATGAGTGATTTGTAAATAAGCAAAGGTGAAGATATTGTCACGGCTTCAAATGGCTTCTTATTGCTTCTTTTATTGAGATTATAATTATGTCATTTCCCCCTTCCCTTTTCTGCCTGAAAATCCTCTCTTGTATCGATCTGCCTTACTTTCTTTTAAATCCATGGCCTCTTTTCATTAAATGCTGTTCCATGCATACACGTGTACAAATATGTTCTTAAATAGAACATGCTCAGTCTGTATAATGTTACTTGTATGTCTTCAGTCATAACCATTTGAAATTCAATAATTCATTGCTGTGCTCATCTCCGGGGAAGACTTTCTCCCTTTGCAGAATTTTTTAGTTCCCTGTAGTTTTTTTTTTTCCCCCCAATGGGGTTGGGCCTCACA
Source organism: Apodemus sylvaticus (assembly GCF_947179515.1). Classification (NCBI taxonomy): domain Eukaryota; kingdom Metazoa; phylum Chordata; class Mammalia; order Rodentia; family Muridae; genus Apodemus; species Apodemus sylvaticus. The sequence continues at coordinate 8,597,468 of NC_067480.1, forward strand.
GACTTTCCCTGTCTATTGTCCCTGTCCAGCACATGTTTGGGCTATCATGTTGGTGACCCTTGATAGATGTAGCTTCTGACATTCCTAGGAGACACAGCCTCACAGCAGAGTCTCTGATCCTCAGATTCTGAACAATCTTTCTGCTTCTTCCTATGCTATGTTCTCTGATTAGAGAAAGATACCTTTTCCCAGTTCAGTGAAGAATGAAAGGTTTAGGAAGGCTGATCACATGATTTTTTGTTGTTGTTGTTTTTTTGGATTTGGTTTTTTTGAGACAGGGTTTCTCTGTATAGCCCTGGCTGTCCTGGAACTCACTCTATAGACCAGGCTGGCCTCGAACTCAGAAATCCACCTGACTCTGCCTCCCAGAGTGCTGGGATTACAGGCGTGCGCTACGTGATTTTATAGTTGCTTTATCATTCAGGTTCTTATGTTCATTGGGAAATTTGTATTTGGTTTAAAATTTAATCACTTTTTTCAAATTTTCAAAAATTTGTCATAAAATTCCTCATTGTGTTCTTTCACCTTGGATTTCTTGATTTATCGAGGAATAATTTCTATACTGAGTAGTTTTATTTTCGTGAGTATTGTTAGTTGCATACTGAAGTAAACAGGATGTAATCAAGGTACAGATTGTATAGAACATTTTCCAGTGCTCTCAAACTCTACTGTCTGCATTTCTGAGCAGGCACCCTCCTTACAAAAAGGAGAAGACAATTCAATTCTAATTTCTATAATTATTGATTACTTTTACCTATTGTACAACTTCTTATTTTTCTATGTTCTTCATTTTATTTATCATCACGCATGTATGTTGATACATAGTATTGTTAGGTATCACAGTATGGCCTTGAACTTATTTTCATACTGTTTCAACCTGCCAATTGTGAGATCACAGACATACATACACCAGCACACCTGATGCACAGAAATTCATGTAGCCGGATTCATGCTGTATGCTTTTGAACCTGGAACTTGAACCCAGCATAGTTTTTAAGGTTCATTCCCAATGTCTGTGCATTTTCATCCTTTTGTTTTATAAGTTGCTATTCCATAGCACGAACACACCAAAGACTTTGTGCATTCTCCTGTTGATGACTGCTTCCAATAAGGGCAACAAAATTCTTGACATGGTAAGTTTTGTGAAAGACTACTTTTTTTCTCTAGATAGATCCTGAAAACACAGCTTCTAGGTTGTAAGCACATTGAAAGCCAAACTATGTCAGAGAAACCCTGACATATATTTCTCATAATTTACTATTTCACAGTATCCCATCAGTGCATAGGGTCCCCCTCTCTCTGTCAGTTCCAGCTCATCTGCGCTAGCATAGGACCATCCTGACTTACAGAGTAGTGCACACGTACAGGCCCAAGCAAAGCTTAGGAAATCACTGTCCTTCTCCCGTGTGAGCCGAGTCCTGAGGGTCAGGCTCAGCGGTAGCAAGGATCTTCATGCATTGAGCCATCTCTGTGGCCCACGACTTCCAACTCTAGGACCTTTTGTTGATGCAGGTTTTGCTATACTGCCCAGGTCTTCTCTGAGTTCTAGGCATAAGTGATGTTTTTTGGTCTCAGCCTCCAAAGACTACAGACACACTCCAGGGCCTCCTCCTTATTAGGGTTTTAATTGTTTAATTAGTGTAAGATAGTGGGATTTATCACAGCAATTCGCCGTATCATGCATTTTGTTCATTCTGACACGCTCGTCACCTTCCTTGTCCCCACTTCAGCCATCCCACGCCTCTGCTCTCCCTTCTACCTTTGTTATAAATATGCAAACTATTTTTGAATAAATTAAAAATATACTTAAAATTGTATTCTGTGTTTGGGAGAAAAGACATGATATTTGCTCTCATGGCCTGCCACATTTCATGTAGCCTGCTGATCTCTCCTTCCATCTGTTCCCCCACAAATGACACGACTTTGTTCCTCTTTGTTTGAATAAGACTTTGCTGTGTATATACACATTTTCTTTACCCATTCATGTGTTGGTGTATGCACACACACACACACACACACACACACATGCAGGCTGATTTTACCCTTTGGCAGTTGTGAATCCTGTCATAATAAATGTGGATATAGGGTGGGTGAGGTGGCTCAGTAGGAAAAGGCACTTGCTGCCAAGCCTAATAACTTGAACTTGCTTCCACAAGAACCTATAAAGCCAAGGGAGAGATCTAACTCCTTCAGATTATCCTCTGACTTTCACCATGAGTCCTCGTCATGGTGCCCTACCTCAAAAATTGTAAAAAATTAAAGAAACCTTAAGAAGTAATAAAGCATGGGTGTGCAGGTATCATTGATGTATACTGACATAGACTCATTCAGGTGTACACCCAGAAGGGCCCTGGACCAAGCATACAATAGTGCTCTTCCATTTTGTGAGAGACCTCTCTCCTGACTTGTATAATGGCTACACTAGTGACATGAATACTAGCTACCATCAGAGTAAAAAAATTCCTTGTTCCCTATACCTGACCAGCATTTGGTCTCTGTTGTCTTGATTGTAGTCAATATACCTGGGCTAAGTTAGAATCTTAGTGCAGACTTGATTTGCATTTCTCCTTTCTGGTATCTTTCCATTCAATTAATTTCTCCCTTTGGGCTGTGTGTATGTGTGTATGTGTGTGTGTGTGTGTGTGTTGTGTGTGTGTGTGTGTGTGTGCAGGCGTGTGCTACTTTTCAAGTTCTCTCTATGTTCTAGATATTAATCTACCATCCCAAGAATAGCAGTCAAAAATGTTTCCTTATTCTCTACTGTACAGAAACTTTCAAATTTTATGCAACCCTGTCGCGATATGGTAGAGATGAACAAGATGAACAAGTCTCGCTATATTAGGATATAGACATTTGGGCTGTATAGCTAGCTGGGTTGTGTGGAGAGCCTCCACGCTGGTTTCCATAGTGACTATGCCACTTTGTACTCCTACCAGCAGTGAATAAGTGTTTCTCCTGTCCCATGTTCTATGCCAGCATTTATTGTCACATATTCTTTATGATCTTAGCCATTCTGACTGGGTTAAGATAAAATTTCAAAGTTGTTTTAATTTGACTTTTCCTAGTGGCTAATGGTACGCCACAGTTTTTAGGTGTCTCTGAGTCATTTGTAATTCTTTTTTGAGAAATCTGTTTTGTTTATGCTCTATTTTTAAGCAATTTTTTTATTTTTGAAAAATAGACGGAAACCCACAACTGCTTAGCGTACAGAAATTAAGGGGTGTCAGGCTGCTCCTCACTAACTGGGACGTCTGTAATTCATTCTTCTTCCTATAGAGTGGCTCAAGGATCTGTGTGGGATAGAAAGATTGTAAAGTGGATGACTTCAATGAAACTGTATTCAGATGCACATGCAAACTTTCAGAGTCTTTGGCAGCATGGATAAGATCTGCAAAAGCTCAAACCAGACAAAATCCAGCGTGCAGAACAGGAGGCAGGCACAACTGGCATCCCCAGCTGAGGCATTTGCTTGTTGCTGGGAGAAAGGAAGTCAGTTTCCCTCAGTGGAATGACAGTTGGTGTGGTGATCACATTCCAGGGCAGGCCCATACTCAGGAGTAGTCAGGCAACACAAGCCAGACTCAGTGTTTGAGAGGTTGCAGATAATGATGGTGAGTAGGTTGGGAGGCAGGAGAAAAACTTGAAAGGAATTGGGGGAGGGAATGAATATGTCTAAAATATATTGTATGATATTCTCAAAGAATAAATACAGGTATTGTATTTTTTAAAGAGTTAGAATGGAGGTCCCCTGTAATGGGGCAATAATGCTCCTACTAGATGATGTAGGCTAACAAATTCAAAGCTTAGCACCAAGCATGGACCACCTCTTTTGAAGGCCAGTGGATCCCCACAGCCTCAAAACATGAATACTACTTCTAACATCATTGGCTATCTTATAGAACTTGACAGAAAGACTATTGCTAAAGACACCACATATTTGAGTCATAGAACCTGGAAAAACCCCAGCTGGTGCTGACTTGGACGCTTTGTTCCCACTGAATAGATTTCATAATGCTGGAAGGTACTACAGATGCTACTAGAGGAGAAAAGTGGCCATCACATCCACCTGTAAGCCCTAGGAGCTACAGTGATGACTAGCCCGGAATACATGCCCACTGGTGCAATAGTAGCACGAGCATCATGAGAGTAACCAACTGCTTTCTGATTGAAGTCTTGCTTCAGAATGTGAAACCCATACCTATCCCATTATCAGGCCAAGGACCTGTGACTGCCCTGGTTACAAGTCCTCAGAGATCATCTATGACCACTTTTCTGTTAAATGGACATAGTATTAGGTATGCATTAGCTGACTCCTGATGACTTATTATAATACCCATACGTCAATGCATCTCTCAATCCTTACTGGAGCCACTTCTACTTGAAATAGGCAGTGATTAACACTGAAACCCATAGCTGGTCAAAGTTCAGAAAATAAGGGACTGCAAAAATGCTCAGCCCTACATCACAGCTTCTCTGTCTAAGGCTCAGGGATGATTGCAGAGAGGGGACAGAAAGGATTTAAGGGTCAAAGGTGGTGGATGACCCTGAGGAAACAGCTGGAAAGAGCTCCATATATGAGTTGACAATAGTTGATAGACCTCTTTTGATAGTCAGGGGGTTCCCATAGCCTCCGCATATTACATTTCTGCTAACATTATTGCTTATCCTCCAGAACTTGATAGCAAGTCTCTATTGCTAAAGGCACCACATATTTGAGAAATTATAAGACATGTGCAAGCTCAAGCCAGAAAAAAATCCAAAATGGAGAAAAAAATTAGACATGAAGTCCCACCCTTAGCCTAGGAGATACTGGCAATTGATAGCTACTCAGAGGAGAATGAGTTTTCTTTAGGAGTTTGCCCCTGACAAGCTGACCACACCCTCCTATGGAAGACCACACATCCAGGAATATATGGGCATCACAAATAGGTCTTAATGAATTAGTAACTAAACGGGGGACACAAACTTGGGTGGACACAGTAAGGGGGTGGGTCTGGGAGGAACTGGTGGAAGAGGTGACAGTGATTAGAATAAATAGTGTGAAATTCTTAAAAACAACAACAAAAAATCAAAATGGATATAATATTTTAAAAGCTCTCTCCTTGTTGGCTGGTCCAATCCTCTACTTTCTATAAGTCCTGATTCTCTGTCTTCAATTTGATCCATTATACTACTAAGCCATCCCTTACATTTTCTAGTTGAATCTGTGACTTCAGTCCTGTCTTCAGTTCAGCTTGAGTTTCCATCAGCATTTCTATCTCTTTATTGAATTCAGTTTTAAAACCCTGTATCATCCTCATACTTTCCCTCACTCTTTTGTGTTTCCTTGGACTTCAATCAGGAATTTATTTCTGTCCTTTTAAAGTTCATCAAGGTGTTTGCTTTTGTCCTTTCTGAATTCCTCGAGTTCTTCTTCTTTTTATTTTTTTATTTTTTTATTTTTATTTTTTTGTAACCTTGGATTCTTTGATTTAGTCTATCATTGTACTTTTAAATTTCCTCTCCCGTGTTTTGTCTAGGTAATTTCCATCAGAAAACTTATCTTCAGGATTGGTTGGTCTTTAATATTGCTTGTGTTTTTGCAATAGGACTTGGGCACATGGATTTATTTTGTTGGCTGTGAATCTGATGTGAGGACATGGAATATAATCTCTGATAAGTGGATATTAATTAGCCCAGAAGCCCTGAATACCCAAGGCACAAATCGCATAACAAATGACTCCCATGAAGAAGTATGGAGAAGGTCCTGATCCTGGAAAGGATTGATCTAGCATTGGAGGAGAATATAAGGACAGAGAAAAAAAGGAGGGAGGTGATTGGAGAATGGATGGAGAGAAGAAGGTTTATGGGACATATGGGGAGGGAGGATCCGGGAAAGGGGAAATCATTTGGAATGTAAACAAAGAATATAGAAAATAAAAATATTAAAAAAAAAAGAACTGAAGGACCACGATGCTTGCTGCGAGATAGCACCTTCCAGATATAACGGAGGCCACACCCATAGAATCTCAACAATATGGCTGCCTCAATGAGCTTTGTGTAATGACCATTTTGCTCTACATGTTGATGTTGCTGGGGGACTTCTCACATGGCCTCATTTCTAGACGAAGAGCCATGGGTGGTCAGTGACCGGTGGCAGAGGTGATTCTGTCTCCTTCAGTGACAAGACCCCTGACAGGTCCTGTCCTAAGCTGTCAGCCCTCCTAGATGGCAATAATAACTGTAGAAGAAGAGGTTTTGAGGAGGGAGGGAGGGATGGAGGGAGAGAGAGAGAGAGAGAGAGAGAGAGAGAGAGAGAGAGAGAGAGAGAGAGAGAGATGAGTGGTGTTTTAAGAGAGAGGGGGGTGTAAATGATTTGAGCACAGTTTTCATGCATGAACTTCTAAAAAATATACAAACACACTACAAAATAGCCTTACCCTTAACACAAGTCACTGTGGACTTTTAAACTAATTCTTTGCTGGCTCTATCCCTCCATTTAGAAGATTTGTGACCGTTAGAGCCAGCTCTTACTCAAAATGGTGCCTCCCTACGGCACTTCCCCTCCACACTCCTGGTCTGCCCCCATCAGCTGATATAAATTCAGAGATCTCACTGATGTGCCCACACTGCCTTTCCACCAATTTCAGCCTGCTGAACTTCGAGGGCTTTTGGATTATATTAACAAACAAAGGCTAAATTCACCAAGGTTTTGAATCCATCGACACAAATCCCCACATGTTCCTGTTGTGATTTTTTCCCCGCTTCCATAAATAATTCCCCTCCTTTCAGTAAATCTTTGCAGCATTTCTAGGGTGTTACAAGCTACACATTTTTTTGATACTCTGGCTAAATCTCTGGAGCTCTGATCGGTCCCTGGCAGCTCTCAGCCACACCACTGTCTCACTTCTTGAAAAATCTATGGATAAATGAGGCTGAACAGATCAAAATAAGGATGGGATAACCTTCATTTTTCCAACAAATTCTGAAGGGAAAGGAGAATTCTATCACAAGGCACCACAGTGGATTATTTGATCCTGCTGAGCGGGGAGGTCAGGAGAGCTTGCCGTGCTAGAAAACTCAACTCTCCGCACTCAGATGTATGTCTTTGTCTTATAGCAATATTAATACATTTATACATTTTTATAATTCTGCTCACTAAGTGTTTTATTACTTGAAATTTTCTCTAGAGTTAAAATACTAAGATCGAGACACATCTATCTATGTGGGGAGTCTAAATACTCATTTTATACGAGGGGTGTGTGTGTGGGGGGGGGGTCAGGCTGTCAGCTCGTGACCCTCCATTCACGAGGGGATCTGTGCCTGAAGTGCAGAGTGAGCCATCCATCTTCATTGTTATGTCTTTACAGATTTAAAGACATTCGAAACCTGTTAGACAGTGGCAAACAAAAGAAAGGAACATTTCCTCTGGTTTAGCATCCTTCCTTTTTTTTTTTGGTTATTCAAGACAGTGTTTCTCTGCGTATCCCTAGCTGACCTGGAACTCGCTCTGTAGACCAGGCTGGCTTCCATCTCAGAGATCCACCTGCCTCTGCCTCCAGGGCTGGGACTAAAGGTGTGCATCATCACCTGGTTAGACTCCTTCCATTTTCAATTTGGTCCTAAATGTCTGATTTTTTTTTTTCCTTTAGGAAATGATTTTTCTTTCCTTGGTTAGATTGTCAATCAAGGTACACTTACTTCTTCTTGGGGGGGGGGGGGGATGTCATTTCCTCCAGGGATTCTGGATGTGTGCAAACTTTGAGTCTTAAGTCAATAGATGGAAGAATAAGAGAAAAATCAAAACAAACAAAAAAAACCCAAGCCTCTTCGGCAATGTTACCTGTCATCGGAAGCATGTTGAGAAAACTGGCACATTGAGAAAACTGTCACCCAACATCCCTGAACTGAGCTGTCCCCATATTCCTGATCTTTAACCTCTCCAGGTATGGGATCACAGGTTGTGGAACCTCCAAAATCCTAATGATTTCTGGTTAAATTGCCCAGGATTTTCTTGTGTTATTTACATAGAAATGTAACTTATAAAAATGTCTCTGGTTAGATTGTAGACGATTTTAACAGTAATTACCTACTCTGTGATCCACTTTTAACTTTGATTTCTTAACATACAAAACTTAAATATTTCAAGCAGAAATCAGACGGAGCTACTTCATAAGTCAGTGTTCTGGGGAAAGATGTGCAAATTTTAGCCGGCACACGGCACTCCTTGTCTGCTTAACAGAGCAACAAGGCAGTGCACTCAGCTGTCCCTGAAGCCACCAAGCTTTAGAACTGGTGTTGTTTGCACGTTGCAGCATCTGTGGGGAGCACATGATGGAGTTGGAAGGGTCAGATGCAGTCCTCACCTCATGAACTACGTACGTACGTACATAAGTTCCACATTCCTGCAAGGAGTCAAAATCTACTGTGGCTTTCTTCATCAGCCACTTCAGTCTCTCCTCTTGGTTTCCTCTGATAATGGAAAGAGATATCTAGGAAAATATTGTTCACTCCAAGAGGACAGCGGTGGCAGAAACTCAGTCTTATTCTCAGGGAAGCCACAGGAATCTCAGGCATTCAGGAACAAACCACCCTTTTGAACGAGGCAGCCCTCCTCACTCTGGCCAGCTACTTCTGGAAGGAAGATTTATTCAATATTGCTATATTTTCTGATATTACAAAAAAACACACTAGAAAAAATGATGTTTTCAGTAAATAGATAATATTCTTTATTATATATTAAAATTAATTTCTAAAATAAATGCAATCATCATCCCGAGGAAATCAACACATCTTTTACTCCTAGGCGACAAAGAAACAAAGTCATGATATTTGATAGGAATTTGAGACCTTTAAAACTCTTAGGAGCACACTATTTCAATTTGGCTTTAACACACTGAAGTCATAAACCCTAGCAGGATATACGTTAGTCATGGAATGAATACCCAGAGATATCATACAAGGACCTTCAGAGCCTCACAGTGCTGGACAGCAGTGGGGTCAGTGAGGAAAACACTCCTGCTGCTGGTGTGGGCTTGTGTATTCACTCCCTCCGTGGTGTGTCCGCACAGACTAAGGAACCCTCATTTCAGGGCTTGTAGTAGCAGTCCCCAAATCTTAGCAATGGAGGTGATGCCCATGTTATGTTACTTTTGTGCTACTAATGCTCACTGCTGGATTCTGGAGGAAAGCAAACTCCCTCCCGCTTTGTTCCTGAGGCTCTTCAAGCCTACAAGAGTGTAAGTGTGTCACCCCTGTCCAGAAGCATTAGTCAGACCCCAGCGGCTTCAGACAGGCAGTTTCCAAAACACATCAGCCTCATTTATACCCACATATAACAGAGAGTGCCATTGCTTTTCTCGGTGACACCCAACTCCCAAAATCTGAGGAGGAAGGCAGTTCCTGACACACATTGCTTTTTGGAAGAATTGGAAGGAGGAGGGGAAAGCAGAGTCAATGCCATTCCCTAATGATTTCACAGAGGAAGGAATTCAATTGTCTCAGGAGCAAGATGAAGATAACTGGAAATGAGAATACAGCACAAAATCACCGAGTGTTACAACAATCATAGTCCTAGAACACAGGGTCTAGAAAGTGGAAACATCTGTTTGTTTACACAAGTCACTTTTCCCATACATGCCAGAATGCTATTGGTGAATTTTCTAATAAATGTTAAGTAGGAGGAAGGAAAAGGTGGGGAGGGATTGATGGCTGAATACTAAGTCAGAATTACATAGGAATAAGAAGCTGTGGTGTGCTGTTGTGCAACAGAACACACTAACCTGCTCTGTGTGTCTCTAGAAGAAGGGACTTTGTTTTTGAGGCAGGGTTTCTCTGTATAGCCCTGGGTATCCTAGAACTCATCCTGTAGACCAGGCTGGCCTTGAGCTCAGATGGACTTGGCAGATCTGCTTCTTGGATGCTGGGATTGAAAGTGTGTAGCATTACCACCTAGCTATGAGGCAAGTGGACTATGCCAGGAAAGTTGGTAAGGTTGATCAGGTTGAAACCCTGGAACCCAGAGAGGGTGGTGTATTGGCTGGTTTTGTGTGTCAACTTGACACAGGCAGGAGTTATCACAGAGAATGGAGCTTCATTTGGAGAAGTGCCTCCATGAGATCCAGCTGTGGGCATTTTCGTAATTAGGGATCAAGGGGGGAGGGCCCCTTGTGGGTGGTGCCATCCCTGGGCTGGTATTCTTGGGTTCTATAAGAGAACAGGCTAAGCAAGCCAGGGAAAGCAAGCCAGTAAGGAACATCTCTCCATGGCCTCTGCATCAGCTCCTGCTTCCTGACCTGCTTGAGTTCCAGTCCTGACTTCCTTTGGTGATCAACAGCTGTGTGGAAGTATAAGCTGAATAAACCCTTTCTTCCCCAACTTGTTTCTTGGTCATGTTTGTGCAGGAATAGAAACCCTGACTAAGACTGAGACTAAGGTAAGAGTGTCACCAGACCCCTGTCATGTGACCACACTACTTACTTAGGAACGTGACCTATGGTCACCATAAATCAGAACAGAGTTCTCCATGCTAATGAGGTATCTTTAGGCCCTGAGGGTTTTCAGCCAATAAACGTCCCTTCCTAGACATTCCTTCCTGCAAAAGGTACTTAATCTGAGGAGGTTGAATGCACCCATTTTCCATGATGAACAATCAATAAATGGTATGGATAAACATGCACTGTCTCTTTCGTCAAGACTCACTGTGGGGAGCCTGGAGGAGGCCTTTGACTACAGAGTTGAGCTGTCTAAGTCCCCTGCAGAAGGCTCCTCTCCCCATGCTCTCACATAAATGCAGGTAAGCTAAGGCCAATCACTGATGAGCTAAGCTGGAGTTTCCCATACCCTCTGGCCCAGGGCTCCTCAACCCAAGAACACAACTGGTTTCCCAACTCTCTGAGACCCAGTGGCAGCATATGGATGTCTAGGAGTTTGGGAGCCCTTGACCTTGGGCTCCTCATTGAAGGCTGGTGTTCCCCTGACCCTCTGCTCAGTTTCTGGCAGCGACTGAACTCCTGGGAGTCAGGTACTGCAGCTTTGGCCACCCGTGTCCTAGGCTGCATTTTCCCACACCCTGGGTGTTCTCTAGGCGCTTAGTTTGAGCCCAGCATCTACAGTGGACATGGCGTAAACATAGTCTAACTTCTCAGAGATTTACCTCAGCCGTGAGGCAGGATGCAGAACCACACACCTAGCTAATTTTTTAGGTGTATTTATAATATTTTATATGTAGGAGTGTTTTGCCTGAATGTGCTTCTGTACACCACACGCCTGCTTGGTCCCCGAGGAGGCAGTGAGCATCCCTGTGGGTGCTGGGGACGGAGCCAAGGTCTTCTGCAACACCCTCCAGCCTTCAACTTTTGTGGGGCCAGGGAACTGTAGGGAGCAGGCCTGGAGCAAGAAATTGAGTTGTGTCCAGATCCCCGAAATCTCATCCAGAGATCTCTTAGGATCACTCCCCGCTCCCCTGGGCCCACATGTCCTAGTGTATTCTGCAGCCCTGTAAGTCCCCCAACCCCCAACCCGCCCTCACCTGAGGAAGTCATGTGGCCAGTAGCCAGGTCAAACTTCCTTGTTTTCCCATTCTAAGGCCCAACAGCACCTGGAATGGCTCCTCACACAAATGAGGGGTCCCCAGTACCCTGGCCCTCACCCCAAGAGCCAACCCCTACTCATCCCCTCCAAAGGTTTGAATAGCATTTGTCTACCCCCTCCCCCCTCAGTAAACAGAACCAGATCTCTGAAGCTGATTCCTAGGTGTGTGTTCTTACTACCGGGACTCTCACTACCCACCCAGATCCTGACTGTACCTGCACCCACCCACCCTTCCCAGGCAAGTTTCCCTCTCTCCGGTCCAGCTTGGTGCCCAGTAGGTCACGGGAAGGGAGAAGGAAACATGGAACAGGACTCTTTGGTGTATTTACTGTGAGTAAATCAAAGTTCTTTGAAGGTCTAGATGATGTTGATTTGATTTGAACGGCATATAATGGATAGGTATATTAAAGTTGCAGCCAGCACCCCACAAATACAGGCAGCCATTATGGTTATGTGCTATCGGTTAAAAATAAATGTGAGATACAAAGTAAATATTTTTTTTTGAGTGAAAGAATATAATTATTTGATTTGACCTTCCACTAACAGACCCAAGTTACGGAACAATATACAAATGGAATCTGATGTGTTTTTTAATCTAGACTGTTCTTGTTCATTCAAGTGGCTACTGTTGGGGCAGAATATACTATTTCTACTAAAGTAATATTTTTATCAATGCTGAACTTATATAAGTTATTTATTTGAGCACATCATGGTAAGGAAGAAATTTCTGTGTCCCTGATTCTGCTTCCCTTTGACCAGCACACCAGAATATCAGCTACATTGTCAATACCAGTCCTTTTTTTTTTTTTTTTTTGTTAGCAGAAAACCAGGATGCAAATGTTATTTTAAATTTGTCCTGTATTTTGTAGGTGGCACAGTCAAGACTTTAAATGTTATCACAAGCTCTGCATTTTGGCTACCTAGAAGGACCTCCGTGTCTAATGTAGATTCAGAAAGCAATAGGGACAGGTCTTCCTGTTTCAGAGCTCAGAGGCCAACACCCCAGGCCTCAAGCTTTGTAGCTTCAGAGAGGAGGGGATGCTGGGAGTGGCTTTCCGAGAATGAATAAAGACCTTAGACTTAATTATCAAGGATAAAGACATCTTAGGAAGGGGGCGGGGTAATGAGTCTTAACAAGGCCCAAGCAGCAGAAACAGACCTTGCTGCTCAGCAGGGGTGAGTAGACCCCCTGGGGGCTGCCCTGAGTGGCCCATCCCACATAGGTCACCACAGATACCGTGGCTGGGTCCCCTGAGCAGAGACAACCACAGACTCTTTGGCAATGTGTGAATCAGTCAGAAATGAATGAAATACACCTGTACTGCTTTTCTTTGTTTCTCCCTCCTCCCTCCTCCCTCCTCCCTCCTCCCTTTCTTCCTCCCCATCTTCTTCTCCCCCTCTCATCTTTATATAATCCTCATTCCCTTCAAATGTGAAAACAGAAATCAATCGATAAAAAATATCTCGGCTTTTCTGCAGACCGGTTGTCTCCCAAAGAGATTAAGTATTTTATTTCTGGGTCTGAAGAAAAAGAATTTATTTTCGTAAAGATTTGACACAGGTCTGTTGCAGAGTTCGTAAGCAGGGGGAGGGAGGCTCTGAAGGCTTACTGGCATTTATATGCTGCCGTGCCTGGGTGTTACCAGACCCAAGCCCAGCTCTTCACACCTTCTTCAGGAAGTGTCTTTATTCCTCCTGACAGCAGGATTAATGGCTGTGCTCAGAAGAAAGCCAACTGCCAAAAGAAGTTTACTCCTCTCAGCTGTCTTCCCCTTTCTTGTGCCTTGTAAGCACTTTTTCCTGCCCTAGGTTAGATGGGATGTTCCTTGGGGCTCTTTGTGGCAAGCGAGCTATGGAACCTGAAAATAGACTCGCAAAGGTGCATGCCCACCATCCTTACAGGCTGAGAGAAGAGATTCTAGTCTGAACTTCAGCACTGCCTATGGGTAACAGGTCACCAGAGTCCTGCTGCTTTTGACACAGGGAGAAGCCACTCCTAGAGCTACCCAGAGGACTTCCTTGGCCCTTATTTCCAACACCTGTTTGTTTGCTTTCGGTTAGCAAAATAGGCAGGTAGGCAGGGACAGTTGGTTCTGCTGTGTACCCCAACCCCTGTCATCCTCACTGTGGTTCAGCGAAGACTGCAATGCAAAGGGAGTCTGGGAGCTCTGCACGGCGGTGGGATTGTTCTCTATCTCCTTGGTCTGGGCAGGTTGGATATTTTTGAGCAGCGTCATCTGCCTGCTTCAGGATGCTTTCATGTCCCGTACGCTTCATGAGCACACAGCCCATGACCACACTAAATCAGAATAAATAGTGTGAGATGCCAAGGATTATGGGGCCTTCACACTTCTACCTGGAGGAGATTCAGGGCGCCATGGTTTTGTGCACAGCTAGCCTCCTTCTCAGCCTCTTTTGCACATGTGTATAACCCAAACCCACCATTTCCCAGATGTGGACTGTGAGTCAGGAGCAGTTGTCAAGAAGAGGGGCCTAGACAACAACACACCGTTTCTCTGCACAGCCACTGTGAGGTGGGGCTTGAGCAGAGTGGTGTACGCCCATTCGTTTCACAAGAGCAAGAGTTAATAGTAGAACTAGGTATTGCCCAATAGAATGGAACCATTGTCTTGAGAGGATAGAAGTAACAAAAATTATTTAGCATAAATCCAAAATAAAAGGAACCTATGCAAAATACAATCCGAAAGATATCATTCCAGTCACTTAATGTAAATATCAAGATGAAGGAAGATCAAAAGTCTGGTGTCTAAGCCCTGGGGCTGGAGGATGGCTCTGCCAGTAGATTGTTTTGTTATAGGCAGAAGGACATACGTTTGGATCTTCAGCACCCATAGAAAATGCTGGGCACAGCTGCACATGCCTCTAACCAGCACTGGGGACACACGGCAGGAGGCCCCTGGCCAGCAAGTGAAGTGAAATTGGCAAGCTCTAGATTCAGTCAGAGACCTGTCTTGGACAATAAGTTGGAGAGCAACTGAGGAAGACCTGTGATATTTGCCTCTATCCTCCACATACATGTGCATACATGCCTGGGCACCTATATGTAAATGTGCACCCACATATATGAATATGCACACAAGCAAATACTATACATACAAATAAAGTATTTTCTACCATTAATCAGTCTCGGTTTTGAAGGTCTCAAATAGACATGATCCATATAGCTAAGGGATGTTTTCTTCTTTAGGGGGAACAAGAACATGCATGGGGCTGTGGAGATGGCTCAGTGGCTAAGACCACTGACTGCTCTTCCAGAGGTCATGAGTTCAATTCCTAGCAACCACATGGTGGCTCACAATCATCTCTAATGAAATCTGACGCGCTCTTCTGGTGTGTCTGAAGATAGCTACAGTGTACTCATATATAAAAATAAATCTTTAAGAAAAATAACATGCATAAGGCAATTAACAAAGGATTCAAGAAAGAAACAGAAGTTCATTCTCTGAGAGCTAGGGTGATATCAGCCAAACAAAAGCTGACACGATATGAAAGATTCGTACTGTAAATTAGAATAACATGGCTTGTAGTCACTTTTTAATGATGTGCACAGTCATGAGGAAAGCATTTGCCAAAGCAGTCAGTTAGAAATGAATGGTTGGATATATAGGCATGGGCACTGTGAAATAAATACACTCCACAGTTGAGAATCAAAGGGTAGAAGGAAAGGAGTCCAGTCGTGGATCATCTGAGTATCAGAAGAGAGATGGCGGAATTCTTTAACCAAAGCCCACTTCCTGGTTTGATCCAGTTTGAATGATGGCCTCTACTCAAACATTCATCCTGACCTTTAATTCCCACAGAACAGTAGAAGGAGCTTTAGCCTTCAGGGGCTCACTAAGACAAATGTGGTCACCCCCCCCCCCACACACACACACACGAGTTGGGTTAGCTCACATGTGGAAGGGCTGGCATTGAGGGGAATGCTTTCTTCCTTCTCTGCCTTCTACTCTGCTGGGACATGATGAGATTCCACACTGTCTCATGCAGAGAGGCAGCACTCATGACATACAAGTACTGGTACCCTGATCTTGGACTCCTCAGAATCTAGAACAGTAAGTCCTGAGTTTCTATTATTCACAAAATAACCCATCCATGACATTGTTAATAGCAACACCAGGTATTTTCCATCTCCCAGAGGCTGCCTAAATATTCTTAAACCTACAACTCACCTCTCTGACTAGATTCTTCTTTCTATCTCTTGCCTGCCTTTCTCCTTCCTATGAGGATAATGACTGCATTAGTATGTTCCAGGCAAATCAGAACAATCTTCCTATGCCAGTACTAATAATTAAAAGACAACAGCCATGAACCTTTGCTGTCTTGGATAACATACTCAGGTTTCTGGAATAAGGCATGGATTCCTTATAGGATAAGGTATCACATAGCTACAACATGGATTTCCCAAGCATTTGAAATGTAGGTCCTCTACAGAAGATTGTAGCCTCATCGAGCAGAAGTGATAATTCTGACTTCAATATTTCCAGGTCAGTATAATACTATGAGTCCATTTTACCTATTTATATATTTGCATATGAACATTTAACAGACTGTTCTAGAACATACCAAGAGAATAACTGTCTTACTCCTATAATAGTGGAAAGATAATACTGACAGGACCTTGACTAGAGCAGTAAAATAATTTGTGAGCACACTTGGCCTTGTTTGGCACCGAGACGTTCTTGCTCTGTTGCTCTCCCTGCTTTCAACTCCCAACCCGGCCTCAGTCCCAGAGCACTGGGACTGCAGGCGTGCATCGCCACACCCAAAGGGAAATGCCTTAAGTCAAGCACTTGTGAGCTGCAAATTTCATTTACCGTGCTATCTACATACGTTTTTTTTTTCTGTGAATAATTAAGAGTAGACAGTCTATAGAAACCCACAGCCTCCCTTGGGGTGAACTCTGTCTACCTGGGGTGACAAGTTACTGAGTGAAGAACAGACTGTCAATAACGGTTTTACATTTTTTAAAACAATAATTTCCTCTTACTTCAGACTGAAGCAACATGCTGTGTGAAATTATACATCGTGTAACAGTGGCTGAGAAGTTAGCATACATCACTATCAATACTGCCACTACGAAAGCCAAAATTACCATATCTAACAATAATTTTTACTTTAGCAGAGAGAATGGGGGACATAGAAAGAAACCAACTTATTCTTACAAATGGTTGGTTTAACGCACAGTGAACAAATTGATGTGTAAATTGGTTTTTGATGAATGCTTGTGTTAAGTGTGGTTATTTATCATGAATCCATTATATAAATTGGTTGCAAAGTTATAACAAATGGTGCTTATTAATCTTACATTCTCCATGGTTAGGAAATGACTCAAGGCAATTATCTTCCAAGAGTTGATGTTGTAAGGAGGGCAGGTAAGCCTTAGAACCAGAGATAACTGAAGCGTGCCTTTGCTTAGCCTTTCACATGGGAAAGGATATTTTTCATAAAGCCTCCTTTATCTTCAATTAAATCCTTCAAGTTACTGGCTTCTGATGTTTTTGTAGTAACAGCTGTTATAGGTGTAAAAAACCTTACATATTATGTTTTTTATGTGGCATGCCTTACATATTATGTTTTTTATGTGGCATGATATTTGAAACTTAAATGGATGACAGATTCTAATCTTGAGGAATTGACAGCTTACTCAGGGTGGCCCAGACATTCATGGCTGCAGCGTTAGCATTTTCTTTGTGGTCCAGTGACAGATTGCAGAGCTGTTTTAAGTGTTATCCTCTTCAGCATGTGACATAAATAACTGGAAGATATTGTCTTTCTGAGAAAGTAAATGAAATGTGTCTTCAAGAATACTACCATGGCCCAACTTTCAGCCAAAAATCAAAGATGTAAAGAGTTGTCTGCATTGATATCCTGGAGCCTTAGTTAGGAGTGGATATAAATTTTGATTATCAGTTTTTAGCTCTCTCCCTCTCTCTCTCTCCCTCTCTCTCCCTCTCTCTCTCCCTGTCTCCCTCTCTCTCTCCCCCTCTCTCTCTTTCTCTCTCTCCCCTTCTCTCTCCCTCTCTCCCTCTTTTCCTCTCTCCCTCTCTCCTCTTTCCTCTCTCTCTCTCTCTCTCTCTCTCTCTCTCTCTCTCTCTCTCTCTCTCCCTCTCTCCCTCTCTCCCCTTTCTGTATCTCTGTTTGTCTTGTATGTCTGTCTCTTGCTCCCCTGGACATATGCTTAAAAAAATATTCTCTTTGCATCCCAAAGAGAGGAAAGTATCAAAGAGAGAGAGAGAGAGAGAGAGAGAGAGAGAGAGAGAGAGAGAGAGAATTCATCTTGTTTCTGACAAAACATCAGCTTAAAGGTACAGGTGTACAAAGTCCTTAGAACTCATTCTATAAAGTAACAAAGTAGCAGCTTATGTTTATGGTCTCAAACAGTCCACGTTGTGTGCTTTTGAATATTGAATATTTGTAGAATGCCACGATTGGGGGCTCTGAGCCCGGTACTGAAGGTAGTGGGGGAGGGAGAGGTCACCAGGCGGGACTAACCAGCAGCCCCATGCCTCAGAGCGTTCACATCTTGATGCTAATAGCTCATCATGACGTGTAACATTGTTTATTAATGGAGATTTAATTAATTTAACAATGAAAGAGAACATGCCAAATGTGTTGTTCCACTCTCGGGTAACAGTGGCTCACGGCTTTTCTTCTACCCTACTCTGTTTCCAAGCATGCCCGCTCCTTTTTGATCCACTTTGTGTGGCTAAGCGCTGGCAGGGGCTTCAGTCCTTGTGTCTACTGATGAGTCAGCAGGGCAAGAAAAAGTGGAAGGGAAAAGCATCTATTTTCCTTTTAAAGACATTTGTTAAAAGTTGCACAGCTTTCCTGTATATGCAATTGGGAAGATCTAGTCACGAGAGGCCGGGAAATGGAGTCTTGATTCCAGCTGGCTATATGCCCAGTTAAATATTGTATATGCGAGGACTCTCAGTTTCTGTTCAGAATATAGGATGCTATAAAGAGCACCATCTTTCCTGTTGTTATTTCAATAACCACAGCGGCGGCGGCAACCCCAAACACCCTGAATATCAGTGGCTGTTCTTGGACCTAGCAAAAAGCCTCTGAATACTGTCTTAGGGCTTTATTGCTGTGCAGAGACACTGTGACCAAGGCAACTATTATAAAGGACCACATCTGATTGGGGCTGGCTTACAGGTTCAGAGGTTCAGTCCATTTTCACCCCAGCAGGAAGCATGACAGCGATCAAGCAAGACAGGGTGCTGAAGCTGGGCGGAGCTTGAGCACCAGGAGACCTTAAAGCCCACCTATGCAGTAACACACTTCCTCCAATGAGGCCACACCTCCTCCAAGAAGGCCACTCCCTTTGACCAAGCATTCAAACACATGAATCTATGGGAGCCAAAGCTATTCAAACCATCACAAGTACTAACTAACCTGAAAGGTAAGGAGAGACACGTACCATGTCCATAGAAGACAGAACTGATACACAAACATCTAATCATCTGAAATGGATTGTGATAAGTAAGACATATTAACTGAATGCTTAAGTAAAATGATAAATGTCCTACTCTATGTCACATGGCAACCTATAGAGGGGTTGTTTTTTTTCTTGCAAAGAATTAAATGATCACAGGAAATACTGACAAGAGCCCCTGGACAGTGTCCAGTGATGAAGGCCTGGAGTACAGGGATCTGGGAAAGCCCAGATCATCTTTCCCTAGCTGTACTGTAACTCCAAAGCTCTGTTTTGGAGAAAGGGCAACAAGACCTGATGTTATTAGGACATTGATTAAAACTCATTGGCACCAGGGAGAAAAATAACAAGAAAATAAAAACCAACAACAAAGTCTTTGATTCCCGACAAGGATTAAAATATCCTGATGGACTCATTCCTACAGCTCTGGAACCTAGCATGATCAATGAGAAATGGTTGCTAACACTCACGAAATCAATGTTTGCTAGTAACTTAGACTGGAAACAAAACTGGGTACCCCAACAGTCTAAGCACTGAGCAGCAACTGCACTGGAAGTATATCAAATACAGGTAAGTGTAAGGTTCACATTTCTTACTTTTAAAATGGATTTTGATACACAAATAATTGAGTAAAAATATAGAAATATATTATACACTTATAGATATGTAAAATAAACTATATGTTTTATAATATTAGAATAGAAAGTAGTAGGGAGAAATTAGGAATGTATTATTGTTATGTCCTTATACTATTTGCAGTGGTAACTTATTATTTGATACATATTTCAAATTCTAAGGCAAAGACTAAAACATTTAATAGAGTTATAAGCAATAGACTTAATGGAATAATAAAAAAACAGTAACATGAAGGTATGAACAGTTGACAACACATAGAAAATAACTGGAGAAAGAGAATTAAATCCAAACATATTGATAATTACAGTATGCATAAATAGTCCAAAATACTATTTATAAGGTAGAGGGCAAATTGTATTTAAAGAGCATGTTTCAGCTATATGCTATAGTTGAATAAATTTGAGCTTTAAAAACATGGATAAACTAAAACTAAAAGAATAGAAAAAAACCTATACCACATGTCCCTGCTAGAGTTACTGTTGCTACAGTGAAACAGTGACTAAAAACAACCTGAAGGAAAAAGGGTTTATTTCTCTTACATATTCCACATCCCAGTTCACGGAGGGAAGCCAGGGCAGGAACTCAAATCAAGCCAGACCCTGAAGGCAGGAGCTGATGCAGAGGCCGTGGAGGAGTGCTGCTACCTGATTTCCCCATGGCTTGGTCAGCCTGCTTTCTTATAGAATCCAGGACCACTAGCCCAGGGATGACCCCACTCAGGACAGTCTGGGCCCTTATCATCACTAATAACAAAGAATCCTACAGGCTTGCCTACAGTCTGATCTTATGGAAGCATTTTTCTTTTCTTTTTTCTTTTCTTTTTTCCCTCCTTTTCTTCTTTTTTTTTTTTAAATTTTTTGTCCCTTTTAATGAAAATAGATTTATAGATAATACATCATTTATCCTAATCATAGCTCCCCCTCCCTCAGCTTCTCCCAGTTCCTTCCCACCTCCCCTCCCATCTGGATCTACCCCCTTTCTGTCTCATTAAAAAAACAGACTTCTAAGGGATAATAATAAATATGCTATAATATAATTAATATAAAATATAATAAGATAAAACAAAAACCAACACATCAGAATAGAACAAAACAGAAGAAAATGAATCTAAGAGAAGGTATAAGAAACAGAAAACAAGACAAGGAACCTCCAAAGATGCTACTGAATTCATTTTCTGTTGGCCATCTCCTACCGGGCACACACCTTACCTGTAAGAGTAGTTTTGTTTTTCCCCAGTGAGAATCCCTTGGAGGAAACTAAATTTTCATTTACAAGTGGTTATCAGTTGGAGATTGTGTCTAGGTTAGGGAGAGGGACATGTGTCTTTCTTCTCTTTCCAGTTGGCAGACCCAATCCGGTGCAAACCCTCGTAGCCCCTGTGGATGCTCTCAGTCCCCGAGAGTTCATCTGTGTTCTCTTCTTGTTGATTTAGGGGTCTGTTTTCCTGGTGTCCTCTATCCTCTCTGTCTCTTACACTCTTCTCCCTAGAGGCATTATCTCAATTGAGGCTCCCTCTTCTCCAATGACTCTAGCTTAGGTCAAGTTGAAATAAATTTAGCCAGCATACCATGTTGTTAATGAAAAGACATTTAAAGCAGTTATATTACTATCATCAGAGAAAAACGTCATCCAGGAGACATAAGTATTTTACAGGATGATAAGGTGACTCATCCTTCATGTCATAGAACTGAACACCAAAGCGTCTAAACAAATCTTCAAAATACGTGAGCAAGATCTGATAAAAACGAAATGAATAACACAATTCTAGAATATATGCATATTTTTACATTTAAGTATATGATAGTAGAAAGAAAAAGAGAAAGGACACAAATGACTTGAAAAATTCTCTTAAACAATTTTACCTCTGTGTCAGGTAAACCCATTAAAGATACCTCAGAGGCACCAATTATGTTGGTGTCACACTAAGTGATGAAATCAGACTCTCTTAGATTTTAATTTGACCAAGCATGACTCCAACCCTGCACTCTGTGTTGCCTGTGCTGGCTTTATCTCTAGCCATGGGGCTTTGATGTCTTTTTTTTTTTTTTTTTTTTTTTTTTTTTTTTTTTTTTTTTGGATGGTACAGAAAGCATGGTATGGGAAAGGGATGCAGACTTCTTTACGGAAATGGTTAACAAAGCTTTTTACAAAGGAAGAAACTTCACTGACCCAGCAGCACTTAGCAAAGCAACCGCAAACCACTATCATGAAGCTATACTCAAGTTGCTCCCAGCATTCATTGTGGGTATTTGTTTTGCGACTGCATTCAACCTGATGTTTTTTTTTTTTTTTCCCCAGCAAATGATTACTACAGCACACACACATGTATGCATGCATTTCCCTGGGTGAAGGGCCTTAGTGTATAACCTAGAATTAAAGTTATGCACTTATCTCAGGAGATAAAATCTGATTATTAAAGTACTTTTCTTGAGGCAGGCTTTGTACTTAGTAAGTACAAAGTGGAATAGCAGATTAATTATATAGTCTTAAAAGATCTGGGAGTGTAATTAGGATATAGGATATGAGAAAAAAATCTATTTTGAATAAAAGTAAAAAAAATTATAAAAGGAAGGAAGAGGAGAAGAGAAGAGAAGGGAGGAGAGGAGAGAGAGAGGAGAGAGGAGAGGAGAGGAGAGGAGAGGAGAGGAGAGGAGAGGAGAGGAGAGGAGAGGAGAGGAGAGGAAAAAGAAAAGAGAAGAAGAGACCCAGCAAAGGTTCAGGCTCTTCAAATGCAAAAAATATTTTCATAGAATTGTATCACTGCATGCTTAATTGCTATTTTCTCATATAGTCCAGCAAATTTCATCAGAGCTTGCATACATTCCAAATGTGCAAGAAATATCACCCCACATAAATTATCCAATGTACAGTAAAGGAAGCATCACCATGTTTAAGTATCTGAAATTATTTAAAGTGTGTCCACAGTCAACCACAGAATTAAAATAGAACCAGTAGGAGAAATCTATCTGTACCACAGGATGTTGTGAAGCTAGAAAGCGTGTGAACAGGAAAAGAAAAAAGAAAAAAAAAAAAAAACCACTAAGAGTGTGAAAAGTAAATTGTCCTCTTTTAAATACAGGTAATTTACCATGTAATAAGGATACATGTTCTACTATGTTCATAGCAGCCCTATTTGTAATTGCCAGATGCTGGAAAGAACCCAGGTATCCCTCAACAGAAGAGTGGATGCAAAAAATGTGGTATATCTACACAATGGAGTACTATTCAGCCATTAGAAACAATGAATTCATGAAATTCTTAGGCAAATGGATGGAGCTAGAGAATATCATACTAAGTGAGGTAACCCAGACTCAAAAGGTGAATCATGGTATGCACTCACTAATAAGTGGATATTAACCTAGAAAACTGGAATACCCAAAACATAATCCACACATCAAATGAGGTACAAGAAGAAAGGAGGAGTGGCCCCTGGTTCTGGAAAGACTCAGTGAAACAGTATTCGGCAAAACCAGAACGGGGAAGTGGGAAGGGGTGGGTGGGAGGACAGGGGAAGAGAAGGGGGCTTGCGGGACTTTCGGGGAGTGGGGGGGCTAGAAGAGGGGAAATCATTTGAAATGTAAATAAATTATATCGAATAAAAAAAAAAGAAAAAAAATAAATACAGGTAATTTATTATTGCCAATAAAGCAACAATGGAACATTTTTAAAAAGCAATCATTTCTAAATTTAGTTACTACCCCCAGACAATTGGCTATCAGGAGTCAGTGAGATGTCAGGGCACCTGTTGTAAAGCCTGCCGACCAAAGTCTGAGATTGAAAAACGCCACACCTAGAAAGCACGCATATTATTAAATTGGATGGAGCTACAACTTCTCTTTCTCCTGCCCATTTTACAGTACATGAAACCAAACATGTTTGTTTATCTCTTAGTGGACTGGTTCACATTGCTCCTTCATCTGCTTAACATTTCCTTTTTATAAAAAATTTTTTTAATCATTTGCCCAAATATTTCAGTCCAGGTTTTTAAAATTTATTTATTTATCTATTTATTTATTAAGTATACAGTGTTCTGCCTGCATGCATGCCTACAAGCCAGAAGAGGGCTCCAGATCTCATTATGGATGGCTGTGAGCCGCCATCTGATTTATGGGACTTGAACTCAGGACCTCTGGAAGAGTAGACAGTGCTCTTAACCACTGAGCCATTTCTCCAGCTCCATTCTTTTATCAAGATCTTTGCTTCCTAATCCAAATGTCTAATATTTTCTTATTTTTAATGCTGCTATTTTGGAAAGTGAAGAGTTAAGTCAGTAAATGAAATACAAAATTGATACAATAACTGGTATTCAAAATTAATTCATTAACTGTACCAAGAGAATGGCCTCTGTTATGTCCTGGTATCTGGAACAGTATAACCAATTATTAGAAAACCCTAACACTAACCCTAACCTAACCCCAGGGCAATGGCTCACTCACTGGTTAAAGTGCACCACTTGTGTACAGGAGAACCAAATCCAACTCTCAGAACCCCAATAAAAGGAAGCCAGATGTAGTAGAAGGCACTTGTAATCCATCACTGGGGAAACAAAGACCCCAGAGCTTGCTGGCTGGCCAGCATAACCTTCTAGGTAGATTCTAGACTACTTAAAGGCTGTGACTTAAAAACAAGTAAACAAGTCAGTAAGTAAGTAAATAACAGAAAGTCAGATGGTACCTAAGAAATGACAGTTGATTGTCTACTGATGGTCTACTTTCTCTATACCTATCTGCACACCTATCATCACACCTCCCAAAAACCCCCAACATGTTCACACACACACACACACACACACACACACACACACACACACCAAACATCCTAGAAAAATAGAAATAACTGGGAGACTAAAGAGGGCAATATGAGCTTGTTTCTACTTGCCTGAACACACTAATGAAGCGTAGGACACAATGGCAGGCACCAAGCTCAATATATCATTAGGCAAGCTCCGTGTGTTCCTTTCCTCCACACACCAAGCCCTTCAGCATTTGATTTATTCCTCCTGTGCTGCCCACACTCCCACATAGTTCACCTCAGTAACTTCCATTCTCCTGGAAATGCAAGCCCAGGACCATTCGTATATTCATATCTTGACTTGCTCTCTAAATATCTAGATGACCAAGACATGTGATTCCTCTAACAAGAGCAATTCTATCTAATTTTATTGGATCAAGAGACACAATGTTTACAAGAAAATATAATCTAGACAACACCCCTGGTTATTCACGAGCACATAATTATAACATTTCTCTCTCTGACCTTTGACCAAATTCATTTAATTCTTATTATTTAGCCTAAAATCTGAGCATATTCCAGAACATCATTTCCATTTTCCTATCCAGTCAACACTACACATTGCTTCATTGCTTATTATTGATTATTTGAGAAATACCTTTCTTTGAGTATATAGTTTTCTCATTTTATCCCCATCAATTATGATATTGGCTTATGTATTTGTTGAGTGAGTGAATGAATGAAAAAATGGATTGTCTCCTCTCTTACACACACACACACAATCACACACACACACACACACGCTTATTCTTACAATTAATAACTAATTGATAGAAACCAGTGTTTCTGTAGTGAAATTTGAGACAATTATCTCATTGTGTTCCTCAGATATGCCACACTTATTAGCTTCACGGAAAACATACAGGCAATGAAGCAAAAGACCACCTCTGCCATGACAGTTCACTTCAGAACAGAAAGAACAAAGTAACATGAGTACCCTGTGCTGCAAACACACAGGGAAGTGCACACGTCAAAGATCTGAATCACAATGATATCATCATGGTAGTCATTCCTTGAAGAAACTACTGGCCCTCACTCCTGTCAGAGGCAATGGCTGTCCAGAGGGTGTGTGTTTCTTGTGTAAGCAGCAAGAAAGAACCTCTAGGATTTGTCATTTTCAATAGTTGATGAATTTATGGAAAGATTCATTCCCAGATGAAATTATATGTTTAATTGTGGACATGGCTTTTTGCTCTATCCATGCAAGTATTGTCAATTATTACTAAGAAATAATGTTCAAAACCAAGTACTATTAGCAGGGAAGGTCTAGAACTGAAGATCGTTGATTCGCCCCACCCCTCAGCTTGCATAGCACTATCCACATGGGAAAAATAGCCAGTAGAGAAAGAGTTTTCTAGCCAGTTCAAGATTGAAGGACTGAAGGAGCTGAAGTGGATGGCAACCGCATAGGAGGAACAACAGTATCAACCAACCAAATCCCCCAGAGCTCCCAGGGACTAAACCACCAACCAAAGAGTACACATGGAGGGACCCATGGCTCCAGCTGCAGATGTAGCAGAGGATGGCCTTGTTGGGCATCAATGGGAAGGGAGTCCTTTGGTCCTGTGGAGCTTTTATGCTCCAACCGGAGTGGGGCAGGAGTGGGAGTGTGGCTGGGGGAGCTGCCTCATAGAAGCAGGGGCGGGATGGGAAATTTTCAGAAGGGAAACAGAGAAGGCGGATAACATTTAAAATGTAAATAAATAAAATAACCAGTAAAAAAAAAAAAGATTGATTCCTTTATGTCTTGTTGTTGAAGTATATATTTTTAACTATTGGCTCTTGCCATCAAATTGTTGTGAATAACCATGAATAATAGCAGTGGCCTGTGCTGTTTTGGTGCCTCTCTGAGGCGCCCTTGACTAATATAATACATAGGAAAATAGCACATGCCTAGCATTGAGATTTTCATTTAATAACCCATGTATTCTGGAAACAATATTGCCCTACCATGTAAGTACTTCTGTCCATATATATATATATATATATATATATATATATATATATATATATATATATATATATATATGTGTGTGTGTGTGTGTGTGTGTGTATGGAATATATGTGTATATGTATATGATATATATGTATATGATATATATGTATATATGATTTTTTTCTTTTTAAAATTTTTATAAGAATTACTTATTTTATTTATTTGAGTATACTGTTGCTGTCTTCAGACACACCAGAAGAGGGCATCGGATCCCTTTAGTGAGCCACGATGTGGTTGCTGGGAATTGAACACAGGACCTCTGGAAGAGCAGTCAGTGCTCTTAACCATTGAGCCATCTCTCCAGCCCTATATGATTTTTTTAAATAAGGTTTCTTTATACAGCTTTACTTGTGACCATGGAAAGCCCCACACCTTTTCTATAGGCAGCACTAATTGAACTCAGTGGGTTATAACAAGACATAAATAAATAAATAAGAAAATAAATAAACAAGCAAATGAAACATGAAATCAGAAATATGTGTTAGGTGTTGGGGCAGAGCCTGAAGCAAGTCAGAATGAAGGAGTGGGGATAGGTGTGGTCATAATGCATTGTATGCATGAATGAAAATTTGAAAGAATAAATAAAAATACTACTTTTTAAAAATTCACATGTATTTTGAATTCCCAACCAATAGGGTTTAAGTCTTCGTCTTTCCCCACATTCAAGGCAACATTTTTCATCATTTGCTTCCATTCTGATTAGGGTAAGATGAGACATCAAAGCAGTTTTAATTTGCATTTCACTGATGGCTAGGGAAGTTGAACGCTTTAAAAATCAAAATTTGAGGGCCTCATTCCCCCTCTTCCTCGCTCCAACCCTATGTCTCTCAGCCCCTGTCAAGTTTATGGCCTTGTTTCCTGTTATTATTGATATATATCAATAACACATATATACATTCATATGCACCTGCAAACCTGCTGAGTCTGTCTAGTGTGTGCCTATATGTACATGACTTCAGAGCTGATCACTCGGCATTGGGTAACCAATTAGGGTGCCCATGCCTTGGGAAGATCAATCCTCAGGAGTCATGACTTACCTGTAATTCTTTGTTTAGGGTGAGGCCTTTTGGCACTTTCCCATTCCACATTAGCCTGTCTATTGGTCTTGTCACTTACGAAGTCACGTTAGGCAGCCATGTCGTGGTTTCATGGGTGACGCTTCCCTGTCATTTCTGAGAGACCAGCTCACAGCAGGATTTTTGGTCTTCTGGTTCTTGCAGTCTTTCCTCTTCTTCCTCAATGTTCCCTGAAAATTGCAGAGGTTGTATAGATGTATCTGTTGTTCTTTATATTTTGACCAACTGCAGTTTTCTGTAATTGTCTCAGGGGGTTATGAAGAGAAGTTTCTTTGATGGTGTATTAAAACTAAACTTACCCATTGGATAAGTGCTCAGAATATAGTTAGGAATTATGCTGGTTTAATAAAGTGGCAGTAGTAATTTCCCCTCTAAGATCCATGGCTTTGCTAACCTCTGGTAGTTACCAAGTTTTCTAGTACTAGGTGTGACTGATTCCCCTCAGATTGAGTAGTTAAGTCTACTTAAAACAGTGGTTTTCAACTTTCCTAATGCTTGAACCCTGTAATACAGTTTCTCATGCTGTAGTGATCCCAATCATAAAATTATTTTTTGTTTTTACTTTGTAACTGTAATTTTGATAGTATTATGAGTTATAAATTAAATATCTATGTTTCCCGATAGTCTTAGGTGACCCAAAAGGGCCACAACCCACAGGTTAAGAACCACTGAACTAGAAGATTTGAGAGACACTTTTTTACCTTTGGAATATCCTGTTTTGCTGGCCATTGCTGCAGTATAACTGTTCTACAGCTGGGTAGAAATATTTATTGCTTTTATCCTTTGGTTGCTTGCTTTAAAATCTATCCTCATGGAAGTGATTTGATGACAGATCCATCTTAAGTCTTCTGTGTCTTAGGTCCAAAGCACAAAATGTCTTTGCAATAAGGATTGACTTTCAACTTTTAGAAGGCAGTCAAAGGCCATAGAAATGGCTTATATTGGTTTGGGAGTCTCTTGAACTACCCTGACCAAAGGAGGTTTCCCATGCCTAGTCCTGGGATGTTTTTTAAAAATGTTTCCCAGTCATTTGCATTTAGTTCTATTGCTATTTAGTTCCACGCTCTATTTTTAAATTGGATCGTTTTATCGATGTGCAGGGTTTTGTTTTGCTTTGATTCACTTTTTAGTTCTTTGTATTTTCTAGTTACTCACCCCCACCCCCTCTGACAGATGTATGGCCTGAAAATAATTTTTGCCACTCTGCAGGCTACTTCTTCACTTGAATGGTGTCATCCTTTGCTTTACAGAAGCTTTTAAACTTTATGAGTTCCATTTACTAATTTCTGGTCTTACTGGTTGCACTATCAGAGTCTTGTTCAAAAAGTTCTTTTCTATGCAAATTAGTTTGGGCATATTCCTTATTTTCTCTCTGATATTCAAGGTTTCAGGTCTTATGTTGAGGTCTTCCCCATGCCCCCCATCGAAGTTGAAACTTGTTCCAGGTGAGAGATATGGATCTAGTTTTGTTCTTCTACATGCAGCTATTCAGTTTGACCAGCATGCCATCTTTTCCATAATGTGTATTACTAGTCCCTTTGCCAAAAATCATCTAGAAGTGTGGACTTACATATAGTCCAATTCTATTGCATTGATCAAGGTGCCTGTTTTTCTTATTTTAGTGCCATACTGTTTTTATTACTATAGTTCTGAGGTATAACCTAAAATCAGGGCTAGTGATATCTCTACCTGTCCTTTTATTGTTGGGGATTGCTTTTTTGTATCCCGGATACAAAAAGTATTTCCACATGAATATCAAGATTTTTTTCAACACATATGAGCAATTGTGTTAGGATTTTAATGAAAAATGCACTGAATATGTAACCTGCTGTTACAGGCTGGGTCTTTTTTGCAATGCTAATACTGCTAATCCATGCTCAAGATTAAAGTCTTCTGGCCTTTTAGTGTCTTCTCAAATTTCCTTTTATTTTGTGCATAACTTTGACTTTCTTGGTAAAATTTACTATAAGATTATTTTATTTTATTGGCATTATTGTGGATAGAATTGGTCCACTGATTTCTCAGTATTCTTGTCATTTGTGTATAGGGAGACTAGTGCTGTTTTTGTTAATTTTATATTCTGATACTTTTCTCAAAGTCTTCTTCTATGTTGAAGATTCATGGCAGAGTGTTTAAGGTTTTATGCATAGAATCATACTACCTGCGAGGACAGTATAAGGTAAGGATACTTTGGTTTCTCTCTTGATTTCACACATAAATTACAGCAGTTGAAACAACATACACAAGACCCATGCAGGCTCAAGCCTGACAAAATTCCAGCCCGGGGAGTGGAGGGAGTCACAGAGTTCTATCTACAGCTAAGGAATAGTTGGCAAGTTGATAGTCCCATAGGTATTTGGTTTTTGCCAGCGCGAGGAAAACCACCTAAGTATAAATCTGTCTAGATCTGTATCAAGCCCCTAGGTCTTGAGACAAACCTTTGACTCTTTCTAGCAGTGAGCACTCTCTTCTATGTGAGATATGTCCCATCATCTTTTCCCCCCTCTTTCATGATGATTAGAACTCACACCCATGTGATTTTCCCACCACCATAAATCACTGCTAACTTCAAGATAGTGTACTGATCTGTACCAAATGACAATCTCTGCTGTTTATATCCATTCTTTCCATGTACTGCCTCAACTCAGAGCTCTGAGGTTTATCTATTTTCCTTTAACAAAACAGTCACTTTCATAGCCTCAACCATCTTGGTATGAGAAACCCTATTAGTGAAGAAAAGCCATGTAGGAAGCAAAGAATGTTGCCTGGATTTGGAGACTGATTAAAGGGCACATTGGTTCATCTCTGCCTACAGTGTATGAAATGAAGGAATAGCTACTAAAGTAGTGTGGGTCACGGCTCCTTATGGAGAGTCACATGTCAGATATCCTGCATATCAGATATGTGCATAATGATTCATAACAGTAACAAAATTACATTTATAAAGCAGCAAAGAAATAATTTTATAGATACAGATACCACAACATAAGAAACTACATTTAAGAGTCACAGCATTAGGAAGGCTAAAAACAACTGTATTAAAACTTTCTCAGAGAAATTTCTAAGAGTTGACGATGGAGAGTCAAAAATTAAATAGAGAAAAAATAGTTGTACATGTAAAGCCAAGATGATAGGCAGCCAGTGGTCATGAAAAGTAGAGGAGAAAATCTATTTCAACAGTAACTCACTGAGCAAAGGCCCAAGGCAGAGAGGTGGCTCTGCAGTTAAGCTTTTTCAGGCATCCAGAAGGGTATTTTTATTGATTCATGTTATGGTTATCAATGAATAATTTCAAGTAATTTATTATGTTTTTATACAAGGTATTTTGCTCACGTTCACTCCCAACTCTTCCTTTTAACTTCTTCTAGATCTGCCTCTACTACCTACTGAACAAAGGACATTAGGGCACTTAGGCTGACAGTGCTTCCGACAAAGCTATAGATTAACAAAACCATTAGCACTGGGCACACGAAATCTTGTTTCCAATGGCTGGTCAGAGTAGTTCGAGACTCCAAGAATGGTATAGACTATCAATGTAGACCTTGGTTGCCTCTTGGGGAAATGAGGATCAGCTCCTATTATGATGACACTGCATATTTAGGACATAAGAGTCAGATGACTTGACCCAGATCTGACCTGAAAGCCTTTTTCCTTTGGTCTAGCCTCCATGGTAGCAGAAAATACTATGCAAGCTGTCGAGGTGGGGAAGCAATTAAACATTTTTATGCAGCTGTTTCATTTATGAAAATGACAACAATGACCAGAATGACAAGATAGCCACAGAAGTGGAATAAGTGGAACTCACATGGGGAGTAACAAAGGAATTGAAGTGAGCTAGAAATAGCTGAAAGGAACAGCAGGCATGAGCTAGGGGTACTGTAGATCTGTATCACAAGGCTGAGTCTCATGGGGATGGAGGTGGACTTGGAGAAGGGTCTTGGGATGGCAGGAAGCTGAAAGACTAAAAGTCTTCTGGAGAGACCAGAATGGAGGAAGGATAAGGATCTCTGGGTTCTAGCCAAGTGTGATAGCTGTGGGCCCCTGCTAGAGAGGGGTTATGTAGGTCAGTGGGGAGCCACGAAAAATCTGCTTTTTGTTTGAAAAACTGTTCACAATCCTTAATCTTCAGGAAAACGCAAATAAAATTACTTTGATAGTTTATCTTAGCTGAGTTGGAATGGCAGATTAAGACAAATGCTGGCATGGATGTGGGAATACAGGAAACCCACAAGCAGTGTTGGTAGGAGTGCAAATTATCTATGGATATTTTTAATTAATCAACGAAATCTATCTTTAAATTGAGTGGCAGCAATAGTCTATGCTTTGAACTCAAATGGACTGTCAGAGGAATAAGGTAAACATGGTCTGGTGAGTTTAAGCAGATTCTATAAATATTTTTTTGAAAGAAGATGAGAAAGAAAAAATGTTTATTTTCTTTTTCAGACTCCTAGGATGATGCCTATAGCTATATAATAATGAAAAAGCATCCCCAAGTGATATTTGATCTATAATATCCAGGGGCTCCTGTTTACAATTCTTTATTCTCTTTATTTTAATTTTCCTTTGAGTATGATTGTTTGTTGATTTTCTGATGATGGCTCCTCTATTCTATTTTTTCCAGAGACCTACAGGAAAAAGGAATTGTTGGGTAGCTGAGATGGAAGACTGCTATTATGAAGCAGACAGTGGGAGAAAACTAAACTTTGGGTAGTTAACTAAAGCTTTGCAGCTGAATCCTTCTTTGTCAAGCTTGTATTCTGATAATTTTACACGATTTTGAAAGTTGGTACAGCTTAGTACAAGGAGACAAGGATGGATCAATTCGCATTCTTCTGCATGCTGACCTCCAGTGGAACCAGCACCATTTGTTGAAAAGGCTATCTTTTTTCCATTGGATGTTTTCAGCCCCTTTGTCGAGGATCAAGTGGCCATAGGTGTGTGGGTTCATTTCTGGATCTTCAATGCTGTTCCATTGATCCGCCTGCCTGTCACTGTACCAATACCATGCAGTTTTTTTTTTAATTTTTTTTATTCGAAATAATTTATTTACATTTCAAATGATTTCCCCTTTCCTAGCCCCCCACTTCCTGAAAGTCCCGTAAGCCCCCTTCTCTTCCCCTGTCCTCCCACCCACCCTTTCCCACTTCCCCGTTCTGGTTTTGCCGAATACTGCTTCACTGAGTCTTTCCAGAACCAGGGGCCACTCCTCCTTTCTTCTTGTACCTCATTTGATGTGTGGATTATGTTTTGGGTATTCGAGTTTTCTAGGTTAATATCCACTTATTAGTGAGTGCATACCATGATTCACCTTTTGAGTCTGGGTTACCTCACTTAGTATGATGTTCTCTAGCTCCATCCATTTGCCTAAGAATTTCATGAATTCATTGTTTCTAATGGCTGAATAGTACTCCATTGTGTAGATATACCAAATTTTTTGCATCCACTCTTCTGTTGAGGGATACCTGGGTTCTTTCCAGCATCTGGCAATTATAAATAGGGCTGCTATGAACATAGTAGAGCATGTATCCTTATTACATGGTGGGGAATCCTCTGGGTATATGCCCAGGAGGTATAGCAGGATCTTCTGGAAGTGAGGTGCCCAGTTTTCGGAGGAACCGCCAGACTGATTTCCAGAGTGGTTGTACCAATTTGCAACCCCACCAGCAGTGGAGGAGTGTTCCTCTTTCTCCACATCCTCTCCAACACCTGCTGTCTCCTGAATTTTTAATCTTAGCCATTCTGATTGGTGTAAGGTGAAATCTCAGGGTTGTTTTGATTTGCATTTCCCTAATGACTAAAGAAGTTGAGCATTTTTTAAGATGCTTCTCCGCCATCCAAAGTTCTTCAGGTGAGAATTCTTTGTTTAACTCTGTACCCCATTTTTTAATAGGGTTGTTTGGTTTTCTGGAGTCTAACTTCTTGAGTTCTTTATATATATTGGATATTAGCCCTCTATCTGATGTAGGATTGGTGAAGATCTTTTCCCAATTTGTTGGTTGCCCATTTGTCCTCTTGATGGTGTCCTTTGCCTTACAGAAACTTTGTAATTTTATGAGGTCCCATTTGTCAATTCTTGCTCTTAGAGCATATGCTATTGGTGTTCTGTTCAGAAACTTTCTCCCTGTACCGATGTCCTCAAGGGTCTTCCCCAGTTTCTTTTCTATTAGCTTCAGAGTGTCTGGCTTTATGTGGAGGTCCTTGATCCATTTGGATTTGAGCTTAGTAAAAGGAGACAAGGATGGATCAATTCGCATTCTTCTGCATGCTGACCTCCAGTTGAACCAGCACCATTTTTTGAAAAGGCTATCTTTTTTCCATTGGATGGTTTCAGCCTCTTTGTCGAGGATCAAGTGGCCATAGGTGTGTGGGTTCATTTCTGGATCTTCAGTCCTGTTCCATTGATCCTCCTGCCTGTCACTGTACCAATACCATGCAGTTTTTAACACTATTGCTCTGTAGTATTGCTTGAGGTCAGGGATACTGATTCCCCCAGATTTTCTTTTGTTGCTGAGAATAGTTTTAGCTATCCTGGGTTTTTTGTTGTTCCAGATGAATTTGATAATTGCTCTTTCTACTCTGTGAAGAATTGAGTTGGGATTTTGATGGGTATTGCATTGAATCTGTATATTGCTTTTGGCAAAATGGCCATTTTAACTATATTGATTCTACCGATCCATGAGCATGGGAGGTTTTCCCATTTTTTGAGGTCTTCTTCCATTTCCTTCTTCAGAGTCTTGAAGTTCTTGTCATACAGATCTTTCACATGTTTGGTAAGAGTAACCCCAAGATACTTTATACTCTTTGTGGCTATTGTGAAGGGGGTCATTTCCCTAATTTCTTTCTCAGCCTGCTTATCCTTTGAATATGGGAAGGCCACTGATTTGCTTGAGTTGATTTTATAACCTGCCACTTTGCTGAAGTTGTTTATCAGCTGTAGGAGCTCTCTAGTAGAGTTTTTTGGGTCACTTAGGTAGACTATCATGTCGTCTGCAAATAATGATAGTTTGACTTCTTCTTTTCCAATTTGTATCCCTTTGACCTCCTTATGTTGTCGAATTGCCCGAGCTAGTACCTCAAGTACAATATTGAAAAGATAAGGAGAGAGGGGGCAGCCTTGTCTGGTCCCTGATTTCAGTGGGATTGCTTCAAGTTTCTCTCCATTTAGTTTGATGCTGGCTACCGGTTTGCTGTATATTGCTTTTACTATATTTAGGTATGGGCCTTCAATTCCTGTTCTCTCCAAGACTTTAAGCATGAAAGCATGCTGAATTTTGTCAAATGCTTTTTCAGCATCCAATGAAATGACCATGAGGTTTTGTTCTTTGAGTTTGTTTATGTAGTGGATTGCATTGATGGATTTCCGTATATTGAACCAACCCTGCATTCCCGGGATAAAGGCTACTTGATCATGGTGGATAATCGTTTTGATGTGTTCTTGGATTCGGTTGGCAAGAATTTTATTGAGTATTTTTGCATCGATGTTCATAAGGGAAATTGGTCTGAAGTTCTCTTTCTTTGTTGGATCTTTGTGTGGCTTTGGTATCAGCGTAATTGTGGCTTCGTAGAAGGAATTGGGTAGTGTTCCTTCTGTTTCTATTTTGTGGAATAGTTTGAAGAGTATTGGTGTTAACTCTTCTTTGAAGGTCTGATAGAATTCTGCACTGAAACCATCTGGTCCTGTGCTTTTTTTTGTTGGAAGACTTTCTATGACTCCTTCTATTTCTTTAGGCATTATGGGACTGTTTAGATGGTCTAGTTGGTCCTGATTTAATTTTGGTATTTGGTCAAGGAAATTGTCCATTTCCTCTAGATTCTCCAGTTGTGTTGAGTACAGTCTCTTGTAGTAGGATCTGATGATTTTTTGGATTTCCTCAGTTTCCGTTGTTATATCTCCCTTTTAATTTCTAAGTTTGTTAATTTGGATACTTTCTCTGTGCCCTTTGGTCAGTATGGCTAAGGGTTTATCTATCTTGTTGATTTTCTCAAAGAACCAGCTCCTGGTTTTGTTGATTTTTTTGTATGGTTCTCTTTGTTTCTACTTAATTGATTTCAGCCCTGAGTTTGATGATTTCCTGCCTTCTACTCCTCTTTGGTGAAATAGCTTCTTTTTGTTCCAGGGCTTTCAGGTGTGTCATTAAGCTGGTAATGTATGCTCTCTCCATTTTCTTTTTGGAGGCACTCAGGGCTATGAGTTTTCCTCTTAGCACTGCTTTCATTGTGTCCCAAAGATTTGGGTATGTTGTGTTTTCATTTTCATTGTGTTCTAAAAAGTCTTTAACTTCTTTCTTTATTTCTTCCTTGACCAAGGTATCATTGAGTAGAATATTGTTCAGTTTCCACGTGTATGTGGGTTTTCTGTTGTTTTTGTTGCTATTGAAGTTCACTTTTACTCCATAGTGATCTGATAGGAGGCATGGGATTAGTTCGATCTTCTTATATTTGTTGAGGCCTGCCTTGTGTCCAATTATATGGTCGATTTTGGAGAAGGTAACATGAGGTGTTGAGAAAAAGTTATATTCTTTTGCTTTAGGGTGAAATGTTCTATAAATATCAGTCAAATCCAACTGGTCCAAAGCTTCAATTAGTTTTACTGTGTCTCTGTTTAGTTTCTGTTTTCCCGATCAGTCCATTGAGGAAAGTGGAGTGTTGAAGTCCCCCACAATTATTGTGATAGGTGCAATGTGTGCTTTGAGCTTTAGTAAAGTTTCTTTTACGAATGAGAGTGCCCTTGCATTTGGCGCATAGATGTTCAGAATTGAAAGTTCTTCTTGGTGGATTTTTCCTTTGACCAGCAAGAAATGTCCTTCTGTGTCTCTTTTGATGACTTTAGGTTGAAAGTCAATTTTATCTGATATTAGAATGGCTACTCCTGCTCGTTTCCTGTGACCATTGGCTTGTAAGTTTGTCTTCCAGCCTTTTACTCTAAGGTAGTTTTTATCTTTGACACTGAGGTGTGTCTCCTGTATACAGCAAATTGTAGGGTCCTGTTTCCTTATCCAGTCTGTTAGTCTATGTCTTTTTATTGGGGAATTGAGACCATTGATGTTAAGAGATATTAGGGAATAGTGATTATTACTTCCTGTCATTTTTGATTTTCTTTTTATATTTGAGTGGTTATCTTCTTTTGGGTTTGATGAAGGAAGGTAACTATCTTGCTTTTTCCAGGGTGTAGTTTCCCTCCTTGTATTGGAGTTTTCCTCCTATTATTCTTTGCAGAGCTGGGTTTGTGGAAAGATATTGTGTGAATTTGGTTTTATCATGGAATATCTTGGTTTCTCCATCTATGGTGAATGAGAGTTTTGCTGGGTATAGTAGCCTTGGCTGACATATATGTTCTCTTAGAGTCTGCATGAGATCTGCCCAGGATCTTCTAGCTTTCATGGTCTCTGGTGAGAATTCTGGTGTGATTCTGATAGGTCTTCCTTTATATGTTACTTGGCCTTTCTCTCTTACTGCCTTTAATATTCTTTCTTTGTTTAGTGCATTTGGGGTTTTGATTATTATGTGACGGGAGGTATTTCTGCTCAGGTCCAGTCTGTTTGGAGTTCTGTAGGCTTCTTGTATATTCATAGGCATCTCTCTCTTTAAGTTAGGAAAGTTTTCTTCCACAATTTTGTTGAAGATATTTGCTGGCCCTTTCTGTTGTAAATCTTCACTCTCATCTATACCTATAATCCTTAGGTTTGGTCTTCTCATTGTATTCTGGATTTCCTGGATGTTCTGGGATACAAGCTTTTTGCATTTTGCATTTTCTTTGACAGTTGAGTCAATGGTTTCTATGGTATCTTCGGCATCTGAGATTCTTTCTTCCATCTCTTGTATTCTGTTGTTTATATTTGCATCTATGGCCCCTGATTTTTTCTCAAGGTTTTCTATCTCCAAAGTTGTCTCCCTTTGTGATTTCTTAGTTGTTTCTACTTCTGTTTTTAGGTCCAGGATGATTTTGCTCAGTTCCATCATTTGTTTGTCTGTGTTTTCCTGTAATTCTTTAAGAGATTTTTGTGTTTCCTCTTTCATGACTTCTGCCTCTTGACTCAAGTTCTCCTGCATTTCTTTAAGTTTTTTTTGCCTTTCTTCTTTATTGGCTTCTATCTCTTGGGCCTTATTCTCCTGCATTTCTTTAAGTGTTTTTTGTGTTTCCATTATACGGGTTTCTAGCTTATTCATGTTCCCCTGTATTTCTTTAAGAGATTCATTCATGTCCTTTTTGTGTTCTTCTAGCAGCATCATGAACAGTGATTTTAAATCCAAATCTTGTTTCTCTGGTGTGTTGGCATAACCAGGACTTGCTGATGTTGGAGAGTTTGGTTCAGATGCTGCCATATTGCCTAGATTTCTGTTAGTAGCGTTCCTGCGTTTGCCCTTTGCCATCTTGTTCTCTGGCGGTAATTGGTCTTGTCTCCGGCTGGTGTTTCAGCCTCTTGAGAGGCTCTAGGGCTATTTCTGCAACACTGGAGGGCAGGGTTTCCCCTGTTGCAGATTGCTGATGTGCTTTCCTCCTCTTGGGTGCCCTTGCAGCCCTAGTGTTCTTTGTCCCAGATTGTGTCTGTGAGCCAGAAGGTGCCCGTTTGCTCCTTCAGGGAGTGCTGAGGCTGTATGCTGCAGGGACCTTTTCTGCGTGCTGATCTCTCTGCTGGGCAGCAGAACTCCCAACCAGGTTGGTGCACACAAGGCTAGCCTAGCTGCTCAGGCCCTGAGTCTAGGCAAAAGCCTGGCAGGCCAATGTCGGAGCAAAGTTCCCCTCAGCTGTGAGTGTTAATTGGGTCTGTCAGGTGGCTAGGATGGTGGCGTGCACGCGCTCCCTGAGAGTGCTGGGAGAGTCTGCTGGGCTAACAACCTCCTGGCCGGGTCAGCACACAGATGGCCCACCAAGCAGCCCAGGACCTGGGGGCAGTCCAGGGCCTGACCGTCTGAGACCCCTGCTATGTCCGCCTCGGGCTATGCCTGTTAGCTGGTTTGGTTTTGCCTGCTAGGTCTCTCTGGCTTCCCTTAGGCAAAATGGTGGTGGTGCGCCTGCCCAGGGAAAAAAACCTCCTGGCCGGGTTTGCACCCCGGTGCCTCCCCCCCCCCCCCCCCCCCCCCCCCCCGATCAACCCAGGGCCTGGGTGCAGGCCAACGCCCATCAGGCTTAGACCCCTGCAATGTTGGTCTCGGGTTATATTTGCATACCTCAGTCTGATTTCTCTGGCGACCGAGAACCAATATGGAGGCCTCATAACTGACTGGCGGGAGGCAGAGTCTACCATGCAGTTTTTAACACTATTGCTCTGTAGTATTGCTTGAGGTCAGGGATACTGATTCCCCCAGAATTTCTTTTGTTGCTGAGAATACTTTTGGCTATCCTGGGTTTTTTGTTATTCCAGATGAATTTGTTAATTGCTCTTTCTAACTCTGTGAATTATTGAGTTGGGATTTTGATGGGTATTGCATTGAATCTGTATATTGCTTTTGGCAAAATGGCCATTTTAACTATATTGATCCTGCTGATCCATGAGCATGGGAGGTTTTTCCCATTTTTGAGGTCTTCTTCCATTTCCTTCTTCAGAGTCTTGAAGTTCTTGTCATACAGATCTTTTACATGTTTGGTAAGAGTCACCCCAAGATACTTTATACTGTTTGTG
Source organism: Apodemus sylvaticus (assembly GCF_947179515.1). Lineage (NCBI taxonomy): Eukaryota > Metazoa > Chordata > Mammalia > Rodentia > Muridae > Apodemus > Apodemus sylvaticus. Next base: position 8,636,618 of record NC_067480.1, read on the forward strand.
GCTATTGTGAAGGGGGGGGGGTCATTTCCCTAACTTCTTTCTCAGCCTGCTTATCCTTTGAGTATAGGAAGGCCACTGATTTGCTTGTGTTGATTTTATAACCTGCCACTTTGCTGAAGTTGTTTATCAGCTGTAGGAGTTCTCTAGTGGAGTTTTGGGTCACTTAGGTAGACTATCATGTCATCTGCAAATAATGATAGTTTGACTTCTTCCTTTCCAATTTGTATCCCTTTGACCTCCTTATGTTGTCTAATTGCCCGAGCTAGTACCTCAAGTACAATATTGAACAGATAAGGAGAGAGGGGGCATCCCTGTCTAGTCCCTGATTTTAGTGGGATTGCTTCAAGTTTCTCTCCATTTAGTTTGATGCTGGCTACCGGTTTGCTGTATATTGCTTTTACTATGTTTAGGTATGGGCCTTGAATTCCTATTCTTTCCAAGACTTTAAGCATGAAAGGATGCTGAATTTTGTCAAATGCTTATACTAAGCTCAAATCCAAATGGATCAAGGACCTTCACATAAAGCCAGACACTCTGAAGCTAATAGAAAAGAAACTGGGGAAGACCCTTGAGGACATCGGTACAGGGAGAAAGTTTCTGAACAGAACACCAATAGCGTATGCTCTAAGATCAAAAATTGACAAATGGGACCTCATAAAACTACAAAGTTTCTGTATGGCAAAGGATACCATCAAAAGGACAAATCGGCAACCAACTAAGTGGGAAAAGATCTTCACCAATCCTACATCAGATAGAGGGCTAATATCCAATATATATAAAGACCTCAAGAAGTTAGACTCCAGAAAACCAAACAACCCTACTAAAAAATGGGTTACAGAGTTAAACAAAGAATTCTCACCTGAAGAACTTCGAATGGCAGAGAAACATCTTTAAAAATGCTCAACTTCATTAGTCATTAGGGAAATGCAAATCAAAACAACCCTGAGATTTCACCTTACACCAGTCAGAATGGCTAAGATTAAAAATTCAGGAGACAGCAGGTGTTGGAGAGGATGTGGAGAAAGAGGAACACTCCTTCACTGCTGGTGGGGTAGCAAATTGGTACAACCACTCTGGAAATCAGTCTGGTGGTTCCTCCGAAAACTGGGCACCTTACTTCCAGAAGATCCTGCTATACCACTCCTGGGCATATATCCAGAGGATTCCCCACCATGTAATAAGTATACATGCTCTACTATGTTCATAGCAGCCCTATTTATAATTGCCAGATGCTGGAAAGAACCCAGGTATCCCTCAACAGAAGAGTGGATGCAAAAAATGTGGTATATATACACAATGGAGTACTATTCAGCCATTAGAAACAATGAATTCATGAAATTCTTAGGCAAATGGATGGAGCTAGAGAACATCATACTAAGTGAGGTAACCCAGACTCAAAAGGTGAATCATGGTATGCACTCACTAATAAATGGATATTAACCTAGAAAACTGGAATACCCAAAACATAATCCACACATCAAATGAGGTACAAGAAGAAAGGAGGAGTGGCCCCTTGTTCTGGAAAGAGTCACTGAAGCAGTATTCGGCAAAACCAGAACAGGGAAGTGGGAAGGGGTGGGTGGGAGGACAGGGGGAGAGAAGGGGGCTTATGGGACTTTCAAGGAGTGGGGGGCTAGAAAAAGGGGAAATCATTTGAAATGTAAATAAAAAATATATCGAATAAAAAAAAAGAAAGCTGGTACAGGACAAGATTATTACTTATGACAGTACACGTGGTCCTCATCCATCTCTTCAGAGAAATCAAATACACTATCTTTTCTGTAGAGAGCTTTTCCTTTCTTTTCTTTTTAAAGGAAATCTTGGGTATTTGCCTAAGGAGTCATTAAATGCTTTGCTGCATTGCAAGCCATTGCTGCTGTGGGCCAGGGAGGGCACTTGCCCTTTTGCGGAAGAGCAGAAACAGACTGGCTTGTCATCCAGCAGCTGCAAGGGTCTGTAGAACCATCCTCCAGGCACCTGCAGAGGGGCGCACCTCCTGCCTGCTCCATTCCAGGGAAGTGTGGAGATCACAGGAGGCTCCAGTTGAGTCTAAGCTTGGTGCCCACTCCTGGAGAAGGGCTTTGCCAGATGTTACATTTCCTGTTTAGCTGCCCTTTCATTTAAGAGGCAATCAGCAAACCTAAAGATGAAAGCTAAAAGCCATTTTCATGTCTAATGTTGGATATCTGCATTATTTAAAATGAATATCATTTTAAATTATTTAAAGAAGGTAGCTCTTTGATCATAAGCGCTCATTTTAAAAGACAGAGGACAGCAGAATTCAGGCTCCCTAAACCCCAATTAAAGGTGATAGCTTATATTAGCATGTACAGACTGGCTTTGTTCCCCATACTGTGATGAAAGTGTCTCCTGTACTCCTTCCTGCTAAAGAAATCGTCAGCTTCTCTTTCCCCATATGGTTTTCTGTAACCAAATATTCACAAACCGGGTAGCTTATAAACAACAGGAACTCATTATGGAAGCTGGAAAGTCTAAGGCTGGGGTGCTGGATGATTGGTAAAATCTCAGCTCATCTCCTGGCTTAGAGACTCACAGGCTTTCATGCTTTCTACAAGTGAATGGGCGGTGTTAGGGGAGAGCATTGTCCTAATTATTTGTAATTGCCAAACTGCTGTAGCCAAGAGTCATCTCAGAAGGAATCCAATAGAGGTATTGCTCAGATTTTATGGGCCTGTGGGCATGTCTGTGAAGGACTGTTTTGATGGCTAAGTGGCATAAGAGGACCCAGCCCACTGTGAGTAATACTTGCCCCAGCTGCCCAGAACCTCAGATTTTTAACTCACACTATCACATGAATGGCCCCGAGTCTTTGCTTCCCCTTGGAGCTGCCACAGCTACACCGCCATCATCTTCATTGCTCTCAGGATTATCTTCCAAGCTCCCATAACAACGTATTAAGCTCTGAACACTCAATGGGTTTCCTAACCCAAAATTCCAAATACTTTCCACAATCTTGCATAAATAAAAATAAAAGAAAATATATGATCAAATCTGTCATGGTAATGCCCATCAAACTTGGCATTTCATGATGCTTTCAGAACCAGTACCACCTGGCTGCCTCCATCATAACATTCCCAAGTCTGGCTGCCATCAAGAGATAGGTGTAGCCTTGGCCACTCTAGACCACAGTTCTGTGTGTTGATGCTGAAGAAATTATTCTGAAGGAATTTCAATCCAATGCAAGCCCTGGGACTAAAGGCGTCATAGAGAAAAGGTAGAGTTGGCACTATGAACTAGGGTTTGGGTCCCAGAGGAGAGTCCAGGGGAGGCCACTGGTAAGGGGGGGGGCAGCCCTAGAGACAGTGGAGACAACACCCTATTGAAGATATTAGTACCATGGAATGACCATTAAGGGTAGTAGCAGCTACAGAGTAGAACTTGCCTGAGCCATGAGACTAACGATCATTTTGTAGATGGCAGAGCCAGAGAAATGGAGCTTTCTATACCATTTGGAGACCAGGAGAGCATGAATGAATTCTAGACACCAAACACTGAACATCTTACGCTGCTGAATTTTGGTCTTATTTTGCTTTGATTCTGACTTGCTTTTTACTTTTAGGGACGTACAGTTATGAGACTTTGGATTTTTTAGAGTGACTTTCAACTTTTAAAGAGACATTGGGAAAGGACTGAATTTTTAGACCATAGACCTTTTAAAGTTATTTATGTTTTATCTTGAAAATTAACAAGTATATAATAGCTTAGAGATGAACAAAAAAGAAAAGAAAATATTATAATTGAATAATGATGATTTGTGTGTCAAGTTGACAATTGTCCCAGTTGGTTTTGTAGGTTTGTTTCTTGTCAACTTGATACAGGTTAGAGTTACCTGGAAAGGTGGAACTCAACTGAGAAAATGCCATCCTCAGGTTGCCTGTCGGCAAGTATGCACAGCATCATTTTTGAAAACTATTGATGTGGAAGGGCTCAGTGTACTGTGGAATAAGGTGCACTGGGGGATCCCTGGTTAGGTAATCCTGAATTATATAAATGATCAGACTGAATAGCCCAGGAGGAACAAACCAGTAAGCAGGGTTCCTCCATGGCATCTGTTTCAGTTCCTACCTTCATGTTCCTGCCTTGACTTTCCTCTATGGTAGACTGTAAACTGAAATAAACCCTTTCCTCCCTGAGTTCCTTTGGTTCATAGTCTTTACCATAGCAATAGAAATATATCCCATGCTTATGGATTGATAGGATACAGTGAAAATTATCTATCAAAAGAAAGCTATAGATTAGATGTAATCCCCATAAAAATTTCAACACAATTCTTCGCAGAATTTGAAAAAAAACAAATTTCTGCTCTATATGAAAACACACACACACACACACACACACACACACACACACATACACACACACACATGAAACCCCAGGATAGCTAAAATAATCTCAAATAACAAAAGAACTGTGGTAGGTTTTTTTTTTAATTTTTTTTTAAAATTTTTTTATTCGATATAATTTATTTACATTTCAAATGATTACCCTTTTCTAGCCCCCCCCACTCCCCGAAAGTCCCGTAAGCCCCCTTCTCTTCCCCTGTCCTCCCACCCACCCCTTCCAACTTGCCCGTTCTGGTTTTGCTGAATACTGTTTCACTGAGTCTTTCCAGAACCAGGGGCCACCCCTCCTTTCTTCTTGTACCTCATTTGATGTGTGGATTATGTTTTGGGTATTCCAGTTTTCTAGCTTAATATCCACTTATTAGTGAGTGCATACCATGATTCACCTTTTGAGTCTGGGTTACCTCACTTAGTATGATATTCTCTAGCTCCATCCATTTGCCTAAGAATTTCATGAATTCATTGTTTCTAATGGCTGAATAGTACTCCATTGTGTAGATATACCACATTTTTTACATCCACTCTTCTGTTGAGGGATACCTGGGTTCTTTCCAGGATCTGGCAATTATAAATAGGGCTGCTATGAACATAGTAGAGCATGTATACTTATTACATGGTGGGGAGTCTTCTGGGTATATGCCCAGGAGTGGTATAGCAGGATCTTCTGGAAGTGAAGTACCCAGAGGAACCGCCAGACTGCTTTCCAGAGTGGTTGTACCAATTTGCAACCCCACCAGCAGTGGAGGAGTGTTCCTCTTTCTCCACACCCTCTCCAACACCTGCTGTCTCCTGAATTTTTAATCTTAGCCATTCTGACTGGTGTAAGATGAAGTCTTAGGGTTGTTTTGTTTTGCACTTCCCTAATGACTAATGAAGTTGAGCATTTTTTAAGATGCTTCTCCGCCATTTGAAGTTCTTCAGGTGAGAATTCTTTGTTTAACTCTGTACCCCATTTTTTAATAGGGATATTTGGTTTTCTGGAGTCTAACTTCTTGAGTTCTTTATATATATTGGATATTAGCCCTCTATCTGATGTAGGATTGGTGAAGATCTTTTCCCAATTTGTTGGTTGCCGATTTGTCCTCTTGATGGTGTCCTTTGCCTTACAGAAACTTTGTAATTTTATGAGGTCCCATTTGTCAATTCTTGCTCTTAGAGCATACGCTATTGGTGTTCTGTTCAGAAACTTTCTCCCTGTACCGATGTCCTCAAGGGTCTTCCCCAGTTTCTTTTCTATTAGCTTCAGAGTGTCTGGCTTTATGTGGAGGTCCTTGATCCATTTGGATTTGAGCTTAGTACAAGGAGACAAGGATGGATCAATTCGCATTCTTCTGCATGCTGACCTCCAGTTGAACCAGCACCATTTGTTGAAAAGGCTATCTTTTTTCCATTGGATGTTTTCAGCCTCTTTGTCGAGGATCAAGTGGCCATAGGTGTGTGGGTTCATTTCTGGATCTTCAATCCTGTTCCATTGATCCTCCTGCCTGTCACTGTACCAATACCATGCAGTTTTTAACACTATTGCTCTGTAGTATTGCTTGAGGTCAGGGATACTGATTCCCCCAGATTTTCTTTTGTTGCTGAGAATAGTTTTAGCTATCCTGGGTTTTTTGTTGTTCCAGATGAATTTGATAATTGCTCTTTCTAACTCTGTGAAGAATTGAGTTGGGATTTTGATGGGTATTGCATTGAATCTGTATATTGCTTTTGGCAAAATGGCCATTTTAACTATATTGATTTTACTGATCCATGAGCATGGAGGTTTTCCCATTTTTTGAGGTCTTCTTCCATTTCCTTCTTCAGAGTCTTGAAGTTCTTGTTATACAGATCTTTCACATGTTTGGTAAGAGTCACCCCAAGATACTTTATACTGTTTGTGGCTATTGTGAAGGGGGTCATTTCCCTAATTTCTTTCTCAGCCTGCTTATCCTTTGAGTATAGGAAGGCCACTGATTTGCTTGAGTTGATTTTATAACCTGCCACTTTGCTGAAGTTGTTTATCAGCTGTAGGAGCTCTCTAGTGGAGTTTTTTGGGTCACTTAGGTAGACTATCATGTCGTCTGTAAATAATGATAGTTTGACTTCCTCCTTTCCAATTTGTATCCCTTTGACCTCCTTATGTTGTCGAATTGCCCGAGCTAGTACCTCAAGTACAATATTGAAAAGATAAGGAGAAAGGGGGCAGCCTTGTCTGGTCCCTGATTTCAGTGGGATTGCTTCAAGTTTCTCTCCATTTAGTTTGATGCTGGCTACCGGTTTGCTGTATATTGCTTTTACTATGTTTAGGTATGGGCCTTGAATTCCTGTTCTCTCCAAGACTTTAAGCATGAAAGGATGCTGAATTTTGTCAAATGCTTTTTCAGCATCCAATGAAATGACCATGTGGTTTTGTTCTTTGAGTTTGTTTATGTAGTGGATTGCATTGATGGATTTCCGTATATTGAACCAACCCTGCATTCCCGGGATAAAGCCTACTTGATCATGGTGGATGATTGTTTTGATGTGTTCTTGGATTCGATTGGCAAGAATTTTATTGAGTATTTTTGCATCGATGTTCATAAGGGAAATTGGTCTGAAGTTCTCTTTCTTTCTTGGATCTTTGTGTGGCTTTGGTATCAGCGTAATTGTGGCTTTGTAGAAGGAATTGGGTAGGGTTCCTTCTGTTTCTATTTTGTGGAATAGTTTGAAGAGTATTGGTGTTAACTCTTCTTTGAAGGTCTGGTAGAATTCTGCACTGAAACCATCTGGTCCTGTGCTTTTTTTGGTTGGAAGGCTTTCTATGACTCCTTCTATTTCTTTAGGCATTATGGGACTGTTTAGATGGTCTAGTTGGTCCTGATTTAATTTTGGTATTTGGTATCTGTCAAGGAAATTGTCCATTTCCTCCAGATTCTCCAGTTGTGTTGAGTACAGGCTCTTGTAGTAGGATCTGATGATTTTTTGGATTTCTTCAGTTTCCGTTGTTATATCTCCCTTTTCATTTCTAAGTTTGTTAATTTGGATACTTTCTCTGTGCCCTTTGGTCAGTCTGGCTAAGGGTTTATCTATCTTGTTGATTTTCTCAAAGAACCAGCTCCTGGGTTTGTTGATTTTTTGTATGGTTCTCTTTGTTTCTACTTGATTGATTTCAGCCCTGCGTTTGATGATTTCCTGCCTTCTACTCCTCCTGGGTGAAATAGCTTCTTTTTGTTCTAGGGCTTTCAGATGTGTCATTAAGCTGGTAATGTATGCTCTCTCCATTTTCTTTTTGGAGGCACTCAGTGCTATGAGTTTTCCTCTTAGCACTGCTTTCATTGTGTCCCATAGATTTGGGTATGTTGTGTTTTCATTTTCATTGTGTTCTAAAAAGTCTTTAATTTCTTTCTTTATTTCTTCCTTGACCAAGGTATCATTGAGTAGAGTATTGTTCAGTTTCAACGTGTATGTGGGTTTTCTATTGTTTCTGTTGCTATTGAAGACCACTTTTACTCCATAGTGATCAGATAGGAGGCATGGGATTAGTTCGATCTTCTTATATTTGTTGAGGTCTGTCTTGTGACCAATTATATGGTCGATTTTGGAGAAGGTACCATGAGGTGCTGAGAAAAAGGTATATTCTTTTGTTTTAGCATAGAATGTTCTATATATATATCTGTTAAATCTAATTGGTCCAAAGCTTCAATTAGTTTCATTGTGTCCTTGTTTAGTTTCTGTTTTCCTGATCGGTCCATTGAGGAAAGTGCAGTGTTGAAGTCACCCACAATTATTGTGTTAGGTGCAATGTGTGCTTTGAGTTTTAATAAAGTTTCTTTTATGGAAGAGGGTGCCCTTGCATTTGGAGCATAGATGTTCAGGATTGAGAATTCTTCTTGTTGTATTTTTCCTTTGACCAGCAAGAAGTGTCCCTCAGAGTCTCTTTTGATGACTTTGGGTTGAAAGTCAACTTTATCTGATATTAAAATGGCTACTCCAGCTTGTTTCCTGAGACCATTTGCTTGTAAAATTGTCTTCCAGCCTTTTACTCTAAGGTAGTGTTTGTCTTTGACCCTGAGGTGTGTTTCCTGTAAGCAGCAAAATGTAGGGTCCTGTTTACGTATCCAGTCAGTTAGTCTGTGTCTTTTTATTGGGGGCATTTAGTCCATTGATGTTAAGAGATATTAAGGAATAGTGATTGTTACTTCCTATCATTTTTGACGTTATTTTTTAAATTTGAATGCTTAACTTCTTTTGGGTTTGATGAAAGGTTACTATCTTGCTTTTTCCAGGGTGAAGTTTCCCTCCTTGTATTGGTGTTGTCCTCCTATTATCCTTTTTAGGGCTGGGTTTGTGGATAGATATTGGGTAAACTTGGTTTTGTCGTGAAATATCTTAGTTTCTCCATCTATGGTGATTGAGAGTTTTGCTGGATATAGTAGTTTTGGTTGGCATTTGTGTTCTCTTAGAGTCTGCATGAGATCTGCCCAGGACCTTCTAGCCTTCATAGTCTCAGGTGAAAAGTCTGCTGTGATTCTGATAGGTCTTCCTTTATATGTTACTTGGCCTTTTTCTCTTACTGCCTTTAATATTCTTTCTTTGTTTAGAACATTTGGTGTTTTGATAATTATGTGACGGGAAGTATTTCTGTTCTGGTCCAGTCTGTTTGGAGTTCTGTAGGCTTCTTGTATATTCATGGGCATCTCTCTCTTTAGGTTAGGGAAGTTTTCTTCCATAATTTTATTGAAGATATTTGCTGGCCCTTTAAGTTGTAAATCTTCACTCTCATCTATGCCTATAATCCTTAGGTTTGGTCTTCTCATTGTGTCCTGGATTTCCTGGATATTTTGGGTTACAAGCTTTTTGCATTTTGCATTTTCTTTAACTGTTGAGTCCATGGTTTCTATGGAATCTTCAGCATCTGAGATTCTTTCTTCTATTTCTTGTATTCTGTTGTTTATATTTGCATCTCTGTCCCCTGATTTCTTCCCAAGGCTTTCTATCTCTAACGTTGTCTCCCTTTGAGTTTTCTTAGTTGTTTCTACTTCTGATTTTAGATCCTGGATGGTTTTGCTTAGCTCCTTCACTTGCTTGTTTGTGCTTTCCTGTAATTCTTTAAGAGATTTTTGTGTTTCCTCTTTCATGACCTCAGCCTGTTGACCAAAGTTCTCCTGTATTTCTTTAAGAGATTTTTGTGTTTCGTCTTTCATGACCTCAGCCTGTTGACCAAAGTTCTCCTGTATTTCTTTAAGTGTTTTTTGCATTTCCTCCTTGTTGGCTTTTGTATTCTCCTGGATTTCTTTCAATGATTTGTGTGTTTCCCTTGCAAGGGCTTCTAACTTTTGATCCATTTTCTCCTGAATTTCTTTAAGTATGTCCTTCATGTGTTCCTGTACCAGCATCATGACCAGTGATTTTAAATCCAAATCTTGTTTTACTGGTGTGATGGGGTATCCAGGACATGCTGGTAGAGGAGAATTGGGTTCAGATGTTGCCATATTGCCTTGATTTCTGTTAGTGACGTTCCTGCGTTTGCCTTTTGCCATCTAGCTCTCACTGGTGTTACTTGGTCTTGTCAGTGCTGGACTCACCAGTGCAAGCTGCCCCTTCCCCGTTGGCCTCTGGTGCACAGCTTACACCCTGCACTGCCTGTAGACAGGGTGCTGCTGTCCAGGCTGTTCAGATCCCGAAGCAGGCACCTGAAGGCTCCCGCTGGGGCCCTCAGGATTCACTGGAGCACACTGACTTCTCCCAGCTGGCCGCCCGGAAGCCCCCGCTAGCCTCTTGAGGGACCTGGAGATGTGGTGCGGCTGCCCAGGCTGATCTGAAGTAGAGAGAGTTGAGCTGAGGGCTTCCGCCTGAGGCCTTGCCCCAGATTGTGTCTGTGGACCAGATGGAGCCCGTGTGCACCCCCAGGGAGTGCCGAAGGTGTATGCTGCTGTGACCTCCCCTGTGTTCCGCTCACTCTGCTGGGCAGCCGATTCCCCAACTGGGCTGGCGCACACAAGGTTAGCCTGGTCGCCCAGGCCCTGAGTCCAGGCAAAAGCCTGGGGGGCCAAGGTACGAGCAAAGTTCCCCTAGGGCTATGACTGTTAATTGGGTCCGCCAGGTGACTAGGATGGCCGGCGTGCGCGTCCGCGTTCCCCGAAAGCACCGGGAGAGTCTGTTGTGCTAACAACCTCCTGGGCGGGTTGACACACAGATGGCCCACCAAGCCGCCCAGTTCTTGGGGTCAGTCCTGTGCCTTTTGGGGCCTAGACGCCCGTTTTGTTAGCCTCAGGCTACGCTTGTTAGCCGTCTCTGCCCTCCCGAGCACTCTAGGTCCTGTAGGCAAAATGGCGGCACGTGCGCCGGCCAGGGCAAAAAAACCTCCTGGCTGGGTTGGCACCCCAATTGCCACCCGAACAGCCCAGGGCCTGGGTGCAGGCCAACGCCCGTCAGGCTCAGACCCCTGCGGTGTTGGCCTCGGATTATGTTTGTGTACCTCAGTCTGTCCGATCTCTGGAGTCCGAAATCAAGATGGAGGTGAGGCTCTCCTGACTGGCGGGAAGCCGAGTTCTGAAGTGGCTTCCGTGCAGCGAAAGGCTTCGCAGAACCGCAGCTGCTTGCCGCCCAGCTGGTCAGCGAAGGTCAGTGGTCGTGGGCGCAGGGCCTAACTGGACCCTGTGTCGCCTTGGTTCCACTGCTGATGGCCCTTCTTGTTGGATCTTTTTGTGGCTTTGGTATCAGCGAAATTGTGGCTTTGTAGAAGGAATTGGGTAGAGTTCCTTCTGTTTCTATTTTGTGGAATAGTTTGAAGATTATTGGTGTTAACTCTTCTTTGAAGGTCTGGTAGAATTCTGCACTGAAGCCATCTGGTCCTGTGCTTTTTTTGGTTGGAAGACTTTCTATGACTCCTTCTATTTCTTTAGGCATTATGGGACTGTTTAGATGGTCTAGTTGGTCCTGATTTAATTTTGGTATTTGGTATCTGTCAAGGAAATTGTCCATTTCCTCCAGATTCTCCAGTTGTGTTGAGTACAGGCTCTTGTAGTAGGATCTGATGATTTTTTGGATTTCCTTAGTTTCCGTTGTTATATCTCCCTTTTCATTTCTAAGTTTGTTAATTTGGATACTTTCACTGTGCCCTTTGGTCAGTCTGGCTAAGGGTTTATCTATCTTGTTGATTTTCTCAAAGAACCAGCTCCTGGGTTTGTTGATTTTTTGTATGATTCTCTTTGTTTCTACTTAATTGATTTCGGCCCTGAGTTTGATGATTTCCTGCCTTCTACTCCTCCTGGGCGAAATAGCTTCTTTTTGTTCTAGGGCTTTCAGGTGTGTCATTAAGCTGGTAATGTATGCTCTCTCCATTTTCTTTTTGGAGGCACTCAGGGCTATGAGTTTTCCTCTTAGCACTGCTTTCATTGTGCCCCATAGATTTGGGTATGCTGTGTTTTCATTTTCATCGTGTTCTAAAAAGTCTTTAATTTCTTTCTTTATTTCTTCCTTGACCAAGGTATCATTGAGTAGAGTATTGTTCAGTTTCCACGTGTATGTGGGTTTTCTGTTGTTTCTGTTGCTATTGAAGACCACTTTTACTCCATAGTGATCAGATAGGAGGCATGGGATTAGTTCTATCATCTTATATTTGTTGAGGTCTGTCTTGTGACCAATTATATGGTCGATTTTGGAGAAGGTACCATGAGGTGCTGAGAAAAAGGTATATTCTTTTGTTTTAGGATAGAATGTTCTATATATATATCTGTTAAATCTAATTGGTCCAAAGCTTCAATTAGTTTCATTGTGTCCCTGTTTAGTTTCTGTTTTCCTGATCGGTCCATTGAGGAAAGTGCAGTGTTGAAGTCACCCACAATTATTATGTTAGGTGCAATGTGTGCTTTTAGTTTTAATAAAGTTTCTTTTACGAAAGAGGGTGCCCTTGCATTTGGGGCATAGATGTTCATGATTGACAGTTCTTCTTTTTGTATTTTTCCTTTGACCCTCAAGAAGTGTCCCTCAGGGTCTCTTTTGATGACTTTGGTTTGAAAGTCAATTTTATCTGATATTAAAATGACTACTCCAGCTTGTTTCCTGAGACCATTTGCTTGTAAAATTGTCTTCCAGCCTTTTACTCTAAGGTAGTGTTTGTCTTTGACCCTGAGGTGTGTTTCCTGTAAGCAGCAAAATGTAGGGTCCTGTTTATGTATCCATTCAGTTCGTCTGTGTCTTTTTATTGGGGCATTAATTCCATTGATGTTAAGAGATATTAAGGAATAGTGATTGTTACTTCCTATCATTTTTGACGTTATTTTTTAAATTTGAATGCTTAACTTCTTTTGGGTTTGATGAAAGGTTACTATCTTGCTTTTTCCAGGGTGAAGTTTCCCTCCTTGTATTGGTGTCCTCCTATTATCGTTTTTAGGGCTGGGTTTGTGGATAGATATTGGGTAAACTTGGTTTTGTCATGAAATATCTTAGTTTCTCCATCTATGGTGATTGAGAGTTTTGCTGGATATAGTAGTTTTGGTTGGCATTTGTGTTCTCTTAGAGTCTGCATGAGATCTGCCCAGGACCTTCTAGCCTTCATAGTCTCAGGTGAAAAGTCTGCTGTGATTCTGATAGGTCTTCCTTTATATGTTACTTGGCCTTTTTCTCTTACTGCCTTTAGTATTCTTTCTTTGTTTACAACATTTGGTGTTTTGATAATTATGTGACGGGAAGTATTTCTGTTCTGGTCCAGTCTGTTTGGAGTTCTGTAGGCTTCTTGTATATTCATGGGCATCTCTCTCTTTAGGTTAGGGAAGTTTTCTTCCATAATTTTATTGAAGATATTTGCTGGCCCTTTAAGTTGTAAATCTTCACTCTCATCTATGCCTATAATCCTTAGGTTTGGTCTTCTCATTGTGTCCTGGATTTCCTGGATATTTTGGGTTACAAGCTTTTTGCATTTTGCATTTTCTTTAACTGTTGAGTCCATGGTTTCTATGGAATCTTCAGCATCTGAGATTCTTTCTTCTATCTCTTGTATTCTGTTGTTGATATTTGCATCTCTGTCCCCTGATTTCTTCCCAAGGCTTTCTATCTCCAAAGTTGTCTCCCTTTGAGTTTTCTTAGTTGTTTCTACTTCTGATTTTAGATCCTGGATGGTTTTGCTTAGCTCCTTCACTTGCTTGTTTGTGCTTTCCTGTAATTCTTTAAGAGATTTTTGTGTTTCCTCTTTCATGACCTCAGCCTGTTGACCAAAGTTCTCCTGTATTTCTTTAAGAGATTTTTGTGTTTCGTCTTTCATGACCTCAGCCTGTTGACCAAAGTTCTCCTGTATTTCTTTAAGTGTTTTTTGCATTTCCTCCTTGTTGGCTTTTGTATTCTCCTGGATTTCTTTCAATGATTTGTGTGTTTCCCTTGCAAGGGCTTCTAACTTTTGATCCATTTTCTCCTGAATTTCTTTAAGTATGTCCTTCATGTGTTCCTGTACCAGCATCATGACCAGTGATTTTACATCCAAATTTTGTTTTACTGGTGTGATGGGGTATCCAGGACATGTTGGTAGAGGAGAATTGGGTTCAGATGTTGCCATATTGCCTTGATTTCTGTTAGTGACGTTCCTGCGTTTGCCTTTTGCCATCTAGTTCTCACTCGTGTTAGTTTGTCTTGTCAGTGCTGGACTCACCAGTGCAAGCTGCCCCTTCCCAGTTGGCCTCTGGTGCACAGCTTACCTCCTGCACTGCTTGTAGACAGGGTGCTGCTGCCCAGGCTGTTCAGATCCCAAAGCAGGCACTCGAAGGCTCCCGCTGGGGCCCGCTGGATTCACTGGAGCACACTGACTTCTCCCAGCTGGCCGCCAGGAAGCCCAGCTAGCCTCTTGCAGGAATTGGAGATGTGGTGCTGCCACCCAGGCTGATCTGGGTCCGGAAGTGGAGAGAGTTGAGCTGAGGGCTTCTGCCTGAGGCCTTGCCCCAGATTGTGTCTGTGGACCAGATGGAGCCCGTGTGCACCCCCAGGGAGTGCCGAAGGTGTATGCTGCTATGACCTCCCCTGTGTTCCGCTCACTCTGCTGGGCAGCCGATTCCCCAACTGGGCTGGCGCACACAAGGTTAGCCTGGTCGCCCAGTCCCTGAGTCCAGGCAAAAGCCTGGGAGGCCAAGGTACGAGCAAAGTTCCCCTAGGGCTATGACTGTTAATTGGGTCCGCCAGGTGACTAGGATGGTGGGCGTGCGCGCCCGCGCTCCCTGAAAGCGCTGGGAGAGTCTGCTGTGCTAGCAACCTCCTGGGCGGGTTGACTCACAGATGGCCCACCAAGCCGCCCAGTTCTTGGGGTCAGTCCTGTGCCTTTTGGGGCCTAGACCCCCGCTTTGTTAGCCTCAGGCTATGCCTGTTACAGGTCTGCCTGCCAGAGCTCTCTGTCGTCCTGCAGGCAAAATGTCGGCGCCCGCGCAGGCCTGGGCAAAAAACCTCCTGGCTGGGTTGGCACCCCGATGGCCCCCCGACCAGCCCAGGGCCTGGGTGCAGGCCAACGCCTGTCGGGCTCAGACCACTGCGGTGTTGGCCTCAGATTATGTTTGTGTACTTCAGTCTGTCCGATCCCTGGAGTCTGAAACTAAGATGGATGCACCTCTCCTGACTGGTGGGAGGCGGAGTTCTGAAGTGGCTTCCGTGCAGGAAAGGCGCTGCACAACTGCAGCTGCTTGCCGCCCGGCTGGTCAGCGAAGGTCAGTGGTCGTGGGTGCAGGGCCTAACTGGACCCTGTGTCGCCTTGGTTCCACTGCTGATGGCCCTTCAGCTGGACCAGCCACTGCTGCACTGCCGCTGCCGCAGCCGCTGCCCAGGTTTTATCATTCTAGATTTCAGGTTATACTATAGAGCTATAGTAATGAAAACATCATGATATTGGATTAAAAATAGACATATTAATCAATTGATGAATCAAACTGAAGACCTAGACACAGGTCCACATACCTATGGATACCCAATTTTATATAAAGAAGCCAAAACATTACTGGAGAGAAGACAGAATCTTCAATAAATGATGCTGGTTAAACTGGATGCTTTGTGTTGAAGAATGAAAATAGATCTATATTTATAACATGGCACAAAAATCAACTCTAGGTAGATCAAGGACCTCAACATAATACAAAATACCCTGAATCTGATAGAAAAGAAAGCAGATTATCTTGAAGTCATTAACACAGAAACGGTCTTTCTGAACAGAACACCAATAACACTAAGACCAATGATTAATAAATGTGACCTCATGAAACTGAAAAGTTTCTATATGGCAATGAACACCATCATGTGGGCAAAGTGTCAGGGTAAAGAATAGGAAAAGATCTTTAATGATTACATATCTGATAGAAGGTTAATATCTAAAATTTATAAAGAACCCAAATACTGTATATCAAGAAAACAAATAATGAGGGCACCACAGAACTAACCAGAGAGTTCACAAAAGATGAAAGTATCTGAGAAACATTTAAAAGAAATGTTCATCATCCTTAGTCTTTAGGGATATGCAAATCGAAACTATTTTGAGATTTCATTTTTCAGCAGTCAGAATGGATAAAATCAATAAAACAAATTACAACTCACACTGATAATGATATAGAGCCAGGGGAACTCTTATTGCTGGTGGGAGTGTAAATTTGTACAGCCACTATGGAAATTAATGTGGTAGTTGCTCAGAAAGTTGGAAGTAGATCTACCTCAAAATCTAGCTAAGCCACTCTTGGACATATACCCCAAAGACTCTACATCCTACTTCAGAGACATTTATTCATCTATATTCATTGCTACCATGTTCATAATAGCCAGAAATTGGAAGCGTCTATATAGCTATCAACTAAAGGAATGTATCATGAAAACATGGTGCATTAACACAATGGAATATTATTAAGCTGTTTTTAAAAAAACAAAACCCAAATTGTGAAATTGCCAGACAAATGGGTGGAGCTAGGAAAACTCATCATGAGTGAAGTGACCCAGACACAGAAAGACAATGTTGTGGTTTGTATATGCTTGTCCCAGGGAGTGGCACTACAAGGAGGCATGGCCTTGTTGGAGTAGGTGTGTCACTGTGGGCTTGGGCTTTAAGATTTTCATCCTAGCTGCCTGGAAGTCAGTCTTCCACTTGCAGCCTTCAGATGAAGATGTGGAACTCTCAGCTCCTCCTGCACCATGCCTGTCTGGATGCTGCCATGCTCCTACCTTGATGATAGTGGACTGAACCTCTGAATCTGTAAGCCAGCCCCAATTAAATGTTGTCTTTGTAAAAATTGCCTTGGTCATGGTGTCTGTTCACAGCAGTAAAACCCTAAGTATGGCAGACAAGGATTATATATTTTCTCTTATATGTAGATATTAGTTTTTATGTCATTGATATATTGTTATGGAAAGATGGGGGATAGAACGGAAAGATTAAATGGGGAGGAAGATGAGTGAGAGGGAGAAAAAGGAGAGAATATGGGGAAGGACAGATAACACTAAAAGCCATTTGAGGGGTCACATGGAGAGATCATATTAAAGAAGCATACCTACACACACACACACACACACACACACACACACACACACACACACACACACAAGAAAGGAGTCTAAATAGAGTTTCTCAGTCAAAAGGGAGACTAGACATATTTCACAACAAGGTAAAGCCTCTAGTGCTGGGATAGGTTATGTTTAGTTGAGGATTAATCAAAGGGGCCCCATGGAAAGATTGCCAGCACCATTGGGTGTTTTCCATAAGTCCTTTCTTTTCTTTTCTTTTCTTTTCTTTTCTTTTCTTTTCTTTTCTTTTCTTTTCTCTTTCTTTCTTTCTTTCTTTCTTTTTTTTTTTTTTGAGTCAGGGTTTCTCTGTGTATCCCTGGCCGTCCTGGAACTCACTCTGTAGACCAGGCTGGCTTTGAACTCAGAAATCCACCTGCCTCTGTCTCCCAAGTGCTGGGATTACAGGCATGTGCCACCACCGCCCAGCTTCATAAGCCCTTTTTCTAAAGACATAATCTCTCTCATTGACCATGGAGAAGTCAAGCTGGAGCCTAACTAGAAGCTTTGCTCCTAATGAACAGTATTCATAGAACTAATAGATACTCTGCATACTATCAGAGGAAAAAGGTAACCACCAATCTAGCTACAAAGCCTGGAGTCTATGATTGCCTGCTTGTGTGATATGCTAGTGTAATCATAACATAAATGTTGTAATAGCAACCAAATACTCATTCATTAAATTTAAGGCACACTCTACAAGATGGACCTCATACCTGACATTTTTGTGATTGCCATGAACCTTAGATTGGATATGCCATGGCAAAGCCAAACATTGTTCTATTGGCATAACCATTCACTGTTGATGAATGGATCAATAAAATGACCCCCATGACATTTTGCTACTCTCATAGGTCAGTGATTTATGCAGCCATCATCAGAGATGCTTCCTCTTGCAGTACGTGGAGCAGGCACAGAGACCCACCACTGAGCAATGTACAGAGACTGAGAGATTTTGGCACATTTGGTCCTAAATTTCTGTCTTCATCAAGACCTTCCATGTAAACAGTGTCTTCTGGATGTTATTGGACTGATACACATTTGAACCCCAGATCCCATGGCTGTGTGCAAAGACCCTGAATAGGTTCAAACTAGACAGGGTTCCTGCACTGAAATGGGGAAGAGAACATGGCTTCATTCCCCTAACTGAGAAGTTATCTGCAACTGACATTTTCATGGAAAGAAATATTCATTTTCTCTAGTAGAGTCTCATTGTGTATATTAACTACAATTAAGGGCCTCATGCCCAGCAGTAGCTGGCTAACACAAAATCAACTCAATAGTATTTTTGTAGAATTTTTGTCTCATATTGTTTTGGTCATTTTTTTTGTTTTGTTTTACTGTTCTTGTGTTTCTCTCTTTTTTAATTGTATTTTGTTTTATTTTTGTTTGCCTGTTTGTTTTCTTTGTACTGAGAGAAAGAAATGGGTTTAAGTTGTTTGGATAAAAGATTGGAAGGATCTGGGGGAGGGAAACATTTATCAGAATGTAGTGTATGATTTTTTTTCCAATAAAAAATAAAGCTAACCAGCACAGGTGGCCTGTAACCTATATAGAAATAAACCCTTTTCTCTCTTAAGTTGCTTTTGATCAAAGTGTTTTATCATAGCAACAACAACAACAACAACACAACAGAGAACCAGAAAAGGTCCATAACTTTACTCTAATATTGCCCTTTGCAAGAGAATTACAGGTGCAGAAGATACCATAGAAAACATTGACAACAGTCAAAGAAAATGCAAAATGCAAAAACTCCTAACTCAAAATATTCAGGAAATCCACGACACAATGAGAAGATTAAACCTAAGGATTATAGGTTTAGAAGAGCAAAGATTCCCAACTTAAAGGGCTAGTAAATGTCTTCAACAAAGTTATAGAAGAAAGCTTCTCTAACCTAAAAAATGAGATGCCCAGAAATATACAAGAAACCTAAAGGACACCAAATAGATTGGACCCGAAAAAAAAATTCCTCCAGTCACATAATAGTCAAAACACTAAATTCACAAAACAAAGAAAGAATAATACAAGCAGTAAGGGAAAAAGGTCAAGTAACATATAAAGGCAGGCCTATCAGAATTATACCAGACTTCTCACCAGAGACTATAAAAGCTAGAAGATCCTGGGCAGATGTCATATAGACCCTAAAAGAACACATATGCCAGCCCAACCTACTAAACACAACAAAACTCTCAGTTACCATCGATGGAAAAACCAAGATATTCTATGACAAAACCAAATTTATACAATAACTTTCCACAAATCCAGCCTTATAATGGATAATAGATGAAAAACTCTTAACACAAAGAAGGAAACTACACCCTAGAAAAAAGCAAGAAAGCAATCTTTTTTTCAACAACCCCATAAAAAGATAGCCAGACAAACATAATTCTACCTCTAGCCACAAAAATAACCGGAAACAGCAATCACGTTTCCTTAATATATCTTAACAATGGACTCAATTCCCCCAATAAAAAGGCATATAGACTAACAAACTGTATATGTAAACAGGACCCAGCATTTTGCAGCATACAGGAAACACACCTTAGTGACAAAGACAGACACTATGTCAGAGTAAAAACATGGAAAAAAATTTTCCAAGCAAATGGTCCCAAGAAACAAGCTGGAGTAGTCATTCTAATGTCAAACAAAATTGACTTTCAACCAAAAGTTATTAAAAGTAAGTACAGACACTTCATACTCATCAAAGGAAAAATCTACCAAGAAGAACTCTCAATTCTTTACATCTATGAGCCAAGTGCAAGAGCACCCACATTCATAAAAACAAACAAACAAACAAAAAACAAAAAAAAAACAAAAAAAACAAAACTTCATTAAAGCTCAAAGCACACATTGCACCTCATACAATAATAGTGGGAGACTTCAACACCCCACTCTAATCAATGGACAGACCATAGAAACACAAACTAAACAGAGACACAGTGAAACTAACAGAAGTTATGGACCAAATGGATTTAACAGATATCTATGGAACTAAATCAAAAGAATATACCTTCTTTTCAGCACCTCATGGTACCATCTCCAAAACTGACCATGTAATCAGCCACAAAACAGGCCTCAACAGATACAAGAAGATTGAAATAATCCCATGCACCCTATCAGATCACGATGGACTAAGACTGGTCTTCAATAACAATAAAAACAACAGAAAGCCCACATATACATGGAAGCTGACAATACTCTATTCAATGTTAACTTGTTCAAGAAAAAAATAAAGAAATTAAAGACTTTTTAGAATTTAATGAAAATGAAAGCACAACATACCCAAACTTCTAGGAAACAATGAAAACACTGCTAAGAGGAAAACTCGTAGCTCTGAGTGCCTCCAAAAAGAAACTGGAGAGAGAACACACTACCATCTTGAAAGTACATCTGAAAGCTCTAGAACAAAAAGAGGTAAATACACCCAGGAGGAGTAGATGGCAGGAAATAATGAAAATCAGGGCTGAAATGAACCAAGTAAAAACAAAAAGAATATACAAAAAACCAACAAAACCAGGAACTGCTTCTTTGAGAAAACCAACAAGATAGATAAATCCTTAGCCATACTAACCAGAGGACATAGAGACAGTATTCAAATTAACAAAATCAGAAATGAAAAGGGAGATATAACTAATGATGTTGAGCACTTCTTAAGGTGCCTCTCAGCCATCCGAATTTCTTCAGGTGAAAATTCTTTGTTTAGATCTGTACCCGTTTTTTTAATAGGGTTATTTGGTTCCCTGGGGTCTAACTTCTTGAGTTCTTTCTATATATTGGATATTATCCCTTTATCAGATGTAGGGTTGGTGAATATCCTTTCCCAATTTGATGGTTGCCGTTTTGTCCTTTTAACAGTGTTCTTTGCCTTACAGAAACTTTGTAATTTTATGAGGTCCCATTTGTCAATTCTTGATCTTAGAGTGTAAGCTATTGGTTCAGGAACTTTTCCCCTGTGCCCATGTCCTCAAGGGTCTTCCTCAGGTTCTTTTCTATTAGTTTCAGTGTGTCTGGTTTTACATGGAGGTCCTTGATTCACTTGGAGTGAAGTTTAGTACATGGAGATAAGAATGGATCAATTCGCATTCTTCTGCATGCTGACCTCCAATTGAACCAGCACCATTTGTTGAAAAGGCTATCTTTTTTCCACTGGATGTTTTTGGCTCCTTTGTCAAAGATCAAGTGACCATAGGTGTGTGGTTTCATTTCTGGGTCTTAATTCTATTCCATTGGTCCACTTGTCTGTCACTGTGCCAATACTATGCAGTTTTTAACACTATTGCTCTGTAGTATTGCTTGAAGTCAGGGATACTGATTCCCCCAGAATTTCTTTTGTTGTTGAGAATAGTTTTAGCTATCAAAACAACCCTGAGATTTCACCTTACACCAGTCAGAATGGCTAAAGTCAAAAACTCGGGAGACAGCAGGTATTGGTGAGGATGTGGAGAAAGAGGAACACTCCTCCACTGCTGGTAGGGCTGTAAGATGGTACAAACACTTTGGAAATCAGTCTGGCAATTCCTCAGAAAACTAGGCTTGACACTTCCAGAGGACCCTGCTATACCTCTCCTGGGCATATACCCAAAGGATTCCCCAGCATGCAATAAAGACACATGCTCCATTATGTTCATAGCAGCCTTATTTATAATAGCCAGAAGCTCAAAAGAACCCAGGTGCCCCTCAAAGGAGGAATAGATACAGAAAATGTGGTATATTTACACAATGGAATACTATTCAGCAATTAGAAACAATGAATTCACAAAATTTTTAGGCAAATGGTTTGATCTGGAAAATATCATCCTAAGTGAGATAACCCAATCACAAAAGAATACAGTTGGAATGCAATCTCTGATAAGTGGATATTAATTAGCTCAGAAGCCCTGAATACCCAAGGCACAAATCACATAACAAATGACTCCCATGAAGAAGTATGGAGAGGGTTCTGATCCTGGAAAGGATTGATCTAGCATTGGAGGGGAATATAAGGACAGAGAAAAAGGAGGGAGGTGATTGGAGAAGGGATGGAGAGAAGAAGGTTTATGGGACATATGGGGAGGGGGGATCTGGGAAAGGGGAAATCATTTGGAATGTAAACAAAGAATATAGAAAATAAAAATATTTAAGAAAAGAAAAGGGAGATATAACAAGAGAAACTGAGGAACTCAACAAATTTGGAAAATCTGGATGGAATGGACAATTTTCTAGACAAATACCAAATACCAAAGTTAAATCAGAATCAGATAAACTATACTGTCCCATAACCCCTTATGAATTAGAAACAGTCATTTCCAACCAAAAAAAAAAAAATCCCAGAACCACATGGGTTTCATGCAAAATTCTATCAGACTTTCAAAGAAGACCTAATACAGAAGGAATACTACCCAATTTGTTCTATGAAGCCACAATTACACTCATACCTAAAGCAACAAAGAGCAAAGTAAGAAAGAAAACTTCAAACTCCTCTTATGAATATGGATGCAAAAATAGTCAATAAAATTCTTGCCAACCAAATCCAAGAACATATCAAAATGTTCATCCATCATTATCAAGTAGGCTTCATCCCAGGGATGCAGGGGTGGTTAAATATACAGAAATCAATAAATGTAACCCACTATATAAACAAACAAAAAAAACCCCACATGATCATTTCATTAGATGCTGAGAAACCATTTGACAAAATTCAACCCCTTTATGTTAAAAGTCTTGGAAAGTTCAGGAATACAAGGCCCATACCTAAATATAGTAAAAGCAATATAAAACAAACCAGTAGCCAACAGCAAACTAAATAGAGAGAAACTTGAAACAATCCCACTAACGTCAGGGACTAGACAATGCTGTCCATTCTTTTCCTACCTATTCAATAGAGTACTCAAAGTCCTAGCCAGAGCAATTAGACAACAAAAGGAGATCAAAGAGATTCAAATTGGAAAGAAAGAAGTCAAAATATCACTATTTGCAGATGATATGATAGTATACTTAAGTGACCCCCAAAATTCCCTCAGAGAACTCCTAAACCTGATAAACAACTTCAGCCAAGGAGCTGGATATAAAATTATCTCAAGCAAATAGATAGACTTGTCTACTTAAAGGATTAACAGGCTGAGAAAGATATTAGGGAAATGACTCCCTTCACCATAGACACAAATAATATAAAATACCTTGGTGTGACTCTAACCAAGCATGTGAAAGATCTGTGTGACAAATACTTCAAGTCTCTGAAGAAAGAATTGAAGATATCAGAAATTGGAAAGATCTCCCATGCTTGTGGATTGGCAGGATTAATATAGTAAAAATGGCCATTTTACCAAAAGCAATCTATAGATTCAAAGCAATCCCCATCAAAATTCCAATTCAGTTCTCCACAGAGTTTGAAAGAACAATTTACAAATTTATTTAAAAATCCCAGGATAGCTACCACTATTATCAACAATAAAAGAACCTCTGGGGGAATCACCATCCCTGACCTCAAGCTGTATTACAGAGCAATAGTGAGAAAAACTGCATGCTATTGGTATAGAGACAGGCAGGTAGATTGATGGAACAGAATTGAAGACCCAAAAATGAACCCACACACCTATGGTCACTTGATCTTTGATAAAGGAGTTAAAACCATCTAGTGGAAAAAAGTATTTTCAATAAATTCTGGTTCAATTGGAGGTCAGCCTGTAGTAGAATACAAATTGATTCATTCTTATCTTCTTGTACAAAGCTCAAGTCCAAGTGGATCAAGGACCTACACATAAATCCAGATACACTAGCCAGGCAGTGGTGGCACATGCCTTTAATCCCAGCACTTGGGAGGCAGAGGCAGGTGGATTTCTGAGTTCAAGGCCAGCCTGGTCTATAGAGTGAGTTCCAGGACAGCCAGGGTTATACAGAGAAACCGTCTTGAAAACAACCAACCAACCAACAAATCAACCAACCAAACAACCAAACAAACAAACAAGAAACTCAGATACACTGAAAGTAATAGAAGAGAAAGTGGGGAAGATCCTTGTACTCATGGGCACAGGGGAAAATTTCCTGAACAGAACACCAATGGCTTATGCTGTAAAAACAAAAATTGACAAGTGACCTCATTAAATTGCAAAGCTTCTGTAAGGCAAAGAACACTGCCAATAGGACAAAAAGGCAAGCAACAGATTTAGAAAAGATCTTTACCAATCCTATATCTGATATAGGGCTAATATCCAATATATACAAAGAACTCAAAAAGTTAGACTCCAGGGAACCAAATAAGCCTATTAAAAATGGGGTACGGAGCTAAACAAAGAATTCTTAACTGAGGATTACCAAATGGCTGAGAAGCACCTAAAGAAATGTTCAACATCCTTAGTCATCAGGGAAATGCAAATCAAAACAACCCTGAGATTCCACCTCACAACAATCAGAATGGCTAAGATGAAAAACTCAGGTGACAGCAGATGGTGGTGAGGATGTGGAAAAAGATGTGGATCCAAAGTGTGGATGTTTCCTCCATTGCTGGTGCGATTGCAAGCTGGTAAATCACTATAAATATATGTCTGGCAGTTCCTCAGAAAATTGGACATAGTACTACCTGAGAACCCAGCTTTACTATTCCTGGACATATACCCAAAAGTTGCTCCAACATATAACAAGGACACATGCTCTGCAATGTTCATAGCAGCTATATTTATAATAGTCAGAAGCTAGAAAGAACCCAGATATCCTTCAACAGAGAAATGGATACAGAAAATGTGGTATATTTATATAATGGAGTACTACTCAGCTATTAAAAACAATGAATTCATGAAATTCTTAGGCAAATGGATGGAACTAGAAAATATCATCTTGAGGGAGGTAACCCAATCACAAAAGAACACACATAATATACACTCAATGATAAGTGGATATTAGCCCAAAATCTTGGAATACCCAAGATATAATTCACAGGCCACATGAAGCTCAAGAAGAAGGAAGACCAAAGTGTGGATGTTTCATTCCTTTTTAGAAGGGGGAACATAAGAGGAGATACATAGACAAAGTATGGAGCATAGACTGAAGGCAAGGCCATTCAGAGATTGTCCCACCATATACAGACACTAAACCCAGACACTATTGCTAATGCCAGGAAGTGCTTGCTGACAGGAGCATGATATAGCTGTCTCCTGAGAGGCTCTTCCAGAGACTGACAAAGAGGTGGATGCTCACAGTCAACCATTGGACTGAGCACGGGATCCCCAATGGAGGAGTTAAAGAAAGGACTGATGGAGCTGAAGGGGTTTGTAACCCACAGGAAGAACACAATATGAACCAATCAAATCCCTCAGAGCTCCCAGGGACTAAACTACCAACCAAAGAGGATACATTGAGGGACCCATGGCTTCAGTCCCATGTGTAGCAGAGGATGGCCTTGTGGGACATCAATGGAAGGAGAGGCCATTGGTACTGCGAAGGCTTGGTTCTGCAGAGTAGGGGAATGCCAGGGTGGGGAGGAGGGAGGGAGTGGGTGGGTGGGAGAGCACTGTCATAGAAGCAGGGAGAGCGAGGATTGGGATAAGGGGTTTCTGGTGGGGAAACCAGAAAAGGGGATAACACTTGAAATATAAATAAATAAGATATCCAAGAAAAAAAAAGAATTAAAACACAAGTCTAAGGAGGAAAGAGGGGAATGAGGAGGAGAAAGGGGTGGAGGCGGGGAGGAGGCAGAGTAGCACAGTTGGAAGACCTAATCAAGGCTTTAAGATTACCATGGTTAAGTAGTCAATGTAGTTCGGAGTTGTCAAGAAACAGAGTATCACTGGAGTGGAGCAGAGAGCTCAGAATATACCCTGACTTACCTAATCAGAAAGTCTTTGACAAAGGAGCAGAGGGAACACAACAGAGAAGTGAATCCTTTGACAAGTGGAACTAGAAATGAGGACATGGAATGGTATGTCTATTCTAGAGAAGTTTTGGGCATTTCCTTAAAGGTTAAACGAAGAGTTGCCATGTGATTGAGCAAGCTCACCTCTCGACATATTTCCAAGAGAACTGTAGCCATTTGTCCACGTATAGACGGATAGAAATGAACATTGCGGTGTCAACTATAAAAGCCAGCGTGCAAAACAATTCCGATGTCTCCCAGTTGATAAATGGTTAAACAAAAAAGGAACATAAGGAACATTAGCCGAACTTATAGAAGCCATGAAATATGGACACTAGCTATAATACAGATAAAGCATAAAAGGAGATAGATGTAAAATCCCCCTATGTAAAATTGTATTATATATTAAATGCCCAGAATTTAGCCAGAGAGTAAATTTCTGGGTTCCAGAGGCTAGGGGAAAGCTTGTGCTAAAAATACTCCTTTTCAGAGTTCCATAGAGGGGATGGGGAAAGCAACTAATAGTGGTTGCCGCTGCCTACCTGTTAATACTCTAAAACTGCTCCACAGTGCTTCCGTGTTTGTATGTGTGCATGGTGTGTCTATTCATGTAGGTATGTATGTGTGCATGTATGTACAGGAGCACATGTGCTTATGGAGGACAGATGTTGAAACTGGATATCTGTTTTTGATCACTTGCGAATATCTCACAGAGGCTAGTTCATGACTGAGGTAGGCCGGCTTACTATTGAGCTGTATCTGCCTCCCTGGGACTGCGGTCACAGGTATCTGCTGCCTCACGCTGGCTTTTATGTGGGTGTTGGGGAATTCACTTAAGGTCTTCATGCTTGTATGGTAGGCACATGATGAGCTGAGGCTCCTCCTGGGGCCCAACTACACATTGTAAAGTTGTAAATTTTGTTATATGAAATGTATATCAATAAAATATTATTAAAAAACCAAATAACATGAAGAACAGAGATAGTTTGGTTTTTACAAGTCCCAACAGGAAAATTCAAGAGGGCAGTGTACTTTCTGTTTCTTATTTAAACATTCATTTGCTTATTTATTTTTAAAATGCCATGTTATAGGGAGGGAAACACTGTTCAGATGGAGCTCTGGGAATGCCTGAACTGTTGAGTTACTTGTTGATTCAGTGTGTGTAATGTGTATAATGATTTGTAGTCATTTTTAAAAGAATTTATTTGTTTATTTTATGTGAGTACACGGTAGTTTCAGACACACCAGAAGAGGACATTGGATCCCATTACAGATTGCTGTGAGCCACCATGTTGTTGCTAGGAATTGAACGCAGGACCTCTGGAAGAGCAGTCAGTGCTCTTAACTGATGAATCATCCCTCCAGCCTGATTTTTAGTCAGTTTTTAATCCCTATTTCTCTCTCATTCCTCTCTATCTCTCCTGCTGAAGTCCTTCTTCTTTTCCCAAAGCAAAGAATTTACATGAATGGAATAGATTTCCAGAAGTAGTGAGGTAAATCTTAGAGAAATGGCCATCCTGCCCCAACTCACTGTGCACTTCCAGATCTAGGTTAGGTACACATGCCATGACACAGTCTGTATTCCTAGGTCTAGACTAGACATGCCTATCCTGAGCCACTATGTATTCCCAGATCTAGGCACACCTGCCCTGACTCACTGGGTACTCCCAGATCTAGACTAGGTATTCATGCTCCGACTCACTGTGTACTTCTAGATCCAGATTAAGCATGCCTGCCCTGAATCCTTCTGTACTCCTAGATCTAGACTAGGTATGAACTACCCTGACTCACTCTGTACTTCTAGATCTAGACTAGGCATACCTACCCTGACTCACTGTGTACTCCTAGATCTAGATCTAGATCTAGACTAGGCATACCTGCCCTGACTCACTGTGTACTTTTAAATCTAGATCTAGACTAGGCACAACTTCCCTGACTCACTGTGTACTCCTAGATCTAGATCTAGACTAGGCATACCTACCTTGACTCACTGTATACTCCTAGATATAGATCTAGACTAGGCACAACTTCCCCTGACTCACTGTGTACTCCTAGATCTAGATCTAGACTAGGCATACCTACCTTGACTCACTGTATACTCCTAGATCTAGATCTAGACTAGGCATATCTACCTTGACTCATGGTATACTCCTAGATCTAGATCTAGACTAGGCACAACTTCCCTGACTCACTGTGTACTCCTAAATCTAGATCTAGACTAGGCATACCTGCCCTGACTCATTGTGAACTCCTAGATTTAGATCTAGACTAGGCACAACTTCAATGACTCACTGTGTACTCCTAGATCTAGACTAGGCATACCTGCCCTGACTCACTGTGTACTCCCAGATCTAGACTAGGCATACCTGCCCTGACTCATTGTGAACTACCAGATCTAGACTAGGCACACTTGCCCTGACTCACTGTGTACTTTTAGATCTTGATCTAGACTAGGCACACCTGCCCTGACTCACTGTGAACTCCCAGATCTAGACTAGGCATACCTGCCCTGAGCTCATTGTATTCTCCTAGATCTAGATCTAGACTAGGCATACCTGCCCTGATTCCCTGTGTACTTCTAGATCTAGATCTAGACTAGGCATACCTGCCCTGATTCCCTGTGTACTTCTAGTTCTAGATCTAGACTAGGCATACCTGCCCTGATTCCTTGTGTACTTCTAGATCTAGATCTAGACTAGGCATGCCATTCTATAGCCTTTCATTGCCTTTCACTGCTTACACATCAATTACTCAGCAGATAATGAACCATGACAGGCAATACAGACTGTCAACTTGATAGGTACTAGCATTACCACAGAGGTAAAAGAACTCTGCGAAGGAGTATTTGATCATGAGATAAAGGATGATTATGCACCAGAGTCTAAAGGTCATCCCAGATTTCACTGTGGAACAAAAGGTCTTTCTCAAGAGATGCTATCTGGGTATCCCAAGAGAGAGCCTGTTCTGCAGATATCCAGAATCGTTTCTAACCTAAGATAATTGTTAGTTCCCAGAGACACAGAAGAAAATGCAGGACAGAGATGGCAAAGCGGGCCCAGAGGCATAGTCAAGAAACGTCAGCCTGGCCAGGGCAGTCAAGGGGGGTCACCGGACTGATGCTGGCACAGATTGAACAGAGCCATGATTAAGGAAGACTTTGATGCCATATGGAAAATGCTTAATTTTCATGTCTATTAATTAGTAAGAAAGCCACTGTCCAACAAATTGATTCCTCCTAAGGATTGCAGCAAGGAGTGTGGTAGAGCCGTGAACCGTGGCGTGCGTCTCCATGGTGACAACCAGGGATGACCTGATTATTCTGGCCAGCATGGGTAGTGATGCTTTTCTGCCTCTGGACTCTGTGTGTTTCCCTCTCAGGATGGGCATTTCCTCAAATGGGGACAGACTTTGTAGGAGAGAAACAAACAGGAAACTCTCCGGCTTCCCTGCTAGCAGCTCCATTAATGGATGTGCCCTGTGCCATACTGTGCACAGTGAATGCTTTTTCTTTTCCAATTAAAATTGATCAGCATGACTAACACTAAAAGGCCCCTGCTTTAAGTATTCTCAGGATTAGCATTTGGCCCGTGTGAGGTGCCACAGTAGGACCATGGACACTCGTGTTCAAAATGTGGGGCACCACAGCATGAATGTGGGGGTTCTTGTTCAGATTGTGGGATGCTACAGCATGGCCATAGGGGATGCTCAGAGAAGCTCCAGGTTCTCAGTGAAAGCCCAACCAGAGGGCTGATAATGCAGAGCGCCTGATAAGATGGGCGCCCACTCCTGAGTCCTAGAACGTCTCTGTTGCTACCTCTGATAGTGGCCCTCATAAGGAAGACAAATTAGACTCAGCCAATCACTGTCAGTCCAAAACAGATTCTTTCTGTACTTACTATAATTGTTCAGTATCAGGGTCAGGGGCAATGAAATATATTTGTACACGTGAAATTAAAACTCCACTTTATTTTCCATTTTCTAATATGTTGGAAGGCATTTCTTGTCCAGATGAGACCACATCTCTGGTTTTTCCTTTCTTCCTTGGGGTGATGTCCTGAGTCAGGGCCAGAGTTACTATGCTGCCTTTGTCATCCTATTTAATTAGTCTTTTTCTACAAACAGAAGGACAAAAGGAACAAATCACAGAATTACAATGTATTCGAAAACAACCTGGGGATTAGGAAGGAAGGAGCAAGCAATGAAGGGAGTGTATTAGTTTCATAATTTATGTGCAAGGACTATATGTTTGGGAAAAGTCCAATTCCATTTAAAACTGAATATAAAGCAAATATTTTGTGATACATGTTCTATCTAGCATGGTGACTGTAGTCAGTTATAGTGCCTATATGATCATGTTTCTTATGTATTAGTTTGCTACTCTAAAATGAATATATTATTGTGATATTGGAGCAATACACTCCCCTGGTAATCTTTTTTTCCCCTAACAACTGTGTTTCATCATAGGGTCTCAGCAGTAATTTCACAAACTAAATTTTTATGATTTAAAGAGGAAATTGGGATGGCCACATTTTATTTATTGTATTAACTGTATTCAAAAAGGGAGCTACCATAGGGTGGCTTTCGATCCGTGCAGATGCAGAAGTATGTGGCAGAAGAGGATTTTTTGGAGAACAAACCCAGGCAGCGAAGGTACAGATGTTCCCACGCTTGCTCCTTGTACTGCCTACAAAAGCAATCGCATCACGAGATCCAAGAACAAACTCTGCAGCCACAAATGATGACTGCATCCCAATTGTCTGAGTCTGGCTGTGCTGTGGGTGTGGCCCACAAACACACAAACGCAAGGTGATTCCTACTCACTATTCAAATTCCCAGATCCGACCAGCAGTGGAGGAGTGTTCCTCTTTCTCCACAACCTCTCCAACACCTGCTGTCTCCTGAATTTTTAATCTTAGCCATTCTGACTGGTGTAAGATGAAATCTCAGGGTTGTTTTGATTTGCATTTCCCTAATGACTAATGAAGTTGAGCATTTTTTAAGATGCTGCTCCGCCATCCGAAGTTCTTCAGGTGAGAATTCTTTGTTTAACTCTGTACGAATCAGCTGACCTTTCATTAATACCCTCGAAGCGGTCTTGCAATCCACATGTGCGGCAACTTCTAAAAGCCATTCTATATGTTAGGCTTCGTCCCACTCAATTCGCTCCTGGTTGAGACTCGACACTGAAGATGTTTTGTCTTTCAGAACGCTTTCCTTCGGGAGCCAAAGGCCCGATGATGTATCATCTTTCCTGAAGGTTTTATGGCAAGGCTTCACAAAGCAAACATCCCCCCCCTTATATTATATCACCCCGACAAACAAAAATGCTGAGCCATTTAATTACTAAGCCCGCCTGACACATCCGGAAAGTCAAACAGTCTGGCAGCGTCTGGCTGAAGGGGACAAAAAAGTGCACCAAATTCCCAGAGTTACTTGTCAAGGCAATGCCAATGAGGAACTAGTAAGTACTCTGTTCGGCCCCAGAGGAGACCTCTGTGTCAGCACCTTTCACCTAGGCAGCTACCGACCCCCAACTTCGCTCGCCCCCGCCCCCCCAGCTTCGCCGCTCCCCGCCCCCACCCCCCTACCCCACCCCACCCCTTCCTCCATAGCTTCACTCCTCCCCCTCCCACCCCTTCCCCCCCTACCCCCGCAGCTTCGCTGCCCCCCTTTATCCCCCCCTCGCAGCTTTGCATCCTAGTTGGCAGCGCTTTGAGCTTTATGCTAAGACTTCAGGAAACAGTAAGCACAGGTAAGGACAGCAAACAGGAGGACATATGTCCCCGGTAAGGGTTGGGCTACATTTTACAGAAAGTTTCAAATCTAGAATTTAGACACGTAATTCCCAAGGCGACCGATGGAAGGAACCCACACAAGCAACAGAGGCT
The DNA here is from genome assembly GCF_947179515.1 of Apodemus sylvaticus. Classification (NCBI taxonomy): domain Eukaryota; kingdom Metazoa; phylum Chordata; class Mammalia; order Rodentia; family Muridae; genus Apodemus; species Apodemus sylvaticus. Next base: position 8,668,162 of record NC_067480.1, read on the forward strand.
GCAGAGTACCAGCCCTGTGTGACAGACAACGCCCAGGATTCAGACCCTGTCATGTCACAGCTCCAGAACATCACCAGGCTGTGCCCGTTAACCACCATTTAACGTCCCTTCCTCCTCCCTCAGAGATCAGTTCATCCCTGTAACAAACAACAACCCATTTCACAGTAAGAACTCAGCAAAAGTATGGAAGCCACTCTTGAGGAGCTCCTTAAACACTTTGGTTTGCATGCTTGAAAAGTTTTCTCATTTCCCCCCTCCCCTGTCAATCACAGGTGAGGAGAGCAAAGCACACAGACAAACAAGACATACACCATGTTATATCACCCCGGGGTGATATAACACAGGTGAGGAGGAGTGATAGAACACAGGTGAGGAGGAGTGATAGAACACAGGTGAGGAGGGGTGATAGAACACAGGTGAGGAGGGGGTGATAGAACACAGGTGAGGAGGGGTGATAGAACACAGGTGAGGAGGGGTGATATAACACAGTAGAGGAGGGTTGATAGAACACAGGTGAGGAGGGGGTGATAGAACACAGGTGAGGAGGGGTGATATAACACAGGTGAGGAGGGGTGATAGAACACAGGTGAGGAGGAATGATAGAACACAGGTGAGGAGGGGTGATATAACACAGTCGAGGAGGGGGTGATATAACACAGGTGAGGAGGGGTGATAGAACACAGGTGAGGAGGAGTGATAGAACACAGGTGAGGAGGAATGATAGAACACAGGTGAGGAGGGGTGATATAACACAGTCGAGGAGGGGTGATATAACACAGGTGAGGAGGGGTGATAGAACACAGGTGAGGAGGAGTGATAGAACACAGGTGAGGAGGGGTGATAGAACACAGGTGAGGAGGGGGTGATAGAACACAGGTGAGGAGGGGTGATAGAACACAGGTGAGGAGGGGTGATATAACACAGTAGAGGAGGGTTGATAGAACACAGGTGAGGAGGGGGTGATAGAACACAGGTGAGGAGGGGTGATATAACACAGGTGAGGAGGGGTGATAGAACACAGGTGAGGAGGAATGATAGAACACAGGTGAGGAGGGGTGATATAACACAGTCGAGGAGGGGGTGATATAACACAGGTGAGGAGGGGTGATAGAACACAGGTGAGGAGGAGTGATAGAACACAGGTGAGGAGGAATGATAGAACACAGGTGAGGAGGGGTGATATAACACAGTCGAGGAGGGGTGATATAACACAGGTGAGGAGGGGTGATAGAACACAGGTGAGGAGGAGTGATAGAACACAGGTGAGGAGGAGTGATAGAACACAGGTGAGGAGGGGTGATAGAACACAGGTGAGGAGGGGTGATAGAACACAGGTGAGGAGGGGTGATAGAACACAGGTGAGGAGGGGTGATAGAACACAGGTGAGGAGGGGTGATAGAACACAGGTGAGGAGGGGTGATACAACACAGGTGAGGAGGGGTGATAGAACACAGGTGAGGAGGGCTGATAGAACACAGGTGAGGAGGGGTGATAGAACACAGGTGAGGAGGGCGAAGCACACAAGACAAACACGGTGTAAGGGTATCACCGTGTGAGGGCTTGAGTGCTGGGGAGATGGCAAAGGCCCTCTCTCACATAAATCCCAGTCAAGTTTAGGGAGGTGGGAAAAAGAAAAAAAGCTTGTAAAAAAAAAAAAGCAAGGAAGGAATCTCCGTGGTAAGAACCTTTGCTGAATAGGCATGAGGACTTGGACAACCATACATAAAAGCCACGCATGGCTGTGGCCCTAACTTTAGCACTGTCCAGGTGGAGACAGTAGGATCAGAACTCCTGAGCTTGCTGCCTTCCAGACTAGCTCTAGGCCCAGCAAAGCACCTCATGTTAAGGAAATAGGGTAAAGAGTAATAAATAAAACACCTACTATCTTCCTCTGGCCTACACATATATACATGATAGCATGAAAATCCACACATAAACTTGTGTGCACACACATGTGCATGCACACACCACACTCTCACACACACACATATACATACCACACACATCACACACAATCCGACACTCATACACACATATCACACATGCATATACACATACATACTGCATAGATCACACTCACATATACAACACACATGCATATATATATATATATATATATATACATATATACATGTCACATACATACCACACATAAACCACACATACACAGTCACACACACTACACAATCATACACACACACACACATACCACACACACCACACATATACCACACACATATATACATACATACTAGATAACCTCAATTGAGAACATTGCTCTATAAGATAGGATTGTAGGCAAGATTGTAGGGTATTTTCTTAATTAGTGATTGATGTGGGAGTGCCCAGCCCCTTGTGGTTGCTTCCATTTCTGGGCTGGTGGTCCTGGTGTCTATAAGAAAGCAGGTTGAGAAAGACATGTGAAACAAGCAGCACCCCTCTATGGCCTCTGTATATCACCTGCCTCTAGGTTCCTGCCCTGCCTGGGTTCCTGCCCTGACTCCCTTCAGTGATGGAACAGGGATATGGAAGTGTAATCCAAATAAACCCTTTCCTCCCCAAGTAGCTTTTGGTCATCATGTGTCATTACAGCAAGAGCAACCCAAACTAAGACATTTTGATAACACTAAGTTTCTACAAAAGGACCCATCTCTAGAGTCAGGAAGTTGGCAATATCTGAGGTACTGGCTGCAGAGATCTACTAAAAAACAGTATAAGACAACATTGTAGGCTGAGAGAAATCTTATATAACATGATCGGGGTTCATTTATATAATTGTCAAAATAAATTCTGTGACATTTATTTCATCATTTAAAAAATTACATTCTAATAAGAATGTTGTGTTATATTTTGTCATTCTTTTGAGAATTTCATACATGAATACTGTATTTTCCTCACAGGATATTGCCATTGTCCCTCGTTACGTCATGGGACTTGAAAGTAAAGCCCAATTGCTGAAGGCTCACCACAGTCTGGACTCCACCGAGTACGAACTAGCTCTCATAGTACCCAAATAGGACCAGGAGAAAAGCAGTCAATAACAGTCCTACCCAACTATAAATCCCAAGATTCACAAAGTCCCCAAGGCTGAAATAGTGACATTTATAATTTCACATAACCAACCATCACCTAATTGAACTTATCTCACTCAGTAGGTGGGAATTCGTATCTAGTACTGTAAGTTCAGTCAATTAATGGTAGCTAATTAGGTCATAGACATTACAGAGAAGCTATTACTGTCACTTTCCTACACCCACATAATTTGAAACCCTTTACTAAATATTTATTCTACTATCCAAAGGTGAGGCTCACTCTCATGCACCATTTCCCCCATAAAGCTCATCTTTAGAGCAGACAGAGACAACAACAGAAATGTATAATTGGTCAAAATTAGATTCAGATGGAAGGGGAGGTGGGGAGTAATTGGGAGGAGTAAAAGGAGGGGAAGTGATAATCAGGATATATTGTATGAGAAAAGAATCTATTTCCAATAAAAGGGAAAATGTGATATGTGACATGTGACATGTAATATGTAATATAATATATAATACATAATAAATAATAAATAATATATATATATATAGAGAGAATATATATCACCCTGCCCAGCACAAATTGATAAATCTGCAATACAACCTCTGAATGTAATACTCACAGAATATTGCAGATAATGGGTTGGAAAGATTTTAAGAGCCAGGATGTTTGCTGGGAGATATGAATAATGGGGAAACTTTACCCAAGAAATCTAAAAATATAGCCACCTAAACAGAATCCATGCAGTGACAATAGCAGGTGACAGGTCAATATGAATGTGGGAAATCTCAAAACACCTGGCTCTAGAGGAAAGGCTACATGAAATTAGTGGGTGCAAAAAAAAGAGGGAACCAGTTACATAAAAAAGATCATGTAATCTCACTGCCTATAGCTATAATTATAACCTAAGAGGTTAGTATTAATTAAATTATTTCACCAATTTTATTTTAGTTTTTCAAGATAAAAATCCCAATTAAGCATTTTATCACCATCCTCTATAATGTTGATTGTGGTTTCACCTTAAGTGGACTTTTCCAATACCAATTATCCTCAGATAATGAAGTTTTATATAGGTATCACTTCACAGTGTGCTGTTTCCTTTAGACATCATTTAAAATAGAAGCAACTTCAAGTCTAACATACTATGGCGTAAAATTGGGTGAGGTCTTTGTTTGTATGCCCTAGTCAATGGGAAGCCTGCACGATGAGCTGATGATAGGTTCAGGCATTCAAGTAAAAACAAAATGGCTGTTATGGCTTTTGATATCGGGCAAGTCTTTGGGGCAGCAAGAATAACAACTGCGAAGTGTATAATAGACGAACTGTCCTCAGGCAAGTCTGTTAAGATTTGGATACTTCTCTGCCACCAGAAATGAAGAATCAGCTCACAGGGATCTCTCAGGTGTTGCTCACTTCTGGTTTTGTAGTAGAGTTGTTTATAATTAGTTTGTTTTTAATAACTCTGGGGATGCTCCTGAGATTCTTGGGAGTCCTCTCTTCAAGCTAAATGTGAGGCCTTTCCTTTGGAAACCCAGTTCCACTTGGGGATATAGCTCAGTTGGGAAAGTATTTGCATAGCATGCGCAAACCCCTGGGCATGGTGCAGCACATCTGTAATCCTACCAGAGGGAAGGTGAGAACAAGGGGACTCAAAGTTAAAGGTCATTTTGACAATGTAATGAGTTCAAGGCTAGACTTGGATACATAAGATTCCATATGAGAGAGGAAGAAAAAGAGAATGAGAAGGAGAAAAGGAGGAAGAAGAAGAGGATGGAGAGGAGGAGGAGGAGAAGAAGGGGGAGAATGAGGAGGTGAAGGGGGAAGCGGAGGAGGGAAGGGCAGAGGAGGAGGGAAGGGCAGAGGGGAAGGAGGAGAGGGAGGAAAGGGAGAGGACGGGGGAGAGGAAGGGAGAGGGGTAGGGGAAGAGCGAGGAGGAGGAGGAGGAGGAGGAGGAGGAGGAGGAGGAGGAGGAGAAGGATGGGAATGGGGGAGGGAGAAAAGAAGAAGAAGAGAAGAGGAAGAAGAAGAAGAAGAGGAAGAGGAAGAAGAAGAAGAAGAAGAAGAAGAAGAAGAAGAAGAAGAAGAAGAAGAAGAAGAAGAAGAAGAAGAAGAAGAAGAAGAAGAAGAAGAAACAACTAGTACGAGTAGAGGTTCAACAGCCCTGATACAGAATATTTATTTCTACATCTGATTTTTCTTTACTGCCTTAGTGAAATGTGAATTTCAGAGGGAAGAAGGCACTATTTATGTGATGAGTAAGAGAGACTCAATTAGGTGTGGCAGAACACATACAATATAATGCCAGGAGCCATCCCCACCTAGATCTCGAAGACAAGAGATCTCAATACCAGGAGTCATTCTCACTTAGGTCTCCATGCCAGGAACCATTCTTACATAGATCTCAAAACCCCCTCCTCTTGAAGCTCACCTGTGGATAGGTTACTGTAGCTACTCCTTTCCACTTCACCTCTTCATGACCCCCTTTATCATGCCAAAATTCCAGCAGCAATAATTAGCCTTACCCAGAAATTATGAGAAACTGCTTCTTAAAAATGATGCCACCCCCCTGAAATTGTTCCTCCTTTACCCCTCCCAACCCTTGTGAGCGTCCCTTTAAATTGGCTTGTGTAAAAAATAAAATTTGACAGCTTGATCAGAATCAGACTTGCTGTTCGTCTTCTTGTGTCTCTTGGCTCTTGCCTTTCTCTTAGGTAGTTCCTTCCCGGGACTCTGTTGACTGTCCCACGGGTCGGGACAATATAATACTTTTTCTGTTCAGTCACTATGGTTTTGCTATAGCCACATCATTCAGCCCCTGGAACTGAAGATGGTTTCATTCAATTGAGGAACTTCTGGATTTGCAATTTGAGATGAATGAATGAACAAAGAAAGCCAAGGGCAATAAACATTATAGTAAGGACTGTTAATACAGAAAGGAGCAAGGTAGCAGTGCTTACGTAAAACAATACCCCAGTAATTTAATGCAACAGAGAGATGTCGAGTGGCTGAGCAGAACTAGAGAGTAAAAATATTCATGTGATCCCAGTACACCTGAAGTGTTTGATCCTTGGATCTTCTTTACCTCTGCTTTAGAATTCACTCACATGGCTTCTCAAGAAATACTCCTTTGTAGCAATAACTTCATGTAATGTTCATGACTAATTACTCAGCCTTAAGGAATGTGTACAACCTATTTAAGTTCTGAAACAGGTAAGGAAGGTCAGAATTCCATAACAGCCTCCTTCCCATCAACTTTATTTCTGTAGTGTACCAGCAAACTGTTATTATATAATAAATTGATATCAATGGCAGAACTGTCATCTATACACTAATAGTAAAAATATACACATTATAGGGCATATAGAAATAAAAGACAGATTAGTATCCTTTAAAAAACATTTATTTACATTCCATCCATTGCCCCCCTCCCAGTTCCTTATCCCATTTCTCCTCCTCCCTATCGTCTATGTCACACCAGGCTCCCCTGCTTCCCTGGGTCCTCAAGTCTCTCAAGGATTAGGCACATCTTCTCAAGACCAGACCAGGTAGTCCTTTGCTGCATGCCAGAGGCCTGGACCAGAGGTATAGGCTCCTGGTTGGTGGCTCAGTCCTGGGAACTCCCTGGGTCTGGGTTAGTTGAGACTGCTCATCTTCCTATGGGGTCATCCTCCCCTTCAGTTTCTCCAATCCTTCCCCCAGTTTAACCGTAGGGATCTCCAACTTCAGTGCAATAGTTGGGTATAAGTATCTGTATCTGTCTCAGTCAGCTGCTGGCAGGGTCTCTCAGAGGACTGCCATGCTAGGCTCTTGTCTGTTAGCACATTACAGTCTCAGTAGTAGTGTCAGGCCTTGTTGCCACTCCCTTCCCCTCCCTCCATTAGATGGATCCCAAGTTGGGCAAGTTATTAGACCACCTTTCCTTCAGTCTCTTCTCCATTTTTGTCCCCGCAGTTCTTTTAGGCAGGAAGAATTCTGGGTCAGGAATTTTGACTGTGGGTTAGTAGCCCTGTCCCTCCACTTGAGGCCCTGTCTGTCTACTGGAGGTGGATTCTTCAAGTTCCCTCTCTTTAGTGTTGGGCATTTTGGCTAAGGTCACCTCTATTGAGTCCTGAGAGTTTCTCACATCATGGGTCTCTGGTACTTTCTAGAAAGTCCCCCCATCCCCCACACCCTGAGGCTGCATATTTCCATTCATTCTCCTGACCCCCTGGGCTTCTCTCCATCCACTCACCCCCATACCTAATCCTGTTCCCAGATAAGTATCTTTAAAGGTTTAATTTAGACTTCTACTTAAAATCTACTTTAATAATCAGATCATCAATTTCCCTAAAGACACCAGTAACTAAGCCAATTATTAAGTAGCACTGGGCTTAAGGAAAGGTGTATAATGTACTGATATGACATGGACTGTTTCTGAAAGCCAAGAGGAAGATTGCATAATTTGGGGATAAGTAAAAAGTTTTAACCTTTCACTTTCCATGTTATGGAATGATTCACTGACAGAATCTTATCATTCTAATAGAGAAATCAACGGGGGATTTCCCCCATTGTGGGATGAGCCCAGGATGGTACCACCCACAAGGGGCCCTCCCCACTTGATCACTAATTGAGAAAATGCCCCACATCTGCATCTCATGGAGGCACTTCCCCAACTGAAGCTCCTTTCTCTGTGATAACTCCACCCTGTGTCAAGTTAACACACAAAACTAGCCAGTATACAAGGTATGTTGCCCCTGGGGATCTGAATCTTAGTACATTTGACACAATTAATTAGGGATAGCTTATAATGTTATAAACAATTATAAACACTGGGTGTGGTTTCCCAGTGTGAAAGTTTCCATACCAAACATTCCTCTGGAACTCAAGTCCAACCTTCCACTGAACACAGTGTGGTCACAGCACACAGGGTTCTTATTAGGTGGCACTATATGTCCTAATGTTTTAAAAAAAAACCTTACAGCATTTTTCTTCTTCTTGACTTGAGCAAAAGAAAGATATAAAACAACATACATTGCATAATTACACTTCCATGTGGTTATAGAAAAATCAAGTCAATCTTTAATTGATTAGGGAAAGCCATGGTGTCAATAAGGAAGGAAATTAAGTCAGTACAAAGGAAACTTAACATGAGAAAAGGTTTGTACATCCTCACAAATGTGGTTGTGGTTATTTACATATCAATACATACACATGAGCACAAATACAATGCATATTTCAATATATGCATATATACATAGAGAATAAGAAAGTTTTTTTTCTTTCTAACATTACTTAATTTTCATGGCACACAGTCTGGCTGCTCATTTCTAAAGTCTGCAGTGTATAAAATACCACTCTCTGGCCAGCTAATCGGTATGTATATTACTCAGTATGTATAAGATACATATGTACATATATAAAATACTGTATTTTAACTACATGTAGCTTATGTCACTGGTTTGTATGCTAAACTGTTGGGGTAAAATAATATAAATAAAGATGTTTAATGTTGTCATACATCTGAAGAGTTTCCCAACAGCCTTTCACCAATGCATTTCTAAGATGTGCATGTTAGAATGAAGGTCTGAGACACAGAATGTTATTTATGTCTGTGGAAGCCCAAGGTGGTATCTTAGTGGTCCCTCTTCCTACTAGCTGAGGCATGGTGTCTTAGTCAGGATTTCTATTCCACAAACATCATGGCCAAGAATCAAGATGGGGAGGAAAGGATTTATTTAGCTTACACTTCCATGTTACTGTTCATCACTAAAGGAAGTCAGTACTGGAACTCATGCAGGTCAGGAAGCAGGACCTGATGCAGAAGCCATGAAGGGATGTTCCTTACTGACTTGCTTCCCCTGGCTTGCTCAGCTTGCTTTCTTATAGAACCCAAGAACACCAGCCCAGGATGGTATCACCCACAAGGGGCCCTCCCCACTTGATCACTAATTGAGAAAATGCCCCACATCTGCATCTCATGGGGGCACTTCCCCAACTGAAGCTCCTTTCTCTGTGATAACTCCAGCCTGTGTCAAGTTGACACACAAAACCAGCCAGTATACATGGTATGTTGCCCCTGGGAATCTGAATCTTAGTACATTTGACACAATTAATTAGGGATAGCTTATAATTAAATTTGGCATGGCAGAGACCTGTAATGGTAGCATCTGGAATGGCGAAGAACTTTTTCCTCACAATGGCAACCAAAAGGTGCTGGAAGAAGATACTTGTAGACAGATATAAAAATGAACAGAAAAGGCCAATAAAAGCAGCTGAATGAAAAGGACAGCCATTCTTAGTTCCAGATACTATATCACAGTGCCCAGGCAGCTGAGATAAAGGAGCTACATGGTGCACACTGGAATTAAAGTCTCCTCAGGGAAGCTGGAGGTTCACTCAGTTTGTGTCTGAAGGGAGGTGAGAGGTCAGCCCACGTATGTTGAGAACAACAATGTGGTAAGTTTTGAGAGTCCTTTAAAATCAAAGTCCTCTGTGTTTTCTTTCTTGTGTGAAGATTTTAGTGGATATTTAATTACTTATTGTGAACTTCATGTTACTTTTTTTTTCATGTGTAAGAAAATAACACCCAGTGACAGATCCAAGAGACCAAGCAATGACATTTATTTTGGCAGAATCTCTTGATGCGATTTCTCAGTGTGGGAGCTGCATGCCGGCAACTTTGTAAGAGAAATCTCATAAAAGCCGCAGATGCAGCACACTCTAGCTTTTGGACACTACGTGGATGCTACACACGGTAGAAGCACTTGAAGACATGGTGGGCTCCGCAACTAAGGAGAGTCTAGACGAAGGGGAAAAGGCGTAAGTGGAGATATTGAACATGCTTCAAGCCACTCTTTGTACCTGCACCTCCAAGACATCCTGCATTCCTACCCATTTTCCCTCTTCTTCCAGGTCCCTTACACCTTCTTTTCTGTAAGCTTGAGGCAGCTTGGTCTCTGTTAGCAAGATCTAGGACAGCCGGGGCTACCTAGTAAAACCCTTCCTCAAGACAAAAAAAAAAAAAAAGCAAAACAGACAAACTCGTAAAATGATACAGTGCTTCCCCACTTAGAGCATGCAAATATTTTCACAACACACTTGGGATAGAGTCACATTCTGAGCACAAGATTACCTGTGTCCCCATCTCAGCTCACTGCTGTACGCAAGCCCTGCCCCCACTCACTACACCAAGTTTGCTCTCACACTGTATAAGTTCGATTGTGTGTTTGCCTCAGCCTGTAATCATCTTCATGCAAACCTTAAGTAAGCCGACTCCTACTTATGAGTCAGGATTTAGTTTAGATATTGGTCCCCACAGAAGAGTTCCTGACCACCCAGGTTGATATGCTGCCATCACATGACTGCTAATTGTCACCGGGCCATGTATCACCTGCCTCTCCCGGTCATTACCTCTAGTTCCCCTTGGAAGTAAACTATTTGAAAATGAAGTTTTTATCTATTATAATAACTAGTGCATCTCCAGTGTCTATAAACATGTCTGGCCTGGGCTAGATAATCCATAATTGCATATTTTATGAATTCATAATGGGGAAAAAGAAGACAGGGGAATGGATTCCAGTTTCACACATGAAAGTCCATTCATAGAAGTGGTGTGAGCCAATTGGCAACTTAAACAGTGGTTATAAATGGTGCACATTAAAAACACAGTAAAGAAGTCTCTATTCAACAGCATCATGATTAGGTACAGTGCTGGGACACACACAGCTCAGTACTGCATGGTCACATGAGAATTGATAGTCAAGGAACCCCGTGGGGAATAAGAGAACAGAAAATTCCTAAAGAGAAAGAGGGGGGTAGACACGGGGTAAATGGCCTAACAGGATTCGTGCTAAGGGCAGGTCTGAGTGATTGGGCAGTTGGTGACATCAGGAGACCAATACAGTATGGTACATTGATCTATTGAGAGTGCTTGGGGTCTTTCTAGCCAGTGTTTGAAAGAGACCCTACTACAGATGTCCACGCTCAAACCATGTTTGCCTTGTTTTGATTAATACAGAGGAGAGCAGAGCCTCTGAGTAAATTACACAAATATTTCCAGAACATAGTTCCATGTTCAGAGCCCTCCTAGGAGGTGTATAAGCTCAGATGAGAACAGGTGAGATGAAGATTGGTCTCCGGTCTCCTGCAAGGCAAAAGTGAACAGTTTTCTTCTGCCAAGCAGAGAAGATAAATGCAGTAAACAGGAAGTAGGTATATTATCCTTCCAGGAACTGGTAATGGCCTTCAGAGGCGTAGGCACCTGTGTGTTAGATTTCCCGAGGAATTGTTTAAAGACTACTTAGGGCGTATCCTTTTTTCTCCATTTGTTCCTTTTATTTGCAATCCTCCCTGTTGCCGTTCGGAAATCATGATGAGGAAAGAACGAATCAACATGAGCAGGCTGTTTGGGCTCCTGTGGAGTCAGCCATGATCGAGATGATCTGATCCTAAGTGCATTCCGGAGGGAGAAGCACAGGGAGAGCACAGTGCTCGCTCACTTCTCTGGGGCACCTGGGGCAGGCCACTCTCACCTGCCAAGGCCTTCCGGAGCAGCCCCTGATGGATTCCCAGAGGCCGCTCCTCCCTGTGCAGCACTTGCTGATTCCACACTGCCAAAGGAGAATGAAATATCTGCAGAGGCTCCAGAGACCTCTGCTGCTTACCAAGTGCTTTATCTCCAAAGGTAACAGTAGAGGAAAAGCTTGGCCTAATTTACTGGAACCATAACAAATATGTACTGAATAAATGCATAGGTCAGTTGCACCGTCCTAGGAATTACTATTAAATCTGGAAGGCAATGTAGTGTGTCTGCATGGAGAAGTTGGATTTTTAAAACGCTTTCTTTGAAATTGTTCCTTCTGTAGCAAAACCCTACACAGCTAGCCCATGGGACCAGCTTGAGAAAACACCCAAATGCACATTGGTTTCCCTACTTCCTTATGCTAGAATGAAGGAAAGGGAACCTGGAAATAGTTATGACTATCTGACTTTAGTGAGGAGAGGAGAATGAGTGTGCTCACACATGTGTGCACATACATATATAGAGACACACACATGCATACACACAGACACATATACTCACATATATACACACAAAGATGAACACACAAACACACATGCAGACATACAGATAAACACAAACACACACATACAGACCCATACACACACAGACATACACACAGACACTTAACACATTCACACATATACACACACAGATAAACACATACATACATACACACACATACACACAAATACACACAGACAAGCATACTCACAAACCCACACATGTGTGTATATATATATATATATAAAACAGAATACAGTCACACACATATACATGCACATACAGACATAAACACACATACAAACATATACATATATACATACACGTACATACAAACACAATACATACACACAATCACACACAAACACACATATATATTCACAGAAACACAGACAAACATACATATACACAACATATACAGGCACACACTCACACATCCACATCCACATAGACACATCCACACACAACTGGGTATATCCATTCTCCAAATTCATAGAAAGCTGCCATGTTTGACAGCATGGCTTTTTTCGCCTTCTCTCTGCCAACATGTCTAACCCCCAGCAGTGTAAACCACAAGGGCATCAAGAAGGGAGTCAAAGTTCAACCTGAAACCTTTGTAATTTGGAGACCTATGCTCTGGATCGAGAGTGCTGGAGACTTTCAGCATGCAAGTCTTCCCTTGTCAGGAAATCTTATCCTGTACTACCCCAGTGTCTTCCTAAACATGAAAAGGTCTCTTCAGTCAGTTATCAGACATTACCCAGACACTCATGATGTTCCAGGTGTTACACCAAGGATTTGCCCTTGAAGAAATCAGAGTCTGGTAAAGGAGAATGACCTAAGTCAAGTAAGCACGAGCCAATCACTGTGGGTATCACACTGCCTGAGAGACACTGTGTTAGTACAAAAGACTTTGGGGACAGAGAGTGAAAAGCTTCCAGCTTTGCAGTCTGAGCCTATCTGTTTCTGCATATGGTACCAGAAAAACTGGAATATTTAATCATAAAAACACTTCTGCACCAAAATCACTAATATAGTTCTTACTGACAAGGATACCCAATAGCTATTACTCCATTGCTTTTTTGTTTTGTTTTGTTGGGTATTTTATTTATTTACATTTTAAATGCTATCCCCCTTTCCAGTTTTCCATCCAGACGTCCCCTATCCCACTCTCCCTCCCCCTGCTTCTATGAGGGTGCTTCCCCACCCACCCACTCACTCCTGCCATTCCCTTATCCTGGGTCATCCAGCCTTCACAGGACCAGGGGCCTCTCCCCCATTGACGTCCCACAAGGCCCTCCTCTGCTACATATGGGGCTGGAGCCATGGGTCCCTCCATGTGTAATCTTTGGTTGGTGGTTTAGTCCCTGGGAGCTCTGAGAGAGTCTGGTTGGTTGATATTGTTCTTCCTATGAGACTGCAAACCCCTTCAACTCCTTCAGTCCTTTCTCTAACTCCTCCATTGGGGACCCTATGATCAGTCCAATGGTTGGCTGTGAGCATCTGCCTCTGTATTTGCCTGGCTCTGGAAGAGCCTCTCAGGAGACAGCTACATCAGGCTCCTGTCATTGCTTTATGTTGATATCCAGTTGCTGAGTGGAGATCTGATTCTCATACTTTTGCCAATGAGCAAAATTGTAGTCAGAATTTAATAAGATATTATTGTAAAATTTAACTTTCTATTGATTCTCTTCAGGGAAACTCGAGCCATGCAAACTTTGAGAACATATGAAAGGATTGGGTTCTGTGTCATCACAGCAGAACAGATCTGTGGCAGAGGTGTTGAAAAGGTGGTGGTGCCTCTACATCCATGCCACTGGGCATCTTAACTGATTCTTTCCCTCACTACCGCAGAAGGGGTGTTCATATGCACAATGGAATTTCATTCAACTACAAGAAAGACGAAATAACAGAAAACTGGATGGTTCTGGAAAGCTCTATATTGTTAGATTTATATGCATTACAATATATATGTATATACATGTATGACTATAAATGGGATGAACTGTGAATAAAGATTTAAAAGTAGAAAAGAGACAAAGAAGATATTTTTAAAACAATAAAAAACTCTCTGAAACTCGTGTGTCCATGGAGGCCGAAAGCTGACTGAGGGGAGAACACAGAGGGTGATGCAAGGACTGGGGGACAAGGTGTGGCCAGAAGAATCCACTAAAACACTTTTAGTTTGAAAATGCTATACGCATACCTAGTAATTTGTTTGCTAATTTAAACACCGAGTTGACAATTCTGTAGCTTACTGTTGCCAATGTGGAATGCATGGAGTCTGTGTTAGGGGCAGAGCATTCTGTCAGCTCAAATACAGCCATTGCCCCAGCTGATGAAACACTTTCAACACTTCCAACCACCCGAAGCACCTTGCAAAATATGCCTAAGGAGAAGAAAGGGCAGGAACAAGGAAAGAGAGCAACTGTGTTCGCAGTGTACCCTGCCCCCATGTAATTTCTCAGAGAGCTATACAACAAGACCACATTCTCCTCCTAGAAGAACGATCTGTTATGCTACTGTTAACCGGTTACAAATGTATTATTTGGTGTTTGAACCATTAGTTCAAGACTCAGAGACAGCTATTAAGTAAACAATAGTATCATGTTGACTGTACAAGGCCCAAAATGTAAGTCTCATAAATGAGTTATATTCAGTGACCTGCTGGGAAAACAAAAAGATTTTCTAGACCTTGGAATCTGTCACAGACATTGTTTACTATCACCTATACTTCGCTCTTTGTAACATTCCATGATTTTGCATAAGTGCTATATAATCTCTCTTTAGTCATACAAAAAAAAAAAAAGAAGAAGAAGAAAGAAATGATTGCCCCAAACCCATAGAGAAAGTACTGAGCAAGTGGTGCCTTGCTGTATTTAGGTGGTGGCCTTGGAATGTCATCAGGAGGGCTCTCTACCATGGTGAGCTCTGTGATCAAATTTTAATTTCTACAGTTGTCAAGCTGGGGCTTGTTTCGGTTTAATGTTTCCAAATGAGAGTTCAGAGTAGCATGTGAATAGCCAAAGAATGTGTTGAACCACAACATTTAAGGGTGAGTGCCAAGATTATCCATTTTTGTAAGGTCCCGCAAGAGATATGATGTATAGCTATGTATAGGATGTATAGTTTGAAAAATGACAAAATTCCTTTTCAGCATTACCAAAGTGTTCGGTGATCAAGTGGCTGCCTACACACACACACACACACACACACACACACACACACACACACACACACACATACACACACACACACACACACATGCATGCACACTACACACATAAGGAAAGAAATAACATTATAGGAAGTAGGAAAATTCAGTTTTCAAAATCCAAAGTTTGTGTTGGAGATCATGTTCATAAAACTTCCACAGCATCTCTACAGACTCTGTGAGTCTTCTGCTAAGCACAACTATTTTTCACTTAATTGAAAATGAGTAAATGGGTAAGGAGATAGGTAGTTCAAATTTTTCTACTTTAAATGATGTATTAATTGCCAAAATATTGCCCTTTCTGGTCTCAGCCAAATCAAAAAGCAAAAACAGCAACTGAAAGCAAGGCTATTAAGTTTGGGCTTAAAATGAAGACGAAGTGTTACAAGGGTGAAGACGTTCCTGGCCGTGGAGCAGGGCGCCTTGATCAGCAAGCAGGTCACAAGGAAAACTAATTCTTTGAAAACAATTTGGCAAGGGCCTTGAAAACCAAGTCCAAACAATACTCTGGGCTGACATTTCAAAACAGAATTTGCTCTTTATTCTAATCCCTTTGGGTAGTGTTATCAAAGTGAAGACGTGACATATGGAATCAAAAATATTCAGGGAGACGAAGGAGTAGTCAGATGCGTGCGCACAATTGGAAGACGCCCGAGATTACAGTCTGGCTTACCTCATACATGCAGGCTGAGCTCCCTGAGCACTCCCAAGAGCTGTCATTCATGAAGAGTCCGGGAGGAACAGCATGGGGTGACTTTCCATGGCCTTCAAGGAGCCCTAAGGAGGCCATTGCCTGACTAGAGTGGCTGACTGTTTTATCGAGTCTAAGTCTTTATAAAGGATGAACTCAACCTTAGACGCTGATTCTATTGCTCTCTGCTGTCTGCTTCTGAACTGGCTTCGCTTCCAACTGTTATTCTAACATTATTTGTGTCCCATTGGTATCCAAGAACATGGGGAAGTGTTACTGGACTCTGCATTTTCTTGCCTTTTTAACAGAGGATTTCATACGAAACTACTACGGAGTGGTTCTTTAAATAAAAATGGACTGTTATTGAAGAAATGCTTCCTCTTGCTTACCTGCACTTTCTGCTTCTATAGTTGCTCATTTTCTCTCACAGCCATGGCAGAGCTTGTGGTATTCGGTTGTCTGTTCCATAGGAGACATTCTCCAGTGGTAGAAAAGAAGAGCATGAGTATTTATTGACACTTTTTTTCCATATAGACGTCAGCAGTGTGCTCCAGATGTGTTATATGTGTGTAGTTGGCCAGTTCCAATAATCTGTAAGAAGATATTTCTATTTGAAGTGATCTTTATACCAAAACCACAAGCAAGAAGTAATGAATGACTTTACATCTAGAGAAACCCATTATTTATTGATGGATGGCATAGGCTGCAACTATGATGGCCAGAGGCAACAAGTCTACCAGCCTTTATGTCAACAGCATCCCTTATGGGACAGGAAATACATACACAGGGTCATTAATGACCCTGTATATGCATCAAAAGCACATGGGGGATGTGCAATGATTTGCCAATCAAGAATGAAATAGAATTAGTCATGGAAGCCTGGCCCTCAGTGACAGAGCTTCTGAGTCAACTGTGTATGCTTTGCTTCCAACAATGGATCCTAGTTTTAGTAGAGGCTACCTGCCCCCATTTCACTTCTGCTCTTCCTCTACCACCCCCCTCCTCCATCTCTTCCTCCCTGCTGGAGAGCACCCTAGATGGTTAAAATTAGTAGCATAAGTTCTTGCAAAGAGGGAGCAAGGTGTCCCAAAGGGCTGTCCGCTCAGCTGTAGCAATGCAACTGACTGGGTTGATGCCTGGTGCCTCACTCGGGGCGTTTGGAAGCCCTGTTCAGCATAGTCCAGAGGCCTGGAGAGAAAGAAAGCACCCCCAGCAGAAGTGGACTTTGGCTCCTGGGAGAACCTGAGCCACTCCAGAAGGTGCGTCCTCTGTGACCTTCAGAACCAACAGCCACAGCGATAGGTGTTGCTGAACTAACGGTTCTGGGGCAAGACTGTGGGGCACACAGACTGAAGAAGCTGGCATCCACAAGTCTCTGATGCCAGTTCCTTTTGTTTCCATGAAGCTACTTAATAAGATTCTTCATGCATAAAATTAATTTTTGCCCTCCTCTATCAGCCTTTACCACTAAAGGATTTACTCACACTTTTGTCAGATTTTATTTATACACGCAATAAAGAAGGCCCAAATCATAATGAAGGCTGTTATGGCCTATGATGGGAAACACAAAGGGAAGCTGAGAGCAGGCAGACAGCCAGGCTCCCCTTGGATGCCAGGATGCATTATGTAGACGCTATCCCCTGTAGAAATGTCGAGGCCCCCCTTCATCCCGAGTGCTAGCTCATGTCAGATCCTAATTTGTTGCTGGGGGAGAGGGGCAGGAACAGAGCTATTAATAAACAGTGCAAATAATTAGGCTTCATGGGGATTTGGTGGTTTTCTTACATAATAGATTTACTCTCGAATCTTTTTCAACTCTGTCTTGCTAGAACGCTCCACAGCCCGTGGATTGCTGCATCCCTTGTCTGCTGGGAATGTCTCCGAGGCTGGAGTGGGAGCAGATCTGGGTAACATGTTTGATCGTAAGGACTTTTCTTAATCACTGAGCTTTTAAGGCCAGGTCTCGTGCCAAGCACTGTGCCTACACGGTGTCACCTAACCACCCAACAGCTGCCACAAGTCTTGTTTTACAAACAAGGGAACTACAGCTTCAGGGGGGTTATAACCACCCAAGCCTCCATACCAGTCCTTGTGGGATTGTGGCTCCCTACTCTGTAATGAGAAACCCAGTCCTTTGGGCATTCTAAGCCATGTTCTCTTCTAAAGGCTGAAGAGACCATGGTGCGGTTAAAAACAAGCACTAACCTAGAAATAGGACAAGGATCTGTTTTCTTCTCTTTTTATTACTAAGTACTGTGTAAGCTCCAGAAAATAACTCCATTTCTCTTGTCACCTCTCTATTTTCAAGAATGTGACTATGGCCTGAAGGAACCTGACAAGCTTCTAGAATTTTTATTTCAGAGCCTTATCTCCACCTAGTTAGCGCCAGAGTGTGGAACACACATTCGTCAGCTCAGCTTCAAGACACTGACGACGGAACCCATTTTTTCACAGCTAAAACACTTGGAACTTTGCCGCCGTGCAGAGAATACAGGGATGGTCTGGGATTTCCAACGCTGTGAGTGGCTGCCAAGGATGCTGCAGAAAATCACACGTTTTCCTCGCTCACCCACCTCTTGCCAACACGAGAGATTAAGACTCACAATGACAACCAAAATAGAAGTCCCACAAGGTGGTTAAGCTCTGGCAACTGGAGATGAAAAGCTTCATATAACCCTGTGGCCCTGCCCCATGACAAGTACCTTTCTGTGAAGTACCTGAGACTTCCTGGTGCTTCGTGTGCTGAGAAAGCTTACCCCTATCAATAACTCGTATTTTCAACGGGCAAACAATGTCACTGGCCATGGGATCACAGGGAAGAACATCAAAGACACAAAAGACCTTTGTCTGTATCATGGGTTCTCGTTTTTCAATGCTGCAACAAATGGATCATGGCCATAATCCTTTCAAGAGAGGCCTAACTCAGAAAGTACAGCGCTCTGAGTGGCATGCTAGCCTGTAGTGCTGAAGATAACCATCAATGTGCTCACAGCATAAACGAACAGATATAGTACAATATGTTGAGAAATGCATAGGATATTCTGACATTTGTAGGGTATCCATACAGCTAAGTAGGACTGGGCCCCAGAGAAGGATATGCAATGGATAAGGAAGGAAGGAAGGAAGGAAGGAAGGAAGGAAGGAAGGAAGGAAGGAAGGAAGGAAGAAAGGAAGGAAGGAAGGAAGGAAAAGAAATTGAAGAAGAGTGGGCTGTATATTAAGGGATGAGTGAAGACATGGGACAGAGCACTAACAAAAAAATAAACAATTCTTCACTTATCGTGACAAGTTTCATGAGAGAAAGGCTGCTTAGCCAGAATCAGGACATTTCTTCAAAGGAATTTTGGTCACCTAGATGTGTAATGCTTCAATTACAATCCAGCCACTCCCCCTCTCTTCCCTAAATGCGGCCCATTCCAATTTGCCTCTTAAGAACCTTACTGTTAAATCCATCCTCAACTCTCTGTCATGGAGACCACCATGGGAGAGTACTGGGAAAGAGTGTGTACCTCTCAAAACGATCAATAAAGAAGAAGTAAGAATCTGGTGCTCAAGGGACCCTTGGCCAGACACACAGTATTCAAGCCCTGGGCGACAGGGTCAGGAAAGCCAAGGACTGACTCCCCAAGGAAAGATTTGTGGGAACAAAATAGAAGGTTAGCAGGGCCACAGCCTCTCACTGATCAGCCTGAGCTCAATCGGGCACCATTATTATAGTTATTTAGTTAAATGTCTCAACTAATGGCATAGAGAGATCAGAAACATCTTTTAAATTACAATGTGGGGAGAGCATATATATATATATATATATATATATATATATATATATATATATGCAATGAATTATTGATCCTCTTCTCTGTGCTATAAGAGACTACCACAGATGGAGAAAAGAAAATTATCCCTGTAGTGGCAGAGGCTATAAAGTGCAACATGAAGGCAGAGACCGTCTGTGTTGTATGGTAGATGAGTAAAAAGTACAGAGATCAGAGCAAGATGAAGAGAAACTCATTGTATTGTGAGCGCCATTCCTATGACAACAGTGTTTCTTTCTTCTTCTGGGTATAAACATGTCACAAATGCCTCCACCTTCCACTAACAACACCTCATTTTCAACCTAAAAATTTTTGAAAACACATTTAATGTGTTAGAATCACAAGAAACACTTTAATGTGTGAGAGAGCTGCGGGCTAGGCTAACCTGGACATTCCCAGGGAAGGGTACAACCTGCTCAGCTGATCAGCACACCTCACTAGCGAGATTCCATTTGTGATTTTCCAACCTGTGCTCACTCACATGTACCTATCCTTTTGTTCAATAAACATCTACCATCTGATGAGGGAGAGCCACTTTCAAAAATTAACTAGGAAAATCCCTCTCTCGAGAGCTACAGTGTAACAAGGTAATATGTATTGATAATAATAACCAATCAGGAAGCTTATAGAATCGCTACGCAAAGGTATCGTTCTCTCAGAGCTTGATGAATATTGTTTCATCCTTGTAAAAATCTGAGAGGTTTGTAATATCAGCATCATCTTAGACACAGGGGACTAAAGCACAGCAAGGTAAATTTGTTCGCGACTCTCACATAAAGTAAGAAGGAACCTGGCGTGTCCTGCTCTAGGACCCATGCCTCTGCTTGCATGCAGAGAAATGAGTTCTTGGGCACATTAGAAAAAAATAATATTTCCTAAATTAATGTTATGCTGTTTTTCAAGGAAGGAATTGAGTGCTGCTCTGGGCAGTAGATCCCTTTCACAATCCGCACAGGGAGGAAAGCCTGCATGTAGGAGGCAGGACGCCATGGCTCTGCGGTTGATGCTGGGAACAGATGTAACGCCGTGGCTCCGAGTCAGAATTTTCCTCTCCCAGGAGCGAGTCTGAGGCATTTAACCAGTCGGCTCATGATGTGCTCAAGAGGAGGCGAGTGCATTCTGAAATAAGCCTTCTTCCCAGATGTTGCTGAAGATTTGGAAATAACAGAGTTGCTCCAAAGAACAAACCAGCTACATAACAGTGTTTTCTTGAGCATTCAATCCAAACAGGGTATTATCTTATCTATTTCTTTGAAGAGCCAACCAGCATTTAAAAAAAATTGAAGCGTTTTTAAAAAGGTTTTGTCTATGCTGCCTAGTTTTATAATCCAAAGGCTTAGTTCACAGACTTTAAAAAAAAAAAAAGCCAAAAGCCAGATTAATTCACACTTGAGCATTTGGGTGAAATAGTTATTTTCTACCAGGCAGGCCAATTTTCTTCTTTCTTCAGTATGTTCCTGGCTTTGTCATTCCAGTTTATTCTCTCAAACAGAGAACGCTGCACTGTAGCATGTTTTCCTTTGATTTTTGTTTTGTTTTGTTTTGAAACCCTAAGAGAGCATCAGTCTACCATCCCTAATTTCAGCAAAATGCAAATAGTGTATATATTTAGAATGGGTTGGTAAATAATTTATAGCTTATATAATAAATTATTTATTTACTCCAGGCATACATATTTAGAATATGAACATGCATATTTTATAGTCTGTGCCACTGCTAACGAAACAAATTAAATCAGCCTGCTGCAGCTCTGGGCTACCCTGAAACACACACACACACACCACACACACACACACACACACACACACACACACTGCAGTGGTTTACAAGCAATTGTGTCTCTACATACTTGTCAAAGTTATTGTGCTGTGGAATTTTCCAGAACATTCAGGCTTAGGGGTCTCTTTCAATCCCTCTCCCTCGTTTATCACCTTCCAGTATTACTTTCTCTTCAACCTTTATGTAGCGTAATACATACCTGATTCATTATTCCTAAATCAATACATTTTTATTGAGTGCTGACACTGCATAATTGATACTCTAGGTTTACTCTGAATACTAGAAGATTATTAACTATGGTCTCTTCTATAAGAGTGAGGATCTGGATAAGTTATAATAACACTTTAAATTTAAAAAAATGATGTACATATAAATAGAAAACTAAAACAATCAGAACAGTCTAATTATTATAAATATTTTTTAAAGAGATAACATTTAACCAGTTAGAGGGATACCATTTGGCCAAAATTCTGAATTTAAACATATATGAAGATTTTTGAGACTTGTGACTAAAATGGCCTTCCCTGCACATCATGGACATCACTTCTATTCTAGAAACTTCTATTCTATATATACATATATTTGTTTTTTAATTAAGACAGGGTCACACCATGTACTTCAGTTTACCTGAAACTTATTATGTATAGACCAGGCTAGCCTCAAAAGTCACAGAGATCTCCCTGTATCTGCTTCCTGGGTGCTGGGATTAAGGCCTAAATGACCATTTAAATATGTATACTGTGAAACACAGGCATATGTAAAGAAAATAAGTCATAGAATGATCAAAGACAAGGGCATTTGAATATGGGCTCATGACTGCACATAGTAAGCCAGATTTGACTCTAAAACTCTCCCCGTGGAACCTCGATGAAGAAATACTTTTAAATCCATTGACATCTTTTATTTCAAGGCAGTGCCTAGGTGGTCAGCCATGTCATGATGAAGTAGGATATCTCCTTCCCAGTCACTGGCTGTCAAAAACTCACTGAAGTGGACGATGAATATAACCTTTATATTTTCTGTGAGACGCGATTGGCCACAGAAGTAGCTGCTGGTAGTCTAGGTGAGGAGTGGAAGGGTTTTGTGGTCTAAATCATTGGTGGGGACAACAAACAAGGTGTTCCCATGAAGCAAGGTGTCATGGCAGAGTGTGCCTGCTGTTCAGTAAGGGCATCCTGTTATAGACTGAGAAGTGGGGAATGGAAACGAGTTTGTTTGTAGACACATTGTGGATGCCAATCTGAGTGTTTTCAGCTAGGCTAGTCATTAAAAAAGGGGGGAAGGGTTCCTTGTAGTCTTGGCTGATTTATCTTGGGAGAAAACTCCCCAGCCAGCCCTGAAACACCCAGAGGAACCTCCACTCACAGGATCACAGGATCATAGGATCACAGGATCCCAAGAGATTGTTCACACCAAGATCCCAGGGCCCCAGAGTCAGCTGGACACTGAGAAGTTCTGACACAACCAGGATCACAGGAAGGACAGGTTATAGTCATATATAGCAAGGGCACATAGCACTAGAGATAACCAGATGGCAGGATGCAAGCATAAAAACATAAGCAACAGAAAAAAAAGGGAACACGGAATCATCAGAAGCCAGTTCTCCCACTATAGCAAGTCCTTGGTACCATCACACCATGAAAGCAAGATTCGGATCTAAAATCACTTCTCATGATAATGATAGAGGACTTTTAAGAAGGACATAAATAACTCTCTTAAAGAAATACAGAAACACATGGGTAAACAGGTAGAAGCTCTTAAAGAGGAAACACAAAAGTCCCTTAAAGAATTACAGGAAAACACAATCAAACAGGCAAAGGAAATTGACAAAACCATCCACGATTTAAAAATGGAAATAGAGAAAAATAAAGAAATCACAAAGGGAGACAACCCTGGAGTAAGAAAACCTAGGGGGAAAAAAGGAGCCATAGATGTAAGCATCACCAACAGAACACAAGAGATAGAAGAGAGAATCTCAGGTGCAGAAGATACCATAGAAAACATTGACACAACAAAGTAAATGCAAAATGCAAAAAGCTACTAACCCAAAACATCCAGGAAATCTAGTAGACAATGAGAAGACTAAACCTAAGGTTAATAGGTATAGGCGAGAGCGAAGATTCCCAGCTTAAGGAGCCAGTGAATATCTTCAACAAAATTATAGAAGAAAACTTCCCTAACCTAAAGAAAGAGATGCCCATGAACATACAAGAAGCCTACAGAACTCCAAATAGACTGGATCAGAACAGAAATTCCTTCTGTCACATAATAATCAAAATGCCAAATGCACTAAACAAAGAAAGAATACGAAAAGCAGTAAGGGGAAAAGGTTGAGTAACATATAAGGCAGACCTATCAGAATTACATCAGACTTCTTGCTAGAAGATCCTGGGCAGATGTCATACAGACCCTAAGAGAACACAAATGCCAGCCCAAGCTACTATACCCAGCAAAACTCTCAATTAACATAGAGAAAATAAGATATTCCATGACAAAATTTACACAGTATCGTTCTACAAACCCAGGTTTTCAAAGGATAATAGATAGAAAATACCAACACAAAGAGAAAAAAGTAAGAAGGTAATCTTTCAACAAATCCAAAAGAAGATAGCCACACAAACATAATTCCACCTCTACCAATGAAAATAACAAGAAGTAACAATCACTTTTCTTTTTTTCTTTATAATTATATATTGTCAATATTCTTTGTTTATATTCAAAATGATGTTCACTTTCCCAGTTCCCCCCTCCCCATAAGTTCCCTAAGCCCTCTTCCCTCCGCCCATTCTCCTATCCACCCCCTCCTACTTCTCTGTCCTGGTACTCCCCTACAATGCTGGAACATTTTCAGGACCAGGGACCTTCTTTCCTCCTTCTTGGGAGTCATTTGATATGTAAATTGTGTCTTGGGTATTCAGAGTTTCTGAGCTAATATCCACTTATCAGTGACTGTATTCCATGTGAGTTCTTTTGTGATTGGTTTACCTCACTTAGGATATTTTCCAGATCCAAACATTTGCCTAAGAATTTCATAAATTCATTGTTTTTAATTGCTGAGTAGCATTCCATTGTGTAAATAGACCACATTTTCTGTATCCATTCCTCCATTGAGGGACATCTGGATTTTTTTCCAGGTTCTGGGTATTATAAATAGGGCTGCTATGAACATAGTGGAGCATGTGTCCTTGTTGCATGCTAGGGAATCCTCTAGGTATATGCCCAGAAGTGGTATTGCAGGGTCGGTCCTCTGGAAGTGTTATGCCCAGTTTTCTGAGGAATAGCCAGACTGATTTCCAGAGTGGTTGTACCAATTTGCATTCCCACCAGCAGTCCACATCCTTGCCAACACCTACTGTCTCCTGAGTTTTTAATCTTAACCATTCTGACCGGTGTAAGGTGAAATCTCAGGGTTGTTTTGATTTGCATTTCCCTAATGACTAATGATGCTGGACATTTTGTTTAAGGTGCTTCTCAGCCTTTCAAACTTCTTCTGGTGAAAATTCTTTGTTTAGCTCTGTACCCCATTTTTAATAGGGTTATTTGGCTCTCTGGAGTCTAACTTCTTAAGTTCTTTGTATATATTGGGTATTAGCCCTCTGTCAGATGTAGGGTTGGTGAAGATCCTTTCCCAATTTGTTGGTTGCCGTTTTGTCCACTTGACAGTGTCCTTTGCCTTACAAAAACTTTGTAATTTTATGAGGTCCCATTTGTCGATTCTTGATCTTAGAGCATAAGTTATTGGTGTTCTATTCAGGAACTTTTCCCCTGTGTTCATGTCCTCAAGGGTCTTCCCCAGTTACTTTTCTATTAGTTTCAGTGTGTCTTGTTTTATGTGGAGGTCCTTGATCTACTTGGAGTTGAGCTTAGTACAAGGAGATAAGAATGGATCAATTCACATTCTTCTGTAAGCTAACCTCCAGTTGAGCCAGCACCATTTTTTGAAAAGGCTATCTTTTTTTCCACTGGATGGTTTCAGCTCCTTTGTCAAAGATCAAGTGACCATAGGTATGTGGGTTCATTTCTGGGTCTTCAATCCTATTCCACTGATCTACCTGCCTGTCACTGTATCAGTACCATGCAGTTTTTAACACTATTGCTCTGTAGTACTACTTAAAGTCTGGTATACTGATTACCCCAGAAGTTCTTTTACTGTTGAGAATAGTTTTAGCTATCCTGGGTTATTGTTATTCCAGATGAATTTGAGAATTGGTCTTTCTAACTCTATGAAGAACTGAGTTGGGATTTTGATGGAGATTGCATTGAATCTGTAGATTGATTTTGGCAAGATGGCCATTTTTACTATATTAATCCTGCCAATCCCTGAGCATGGAAGATTTTTCCATTTTCTGAGGTCTTCTTCGATTTCCTTTTTTCAGAGACCTGAAGTTCTTGTTACATAGATCTTTCACTTGTTTGGTTAGAGTCACACCAAGATACTTTATATTGTGTGTGGCTATTGTGAAGGGAGTCATTTCTCTAATTCTTTCTCAACCTGCTTATCCTTTGTGTATAGGAAGGCTATGGATTTGCTTGAGTTGATTTTATAACCAGCTACTTTGCTGAAGTTGTTTATCAGCTGTAGGAGTTCTCTGGTGGAGTTTTTTTGGTTGCTTAAATATACTATCATATCATCTGCAAATAGTGATAGTTTGACTTCTTCCTTTCCAATTTATATCCCTTTGACCTCCTTATGTTGTCTAATTGCTCTAGCTAGAACTTCAAGTACTATATTAATAAGATATGGAGAGAGGGGGCAACCTTGTGTAGTCCCTGATTTTAGTGAGATTGGTTCAAGTTTCTCTCCATTTAGTTTGATGTTGGCTACTGGTTTGCTGTATATTGCTTTTACTATGTTTAGGTATGGACCTTGAATTCCTGTTCTTTCCAAGATTTTAGCATGAAAGAATGACTTTTCTTTAATATCTCTTAAGATCAATGGACTCAATTCCCCAATAAAACAATATAGACTAAGAGAGTGGATACATAAACAGGATCCAACATTTTGCTGCATACAGGAAACATATCTCAGTGACAAAGACAGGCACTATCTCAGAGTGAAAGGTTAGAAAACAATTTTCCTCAGAAACAATCTGGAGTAGTCTTTCTGATATCAAATAAAATCAATTTTCAACCAAAGTTGTCAAAAAGACAAGAAAGGACATTTCATACTTGTAAGAGGAAAAAAAATCTAGCAAGATGATCTCTGAATTATGATCATCTATGCTCCAAATATAAGGGCACCCGCATTCATAAAAAATGTTTGCTAAAGCTCAAAGCACACATTGTATCCCACACAATAATAGTGGGAGACTTTAACACCCTACTCAGCAATGGACAGATCATGGAAGCAGGATTTAAACAGAGATATAGTGAAATTAACAGAAGTAATGAACCAAAAGGATCTAACAGATATTTATAGAACATTTCATCCTAAAGCAAAAGAATATACTTTATTCTCAGCACCCCATGGGACCTTCTCCAAAATTGACCATATAATCACTCACAAAACAGTCCTCAACAGATACAAGAAGATTAAAATAATTCCATGTACCCTATCAGATCACCGAGGCTGGTTTTAAATTCCAACAAAAACAACAGAAAACACACATACACATGGAATCTGAACAACTCTCTACTAAATGATACCTTGGTCAAGAAAGAAATAATTTTTAGAATTTAATGAAAACGAAGACACATCATATCGAAATTCATGGGACACAATGAAAGCAGTGGTAAGATGAAAACTCATAGCTCTAAGTGCCTCCAAAAAGAAACCGGAAATACACTAGCAGTTTGACAGCACACCTGAAAGCTCTAGAACAAAAAGAAGCAAATACACCAAGAGGAATAAAAGTCAGGAAATAATCAAACTCAGGCCTGAAATCAACCAAATAGAAACAAAAAGAACTATGCAAAGAATCAATAAAACCAGGAGCTGGGTTTTTGAGAAAATCAACAAGATAGATAAGCTCTTAGCCAGACTAAACAGAGGGCCCAAATAAATAAAATCAGAAATGAAAAGGGAGACATGACAATGTGGAAAATGTGGAAATTTGAAAAATCATCAGATCCTACTACAAAAGATTATACTCAATAAAATTGGAAAATCTGGATAAATGGGCAATTTTCTACACAAATACCAGGTGCCAACATTAAAACAGGATCACACAAACCATCTAAACAGTACCATAACCCCTGATAAAATAAAAGCAATCATTAATAGTCTCCCATCCAAAAAAAAGCCCAGGACCAGATGGGTTTTGTGGAGAATTCTATCAGACCTTCAAAGAAGACCTAATACCAATACTCTTCAACTATTTCACAAAATAGAAACAGAAGGGACACTACACAATTCATTCTATGGAGCTACAATTACACTTGTACCTAAACCTAACAAAGAAAGAGAACTTCAGACCAATTTCCCTTATGAACATTAATGCCTAAATACTCAATAAAATTCTTGCCAACGGAATCCAAGAACACATCAAAATGATAATTCACGATGATCAAGTAGGCTTCATTCCAGGGATGGAAGGATGGTTCAATATATGGAAATCCTTCAATGTAATCCACTACATAAACAAACTCAAAGGAAAAAAAAAACATGATCATCTCATTAGATGCTAAAAAAGCATTTGACAAAATTCAGCATCCCTTCATGTTAAAAGTTTCGAAAAGATCAGGAATTCAAGGCCCATACCTAAACATAGTAAAAGCAATATACAGCAAACTAGTTCCCAAAATCAAACTAAATGGAGAGAAACTTGAACCAATCCCACTAAAATCAGGGACTAGACAAGGCTCCCCTCTCTCTACATATCTATTCAATATAGTACTTAAAGTTCCAGCTAGAGTAATTCAACAACAAAAGGAGGTCAACAGGATACAAACTGGAAAGGAAGAAATCAAAATATAAGTATTTGCAGACTATATAATTGTATAGTTAAGTGACCCCAAAAATTCTACCAGAGAATTATTAAAGCTGATAAACAACTTCAGCAAAGTAGTTGGATTTAAAATTAACTCAAACAAATTAGGAGCCTTCCTCTACTCAAAGGATAAACAGGCTGAGAAAGAAATCAGGGAAACGACAACCTTCACAATAGTCACAAATTACATACCTTGGTGTGACTCTAACCAAACAAATGAAAGATCTGTATGACAAGAACTTCAAGTGTCTGAAGAAAGAAATTGAAGATCTCAGAAGATGGAAAGATCTCCCCTGCTTATGGATTGGCAGGATTAATATAGCAAAAATGGCCATCTTGCTGAAAGCAATCTACAGATTCAATGCAATCCACATCAAAATTCCAACTCAATTCTTCATAGAATTAGAAAGAACAATTTGCAAATTCATTTGTAATAAGAAAAACCCAGGATAGCTAAAACTATTCTCAACAGTAAAAAACTTCTGGGGTAATCAGTATCCCAGACCTCAAGCAGTACTACAGAGCAATGGTAATAAAAAGTGTATGGTTTTGCTACAGAGACAGACAGGAAGATCAGTGGAATAGAATTGAAGACCCAGAAATGAATCCACACACCTAAGGTCACTTGATCTTTGCCAAAGGCGCTAAAACCATCAAATGGAAAAAAGACAGCATTTTTATCAAATGGTGCTGGTTCAACTGGAGGTCAGCATAAAGAAAAATTCAAATCGACCCATTCTTATCTTCTTGTACAAAGCTCAAGTCCAAGTGGATCAAGGACCTACACATAATACTAGATACACTGAAACTTATAAAGGACAAAGTAGGGAAGAGCCTTGAGCACATGGGCACAGGGGGAAATTTCCTGAACAGAACACCAATGGCTTATGCTCTAAGATCAAGAATCAACAAATGGACCCTTATCAAATTGCAAAGCTTCTGTAAGGCAAAGGACACTGTCAATAGGTCAAAAAGGCAACCAACAGATTGGGAAAAGATCTTTACCAACCCTCCATGTAATAGAGGGCTAATATCCAATATATGCAAAGAACTTAAGAAGTTAAGACTCCAGAGAACCAAATAACCATACTAAAAAAATGGGCTACAGAAATAAACAAAAAATTCTCAACTGAAGAATATTTAATGGCCAAGAAGCACCTAAAGAAATGTTCAACATCCTTTGTTATTAGGGCAATGCAAATCAAAACAACCTCACACCAGACAGAATGACTAAAATCAAAAACTCAGGTGACAGCAGAGCCTGGTGAGGATGTGGAGAAAGAGGAACACTCCTCCACTGCTGGTAGGATTGGGAGCTGGTACACCCAGTCTGGAAATCAGTTTGCTAGCTCTTCAGAAAATTGGACATAGTACTTACTACCTGAGGACCTAGCTATACCACTCCTGGGCATATACCCAGAAGATGCTCCAACATGTAATAAGTATACATGCTCCACTATGTTCATAGCAGCCTTATTTATAATAGCCAGAAGCTGGAAAGAGCCCTTCAACAGAGTAATGGATACAGAAAATGTGGTATATTTACATAATGGAGTACTATTCAGCTATTAAGAATGATGAATTCATGAAATTCTTTTGCAAATTGATAGAACTAGAAAATATTATCCTAAATGAGGTATCCCAATCACAAAATAATACACATGGTATGCACTCACTGCTAAGTGTATATTAGCCCAAAAGCTCTGAATACCCAAGATACAATCCACAGACCACATGAAGCTTAAGAAGAATGAAGACCAAAGTGTGGATGATTTGATTCTTCTCAGAAGGGGAACAAAATACTCACAGGAGCAAATATGCAGATAAAGTGTTGAGAAGAGATTGAAGGAAAGGCCATCCAGAGATTGTACCATCTGGGGATTCATCCCACATACAGTCACTAAACCCTGACACTATCCTGGATGCCAAGAAATGCTTTCTGAAAGGAGCCTGATATGGTTTTCTCCTGAGAGGTCCTGCCAGAGCCTTACAAATATGGAGGCAGATGCTTACAGCCAACTATTGGACTAAGGGCAGGGTCCCAATTGGAGGAGTTAGAGAAAGGACTAAAGGAGCTGAAGTGGTTTGCAACCTCATAGGAAAAACAATAATATCAACCAACCAGACCTTCAGAGCTCCCAGATACTAAGCCATCAACCAAGGGGTACACATGGCTCTAGTTGCCTATGTAGCAGAGGACTGCCTTGTGAGGCATCAAGGGGAGAAGAGGTCCTTGATCCTATGAAGGCTCCATAGATGCCCCATTTTAGGGGAATCAAGGGCAGGGAGGTGGGAGGGGGTGGGTGGAAGAACACCCTCATAGAAGTAGCAGGAGGACCCAATCACAAAAGAATACACATTGAATGCAATCTCTGATAAGTGGATATTAATTAGCCCAGAAGCCCTGAATACCCAAGGTACAAATCGCATAACAAATGACTCTCATGAAGAAGTATGGAGAGGGTCTTGATCCTGGAAAGGATTGATCTAGCATTGGAGGGGAGTATCAGGACAGAGAAAAAGGAGGGAGGTGATTGGAGAATGGATGGAGAGAAGAAGGTTTATGGGACATAATATGGGGAGGGGGGATCTGGGAAAGGGGAAATCATTTGGAATGTAAACAAAGAATATAGAAAATAAAAATATTAAAATAAATTAAAAAAAAACAAAAAACAACAACAAAAAGAAGTAGCAGGAGGGAGGATGGGGTAGGGGTTACCCAGGAGAGAGGGGAAGGGAAAAGGGGGTAACATTTGAAATGTAAATAAAGAATATATCCAATAAATTTTTTTTTTAAAAAAGGAGGCAAGGATATTCACGAGTTGGAAAATACTGCCGTGCCTCATGGTCGGGGCCAAAAGAGCTAGCATAGTTTGAAGGCTTTTCATTCTCTCTAAAAACGTTGATGTCTGTCAATACATTGTCAGAAAGCTCTTAAATGAAGATAAGAAACCCAGGAACAAAGTACCCAAGATTCAGTGCTCTGTTATTCCACATGCCTGTTATGTGAATGGTGACACACTGCGCTAAAGAAGCAACACACTAAGGACGACACAAGGAGGAGGCTTCAAAATATGCTAAACTTTTGGTTAAGAAAATGATGGAAGCCAAAAAGAAAAACAAAAGCTAAGAATAGATCACTAAGAGATGTAGGCCATCCTCAATGAGAACTGCTGCTTCTAAGTCTAAACACAGGCAACAAAAGTAACAAATAAATGATCAGACCTTGAAAACAAGGTGACATTGTTTCCAGAGTACCTTGGACATTCCTTGACTGTAACTTGTGTTGTCTGCTCAGTGGAGTCTTGGCAGGGTTCTACAGAGTAACTTTTAGACTGCTTTTTTAATAATGGAGAAACTAAGATGGGATTTAAACTTACCCTTGTGGCAAAAACAAAACAAAACAAAAAACAAACAAAATAAACTCACCAACCAAATAGCAACAACAAAACCAGTGCATGACAGACTTCAAGTAGTTCTGGCTCCAAAGTCCTGAAATACACCCATCTCTACTGCACTGTATCCAGATAACTGTATCTAGATAGTACTTTATATCACTTTATAAGATAAAAGTTTTCAAAAATTACTAAAGAACATCTCTGACACCAAAACCAAAACCAAAACCAAAACTGAACAACAACAACAAAAAAGGACGCTCACTATTTGGGGATTGCAAAAGAAAGGCATCTGACCCCCTAACCCTGCTTTGCAAAGGGAGACAACACACCCTGCACTTGCCCAAACAGCGTGTCTCAGGGAAAAGCTAAGTCCTCATTCCATCTCCAATGCAATCACCCTCCTCTTCCCTTATTCTTAGCTATGAAAGCTACAGCTTGGCATATGTAATCCAAGTTCTCCCAAACTCTAGTCAGTTCTCTAGAACTCTAGACTGGTCCCCGTACCCTGATCACTGTCTAGGAAGAACTCCGGACACCATTTCTCTGGCACTAAGTTGCTCTAGCTGCCAAGGCCATCTAAATTCTCATCTTTTATGTCTTCTTACAGAGTTAATACTTATTCTTACCATCACTGCCCCGCACATGGAGACAGGACTCTGAGAAGTAAAGAGGAATTGTCTGTGACTATTCTTTGAAAACTGAACAGTGTTTGCCAGTGTCTGTACTTGAGTTCTTAGGTTGTGTGCTTTGGCCAATGGTCTTTACCGCTGCGCCCACAAGAACATCGTGATGGGTGTGAAAGACAAATATGCACTCAGGTAATTCCTGAGGTGGTTGAGGACCCGAGCAATGAGCATAATCAGCAGAAAGGAGGCCATCAGTGGAAAGGAGTGGACAGACACGGGTCCAAGAGATCAGACATCACAGTGTCAGAGTGACAGGAAATGTATGTGCATGTTGTTGAAGAGCTTAAAATTGTTAATGTAGCCGGGCGGTGGTGGCGCACGCCTGCCTATAATCCCAGCACTCGGGAGGCAGAGGCAGAGGCAGGCGGATTTCTGAGTTCGAGGCCAGCCTGGTCTTCAGAGTGAGTTCCAGGACAGCCAGGGCTACACAGAGAAACCCTGTCTCAAAAAACCAGAAAAAAACCTGTTAGCATGTATTAATTATACCAAATAGTCATCTCATATATGCATTCAATGTTATTTTAGCCGTGCTCTCTCTCAGAACCCTTTCTTGTCCCTTTATACCACGCTGCATCTACAGAATTCTTCCCAGATAGTACACATTTTATACTTTCATATCTTTTATAAAAATCTGGATTCTACAAAAGAGAGAAGATATGATATTTTTCTGACATTGGACTTTTCATTTTACTTGGAGATCTCCAATTTTCTTTGTTTCTGGAAACAAGCATATTTTTTCTTTGTGTTCGAATCAAACATGTACACCAACTATATTTTTAATCTATTATATACGCAATGGACACTAAGGTGGATTCCATAAATTGACCATTGTGATTACTATAAGCATGATACACAGGGTCTCTATGGTATGTTGACGCAGAGTCCTGTGTTCATGTGCCCAGCAGTGACACAGTTGGATCACATGGTACTTCCATTTTTAGCATGTTGAAAAATCCCCGTATGGATTTGCATAATGACTGGATTAACTTAATTTCTCCAATACTACATGAGGCCTTGCTTATATCCTTCCAACATTTGTTTTTGTTATAACTGGAGTATGATAGAATATCAATGAATTTTCATATTATATTTTCCTTGTAGCTAAAGATGCTAGATGTTTTTGTTTTCATTTTTTAATATTTTTAGCTCTTTATATATTCTGGATCATAATCTGTTTCCAAGGGCACAGCTAGTCGACATTTTTCCACTCTACATTTTATCTCTTTCCTTTGCCAGTCTTTGCTGTAGAGATGACTTTTGATTTCCTGCAATGCCATTTGCCGTGCTTGTCGTCTGCCCTTGTTTTATCCCTGTTCTCCTTTAGCAATTTCGAAAACATCTGGCTCACATTAAGGGATCTAATAATACAATCCGATTTTTGTACAAGGTACGCTCTATTTGCAGACCTGGACATGTGAACTTCTAGTTTTGCCAACACCACTTGCTAAAGAGGCTGTTTGTTCGCACTGGGTATTTTTGACACCTTTATGGCTGTGGCTGTGTGGATTTATTTCTGGGCACTCCATTCAGTTCTATTAGTGCTGGATTGTGTTTGAGGATGAGTGTGATAGTGAGTTAATACTTTTCCTGTGGCTGTGTAAAGTAATTAAAATCAGGTAATCAGGTCTGATTGGTTTTTTTTTTATTGTTGTTCTTTTATTTTGTTTTTCTTATGATTGTTTTATCTATTTCAGAGCAGAGTCTTGCTCCCACTAGAAATTAAGTTCTTTCCTTTTTTTCTGATTCCATGAAGAATCAGAATGGAACTTTGGTTGGCTTTACAGTGCATTCAGGGATTGTGTTGTGTGTAATCTGGACAGTTTTCTTCCAGTTGTCTGCTGCCTTTGCTTCTTCTACTCTCCCCCCCCCCCTTCCCTCTTCTACAATGATCCCTGAACATTTGGAGTAGAGTATGTGGCATTTATGTTCCATTTAAGGCTGAATATTCTGCAATCTCATATTACCTACATATTGGCCAGCCATGGGTCTGTTTTGATCACATGTACTGCAAACAGAATCTTCTTTGATGAGGGCTGAGAGATGCTTTAGTCTTTGGTTATAAGGATACGCCATTAAAAGTTGGTTTAACACTGTATTCATGTAACAGAATAATAGACACGTGTTCTCCCATAGTGTCTGTGTTCTTTCTAGTCATAGATTCTTTAATGTGAGGAACATTAGAATAAGTTTTCCTCTAGGGCTTGTTAGAATTCAGCAGTGAATTATTCTATTCCTAGAGTTTCTTTTGTTGAAGGACCTTATTCCATCTTATTGATATGTGTAAGGCTTTTAACTTAAATTGTTATACTATTGATAGGTTGTATGTATCCAGAAATTTGTCAACTTCTTTTACATTTTTAAATTTATTAGAATACATGCTTTAAAGTGATCCTACTGATTTTAGAAATATCCCATGGTCTCCAATTGTATTAATTTCTTTCTTTTCTCTCTCCTGGTTCTTCTGACCAAGAGTCTGTTGTTTGTCTTTTCAGGGAACCAAGTCTGTGTATTGTTCTTTTGGACTCTGACTTTCAATCTTCACAACGACCTATTTCTTTTCCTACTGTGCATGGGTTGTGGTCTTGCTTTTCTGAGCCTTCAAAGTGTATCATTAGTTACATAAGAACACTTATTTTCTTAATGTAGGCACTCACAGCTATACATTTTCCTTTTTTACTGTATTTTCTGTATCTCATAGTTCCTGGTAATTGGTAATCTCATTTCTTACTTGAAGCTAGGAATTCTTAAATTTCTCTTTTAGTTTCTCCAATAGCCTACAGACTGTTCAAAGTATATTGTTTGTCTTGCTAATGATTGCTTACAGTCCTTGTGTGTCCATCCCCATGTCCCCACCCATGACACACACAGGAAGTCCATTTGTGTTATGTGTATACTCCCTGGAACATGGTCAAGCTCTCAGTGCCTTACCTTTTAAATAGAACTGAGTCATTCTCCCCCATCCCTTCCACCCGGATCAGAAGCTATTACTGTTATTTTTCATAATCTTTATTTCTTGGCTGAATTTCTTGTCCAACTGCTAAATTCCACCCAAAACTG
This sequence comes from Apodemus sylvaticus, assembly GCF_947179515.1. Lineage (NCBI taxonomy): Eukaryota > Metazoa > Chordata > Mammalia > Rodentia > Muridae > Apodemus > Apodemus sylvaticus. The sequence goes on from NC_067480.1 coordinate 8,703,807, forward strand.
GAATTTGCTTCTTTGATATTAATATTAGAATTTGGATTTGGATTCTGTTTTTAATGATTTTTATTTTTATTATTTTTATGTGCACTAGTGTTTTTCCTGCATGTATGTCTGTGTGAGGGTGTCAGATTCCCTGGAATTGATGTTACAGAGCAACCATGTGGGTGCTGGGAATTAATCCCGGGTCCTCTAGAAGAGCAGTCCATGTTCTTAACTGCGGATCCATCTCTCCAATCCCTAGAGCTTGAATTCTTTATTCTGCTATGTGAGTTTAATTTTTAAAGACCTATAAAGGCAGATAAAACGTTTTGGAGGAACCATATTCCTTGATTCTAGCATTTCATGTGTTTGTATTTCACAGTTTACATGCCCTTCAGGATGGATTTCCCTGCTGGCTTAATAGCAGGTCCTCCTAGTCACCAGCCTTCTCTTAACATCTTGGCCTTCAGGACTGCTCACGGGGGATGAGAGCAACTGCTATGACTACAAGAACAAAACAAACCACTCAAAGAAGTACAATAAACTACAACTAACGGCAGGTGCTAGATCACCAATATAATGAAAAATAACTTAGAGTAAACTAAGCAGTTAAAGATTAAGAGAGGGAGAACTGGGCTATAGTTCACTGTAGAGTGGTTATCTGACATACGTGAGTCCCTAGGTTCAATCCTCGGTATTGCCAGAAAGAAACCTAAGAAAGGAAAAGGCAATAATAATAATAGAACAAAATGATGAAGAATTCAAGAAAAAAGAAATAAGCAAGATGTTCTGAGAGACAAGAACCTCAACTGAAAAAAATGCTTCCCGAAAATGGGATTGTAAGTAGGCAAGCCTGGAGCGCATTTTCTTGATTAGTGATTGATGGGGGCCCCAGCTCATTGCAGGTAGCACTGTCCCTGAGCTGGTGGTCCTCGGTTCTATAAGAAAGCAGGCTGGGCAAGTTATGTGGAGTGAACAAGTAAGCAGCACCCTCCATGGCCTCTGCATCAGCTCCTGCCTCCAGGTCCCTGCCCTGATTGAGTTCCTACAGGCCCTGACTTCCATCAGTGGACTGTGACTTGGGATATGTAAGCCAAATAAACTCTTTCTTCCCTAAGTTTGTGGTTATGGTGTTTCATCACAGCAATCCAACCTTGACTACGACATGGGATTAAAGAAAACAAGACAGGAAAAAAGGAAAATCATGTCAGAAAGAAGCAAAAGTTGACAATTATAAAATAAGAAAAATTAGGGGCGGTGGTGGCAGCAGTGGCAGCAGTGGCTGGTCCAGCTGAAAGGCCATCAGCAGTGGAACCAAGGTGACACAGGGTCCAGGCAGGCCCTGCACCCACGACCACTGGCCATCGCTGGCCAGCCGGACTGCAAGCAGCAGCAGATTTACGGTGCCTTTCATTGTACAGAAGCTACTTCAGAACTCTGCCTCCCGCCAGTCAGGAGAGACTCGCCTCCATCTTGGTTTTCAGACTCCAGAGAGATCGGACAGACTGAGGTACACAAACATAACCCGAGGCCAACATCGCGGGGATCTAAGTCCGACGGGTGTTGGCCTGCACCCAGGCCCTGGGCTGTTCGGGGGGCCATCGGGGTGCCAACCCAGCCAGGAGTTTTTTTTGCCCGGCCCAGCACGTGCCACCATTTTGCCTACAGGACGCCAGAGAGCTCTAGCAGGCAAAGCCTGTTAACAGGCATAGCCTGAGGCTAACAAAGCGGGGGTCTAGGCCCCAATAGGCCCTGGACTGACCCCAAGAACTGGGCTGCTCGGTGGGCCATCTGTGTGTCAACCCGCCCAGGAGGTTGTTAGCCCAGCAGACTCTCCCTGCACTTTCAGGGAGCGCGAGCGCACCCGCCCGCCATCCTGGCCACCTGACAGACCCAATTAACACTCTTGCCCGAGGGGAACTTTGCTCGGACCTTGGCCTCCCAAGCTTTTGCCTAGACTCAGGGCCTGAGCAGCTAGGCTAGCCTTGTGTGCACCAACCCGGTTGGGAGATCAGCTGCCCAGCAGAGTGATCAGCACACAGAAAAGGTCCCCGCAGCATACACCCTCAGCACTCCCTGAAGGAGTAAACAGGCACCATCTGGTTCACAGACACAATCTGGGGCAAAGCACACTAGGGCTGCAAGGACACCCAAGAGGAAGACAGCACATCATCAATCTGTTACAGGGAAAACCCAGCCATCCAGTATTGCAGAAATAGCCCCAGAGCCTCTCAGGAGGCTCAAACACCAGCCAGAGACAAGACCAACTAACTCCAGAGAACAAGATGGCAAAGGGCAAACGCAAGAATTCCACTCACAGAAATCTAGGCAATATGGCAGCATCTGAACCAAACTCTCCAACATCAACAAGTCCTGGTTATGCCAAAACACCAGAGAAACAAGATTTGGATTTCAAATCACTGGTCATGATGCTGCTAGAAGAACACAAAAAGGACATGAATGAACCTCTTAAAGAAATACAGGGGAACATGAATAAGCTAGAAACCCATATAATGGAAACAGAAAAACCACTTAAAGAAATGCAGGAGAATAAGGCTCAAGAGACAGAAGCCAATAAAGAAGAAACACACACACACACACACACACAAACTTAAAGAAATGCAGGAGAACTTGAGTCAAGAGGCAGAAGTCATGAAAGAGGAAACACAAAAATCTCTTAAAGAATTACAGGAAAACACAAACAAACAAATGATGGAACTGAGCAAAACCATCCTGGATCTAAAATCAGAAGTAGAAACAACTAAGAAATCACAAAGGGAGACAACTTTGGAGATAGAAAACCGTGAGAAGAAATCAGGGGCCATAGATGCAAATATAAACAACAGAATACAAGAGATGGAAGAAAGAATCTCAGGTGCAGAAGATACCATAGAAACCATTGACTCAACAGTCAAAGAAAATGCAAAATGCAAAAAGCTTGTATCCCAGAACATCCAGGAAATCCAGGACACAATGAGAAGACCAAACCTAAGGATTATAGGTATAGATGAGAGTGAAGATTTACAACTGAAAGGACTGGCAAATATCTTCAACAAAATTATGGAAGAAAATTTTCCCAGCTTAAAGAGAGAGATGCCTATGAATATACAAGAAGCCTACAGAACTCCAAACAGACTGGACCTGAGCAGAAATATGTCTCGCCACATAATAATCAAAACCCCAAATGCACTAAATAAAGAAAGAATATTAAAGGCAGTAAGAGAAAAAGGCAAAGTAACATATAAAGGAAGACCTATCAGAATCACACCAGACTTCTCACCAGAGACCATGAAAGCTAGATCCTGGGCAGATTTCATGCAGACTCTAAGAGAACACAAATGTCAGCCAAGACTACTGTACCCAGCAAAACTTTCAATCACCATAGATGGAGAAAGCAAGATATTCCATGACAAAAACAAATTTACACAATATCTTTCCACAAACCCAGCTCTACAAAGAATAATAGGAGGAAAACTCCAATACAAGGAGGGAAACTACACCCTGGAAAAAGCAAGATAGTTACCTTCCTTCATCAAAACCAAAAGAAGATAACCACTCAAATATAAAAATAACATCAAAAATGACAGGAAGTAATAATCACTATTCCTTAATATCTCTTAACGTCAATGGACTCAATTCCCCAATAAAAAGACATAGACTAACAGACTGGATAAGGAAACAGGACCCTACATTTTGCTTCATACAGGAAACACACCTAAATGTCAAAGATAAAAACTACCTTAGAGTAAAAGGCTGGAAGACAATTTTACAAGCCAATGGTCTCAGGAAATGAGCCGGAGTAGCCATTCTAATATCAGATAAAATTGACTTTCAACCTAAAGTCATCAAAAGAGATACTGATGGACACTTCTTGCTGGTCAAAGGAAAAACCCACCAAGAAGAACTTTCAATTCTGAACATCTATGCACCAAATGCAAGGGCACCCTCATTCATAAAAGAAACATTACTAAAGCTCAAAGCACACATTTCACCTAACACAATAATTGTGGGGGACTTCAACACTCCACTCTCCTCAATGTACCGATCAGGAAAACAGAAACTAAACAGGGACACAGTAAAACTAATTGAAGCTTTGGACCAATTGGATTTGACTGATATTTATAGAACATTTCACTCCAAAGCAAAAGAATATACCTTTTTTTTTCAGCACCTCATGGTACCTTGTCCAAAATCGGCCATATAATTGGTCACAAGACAGACCTCAACAAATATAAGAAGATGGAACTAATCCCATGCCTCCTATCAGAACACTATGGAGTAAGAGTGGTTTTCAATAGCAACAAAAACAACAGAAAGCCCACATATACATGGAGGCTGAACAATACTCTACTCAATGATACCTTGGCCAAAGAAGAAATAAAGAAAGAAATCAGAGACTTTTTAGAATTTTATGAAAATGAAGGCACAACATAACCAAATCTTTGGGACACAATGAAAGCAGTGGTAAGAGGAAAACTCATAGCCCTGAGTGCCTCCAAAAAGAAAATGGAGAGAGCATACACTAGCAGCTTAATGACACACCTGAAAGTCCTGGAACAAAAAGAAGCCAATTCCCCCAGGAGGAGTAGAAAACAGGAAATCATCAAAATCAGGTGGAATCATCAACCAAGTGGAAACAAAGAGAACCATACAAAGAATCAACAAAACCAGGAACTGGTTCTTTGAGAAAATCAACAAGACAGATAAATCCTTAGCCAGACTGACCAAAGGGCACAGAGAAAGTATCTAAATTAACAAACTTAGAAATGAAAAGGGGGATATAACAACAGAAACTGAGGAAATCCAAAAAATCATCAGATCCTACTACAAAAGCCTATACTCAACACAACTGGAGAATCTGGAGGAAATGGACAATTTCCTTGACAGATAGCAAATACCAAAATTAAATCAGGACCAAATAGATCATCTAAATAGTCTCATAACCCCTAAAGAAATAGAAGGGGTCATAGAAAGTCTTTCAACCAAAAAAAGCACAGGACCAGATGGTTTCAGTGCAGAATTCTATCAGACTTTCAAAGAAGACCTAACACCAATACTCTTCAAACTATTCCACAAAATAGAAACAGAAGGAACACTACCCAATTCCTTCTATGAAGCCACAATTACACTGATACCAAAACCACACAAAGATCCCACAAAGAAAGAGAACTTCAGACCAATTTCTCTTATGAACATCGATGCAAAAATACTCAATAAAATTCTTGCCAACCAAATCCAAGAACACATCAAAACGATCATCCACCATGATCAAGTAGGCTTTATCCCAGGGATGCAGGGTTGGTTCAATATATGGAAATCCATCAATGCAATCCACTACATAAACAAGCTCAAAGAAAAAAACCACATGGTCATTTCATTGGATGCTGAAAAAGCATTTGACAAAATTCAGCATCCTTTCATGCTTAAAGTCTTGGAAAGAACAGGAATTCAATGCCCATACCTAAACATAGTAAAAGCAATATACAGCAAACCGGTAGCCAACATCAAACTAAATGGAGAGAAACTTGAAGCAATCCCACTAAAATCAGGGACTAGACAGGGCTGCCCCCTTCTCTCCTTATCTTTTCATTATTGTACTTGAGGTACTAGCTCGGGCAATTAGAAAACATAAGGAGGTCAAAGGGATACAAATTGGAAAGGAAGAGGTCAAACTATCATTATTTGCAGATGATATGATAGTCTACTTAAGTGATCCAAAAAACTCCACTAGAGAACTCCTACAGCTGATAAACAACTTCAGCAAAGTGGCAGGTTATAAAATTAACTCAAGCAAATCAGTAGCCTTCCTATACTCAAAGGATAAGCAGGCTGAGAAAGAAATTAGGGAAATGACCCCCTTCACAATAGCCACAAACAGTATAAAGTACCTTGGGGTGACTCTTACCAAACATGTGAAAGATCTGTATGACAAGAACTTCAAGACTCTGAAGAAGGAAATGGAAGAAGACCTCAAAAAATGGAAAAACCTCCCATGCTCATGGATCGGCAGGATTAATATAGTTAAAATGGCCATTTTGCCAAAAGCAATATACATATTCAATGCAATACCCATCAAAATTCCAACTCAGTTCTTCATAGAGTTAGAAAGAGCAATTCTCAAATTCATCTGGAATAACAAAAAACCCAGGATAGCTAAAACTATTCTCAACAATAAAAGAAATTCTGGGGGTATCAATATCCCTGACCTCAAGCAATACTACAGAGCAATAGTGTTAAAAACTGCATGGTATTGGTACAGTGACAGGTAGACAGATCAATGGAACAGGATTGAAGATCCAGAAATGAACCCACACACCTATGCCCACTTGATCCTCGACAAAGGGACGGAAAACATCCAATGGAAAAAAGTTAGCCTTTTCAACAAATGGTGCTGGTTCAACTGGAGGTCAGCATGCTGAAGAATTGGAATTGATCCATCCTTGTGTCCTTGTACTAAGCTCAACTCCAAATGGATCAAGGACCTCCACATAAAGTCAGACACTCTGAAGCTAATAGAAAAGAAACTGGGGAAGACCCCTGAGGACATCAGTACAGGGGGAAAGTTTCTGAACAGAACACCAACAGCATATGCTCTAAGATCAAGAATTGACAAATGGGACCTCATAAAATTACAAAGTTTCTGTAAGGCCAAGGACACTGTTAAAAGGACACATCGGCAACCAACAAATTGGGAAAAGATCTTCACCAATCCTACATCAGATAGAGGGCTAATATCCAATATATATAAAGAACTCAAGAAGTTAGACTCCAGAAAACCAAATAACCCTATTAAAAAATGGAGTACAGAGTTAAACAAAGAATTTTCGCCTGAAGAACTTCGGATGGCGGAGAAGCATCTTAAAAGGTGCTCATCTTCATTAGTCATTAGGGAAATTCAAATCAAAACAACCCTGAGATTTCACCTTACACCTGTCAGAATGGCTAAGATCAAAATTTCAGGAGACAGCAGGTGTTGGCAAGGATGTGGAGAAAGAGGAACACTCCTCCACTGCTGGTGGGGTTGCAAATTGGTACAACCACTCTGGAAATCAGTCTGGAGGTTCCTCCGAAAACTGGGCACCTCACTTCCAGAAGATCCTGTTATAGCACTCCTGGGCATATATACCCAGAAGATTTCCCAGCATGTAATAAGGATACATGTTCCACTATGCTCATAGCGGCCCTATTTATAATTGCAAGAAGCTGGAAGGAACCCAGGTATCCCTTAACAGAAGAGTGGATGCAAAAAATGTGGTATATATACACAATGGAGTACTATTCAGCCATTAGAAACAATGAATTCATGAAATTCTTAGGCAAATGGATAGAGCTGGAGAACATCATACTAAATGATGACCCAGATTCAAAAGATGTATCATGGTATGCACTGACTAATAAGTGGATATTAACCTAGAAAACTAGAATACCCAAAACATAATCCACATATCAAATGAGGTACAAGAAGAAAGAAGGAGTGGCCCTTTGTTCTGGAAAGACTCAGTGAAGCAGTATAGGGCAAAACCAGAACAGGGAAGTGGGAAGGGTTGGGTGGGAAAATAGGGGGAGGGAAGGGGGTTGATGGGACTTTTGGGGAGTGGGGGTCTAGAAAAAGGGAAATCATTTGAAATGTGAATAAAAATATATCGAATAAAAAATGAAAGAGAAAAAAGAAAAAATAGATACAACAAGCGGAGAAATAAAGCATAGGATTAAAAATTAAATGAATAATGACAAAAGCAACAGTAAGAAGAAAAATAAAGTAAGAGCATAAAAAGCCAGGAGATGTAAACGTTCCTCTCTGCGCTGGCTGCTAACACGAAGCCATCATATCTGGGGACACATGGATAATGAGTCCCCCACAGCTCTGCACTGTTCCCATACCACTGGTCCCCAATGGGAGCTTTGGGGTCACATTTGACAAGGCTACATTGTTAGCAACCAGGTTGTACTCAGCTCCCCTTCTCTGCATACCAGGATCCTCTTTACTGACCCTGAATCATTTTGTAGCCTCCCTGCTGGTCTGATTCTCACAGGTGCTTGAGGTGTATCTGAGTGTGTAACAACGCGTGGGGAAGCAGATAGAGAGCTGAGTTGCTCACTGGTGGGAGAGGACAGAGGAATGGAAAGAATCAAGGCTCTCTGCCTGCCATGTGCGCTTCGTTCGCAGATTCCACCCAGTGAGCCTAAAGATGTTTAGGGGCATTGGAGATGACAAGCTCCACTGTTATTTGTTTCAGTCTCCCGGAGGCGCCCAACAGCAGACTGCATACAGTAAGCTGATGACCAACGAAGCCACAGGCCTCCAGCTCTCGTGCGGATTCTCCACAGGATCTCACGGGTGATTGGGCTCCATTCTCACCACAGCCTCCACATCCCCACCAGATCTCTCCTTGATCTGTGTGTGTGCATCTGAGCTCTGCCTTCTGTGGATGTTTATCGTGGTTCTCTTTACCCAGAGACTGTGACAGGGTATCTTCAGGTTCCCTGACTAGTGATTATCTCTGAAGTCTCAGCCAGTAGACTCCTCTTTCTAGGTGATGCCTGGCTGTCAGAAACAAAGTACACGGAGTGACGCAATGGTGGAGGTATAGTCCGGTGTTAGCCTGCCATCCACTGGTCCTTCTCATTCAGACTTTCATGGACAGAAATTCTGCCATCTTACTCCAGAAGCTTGTTTCATGGCTGTGCTGTTAATTTTCCTAAATGCCAACTTTTGATTTTGCCGACTCATTTAGTTGCATGTGTTTTAAATTGATAATTTACATTTTCATGTGTTTTATTTCCTACCTATTTAGGTTGATGTTCTTTTTACGTGTATGTGTGTGTGTGTGTGTATTGCCAAGCATGAAACTGGGTCTTTGTACTTTTTTGTTTGTTTGTTTGAGACAAGGCTTCTGTGTAGCCCTGGCTGTCCTGGAACTCACTCTGTAGACCAGGCTGGCCTTGAACTCAGAAATCCACCTGCCCCTGCCTCCCAAGTGCTAGGATTAAAGGCGTGGGCCACCACTGCCTGGCTGTATATGTTAATCTATACTAAGCCACACCCCAACCTGTTATCCTTTCTTTGTAAAACCTTCTATTGCTTGAGAATTTCATATATGCATATAATACTTTTGGATCAGATCAACCTTCCATTTCCTCCCCATCCCCCCTTCCTCCCAATGGGGACTCACCTTTTTTCTAAACCCAGTCAGTTCACTCAGTGTTGGTCTTATGTACTTGGCTTTAGGGCCAACAAGTGCAGGGTGGACAGCCCCTCAGAGCCCACATCCCTGACTCTTCCTTAACCAGTCATTTGAAAGTCTTTGAGGCTTGTTTTGTAATTTTGAGAGAAGCTAATTCATAAAGTTTCACAGTTTTGGAAACAATGAAGCGCTTGTCATTGAGCAGACAAGGACAAGATGTGTGTTAGGCGGCTGCCACTTCAAGCTTGTAGCTATGCGCTTTAAACCCTGTATTCTTAGATTTATTTTGCTTGTTTCATGTGTCAGCTCATGTGAGCAGTAGGTTATCTGTCTTTCAATTAAGTTATGATCTTGTCTAACTCTCCTTGTATTTCTGTCACGTGAGGGATTAAGATAGGAAGCTGCATTAGTAAAAGCCTACAACATTTCATCGTTAGGAAGTGCCCTTGGGTCTTTGTTAAAGGCTTTTTCATTAGGATCGGTTTTGTCTGAAATGGCTGGCCACCCATTGTCCTTTATTTGAGTTTTATCTTATACCCAGCTATTTTAGATGTTCTTCCTGGAAAATCTGTTCTAGTTGTTTAGCCTACAATGTGGCAATTCAGAGCCCTGTGATTTTCTTAAGTCAATTTTCCCTCCAGTGTGGTTTCTTGGATTACCTTTTATTGCTTCTGAGCCCTGTCTTTACAGTTGTCTTACTTTAATAACTCACTCTTCCAATAAAGACGTTATATTCTCTTCCTGCTTGGGTGGCTACTGCCTGTAACCTATACCTCTAAGGCTAGTGGAGCAGAAAATGAGCAAAAAGTACATCTAAATGCTCACAGAGTAGCTCACAGCTCACTCTCCAGAGACTGACAAGAACGCCCCGTCCGTAGTTTATTTATGGACGCCTTTAATGTTTTCTCCGCTAAAACCAGCGAAACGAAGACCTAAATTTAGAATCACATCCGGAATTTCTCTAGTTCATGAGTCATTGGCACCAAAGTAAAAACAGAATTTTGAGCCAAGAGAACATGCCAGCTAAAACTGGAATCAGAAAAGTGAATGGAGCCAGAGAAGCGCTTCCCTCCTCCTCTCTGCTCGCTCACTCGCTTGCTCTCGCGCCCTTTTGTCTCCTTGCTGGCACCGGGAAGCCAAGCCCCTGCCAAGTAGGTCTCCGTTCTGCCCAGAATTAGAACTCAGCCTGGATACTGAGGCTTCTCACACAGCGGGCGGATCCTCACTTTGTACTTGCCTTTCCTTTCATACAATTACATTCTTCAAGTATTCCATATTAACTTTATTTCCTGAGTGAGACAGAAAACAGCAGCAGCCCCCGTGCTGGGACGTGGCCGGGTCTAAAGAAGGTGACACATTTCTAATGTTTGGAAATGCCAAGCATCTTATTAGTCACAAAATGACTTTTAATTAAGTGTAAGCCCTCGATATCACTCCTTTCTCCCCTTCCAAGGATTTGAGTGGTGAAACCCCTATATTCAAGATATGTTATAAACGCAAAACCTACCATGCTTTCTAGCTCTGACCTTAATTTAGATTAATCGTTGTGCAGTATCTAAGACTGTTTGAATATGCAAACACATTCATCTATTCAAATCCATACATATGTACCTGTGTATAGACACGTCTACTTGCGTCCACACATATGTCATAGCCAATACTCTTAATGGAACTTTCGATTTTGTAGAGGAATTTTGATCCAGAAACACAGTTTCTCTGGCAAGGGATAATAATATTCAATGACCTAGGTCTGTGTGATCTGGCTGGAATGTAGATACTATACACACCTTTAATCCCTTTGGCTGGAGTGCAGCCATGTCTTTAGTACACACCTTTAAGGTAACATTAGTTTGTAGAAGGGACCAGCCATGTTTGAAAGTGATTTCTAACTTGGGGGGTAAAGAGATGAATCAGAGAGAGATTTGACAGAATGAGTCAGAGATAGGATATGCCCAACTCTCATGAGAACAGCACATGAAATAGAAGCTATTTAAGAGCAGCTCAGGGAGAGAAAGAGTCGGTTCAGAGAGAAGGAATCAGTTCCGTCCCTGTACTTTGTGCAGTGCAGTTGAATTCAGGCAGTGCCATGGAATTCAGATGAGTTCAGTTGACTTGAGTTCTGGGCAGTTCAGTTGAATGCGACTGAGTTCAGTTCAAAGGCAGCTTTTCCAAGAAGAGCAATTCAGTCAGAAGCTGGGACAAGCCCATTTGAATCGGTCAGCTTGGAGAGGCGTTTGAGACAGAAACAGCTGAGTTGAACCAGCCAGCTACAGTTCAGAAAGAGCTAGAAAGGATGATATTCAGCAGTTAAGTCTCACAGGTTAAAACATTCTAGGCCTAGGCTAGCAGATTGAGGCTAGAAGGTTGCACAGAGGCTAGACGCTTCCAGGCCTAGGCCTAGGGATAGTTAGAACAGAGAAAGAAATGCTCTGGGCTCATCCCAAGCCTTGTATTTGTAAGGCTTGTGTATGGCTCGCATCTCATTGCTCCCTCTAAGGAAATAAAAGCTACTTCTACAGTAACTGACAGGAATATAATTGTACATTGTCTCTAAATCATTAACAATAAAATAGGACACCATTGTCCTGCTTTGAATAAGGCCAGTTTGCCTTGTGATTGCTGTTTCTTTCTAAGTAGTAACAGGCTGTGAGCACCTGTATTAATAAACTCAAATGCTATTACCCATATGATTTAGAGAGAACTAACGTGGTTTGAATGTTATAAGCTGCCTTTTATCACATAAGACACAGAAAGAAACACAGATATTAGGCAGACACTCTTAAAGAAAATTACTTACAACTACATCAGTCTTAGGACAGTGTACATATTTCCAAGCCAAGAAATTCAGCAATCAGGTTTAATAAGTGGGTTCTTGTTATTCACACAGCATATAATTATACAAGTAAGTAGAAACCAAAAACTCTTGTTAGCTACAGAAAGAAACAGAAGACTCTTGCAGTCCTTTGGAAGTTCTGATTGCTAAGATTGTATAGATTAAAGTAAATTCTGAACAAACATTCTTTGTATTCCTAGATGATATCTATGTAAGCATAGGTTGCTTATTAATGAACTGGGAAATGAAAGTTAGAACTTTTCTTGGTTGCAAGTGTTGATAAAGCCTAAATCAATTTATATACGTAAAGTATTCTACAGTAGAATTATAAAGAATTTTTTAAAAAAATCTATGATTCCATTAAAATAAAGGGGCACAATAAGGGTTGATATTCTTAAACAAGTGGTTGTCACAAAGTTTTATGGAAAATATCATTGACATTTTATTTTAGAAATAAAATATGCTCCACATAATGAAGTAGAAGTTTCTAAATGTGTATATAAATCACAATTCACAAAATTAGTCACAGAGTAGCAGGTAATCATATCAAATTTAATTTCACTGAACAGGTTATCATTTAAGTTCTTATCCTCAATCTTTATAATGTTTAATTTATTTTTTTACTACATCTAATCAGAAATAATCAGTTTCCTTAATCAAGACCAATAAAGGAATAAGTAATGGAAAAAATCTGTCATCAACCTAAGATGTATGGCTACCTAGAGTCACTTTGGGATGTTTGAAGTTTACCTAGATGGCTGTCTGAGTAGCCATCTTTCTTCTTATTAATTTTTTCTTTACTCATATATAGAAAACACTGGGAACAGGAAATGAACTTATTGGTTATTTGTTGTTTTGAGAACACCATGTTTGTGCTTTCTTCATGGTCATTTCACCATCATTAATATTGTTGGTTTATATCTGACTGTACAATAAGAGCAACCTGCCTTTGATAATACGACTCAATCATTGTTCACTTCTTCATAGTCTTCTGGTCAAGGAAGCAGGTAAGCTAACTGAAGATTGTTGCTCTTTCCTCCATTCCTCCATTCTTATCCCCAGCTTTGCACCAGACCACCTTCTCTACACCTCTCTATACCCCTACCTCCATCTCCAGGGGATCACAAGTATTTTCCACCTAAGTTCCCTTCGCCAACTCGTCGATATTTCGTATCCCCCAACTCCAGCAAGTACTTTCTGGGCATCCACAGGTCACTCTGGCCAGGGAAACAAGCAGGTTAACTGCACATCTTCCTCTTCCTCCACTCCTCCAAGTCCAATCCCCCAGTCTCAACTCAAGTCAGACTTGAGACTTGCTGAGGTTTCTCCTCTCCTTCTGCCCTCATTCCCAGGAGACTAAGAAGGTCCTCATGGAACACTCTGCTTTCGTCTCTCCTGGGACTCCCTCAGCTACCATCTCCTACCATCTCCGAGCCCGTTCTTATTCCTACATGTGGGCACCCAATACCTAGGAACACATATTATCTGGAACCACCGGTGGCCAACCCTATAAAGATCCCAGAAGAATTTGCTACCCAGCAACACACAATCACCACATTCTCTTGAGAACCAGCCAGGACAACATAAACTAAGGAACTGAATACCCAAAGACAAGACCGTATATCAGCACCTAGAATTACGATCTGATGCAAGCTATTTCCTATCCATTCACATTGAGGCAGTGAGAGGCCAGTGATTGGAGGAGAGAGAGGAGGAGGAGCTAAGAGAAGGAGGAGGGAGAGAGAGGGAGCCTGGGAGCAGCATGAGGGAGCAGAGGAGGAGACTCGCAGATCCAGAAGGTGTCAGATGTGCTTCTGGTGTGCTGAGAGGTTAGAAATATTGGGATAAAACTTTATCATTGCAATTTGACATTATGTAATTGGGAGTTTCATATACATAGATATATTTGGTTAACTACTCAAGTAAGAGTCATGCTTTGCCAGATACATGGAAGGAGTGGGTGCTGGGCAGGGGAGAGAGACCTGCTGGGACCTGGAGCAGAGGCCTGGTGGGGCAGTACTATATTTTAATCTTTTCCCACTACAACAATCTTTCCAACCTCAGATGTTTATTTAGATATTAGTGGGAAAACACTATCAAACAGCCATGACAATAATCTCCAGTGGAGGCCAGCAACCCTAATACAGGTCCTGAGTGCTGCAACATAGCTCAAGCACAAGACAAAGACCTTAAAATAGCATTTATGAATATGGTAGAAGTCCCGAAAGAGGAAATTAATAAACCTCGCTCTACAAAAAGCACAGGAGGGAAAACGCCAACCTAGAGAGGTTAACCAGACACAAGAAAACAGACGGAATAAAAAATCCAGAAAATGAGAAAGACATATATACACAACATACAAATGTACATACTATACACATGCACACATACACACACACACAAAACAAAATAATAAGAATCCACAACTACTGCTTATTGATATCTTTAAACACAAATGGTCTCAATTCCCAATTAAAAAGGCTCAGAATAACAGAATGGATATGGAAATAGGATCTATTATTCTGCTGTATCCAAGAAACACAATTAAATGTCAAGGGTAGCAAATGTACCTAAGAAGCAAGATGGTGTAGACACTTTAATAGCTGACAAAATAGACTGAAACCAAAACGTTTCTAGAAATATTGGGCAGGACACTGTACTCAAAGGAGAAATCCACCAAGAGGACATTACAATTCTTAACACAATAACAATTCTTGACAAATATAAGGGCCCCAATGTTGTAAAAAGAAACACTACCTCACTTAAGTCACACATTGATACTTACACACTGACAGGGGGAGACTTCAATATTCCACTCTCATGGTCATCTAGACAAAACCTAAATAGAGAAATGCTGGAGATAACTGATGTCATAAACCATGTGAATCTAATGTATTTATAGAACATTTCACCCAAACACAAAAGAATGTACCTTCTCAGCACCTCATGAAACCTTTTCCAAGACTGACCACATACTCAGACAAAAAGTATCAAAGAGTAACCACATACTCAGACAAAAAGCAAGTCTCAACATATACAAGAAAATTGAAAAAAAAAATAGCATGTGCTAACATATCTAACCACCAAGGATTGCACCTGTATGCCAATAGCAACAGAAACAGCAGAAAGCTTACAAACTTATAGAAACTGAATAATTGTCTAACAAATGCAAAGTGGGTCAGGATGGAAATTAAGAAATTAATGACTTTCTAGAATTCAGTGACAATGAACAAACAACAAAGCCAAACTATGGGACACAATGAAGGCCATTCTAAGAGGCAAGTTCACAGCACTAAGTGCCTATATAAAAAAAAAATGGAATGATATCATACTAATAATAGAACAGTAAAGTTAAAAGCTCTAGAAGCAAAAAGGAAGAAATCATACCCCAAAGAACTAAATGCCAAGAAATAATGCAACTTAGGATTGGAATCAATTCAATAGAAGCAACAAATATCAAAATCAGCCCCAAAACACAGCAGAGGACTCCCAGTTCTGTGATCATTCAGTGATCTAACCCTCAAGAGACTGGAGGCCCCAGGGAGTTTAGAGGTCAGGTGGGGTAGGGGGTGGGGACATCCAAGTGGAGACAGGGGAGTAGGGAGGAGGTATGGGATGTGGAACAACCAGAGGGTGGACAGGGGGTTGGGGGCAATAAAATATGGAGTGGGAAGAAAGAAAGGAAAAAGAAAGAAAGAAGGAAAGAAAAAAAAAAAGAAGAAAAAACCCAAAATCAGAATCCAAAGCAAAGCAAAACAAAACCAAATAAAACAAAAACTCACAAAGACTCAATAAAAGAGTTGATTCTTTGACAAAAATCAGTAAGATTGACACACTCTTATCCAAAGTAACTAAATGATGGAGAGAAGATCCAATTAACAAAATTAAGGTGCATATGATAGCAGACACACAGGAAATGTAGAGAATCACAATCTATATACAAATAAAGAAGGGACAAAGACAGCTACTTCCATTTCGCTATGGACAGACTATATTTCAACAAAATTACAGTGGACCTTCACCAGAATGCAGACCAAAGTAGATGCTCGCAACTGACAGAAGTGAAATGGACTCTGGCCAGGGAAGCAGGGGGGCTAATTACAGATCTCCTCCTTTCCCTTCTGCCCTCCAAATCCAGTCCCCAGATCTTATTCCAGGCTCTGTAGCAGAACAGCTGCTTCAGCCTCCCTCCCTATCTCACCCTGCCTCCTGTGGGTCACAGGATCTTCACCTCCAAACTTTCATCTCTGGATTTATTGGTTTATCCCAGTCCCCAACTCCAGCAAGCATTCCCTGAGAACCCAAAGGCCACTCAGCCATGGATGCGGGAAGGCTAATTGTACATCTTCACCTCGCCCTCCTCTCCTCTAAACCCAATCCCCCAGCTTCACCTCCATCTCTGTAGCAGACCACCTGCTGCAGCTCCTCCACTGTTCTGTTCCCATCCCATTGGGCACACAATTCTCTAATCTTCTCCTGCACTTCTGTTACCCCAGCTCTACATCCCTGCAAACATTCCCTCAGAACATGGCTGAAAACAAGGAGTTGAGTAGAACAGGTAAGCTAGCTTCTGATCTTCACTCTCCCACTTCTCCATATCCAAACCCCAAGTCTCACTCCCAACTCTGCAGCAGTCTACCTGTTGTGGCCTCTGCCACCTCCTGCTTCCCAGGGGACTAGGCAGAAACTGGTGACACCCTGTTTTCCTTCCTCCTGGGGATCCCCTCAGTTCTTGCCCCAAGTCCATCCCCATTCCTAAGTTCTAGAAACACATTTTATTCAGGAATCCCAATGACCATGCTGATCAGGATCCCAGAAGGATTTCCTACCAGGTAACACACAGCTACTTGCCAAACTCTAAGAAGCAGAAAGGGCAACAGAAATCAAGGGGGGAAACCCCACATGACAAAGATCATATATCAGCACCTAGAATTACAATCTTGCCAAACCCAGATGCTTAGATGTCGGTGGGGAAACTACCAATAACAGCCAGGACAAAATGTCTTCAGGGGAGCCCAGAACCCCTATTACAGCAGGTCCTGAGAAATGCCATATAGCTGAAACACAAGACAAACACCTTAAAGTTGGCTTTATGAATATGATAGAGGTCTTTAAAGATGAAATGAGTATATTCATTAAAGGAATCAATGAAAACACAAACTCTGGAAGGAAATGAACAGTTCAAGACCTGAAAGCACAAACAGAATCAATAAACAGAACCCAAACTGAGGGAAATCTGGAAATGAAAAATTTAGGAACTCAAACAGGAACTTCAGAGGAAAGCCTCACCAACAGCATACAAAAGACAGATGGGAATCTTGGGCATTGAAGACACGATAGAAGAAATGGATAACTTCGTGAAAGAAAATGTTAAATCTAAAAAAAACTCCTGGCCCATAACATCCAGGAAATCTAGGACACTATGAACATACTAAACCTAAGAATAATAGGAATAGAGGAAGGAGAAAGATATGCAGGTCAATGGCACATAAAATATTTTTGACAAAATTATGAAAGAAAATTTTCCTAACCTATAAAAGGAGGTGCCTATCATGGTGCAAGAAGTATACAAAACACCCAATGGACTGGACCAGAAAAGAAAATTGCTCTTGCCACATAATAATCAAAATACTAAGCTTATAGAGGAAGGAAAAATATTAAAATCTGAAAGGAAATCAGGCCAAGTGGCATATAAAGGCAGACTTATTAAAACTATACCTGACTCCTCAATGGAGAATCAAAAGGTCAGAAGGACCTAGACAGGTGTGCTGTAGACTCCAAGAGGCCATAGATGCCAGCCAAGACTACTACACCAGCAAAACTTTCAAACACAACACCTTTAAAGACATAACCTTTCCTTTTTTGGGGGGGGATTGATCCCCAAGATTCCAGAATAATAAATACCACAAACATAAAACAGATTGCAAATTTAAAAGTCTCACATTCTTTGCATATCAAACACTTTAAAAGTTCAGTCTATAAAAATCCAAAATGCCTTTTAAAATCCAAAATCTCTTTTAAAAGTTCAAAGTCTCTCAACTGTGGACTCCTATAAAATAAAAAAATAAGTCGAATGCTTTCTTACTTTAAGAAGGGAGAACCAGGGTACAGTCATAATCTAAACAACTGAAAAGCACACTCTCACAGTGTAAATAATTCATTGTTCTATATCTGGGATTTACTCTCAATTTTCCGGGTTCTCCAAGGATTCAGGCCTCTTTTATGACTCCTCCCTCTGTAGCATATGCCGTTCTTCATGTAGGCTCTGGCTGGCTCCACTCCACTGCTGCTGTTGTTCGTGTTGGTCATCCTATGTTACTGTCACCTCCCAAATTCCAGGGTCTTCTACAGCACCTTGATTGTACTTTCACCAATAGCCTCTATTGGGCTCTCTTCATGGTGCCAGGCCTCAACTTCTGTGCATGATCCCTACAGTTCTGGGGCTTACACTGTTGCTCCGGCTGCACCTTCACCAGTGGCCTCTCACAGAACCATGTATCAGCTGCTCTCCCCAACTCCTTCATGTCTTCAAAACCAGGACCACCTGGTAGACTCTTTTTTTTATTATTCAATATATTTTTTATTTACATTTCAAATGATTTCCCCTTTCTAGCCCCCCACTCCTCGAAATGCCTGTAAGCACCCTTCTCTCCCCCTGTCCTCCCACCCACCCCTTCCCACTTCCCTGTTCTGGTTTTGCCAAAGACTGCTTCACTGAGTCTTTCCAGAACAAGGGGCCACTCCTCTTTCTTCTTGTACCTCATTTGATGTATGGATTATGTTTGGGGTATTCCAGTTTTCTAGGTTAATATCCACTTATTAGTGAGTGCATACCATGATTCACCTTTTGAGTCTGGGTTACCTCACTTAGTATGATGTTCTCTAGCTCCATCCATTTGCCTAAGAATTTCATGAATTCATTGTTTCTAATGGCTGAATAGTACTCCATTGTGTAGATATACCACATTTTTTGCATCCACTCTTCTGTTGAGGGATACCTGGGTTCTTTCCAGCATCTGGCAATTATAAATAGGGCTGCTATGAACATAGTAGAGCATGTATCGTTATGACATGGTGGGGAATCCTCTGGGTATATGCCCAGGAGTGGTATAGCAGGATCTTCTGGAAGTGAGGTGCCCAGTTTTCAGAGGAACCGCCAGACTGATTTCCAGAGTGGTTGTACCAATTTGCAACCCCACCTGCAGTGGAGGAGTGCTCCTCTTTGTCCACACCCTCTCCAACACCTGCTGTCTCATGAATTTTTAATCTTAGCCATTCTGACTGGTGTAAGGTAAAATCTCAGGGTTGTTTTGATTTGCATTTCCCTAATGACTAATGAAGTTGAGCATTTTTTAAGATGCTTCTCCGCCATCCGAAGTTCTTCAGGTGAGAATTCTTTGTTTAACTCTGTACCCCATTTTTTAATAGGGTTGTTTGGTTTTCTGGAGTCTAACTTCTTGAGTTCTTTATATATATTGGATATTAGCCCTATATCTGATGTAGGATTGGTGAAGATCTTTTCCCAATTTGTTGGTTGCCGATTTGTCCTCTTGATGGTGTCCTTCGCCTTACAGAAACTTTGTAATTTTATGAGGTCCCATTTGTCAATTCTTGATCTTAGAGCATACGCTATTGGTGTTCTGCTCAGAAACTTTCTCCCTGTACCGATGTCCTCAAAGGTCTTCCCCAGTTTCTTTTCTATTAGCTTCAGTGTCTGGCTTTATGTGTAGGTCCTTGATCCATCTGGATTTGAGCTTAGTACAAGGAGACAAGGATGGATCAATTCCCATTCTTCTGCATGCTGACCTCCAGTTGAAACAGCACCATTTGTTGAAAAGACTATCTTTTTTCCATTGGATGTTTTCAGCCTCTTTGTCGAGGATCAAGTGGCCATAGGTGTGTGGGTTCATTTCTGGATCTTCAATCCTGTTCCATTGATCCTCCTGCCTGTCACTGTACCAATACCATGCAGTTTTTAACACTATTGCTCTGTAGTATTGCTTGAGGTCAGGGATACTGATTCCCCCAGACTTTCTTTTGTTGCTGAGAATAGTTTTAGCTATCCTGGGTTTTTTGTTATTCCAGATGAATTTGATAATTGCTCTTTCTAACTCTGTGAAGAATTGAGTTGGGATTTTGATGGGTATTGCATTGAATCTGTATAGTGCTTTTGGCAAAATGGCCATTTTAACTATATTGAATCTACCGATCCATGAGAATGGGAGGTTTTCCCATTTTTTGAGGTCTTCTTCCATTTCCTTCTTCAGAGTCTTGAAGTTCTTGTCATACAGATCTTTCACATGTTTGGTAAGAGTCACCCAAAGATACTTTATACTGTTTGTGGCTATTGTGAAGGGAGTCATTTCCCTAATTTCTTTCTCAGCCTGTTTATCCTTTGAATATAGGAAGGCCACTGATTTACTTGAGTTGATTTTATAACCTGCCACTTTGCTGAAGTTGTTTATCAGCTATAGGAGTTCTCTAGTGGAATTTTTTGGGTCACTTAGGTAGACTATCATGTCATCTGCAAATAATGATAGTTTGACTTCTTCCTTTCCAATTTGTATCCCTTTGGCCTCCTTATGTTGTCGAATTGCCCAAGCTAGTACCTCAAGTATAATATTGAAAAGATAAGGAGAAAGTGGGCAGCCCAGTCTAGTCCCTGAATTTAGTGGGATTGCTTCAAGTTTCTCTCCATTTAGTTTGATGCTGGCTACCGGTTTGCTGTATATTGCTTTAACGATGTTTAGGTATGGGCCTTGAATTCCTGTTCTTTCCAAGACTTTAAGCATGAAAGGATGCTGAATTTTGTCAAATGATTTTTCAGCATCCAATGAAATGACCATGTGTTTTTTTTCTTTGAGTTTGTTTATGTAATGGATTTCATTGATGGATTTCCGTATATTGAACCAACCCTGCATTCCCGGGATAAAGCCTACTTGATCATGGTGGATGATCGTTTTGATGTGTTCTTGGATTCAGTTGGCAAGAATTTTATTGAGTATTTTTGCATCGATGTTCATAAGGGAAATTGGTCTGAAGTTCTCTTTCTTTGTTGGATCTTTGTGTGGTTTTGGTATCAGCGTAATTGTGGCTTCGTAGAAGGAATTAGGTAGTGTTCCTTCTGTTTCTATTTTGTGGAATAGTTTAAAGAGTATTGGTGTTAACTCTTCTTTGAAGGTCTGATAGAATTCTGCACTGAAACCATCTGGTCCAGTGCTTTTTGTGGTTTGAAGACTTTCTATGACTCCTTCTATTTCTTTAGGGGTTATGGGGCTGTTTAGATGATCTATTTGATCCTGCTTTAATTTTGGTATGTGGTATCTGTCAAGGAAATTGTCCATTTCCTCCAGATTCTCCAGTTGTGTTGAGTACAGGCTCTTGTAGTAGGATCTGATGATTTTTTGGATTTCCTCAGTTTCTGTTGTTATATTTCCCTTTTCATTTCTAAGTTTGTTAATTTGGATAGTTTCTCTGTGCCCTTTGGTCAGTCTGGCTAAGGGTTTATCTATCTTGTTGATTTTCTCAAAGAACCAGTTCCTGGTTTTGTTGATTCTTTGTATGGTTCTCTTTGTTTCTACTTGATTGATTTCAGCCCTGAGTTTGATGATTTCCTGCCTTCTACCCCTCCTGGGTGAAATAGCTTCTTTTTGTTCCAGGGCTTTGAGGGGTGTCATTAAGCTGGTAATGTATGCTCTCTCAGCACTCAGGGCTATGAGTTTTCCTCTTAGCACTGCTTTCATTGTGTCCCATAGATTTGGGTATGTTGTGTCTTCATTTTCATTGTGTTCTAAAAAGTCTTTAATTTCTTTCTTTATTTCTTCCTTGACCAAGGTATCATTGAGTAGAATATTGTTCAGTTTCCCTGTGTATGTGGGTTTTCTGTTGTTTTTGTTGCTATTGAAGACCACTTTTACTCCATAGTGATCTGATAGGAGGCATGGGATTAGTTCGATCTTATATTTGTTGAGGTCTGTCTTGTGACCAATTATATGGTCTATTTTGGAGAAGGTACCATGAGGTGCTGAGAAAAAGGTATATTCTTTTGCTTTAGGATAGAATGTTCTATATATATCTGTTAAATCTAATTGGTCCAAAGCTTCAATTAGTTTCATTGTGTCCCTGTTTAGTTTCTATTTTTCTGATCGGTCCATTGAGGAAAGTTCAGTGTTGAAGTCACCCACAATTATTGTGTTAGGTGCAATGTGTGCTTTGAGCTTTAATAAAGTTTCTTTTACGAAAGAGGGTGCCCTTGCATTTGGAGCATAGATGTTCAGGATGGAGAGTTCTTCTTGTATTTTTCCTTTGACCAGCAAGAAGTGTCCCTCAGAGTCTCTTTTGATGACTTTGGGTTGAAAGTCAATTTTATCTGATATTAAAATGGCTACTCCAGCTTGTTTCCTGAGACCATTTGCTTGTAAAATTGTCTTCCAGCCTTTTACTCTAAGGTAGTGTTTGTCTTTGACCCTGAGGTGTGTTTCCTGTAAGCAGCAAAATGTAGGGTGCTGTTTACGTATCCAGTCAGTTAGTCTATGTCTTTTCATTGGGGCATTGAGTCCATTGATGTTAAGAGATATTAAGGAATAGTGATTGTTACTTCCTGTCATTTTTAATGTTATTTTTTAAATTTGATTGGTTAACTTCTTTTGGGTTTGATGAAAGGTTACTATCTTGCTTTTTCCAGGGTGAAGTTTCCCTCCTTGTATTGGTGTTTTCCTCTTATTATCCTTTGTAGGGCTGGGTTTGTGGATAGATATTGGGTAAACTTGGTTTTGTCATGAAATATCTTAGTTTCTCCATCTATGGTGATTGAGAGTTTTGCTGGATATAGTAGTTTTTGCTGGCATTTGTGTTCTCTTAGATTCTGCATGAGATCTGCCCAGGATCTTCTAGCCTTCATGGTCTCAGGTGAAAAATCTGCTGTGATTCTGATAGGTCTTCCTTTATATGTTACTTGGCCTTTTTCTCTTACTGCCTTTAATATTCTTTCTTTGTTTAGTACATTTGGTGTTTTGATTATTATGTGACGGGAAGTATTTCTGTTCTGGTCCAGTCTGTTTGGAGTTCTGTAGGCTCCTTGTATATTCTTGGGTATCTCTCTTTATAGGTTAGGGAAGTTTTTTTTCCATAATTTTATTGAAGATATTTGCTGGCCCTTTAAGTTGTAAATTTTCACTCTCATCTATGCCTATAGTCCTTAGGTTTGGTCTCCTCATTATGTCCTGGATTTCCTGGATATTTTGGGTTACAAGCTTTTTGCATTTTGCATTTTCTTTAACTGTTGAGTCCATGGTTTCTATGGTATCTTCAGCATCTGAGATTCTTTCTTCTATCTCTTGTATTCTGCTGTTGATATTTGCATCTCTGTCCCCTGATTTCTTCCCAAGGCTTTCTATCTCCAAAGTTGTCTCCCTTTGAGTTTTCTTAGTTGTTTCTACTTCTGATTTTAGATCCTGGATGGTTTTGCTTAGCTCCTTCACTTGCTTGTTTGTGCTTCCCTGTAATTCTTTAAGAGATTTTTGGGTTTCCTCTTTCATGACCTCAGCCTGTTGACCAAAGTTCTCCTGTATTTCATTAAGTGTTTTTTGCATTTCCTCCTTATTGGCTTTTGTGTTCTCCTGAATTTCTTTCAATGTTTTTTTGTGTTTCCCTTGCAAGGGCTTCTAACTTGTGATCCATTTTCTCCTGAATTTCTTTAAGTATGTCCTTCATGTGTTCCTGTACCAGCATCATGACCAGTGATTTTAAATCCAAATCTTGTTTTTCTGGTGTGATGGGGTATCCAGGACTTGCTGTTAAAGGAGAATTGGGTTCAGATGCTGCCATATTGCCTTGATTTTTGTTAGTGACGTTCCTGCGCTTGCCTTTTGCCATCTAGTTCTTACTGGTGTTCGTTGGTCTCGTCAATGCTTGACTCACCAGTACAAGCTGCCTCTTCACCTGGGAGACTCTTAAACAGGACCAGGCTTGCCTGCCAGTATGAGGTACAACCTCGCCCACTTGTGAACACAGCTTGTTTCTCTGAGGAAACATTTCTCAAAAGATTTCCCCTCATGTTTCACAGTCATGGATGATTCCTCAGCCCCTGCTGACCAGCATCCATTGTCCCAGCAAAATGAAGATTTATTTAGTGTTTCTGGTCTCTTATTAATCACAGCTGATTTTTTAGCTCCAGCTGACCAGACACCATAGATTCTTCACACAAATGGCCTCATTGAGTCTTTGTTTCCCCATAAAACTTCACAAGCCAGGCCTCCATTGTCTACACTACCTTCAACATTCTTATCTTCTTCTGAGCTTCTATGGAAGAGCCCTCTAAGCTCAATACCCAATGACTTTTCTAGAGCACTATTCTAGAGTCGCTCCACAACCGTCCCAAAAGCAGCATGGTCAGGTCTGTCACAATTCCAAACTGTTAGTGTTTTATTCTATTCTATTAACCATATGACATTTTATTTTATTTATTTTATTTTATTTTAATCCTTTAGAAGTCTATTCATTTTCCAATGAGAGACAGAAAGGGCTCTAGATGGGACAAGAAGTGGGGAGGAAGAGGGAGGAGCACAAGTGGAGAAGCTATAGTCAGGATATAGGTGAGAAAAAAATCTATTTTCAATAAAAGAAAAAATTCTAAAAAGGAAAAAAAATCAAGTGACTATCATTAATGTCCCAGGGCACACAGACTTTATAAAACAGTATGATTACCGCCATCTCTCAGGCTGCTTGTGCTGTCCTGATGTTTGCAGAGTCGAAGCTGTTATCTCTAGAAATGGGCAGAGTCATGAGCACACTCTGCTGGCTTCCACACTGAATATGACACAGGTAACCATTATTGTCAGCAAAAGTGGACTTCAGGAGGCAGCCTACATCCAGAAGACATAGGAGGAAATTGTTGAGGATGTCAGCACCTACATTAAGAAAACAGGCCCAGGCTTGGCAGAGTGAGCTTTTGGACAGTTTCTGGCTGAAATGATACCATGCTGTCATCGGGGGCTGGCATGTCTTGGCACATGGGATATGGGAGGTGGCAAAGCCAGTGGAGCCAATCTGCTAAAGGTTAGGATTCTCATAACCTTACTGTCTGCTGGATAAGCCTTTGTAACTGCCCTTCAATGGCCTCAGATGCTGGTGGTATTTGAATGCTAAAGTAGAGACTGGTGTTCTCAAACATGTCATAGTGATTACCCAGCTCCAGTTAGTGTCACAACTGAAATAAAATCAGTTGAAATGGGGGAAAAAATCATCATCAAAAGAGGTCATTCATACAAGCATACCAGGTCTGTGTGGTTTTTGTTTTGTTTTTAAAGTCTGTATTGGATTTTAGAGTTAGCATTAAAAAAAAATCCCCATTTTTAAATTGGGATTTTTATTATTGTGTGTAAATTATACTTTTCATTAAAATAAAAAGAAAACTATACAATCACATTGTACAGTTGTGTGTTAGAAACTATGATTCCTTGGGGAAGGGAAAATGACATCATAAAAAAGCCAAATATTTTCCTTAAATATAGGATGCTTTAGTTTAATTTCTACTCCTGCTTTCTATAAAGATTATGGACACAAACTGTAATAAGCCTTAGCTTTTACATTCTCCATCTCTAATGTTGGATGAAGTATAAAGTTGTCTGCAGTGATATTAGGTGATTCTGGTTGAATTCACTTAAGTAAGACCACCATTATTAATGTTAAGGTACTTGTGTGAGTCCCACAAGTTGGCTCATTTGAAGACTCTGCAGTTGACAAGACTTCATAGTCTTGTCCCTTGTTTACACGCTCCCCGCTCCCAGGCTACTGAGAGTTCTATTTTCCCTAGCATGTACCTACAGTCTCTCAGCCTGTTAGCCCCAAAGGAAGCTCAGTGAACAGAAGGAAGTCTTAGACAAAACGAGGGACTGGCCCCCAGATGGGGCTGTAGGGAGAAATTGGCTTTATACCCATGTTCTTTCTAGTCCTAGTGTTATGAACTTGAGACGATGTACAGAATAAAGAACGTTAAATCCACATTAAAAGACTGCACAACCAAATACTGGCTTTCTCACTTTCTGGTTCATGTGAGCATGAAAGAATTGTGTTCAATTTTAATAAGACATGGCTCCCCTTCTGTAAAATGAGAACAGTACTAAGAATTGATTAAAAAGTGTGAAAGTGCCTGCCACGGCTGTACACTATAAGCACTCATCACAGGGGGGGCTGTACTCCTTTGTTACCTTCCTGTAATTCCATTGCTACCCAGAGCTCTCAGGGGTTGGTGACAAGAGTCCCATAAAGCAATAGTCTATGTACCACAGAGACTCAAACAGAAATTTATGTCCTCATTGGGGTTTGTTGACAGTTTGAAATGAGCATTGACTAAATAATCACCTTGCATAAGGTCGTCCTAAGGTCGTCTACCATTCTCTCCTCTGATGCTCGTGTTTAAAAATACATGAGGAATTTTCAGTTCAGAACCTGGGAGAGAGAAAGAACATGAACCTCAAACGTGATAAGAAGGTATTTTCGTGTCCCCCACCCAGCTCATTTGGATAGCATGTGCAAATTAGTATATATTAAAGCCAGCAGAGTTCTGGACCACAGTCAGTGGAAAGAACTCATAGCTAGGATTGATCTTGGTCAACATCAGTGTTGCTTCTAATTGGAATCAACAAATGCCGAGTTGGAATTCTGAGCTTAGACCAGTCAGTGCCACGTTTCCATAGTAGTTTTTAGTGCACGTCCAAAGAAACACAATTATAAAGTGGAGGGGTGGTTGTTTGAATAGTTGATGAGTGCTTGCTGTTAGAAGCTCTTTACCAGGTAAAAAAGGCAGAGGTGAGGCTGGGTGGAGCTGGGACCTTGGAAGCCGAGAGGCTCTGCCTTCCTTCCCTGTGGCTTCTGCAGCTAACTACAACAAACTCAGGAGCTTAAAATAACATGGTTATTATTTTATGGTCTGAAGGTCAGAAACCCAACAGGGTGTGTAGAACACTGGGCTAAAAGTACAGATCTTGATAGGACAGGCTTGTTCTAGAAGTCCAAGAAGGTAACATGTTTGTTTTGCTTTGTTTTCTTAGTTCTTGACATTTCCATGTCCCCTGTCATGTTGCACTCAGCCACTTCCAGGGCAGTGGTGGCCATGGAAGTCCTCAGGACTCATCCCAGGGACTCTTCCTTTTTAGCTCCTTCACTGATAGAGCCTGTTGTGCCCACAGTGGGTCTTCCTGGGTAATCTGGGGTCATCTACATGCTTTAAGTCAGTTGGCAGATAAAGCTAATCTAGCTGAGACCTTAATTTCATGACACCCTGCTACACAGCAGAGTATTTCGAGCGTTAGGACTATCTTTGGGAAGAGAGTCTTATTCTGTGTCTACAGTCTTTCCTGTTGGTAAGTACACGCGTGGGTGGATCTGTGAAGACTGTCAGAGCTTGCTGGTTTTATGGTTGTTTCTGGAAAGTGGCTAGATTGAAACTGTCCCCAAAGACAGAGATTGAATAACAAAGGAGAGCTGAGAATAAATAGAACAATAAGATTTGGAGAGCAAGTGACATTTTCTTTTCCATGGTTCACATCCTTCAACAGAGTGACTCCATTTTAAGAACCTGGAGAGATGGTTCAATGGTTATGAACACTGGTCGCTAGTTCAGAGGACCTGGGTTCAATCCTCAGTGCCTATATGGTGGCTTACAACCATCTGTAGGTCTAGGTTATTTTTTCTCTTCTGAACACCTTGGGCACCACACACAAAAAGTACACAGATCTACATGAAGGTAAAACACCCATATATATAAAATACTAAAATAATTTAAAATACATTTTGCTTTAGAAATCCCATGTAAATATAATGGGGGTAAAGATGTATGAACACAATACTACACATGGTATTAGTGGCAATAAATGAGGAATCTAGCAGTTGTGAATTCATAGATTTAATACAACACTATCATTTTGACTCTATTTTCTGTGGCCATAAAACAGCATTTTTTATTCTAGAGCAAGGAATTTTATTTTTAGCTTTTATTGAGTCTATTTTAGCTTTTTTTCTGTGCCTCTTCCCCCCACCCTTTTTTGCCTTGACCTAGTATTCATCAACTTAAAAACTGAATAACTACTAAATGTGCCTGCAGGAGCTGAGAGGATGCATCATAAACACTCTAGATCAAGGTTTTATGGAGCATGAAGTGAGAAGCAGCCAAACAGGCACCTCAGAAGTGACGACATATCTCAGATATCTCAGAAGTGATGAAGTATCTGATGAACTTTTTGAGAGAACTGTTGCCGGATACTAGAGAAGCAGAGAGAACAGGAGTCGGAATGCCTGGGGGTCCTTTAAAACATGAAGAAATCATCATCTCCCGAATGAAGCCTTGTCCGGGTTGAGGTCATTACTGGATACATTGGCTACATTGGACACATTGGATACAATGTTACATTGGTGCTGTGTCATTTAGACTCTGAACAATGTTCTGAATGCTCGTTTTTTATCTATCTTATTTCTCTTTCCATAAATATCCCTGGTATTTTCTTTTTACCTCTCCACCTGTGTCCAGTTCATCTTTTCTTGCATTTCATATACCCTGAAAGCCACCTTCAATCTCCTCTGGAACCAGCTAAGGTGAATCAGATAAATCTATAAAATAGTAATGAGCATGTGCCTGTAGTTGGTGCATCCTCACCAGCTTGCTCCGAGTTCCTAGCCTGTTGTTTTTAGCTTTCTCTATTGTGAGGCAGACGGGCTTCTTTGGGGGTGTGAAGCTCTGCTCTGGCAAATCTTCTGAATTCCCTGACTTTTCTATGTTTTTTTTCTCTTAGGAATGGAAAATTCATTCCTGTTATGCAAAACAACACACAGAATCAGGCTATGTATTCTTGTGTATTTCGGGTGGTCCTCTCAGGTGTCTTAGTCTCTGTTACTTCACTTTAGTAGAAAAAGGAGACAGTCCTATAGAGTCGGAATGAAATGCTTTCTAGGAGCTCTAGTATCCACAGAATCCCAGGATTTGTTTTGAATAGATCTATAGATTCTTGTACCATTTATCTGTGTGGATTCCATACCAACTTCTAAAGTAATGCCTTACTTTGCATTTTTCTAGAAAAACTTTTTTAAAATAACAGAAAATAACAAGTAAAAAAGAAAAAAAAACAACACAAAAAACAGGGGTATTTCTATCTATAAATCAATATATCTCATTAAAATCAATTCATGGTAAATATTTCTCAAATTATTCTCTTACTATATACATTGATCCAATCTAAGACCACAAACATCTTTAAATTGCCCCAATGCATCAGTCATACAAGGAAATAAGTGTTGGAGACTGAGAAGGCAGCCACACAGCATAAAAACCTTTCAGAGAAATTCAGAATATGTTGTTTTTTTCCTAAAGAAATAAAAATCATTGAACTCTCACTTAGAATGGTGTCTGATGTGTGTTTGGCAAAGATAGTACTGAGTATCGGTGGATATTAAGTTTGAGGAAAATAAGACAATGAAAGAGGGTACCAATGTAATCCAGGGAACTTTGATAAAGCCTTTGAAGGAGATCAAGGCATTAATAGAAAAAAATAAAGTGGACAAAATTAACATCCTAATGTTATCAAATTCGCAGAATTTGCTGATGAATTGGAGTTGAGACATGAAAGGAAGGAAGATATCTGACAGATAATGCTCTGAATTGGTTGTTACCCAAGTTTTATGCAAATGCAAATCACCTCAAGGAGCCAGGTTTAAAAAAAGGACGACTTGTAATTAACAGGTTCTCAATCCTTGGAACAGTGAGGAGATTCTGAGTATTTTTTTGTGAATGTTATATACTCAATTACAGCTTCAATTGTCTTCTATGCATATGTTTATGTGCATATAAACATATATACATGTACACATACTTAGGAAAGAGTTTAGATGGAATTATACCAACATGTTAAATTTCCCTAACCTCATGAAAGAGATGCCTATTTATGTACACGAAACTTACAGAACACCAAATAGATTGGATCAAAAAAGAAATTGATCCACATATTAATCAAAAGTTAATGAACAAAGAAAGAATATTAAAAGCTAACGGGGGGAGGGGACCCCCGCGGGGAAGGCCAAGTAGCATATATTAGAATTACACCTGACTTTTTTTTTTTTAAATATTTTTATTTTCTAATTCTTTGTTTACATTCCAAATGATTTCCCCTTTCCCGGATCCCCCCTCCCCATATGTCCCATAAACCTTCTTCTCTCCATCCCTTCTCCAATCACCTCCCTCCTTTTTCTCTGTCCTTATATTCCCCTCCAATGCTAGATCAATCCTTTCCAGGATCAGAACCCTCTCCATACTTCTTCATGGGAGTCATTTGTTATGCAATTTGTGCCTTGGGTATTCAGGGCTTCTGGGCTAATTAATATCCACTTATCAGAGATTGCATTCCATGTATATTCTTTTGTGATTGGGTTACCTCACTTAGGATGATATTTTCCAGATCAAACCATTTGCCTAAAAATTTTGTGAATTCATTGTTTCTAATTGCTGAGTAGTATTCCATTGTGTAAATATACCACATTTTCTGTATCCATTCCTCTTTTGAGGGGCATCTGGGTTCTTTCCAGCTTCTGGCTATTTATAAATAAGGCTGCTATGAACATAATGGAGCATGTGTCTTTATTGCATGCTGGCTTAACAGAGACTTTGATAGCCAGAAGGGCCTGGGCAGATGCCTTGCAGCCTCACAGATGGCAGCCTAGACTACTATATTCAGCAAAAGTTTCAATCGCCATGGAAGGAGAGAACAAGAAACCCCACGACAAAACCAAATTTAAACAATGCCCATCCACAAATTCCGCGCTGCAGGTGAAACCTGTGTATAGTTAACTTTCTACGGTTGGAGGGTTTTTTTCCTAGTTTCAGTTGTTGTTTAAAGACGATAAGTCAAACTCATTCTAAAGCTCCTTTGTGTTTCGGTCTGGTCTGTGGTGCCAATAGGATTTCTTCCTGGTGGAAGGGTGGGAGACAGGAAGGAGGGGTGCAGCTGGGGGAAAGGATGGAGGGTGCTGTGGAAGGAGTGAAGGGGGAGAAACTGTGGTCAGGATTTAATGTTTCAGAGAAGAATTAAAAAAAGAAAGAAGTTGAATGCAATCAGTGACCTTCATACAATCACGGTCCTCTGCCAGACAATGGCTGTTGGCTTACTCTTAGATACAGATATTTGCTGGCAAAAGATGAACAGCCTTTGGTGTCAACCGCACAGCAATACGTACCAGGGATGACGGATCAGTATTTGTCATAGGAGCCAGTGGCCACTTCCCTGGCTACTCACATATTAGTGAGTGTGAATGCCAAACATTCTTAACAGGAACAAAATTAAAATCCATGTTTAGGGGCCCAAAGGCCACCAGTCTCCACTGACATGGAAGAGGTAAAGTGAGAGCTTAGCACAGCTCCCGTTGAGTTCACTGGACCCATGTCTTGGTCCTCATTACCCAGGATGCTGAAGAACTGATGACAAACCAAACCGAAGGTGATAGCTTTCCATTTCACTTCTCAGCCTGGGTGGCGAGAGCCAGGACAGAGGGAAGCTACCTGGCTGGCAGTCACAACATGCTTCTCTGCTTGATATCAACACAGAGGAACTGAAGAGAGTCCCGAGTCGTCGGCCTCGTTGTATATTCACCTATTATGCCAGGATGGCTTTTCTTTTTAAAGAAAGCTTGAGAATAACAGTGAGTCACCTCAGATTGGTTCTTCATATTCTTAAACAGTGCTGCTCCTACCAGCCCTTGTATGTTTCAAAGCGGATTACAATGATTTTAGGTTTATCACCTGGTAAACGTTCACCTGACATAGTTCTCATCTCAAGCACAAGGGAGGACCGAAAGCAATTTGCATTCATTTAAATTTACATTAGACACCGACAGTGTCAGCTTTGTCTGTGTTAACTTGCTTTCTCTGTGTCTAATATGGTTCTGAGGGATCCAGTCTCTTTGAACATCACAGTGCCTCACGATGTGCAAGGATGATAGGCTACCACAGTTTGAGTAATTCATAAAGGACAGAAATCTGTTCCCTCCCAATTCTGGAGGCCGTGAAGTTGGAGATCAAGGCATTGGTATGTAACGATGCCTTTCCTATGATCACAGGTAGAGAACAGAACAGAATGGTGGTGAATACTTTGTCCCCAATCATCAGAAGACTGTGAGAAAAAGGTTCTACCCTTGCCATCTCTGTTTGGTGTCATTAACCCAGTCCTGAGGGTAAGGCACTCATGACCTAAAGCCTTGTCTCTAATACTTCTGCACTCTGCACTGGAGATTAAGTTCCAAAGCATGAGTTTGTGGTGACTCATTTGGAATATAGAAGACACTCAGAAGAAAACTGCAATGGTCCATTTACTTATAATGTCCAATTAATCAAATTGGATGAACAAATCGGGACAAAAACGTCGGAGCCGTAGTGAGACGCATATGACCCAGGAGGTTGGAAATAAACCTCAGAGTCATTTCATATCAATGTGTATTTTAAGAATTAAGTAATGGAGACCTGTCAGGATATCACCACAGATGGAAAAGGTAAATGGCTGTGTTTCAAATAATTGACAGAGAAGCACAATGCCTAATGGGTTTCTTTTGGTTCTGAGGACAACATATTTCACTCTTTGAAACATTTCCTGTGACCACCTGTCAATGGCACAATGGCTTAAGTTTGGGATCCAGGACAAGAGAGCCTACTGATGTGAAGCCAGCCCTACCAGGTAATTTACAGAAGTGGACAGATATCCACAGAGGGAGGCATGTGACTCTGTGATAGGTGCTCCATTCAGCATTCTAACAGTGCACCACGGAGCTGTGATCCTAACACTGCACCATGGGCTAGGCATTATAACACGGTGCCACACGCCTATGCAGAAGGAAATCCATGCCATGCCTTGGCCATTTAAAAATAGCTCCTGGTATCCTACGAGGCTCCAAGAAAGCTAGAAGAGCTGATAATAGTCTTGATGCTAGAATAGTCACACAAGCTCCTTTATCTCAAACCCACCTCCAAATGGAGGTAGCAAGCTGCAGGTGCCTGGGTCTCCAATCTCTAAGTGCTCCACCACAGATGTTTTGGTTCCTCACCTCATATCCTCAGCAGCACAATTTATACATTTATGAAGTTTCCATAAGACTTCCATGGACAGTCTGGCTGAATATGGCGGTCCAGGCCAAAACTGAATTGTTTGCATCTTTGGATGCTAAATTTAGGAATCTATTCGGCTGAGAATTTAAATAGTGAGTGTGGTTATTCATGTTCTGCAAAAAGAGAAGTTTATACTAATTCACTGACACTAATGAATGGCATGAGTAGTTAACCAGTGTATTAGATCAAAATTGGATGCTATAACAAGGAAGGGGGCAGGGTATGTAAATGTGCCCATGAACACTGGCACAGAGAACCAAAGTCTTCACGCCCTCTTATTAACAACCACCTGACTTACTATGGAAGACATTCACCTCTCAGCTTGACAGAATGGCTGAAACAACTCACCTTAATCTTGCCTGTCATCAGCAATGTTCAAGCTTTCACCAAACTGACACACATTAACAGTTACTTAATGGGAAGAGTGGAGAAGCTGCATGGGACACGATGACAATTCTTATCTCTCCCACTGCTGAGCATCCAACTTCTCAGAGGGAAAACTGAATGCTGAGTCCTTGGCATGGTACCCACCCACCCAGGAGCTTGAGTAATCAACTGGAATGTCCCATCGTGCTGAAATGCCTCCATTCCTGCGGACTCACTGCAGAGGTTGGCATGCCCTCTGGAGAAAAACTGATACAGACGCTTCACATACTTAAAGTCTTTAGACCTTGACTCACTGAATTGGGATCTCATATAATGTAGCATCCACTGGAGCATAGTTTCGTAGGTGGAAATAAGTGAACTGAGCACAGAACTTTGACAGCGGAGCCCTGTGTGATGGTGCAACCATGTAGTTCCAGTCCTTCAGAGACTGAGGCTGGAGAACCAACAATTTGAGGGCTGCCTGGGATATATACAAGTTCAAGGCTACAAAGGATTAGATATTGAGAAAAGGATTAAGGGGAAAAAAGAAAGGAAGAGAGGGAAGAAAAGAAAACCAAAAGAACGTCGATAACCACTAATCAGATGTAATAGTTCTAAGACAAATTGAGCAGCCTTTTGAAGGCAACACTGTACATCAGAGGAATCAGTGTAGTTATAACACTCATGATACCCTCCGCCCTGAACAGTGCTTGCCGAGATTCTACAATTAATACAAGATGCTAAATCCAGAGTATGTGAAACCAAGAGATGGACTTATATTAAGTCCATATATTACAGAAGTGTGAGAAAAATGAATACTGTGTTTTCTCTCATTTATCAATTCTAGATTTTATATAGATACATAAAATCAAGGTTGACCAGAAGGCAGAAGCACAATATTGGAAAGCAAAGGATACTGAGGGGAGGGGTGGAGACACAAAGGA
The DNA here is from genome assembly GCF_947179515.1 of Apodemus sylvaticus. Lineage (NCBI taxonomy): Eukaryota > Metazoa > Chordata > Mammalia > Rodentia > Muridae > Apodemus > Apodemus sylvaticus. The sequence continues at coordinate 8,738,247 of NC_067480.1, forward strand.
GGGAACAGTGGTAGGACCTCAGAATACTCTCAAAGCATGTTATGTAATTACAGGAAAAAATGTCCTTGTGAAACCTAGTACCAAGAACAATGAATGTATGTTAATTAAAAGATTTTTAAAAGAAGCAGAAATTTTCCTCACCTTCATTCCCAGGGACCCACTTAGAGAATTTTATTTTTCTTTCATCAACTTTAAATCACAGACATCTGGGTTCATAGAAGAAATACTTTTACCAGAGGGCACAGACCCACTAAAGTGTCGGACTTCAAAGAAGGTGTGATATCATAGTATCATTTGATGTTTCTGGTGCTCAGAAAAAAAAGCCATGAATAACTGATATTCTGTCAGGCCCAATCTGACCAAATCAAAAGTAGGAGGCAGGTCTGCTGTTCCACAGTGGAGGCTAGGAATCCAGGTGGTTCCTCAGGGCACCCCAGTGTCCACCCTAATCAAATCAATCAGTGGATAATTATGGTAAGCATAGCCTAGAGAAGCCATAGAGGCTGAAGGCATCAGAGGACCCTTATCAAAAAAAAAAAAAAATCCACACAGACAAGCAGAGATGCTAAGGAAAAATTTAATGGAGTAACAGAGGAGAGAGAGCTTGACCTGAAAGTGCATCTCCCATGGCAGGAGGCTCCAGTCTGTGCTATTGAACATTTTGTCTCCCACAAGGTAGAATCGACCACAGTTCTACTGAAGCTCTTACCCAATAGGATGCGATATAGACTGTACATGAAGCTAGTAGATCTCAATAGGCTATAATGACAGCTGTTGGGTGTCACCCAGTTCCCCCAAGATACTCCTTCTCCAGCTGCCAGGTGTTGCTAGCCAAGGCCTCACAGATTGCTAATGGACCTCAGCTGACAATTCTGGCATCCCGCATGCTTACCCTTCCTTCCCAGGAGCAGGCTTCAGCAACCACTGGTTAATATGAAAGTACAAAGGTCTAGTCTCCCTGCTCCAACCGGGTCATTGGGTAAGGACCAGCTCAGCTCTATATCTCTCTTTGGAACAGGATGGGGCCTCTGATGCACACCATTGCATATTTTTTGCTTAACTCTACTCCAGTCCATATCGTACTGGCAGTGTGGTGGGGACCCTACAGTGGTGTTTCCAGTCCCATCAACTCTACAAGTAAACATATGTTAGGATCTGTTTCCTGGCACTGAAAACCACAGCTCAATCATATCATTGTTACTCTGATGAAAACATAGGATCTGTACTTATAAGACGATAACGTGGGTGGTAATTTAGGCTCATTAAATGTAGAGATGGCTCAGAGGGTAAAGACACTTGCTGTGAAATCCTGCCAACCTGAGATCAAACCCCAGAACCCACATAGAGGTAGAAGGAAAAAGCCAAACTACACAAAACTTGACATAGATCAATGTAAGATTGTCATTGTATAAAAATTACATAGAAATTAGAACTGAATTTTGTGTGCTTTACCTAAAAGTTTTCCAAAAAATGAACATCCAACTTCAAAAAAGAATGAGGTTTGTCTGGTTTTAACCTGAAAAATGTATGTGGCCATGACAAAAATACCATAAACTAGACAGTTCATAAAATACACTAATGTATTTCTCAGGGCTCTGGAGGCTGGGAAGCCCAAGATCAATGCAGGTATCACTAATGTCTGCCTTCTGTTTAAATATTGTCACCTTCTAACTGTATGCTCACGTGTACAAGGGAAAGACAGGCATGTAAGGCCTTTCATATGGCACTGGTTTCATACAGAAGGGATCTCTCCTCATGATCCTATCCCATAATGATCACCTTATCTTCTCATACCAACCCCCTAGTAGGTTAGCATGTTAATATACACATTTAGAGAGAAGCTATAAACTTTCATGAGTTCACATAAGGAGAAACCATATATTTGAAAACATTGTCAATATAATAAGATAAACTATGAGTTATGTGTTGTTAGTTTATTTTATAATAATATACCACAAAATTGTTGGGTTAAACTATAGAAATGTATTATGTCACAGTTTCTGTGGGTCAGAAGTCGGCTATGTTTTGGCTGAGTTTTTTCAGGTAGGAGCAATGGAGTAACCAGGTCTATAGCATCACCAGATGCCTGGATCCCTCCTTGAGTTCACATAAGTGTGGGCAAGGTGCACATTTACTTGCAACTATCCAACTGAATCTTCTCTTCTTGTCACTCGGTCCCCTCAAATTACTATAAAACCGTAGAAGTCCCTTTCCACAGGGGCTCACTAGAGTTCATCACATGCTCATGGTCTTTTAAGAAGGGTCCAGGATCTTTTCGAGGACAACTTGATTAAATCATTCCTACTAGGATAAGTCATCTGATAGTCAACTGATTTGTAGGATCACCATAAGAGGCACACCCTATTATATTGCATATTGGGCCCATGCTCAATAGCAGAGACTTTGTACCAAGGGAAGAGGTATCTTGGAAGTCACCTCAGAAATCTGCCTGACACAAAGTATTTTCCTCTTGTTTCCACTGTTCAAGATCACATGCTTACTCGTGGGTGGTCACAGAATTGAGGGTTTCTAGGATGATAGATGTGCCTCCTAGACTGTGGTACTGTAACGGTCTGAAATGAGATCATCCTCAATAAGTGGTGCTTCAGACGTTTCTTGGGTTACAGCAGTGGGATCTGAATGTTTAAAGCAGGGCTTCTCAACCTGTGGGTCATAACCCCTTTGGGGGGGTGGTCAAAGGAACATTGCACAGGAGTTACCCAAGACCATCAGAGCACATAAATATTTACATTATGATTCCTAAGAGTAGAAAAATTACAGTTTTGGTAAAAAAAAAAATATGGTTGGAGGTCATCATGACATGAGGATCTGTATTAAAAGTCACATCATTAGGAGGGTTGAGTATCAAAGGCCAGCTTTGACATCATAGGGTAAACTGAGGTAGGGTGCAGACTTTTCTCTGAGGGAATGATGGTTGATTATCTGAGGCCAGAAAAATGTTCTCTGGGGCCACCAAGAAAAAGAGGGTGGGGGGGGAAATCACATACACACATGGGTAAGTGTGTATACACACACACACACACACACACACACACACTTGGTCAGTGGAGCAAAGCTCCTACAAGTTTATTTTTTTTTTCTCCTACAGCTTCTATATCCCAGCAAAATCTTTCAAGCAGTATAAAAATTACAATGTGATTACATTCTATTTTTCTTTAAGTGAATGCTTACAATGTGTATTCATAAAAACATGTTCCCAATACCCTCACATGATTAAATGTTTCACGTATTATCAGTGAAAAGAAAATCCAAATTATTCCCCCAAACCTATATACATTTGTAGCTAAGCAATTTGTTATAGATTCACAAAGTGTAAGCAAGGTAATTTTCTCAGTCAGTTTCTCTTACTGGTAGGCTGCAATCTGTGGATAGGAAGAAAAGAACAATTATTTTATTATTTATCTTAAAAAGTAATCTTCTAAAAATCTTAAAAGAATCACAAATCTAAACTTTTATATAAAAATCAGCCATTTCCACTTTAAATCTCAGGGTGCATAGCTACTTATTAACAATTTATTAAATCATATCAGGAAGCTGAGGGCAAATATGGCTACAGTTTGACCATCAGCCCAGCTTTAGCAAGAGAGTCAGGACAGCTCGTGCTAGTCAGCCTTCCATTGTTCTTGTTCCCTGATCTCAGAAAAGCCCCAGCTCAACTATTAAGAGTGAGCCGCAAAGGACACCATCAAAAGGACAAATCGGCAACCAACAAATTGGGAAAAGATCTTCACCAATCTTACATCAGATAGAGGGCTAATATCCAATATATATAAAGAACTCAAGAAGTTAGACTCCAGAAAACCAAACAACCCTATTAAAAAATGGGGTACAGAGTTAAACAAAGAATTCTCACCTGAAGAACTTCAGATGGCAGAGAAACACCTTAAAAAATGCTCAACATCATTAGTCATTAGGGAAATGCAAATCAAAACAACCCTGAGATTTCACCTTACACCAGTCAGAATGGCTAAGATTAAAAATTCAGGAGACAGCAGGTGTTGGAGAGGATGTAGAGAAAGAGGAACACTCCTCCACTGCTGGTGGGGTTGCAAATTGGTACAACCACTCTGGAAATCAGTCTGGCGGTTCCTCTGAAAACTGGGCACCTCACTTCCAGAAGATCCTGCTATACCACTCCTGGGCATATACCCAGAGGATTCCCCACCATGTAATAAGGATACATGCTCTACTATGTTCATAGCAGCCCTATTTATAATTGCCAGATGCTGGAAAGAACCCAGGTATCCCTCAACAGAAGAGTGGATGCAAAAAATGTGGTATATCTACACAATGGAGTACTATTCAGCCATTAGAAACAATGAATTCATGAAATTCTTAGGCAAATGGATGGAGCTAGAGAACATCATACTAAGTGAGGTAACCCAGACTCAAAAGGTGAATCATGGTATGCACTCACTAATAAGTGGATATTAACCTAGAAAACTGGAATACCCAAAACATAATCCACACATCAAATGAGGTACAAGAAGAATGGAGGAGTGGCCCCTTGTTCTGAAAAGACTCAGTGAAGCAGTATAGGGCAAAACCAGAACAGGGAAGTGGGAAGGGGTGGGTGGGAAAACAGGGGGAGGGAAGGGGACTGATGGGACTTTTGGGGAGTGGGGATCCAGAAAAGGGGAAATCATTTGAAATGCACATAAATATATCAATAAATTAAAAAAAAGAGTGTGTTTTTCCGAAGTCCAAATTGTTCCCTAATAATTTTCTACATCAGAACCCTAACAAAAACAACTTAACCCAACTTTACTAACAATCTACTTTTTCAAATTATTACTAAGGGCGATGGTCATTGCTAAGAATCTACTTCTCTATGTTCTTTTCCAAAGGTGGTGACTGAATCATTAATCTGCTCCAGCAGCAATGCTTGAAAAATATCAAGCACTATTATTATAAATGTCGAAGACACTGCCCAGTAAGGGGCTGGACTCCCCCCGCCCCCCTTAGAGTTTTCGTACAGCTCCTAGAACAGGAGGAACTTACGGCAACAAGCAGAGCAAACTCCACAACAGCATGAAGTTCGTAGTCCTCGGGGTTTGCCTCTCCAAGGCACACCCATTGTGACTGTGCTAGCCACATTCTATGAGTTCAATATGAAAGCCATTTGCAGTCCTCCTTACATGACCCCCAACAGTTAAGAACCACTGGTTTAAAGGAATGACCATATTACTCTCACCTTTCCCAGAGACCACAAACCTCTCAGGTCTCGGGGTAAGCTGCAATATGGGAACTTTACAACACCAGAAAGAACAGCTTCAAAGTGCACAGAACATTGTCTGGCACTAGGAGACATACATTTCTGGGAACAAACCACTGTCTTTTAGGAATGAAATCGGAAGAGGTCCAGTTCTCTTTCATCTATCCTTTCCCTCTGTTTTCAGATTTTCATTTGGAGACTAGCGTGTTAGAATATTCTGTGCAGAATTACAATAGTCACTAAACTGAGGACCCTTTCTGAAGAAGAGGAGAGAATCACCAGGCTGGAGTTCATGTGCTCTAAGAACCTGGCCACAGATGCTGCCAGGCCCTAAGGAAGGTGAGGGAAGCACAATTATCTCTCACCCTGATGGGCCAGCCTGATGGGCCAGCATAATCTGCTCTCATTGTGTGCGGCGGCTGCCTCCTGCGGCCAAGGCCCTCCAAATCAGACAGAAAAGGATTCATTTGGCTTCATCGAAGTGAGAAACTGGGAAAAGAATGGATTATTCTTACATCTTGGCTTCCAGTTATTGTATTATTGGCGCCAAGAGCTGAGCCAAGCAAATAGATCTTTATCTTTGCTCACTGAGCAGCTGATCTAGTCCTTGTGCAGGAACCAAGCAACCTCTGTAAACAAGTGTTCACTGCTGGGAAGCTTCTAAACAAAGGGGTCATGCATGGCAAAGCATTTCTGAGGGGATGTGTCTCCTGTTAAAACCATGGCCAGGTGAATGTTAAACAAGTATTCAAGCGAAATCAAACTTATTATTTTTATAGGCAACAAAGCACCTAATGTATTCGAACTAAACATTTTGATTTTTACCTATATAGAATTTGAAATATGGTCCCTTAGGCCTATGCTTATTCCAATAGTAGAAGAGAAGAGACTAAAGAGAACGAAGAAAAGCTTCAAAGAGAAATACAAAGGCTACTTATTTGGAGATGACCAGCGCTAGTGTTTCAAATTATACCCACCCACAGCTTTGATATATTTCCCATGATTGTGAATGCCATTTGGTAAATTGAACATTTTAAATAAAAACATATCATGCATGAGAGTGAGATGGCAAGGATCATAAATTCCTCCAAACTTAGCATCTACTCTTGATATTACTCTGGGACTTCATCATGAAACCTCTTAGCAGACTTTGCTCTCCAGAGTACTGGACCATGCCAGTTAGGCAATAAGAAATACGTTAGTCTTCCTCATTGAGGGCTGCCCGAGAGGGTTTATTATTCCCTTTCTTCTAAATCCATAGACTCATTTTATATGTAAGGGACTCTAGAGCCCTTTCACATAGACAACATAATTATTCTGCTTTTCTTTGGTCATAACAAGTTATCCACTATCTAGCAATGGCTGGGCTCTGTTCTCCCAGCTACAAGGTCATTTCAATAAGGAATGAAAACAGTCTTTCCAATGCCTTTCCCACTCTTAAGGATCATCAATGCCTGGAATTCTAATAAACATTTTCTCAGTTAATTAAATATTAGAATACTTTTCATGAATCAGAGTATTCCCTTTTATGCATGGACTGTTACTCCTAATTTGTTGGAATATTCATGCTTCCCAATGTCTTATTTTAGACAAGATGATGTTAAGTGTCCATATGCATGGCTCTTTCAAAATGATTTCCTCATCACTATTCAACAAAAGGGATCGGAATCAAGGCATGATATTGCAAAAAAGAAAAATTGAAACCAGAAAGAAGTGCAACAAAAGAGAAAGAATGGGGAAAAAAAGAAATCAAAAATGGCCAAGCATAATTTCCAAAATAAAGTAAATAAATAAGTCCCCACCTATCAATAAGGACAGGTAACAATCTCCTTGATGCAATAGTGGTACAAATGTTATAGGAGCAACCAACAGCTTTCTGATTGAATCCAAAGCCTTCTCCACAAGAGAGAACTCGTGCCTGGGACCATTGATGGAGACAAGCTTGGTGCATCTCTTGGCTCTCATCAGTGATACATTTCTTGTCAGAAGAGGATGATGACGAATACAACCCACAACTGAGCAACATGCAAAGTCTAAAGGGCTGTGGAGTGCTAAGGTTTAAATAGGACATCTGCATCATACACATTCTTCTGAGGCTTTGGGGATCACTGCAGAGGAAGGAGGGGATGATTCTAAAAGTCAAACTCTTGAGTGAAGCAGTATTTGATGGACATGACAGTGTTATTGTGCACATAGATAGTTGGCCTATGACTATATGCCCAAAGCCTGCCCAGGATCAAACCAGACACATCCCAGCATGAAAAATGCAGGGTTCATGAAGTCCCACCCCTACCTGAAGAACTATTAGCAATTTACAATTTGCTGGGGAGGTAGAGCAGCCACTGGGGAGCTACGTGTGCCCACTCCTGTGTCATGCCCATCCAGCGCTAAATCGCCTCCATGGGTCAGAAAAAGAGCATGTGAATCTTGGAGGGAGAAATGGTAAGTCAGGGAAAGGGAGAAACTGGTGCAGGGGGATGGGTAGTGGAATATATTTTAGGCATGTATGAAACTCTTTAAGAATAAAAAATTTCAAATAAAGTTAGTAAAGTATAAAACCAGACATGAATTATTTAGTTTTTTCCTCATGAGAGCAAATAGGATTAATTGATATAAATCAGACCTTGGAATGCAATTTAAAAATAATCTTTGGTAGACTGTATCTCTAATAACTAAACTTGAAAGTTAATTGGTATTGTTTTAAAAAAAAAAAAACCTAGTGACTAAGTAGTGAGATTCTAAGTTATTTATAGCCATTATGGAAATAGAAGTTCTTTGATTTATACACAAGTTTAAATGGCAATATTATTTAGTACCATGTCTAGATTTATATCCAAGTGAAATGAAGTCAATACCTCAGAAAAGATCTACTCTCATAAGCTTGTTATAGCATTATTCATGCTAGCTGATCAGAAGCGTGTGTGCAGATACATACATACACACATACACACAAAGCATATTATTGTGTTTAGGCAAAGACAAGAAAGAGAATCTTCATTTCTAAAACCACAGATAAGCATGGAAGACATTCTGCTAAAACAGAATAACTCAGACACAGATATACTGCTCAGGCTTTTGAGCGTGGGACATACATGTTATACATGGTGCTGTTGTGTATCCTTGCACACAGGAATATTAGTTAAAATGCCAACATGCTCAGTTACAATTTGAGTGAGTTCTGGGGGTCCAGTGATGGTGTGGTTATTATAGTTGATAAAACAGTGTGAGATGGATGTAGAAGACAGGCTCGGGAGAGCATTGGGGAAGAAAATGCTTGTCTGACATTTCTTTTAGGGACACTTTGTCCCTGTTACTAAAATGCAGGCTCCTGCTCCACCTCCTTTTGTCTTTCTCCCTGGGCTCAGTTTCTCTGGCGACACAGTAAAAATATATTCAAACTATGAGCCGAATATCTCCCAAAGGAATAGCTCTGTGGCCAAATTTCCCTGTTCCTTAAATAGTTGGTAAGCCATATTCCCAAGAGCATGGTGTCAATATCAAATTATCTGTCACAGATATTGGGATATTGCATCTATAGCCCAACAGAGGAGATACTGTATATGTTTATATAATTCCTAATTGATCCCACAGATGTGAAATTTCCTTGAAATAATCATTTCTTCCTTCCTTATCCCATCCTCTAGCTTTGCAATCCATTACACTCATACGCTATAGAGTCCTGTCTAAAAGCACCGTTGCATGTGTTTATATGAAAATACTGCACCATGGAGACAATAAGAGATACTAACCTCAAAAAGTAGCATGGGGTTGTAAGAAGAGAGCAGAGCTGAGCTGAGATGGCAAATGAGATGTGTTGGTTTGTAACTTTCATTCTCTCTAAAGACGCAACCATGTCAATCACTTAGCTTTGGGTACAGTGCAACTTGGATCTACTCTAGGGCACAGACACACACATCTGTATGCTAGACAAATGAAAGGTTATTTTGTTCTGCTTTGAATATTTCTATCCATGAAGTCTTGCTTTATACTTTCTATTTTATGAAGGTTTTTCTTAAATTCTTCTATTAAAAGCCACATTTTTTGGTATATACACAAATTAAACAGAAACCCATGCCTTAAAAATTGGCTACAAGCAGGGCCTGGGGACAGAAAGGAGAAGATCAAGCGTCCGAATCCAAGGGCTGGGGAGATGGCTCGGTGTGGAAAAGCGGCCATCGCTCCTGCAGGGTGAGTTTCCCAGCACAGATACAAGGTAGCTTACATCCAGCTTTAACTCTAGCTCCAAGGGATCTGATAGCTTCTTCTGACCCAGTACCCTCATGCAATCCCGACACATGCCCAAACACACTCACGTAAAAAATACAAATAAATCCTTAATATTTTAAAACTTTGGTTTAGTTTTTATTTCTTTTTGAAATTACATGTTTTGTCATATTTGCCATCTTTCCCCCACCCCCACCCCTAAGAGTTCAAGGCCACCCAGGGGTACACAGTGGGATCTTTTATTAAAAACAACAAGAATCACTAACATATCCATTTGTATTTCCTGAGACATGAATTCAAATTTGAATTTCAAAGTTATTTTTTTTTAACTTCACTAGAAGGTAAATCCTGAAAACCACATTGAAAAGAAAGACAGATGTAAACTTCTGAGATAGAGACATTTTTTTTTTCTCATGGAAAAATTCTTTTCCCCAAGAGTAAAATTCTTAAATCCTGGCAGTTCTCAGTCTTATTTAATCTACTTTCGGAATATATAAAATGAATTCACTATGGGCTCTCACAGCTGGCGGGAGCATTATGCTGGCTAGTTTTTATATGTCAACTTGACACAGGCTAGAGTCATTTGACAGCTGAGAATCCCAGCTGAGAAATTACTACCATAAGGTCCAGCTGTTTCCTGAAACTAATTTTCTTAATTAGTGATTGATGAGGAATGGCCTGGCTTATTGTGGGCGGTGCCACCCCTGGGTTGGTTGTCCTGGGTTCTATAAGAAAGCAGGCTGAGCAAGTCAGTAAGTGGCGCACCTCCATGGCTTCAGCCTCAGTTCCTGCCTACAGACTCCTGTCCCGTTTGGTTCCTATCTTGGCTCCCTCTATTGGATGGCAACTTCAGATATAGAAGCCAAACTTCCTCCCCACATTGGTTGTGGTCATGGAATTTCATCACAGCAATCCGACCCTGACTAAGACAAGAGATTAAAGAAAATGAAGACAGGAGAAAGGAAAAGGGTGTTAGAAAGAAGTAACAGTTACAATTATAAAATAAAGAATGCGTAAACAAAATTAGATAAAACAAGCAGAGGAATAAAACACAGGATTAAAAATCGAACAAATAGGCTGGTGAGATGGCTCAGTGGTTAAGAGCACTGACTGCTCTTCCAAAGGTCCTGAGTTCAAATCCTAGCAACCACATGGTGGCTCACAACCATTTATAATGGGATCTGACACCCTCTTCTGGTGTGTCTGAAGACAGTGACAGTGTACTTAAATATAATACATATTTAAAACAACTCTTAAAACAAACGAATAATGATAAAAGTAACAGTAAGAAGAAAACTAAAGTAAAAGCAAGAAAAGCCAAGAGATGTAGATGTTCCTTTCTGCGCTGGCTATTAGCACGAAGCCACCATATCTGGGGGCGGGTGGGTAATTAGCTCCTCACTGCCCCCACCACACCACTGGTCCTGAGTGGGAGCTGCAGGGTCACACTTGTCAAGGGTATGTTGTCAGCAACCAGGTTGTACTCACCTGAGAGGCTTCCCTTCTCTACATACCAGGATCCTCCGTTACTGACCCGGATTCATTTTGTAGTCTACCTACTGCAAACAAGTAAAGAGAGCAAGCTGTGGGAACAAACCAGGAAGCTGCACCCTCCATGGCCTGCAGCAGCACCTGCCTCCAGTTCCTGCCTGGTTTGAGTTCCTGGCCTGACTTCCTCCGATGATGGACTACAAGCCAAATACCTTTTCTCCCCAGCTTGCTTTTGCTCACAGTGTTTCATCATAGCCCTAGTGACCCCAATGTAAGCTGTTTGCATGTAGCTATTGGATAGAAAGAATGGACTCTGTTAAGCATACTATAAGGCACTGGCGGCCCAGAGAAAGAAAGGAAGATCCTGCCTGCCCAAAGCAGTTAACGTAGAGGGTGAAAATCCCAGATACAACCCTTCCAACACCATTAATCACAGTATACCAAACTCAAAGTACTCAGTTTGACATTGAGACTCGTAACCTCAGCACAAAAGTTATCTTAAGGTGTTGGACTTCATGCAAGTAAATATTTCTATATTCCGAGTTAAAAATTCAGCACACTCGGTTATTTTGTATTCTGTGCATTATTATTTTACAAGCTCATTTCTAAATACCTTCCCAATCAGTAGCAAGAACAAAGCCATCTACTATGAATTCTGGTCACACTGATACATGTGAAAATCCAGGTGGCTTGTCAGATTTGGGGGCATTGCTAAAAACGATTAAATCAAGAGTTGTTAGCAGGGTACACACGATCGCTTGTGTATCCCATTTCAAGCTATTTGCTTCTCTGTTCTCAGGCTATGGTGATGGGAATCAGTCTTCAGTGTAGTTAAGATAATCACTAGATGGGAGGAAGGGAAGAGGAGGAAACTAAAGGTGATGGAGAGCTTGAATGTGTGGTATGTACTCTAAGCATTTCTGGGAATGTCACATGCTTGACACATGCTAGAGTCATCTGGAAAGGGGGAACCTCAGGTGAGAAAATGTCCCCATCTGATTACCTGTATGCCAGTCAGCAGGGCCTTATTTTGATTAGTGATTAATGTGGAGTGGAGCCACCCCTGGGAGGGTGGTCCTGGATGGTCCTAGTGGTCCTAAGAAACCAGGCTGAGCACACCATGGAAAGCAACCCAGTGAGCAGAGTTCCTGCATGGTCCGTGCTTCACCTCTTGCCTCCAGTTCCTGGCATCCGGTTTTGCCTTCATGACAGATTACAACTGAAGCTAAAAATAAACCCCTTCTTTGACAAGTTGGTTTCGGTCATAGTATTTCATTTAGCAATAGAAAGCAAAGTCAGATGCGGGGTTTAAACGTTCTTTGTTTTTTTTTGTTTGTTTTTTGAACTAGGTTTTTGGCAGTTTCATTGGCCAATAGACTACCAACACATACGTTGGTATTCACAGCCAGAATTAGGAGTGATGCCTCGTGACAACTCACTAACAAAATTAAAACAAAGAAATTGCAGGTAAGGATGCTCGGTGGTAGAGCATATTTATAAGGCCTGGATTGACTCTGCAACACAAGAACAAGGGTAATCTACCTGGGGTGACACAACTAAACTTGGTAGGGTCTTGAGATTGAAATATATAAATAATACAAACTACTTGTAAAGTAGGCCAATGAAAGGCTTGTGTAGAAAAAAATATATGTAGTTTTCATGCTGACCATAGTGTCCCAGAGCAGACTTTAGTCCTTTCAGTATGGAGAAAGGCAAACAAGGTTGTGGTACTAGGAGAATTTAGAAATCACACCCAAAACACACACAGACACACACACACAGACACAAACACACACACACACACACACACAAACACACACACACACACACACACACACACACACACGCACGCGCACACACACACACATACACACACACACACTTCACTCAGGTTCTTGCAGTACCAGTCACACCACTTTTATTTCATGATCCCACCTCAGAGCCAGTATGCATCTAATTAGAGGGCGTTAAATATAAGCCAATCTGTCTGGATTTATGTATAACTGAAGGAGCCTCTTTAGAAGGAAAGTAACGAGAAATTGTGATTGCATTTTTATAAGACTATCTAGCACATTACTGATTTTTTGGTAAGTTTTAGATGTTTTTCCTGGTGTCTTTTAAAGCATGATTAAAACTGATAACAATCTAGGGTTTGTTGAGAACTGAAATCCTGTCCAACAGTTACACCGTTTTCTCCATTTTTTAAAACTTCAAATGGATATCAATAGGCCAAAGGTCATAGACTTCAATCTGATATATCTCTATCTGAATTTCATATACTTTAAAATGGTAAAATATTCAGTGAGAATATTTAGTCAACTTTTGATATAAACATAGATCTTGCATTTATTGTTTTCAATCACCACATTGTGAATATGGCAAGCAGAGGCAAACCTGAAAATCACGCATATATCTCGAGCAGGGCAGCCCCGCCTCCTCACTTGCTGACTTTAGCAACTGGAACTACAGAAGTGTTGAACAGCAACTATTTCTGTTGATTTCTCTCTGGCCTCGGTGTGACCTGATAGTTGTTGGAGTAGAGGAAAATGGGAGGTTTCAATCCCACAGAGTAAACGGAGGGCTCTCACGATGAATGTAGCTAGACTTCCATTCTGGGGATGGGAACTTGATGCTTCATAAAGCTTTGTGAAGTGTGGCCACTGCAGAGCTGAGTAGTTTGGGGAGAAACTCATCACTCCTAAAAGCAGCTGAGAGGTGAGAGGCATGAGTCTTTGCAGTAGCCTGGCCAAGAAACCTGTAAATGTCCAGCATATCGATTAGAGGAGGACACTGAAGCAAAACAGTTCATTGTGAGGATTGCTTTTCCCAGAAGAACCAATCTTGCGGTGTCTTCAAGATCAGTTACACGTATCTGCTAGGAAGTACTTAAAACACAAGTTGTATGCCTCATCAAACTGCATTTCAGAAATCATCATATATACAACAGACAGGCTTCATAAAGATCAGCACTGGGCAGAACAGCTCTGCTATGGAGGTAAAACAAATATACTTGTGAATCTGTGTTTTCTCAATCAGCAAGTTGCTTTCATTTTAATTTTGGTTTGTTTTATTGAAGGGGACATATTTATTTATAGCATAAGGCATAAATTTAACATTTAACATAATGTTAAATATATTTAACATTATTTTCTTTTTTGAGTTTGGTAATTTTTCAGGTCTCAGCTTGTTATCTTTTGATTCCAGGTCTCTTATAGATTCTTTTAATTTCTCTCCATTTAAAATGTTTCCAGGAGTGTGTGTGTGTGTGTATGTGTGTGTGTTTGTGTGTTGTATGCTCTGTGTGTATATGTGTGTGTTCATGTGCTCATGGTATGTCTGTGTATGTGTGTTTGTGGTGTGTGTGTGTGTGTGTGTGTGGTGTGTGCATGTGTGTGTGGTATGTGTGTGTGTGTATGGTCTGCATGTATGTGTGTGTGTTCCTATGTTCATGGAGTGTGTATGTGTGCGTTCATAGTGTGTGTGTGTGGTGTGTGCATGTGCATGGTGTGTGCGTGTCTATGTGCGTGCGTGGTGTGTGTGTGTGTGTGTGTAAGAGAGAGAGAGAGAGAAAGGTAGATCTTCAGAGGTATGGTTAAAGGTGTGTTTAAGATGAGTACATGCTTTCAGTGGAAGAGGTGTTGCTGTTCCACAGGTCTCATCCTTTGATTTCTTACTATAGACAATATCGTACTGTAAAGGAATTTTACCCCTACATTTTAGCTTCAGTTCTTCTGAAAGGCTGAGACAAAGGCTTCTACTCAGGGATTTTGTTTGTGAATGAGCTCAGAGTACAGGTTCTGGGAGACAAAGCAATAAGACTCAGCCTAGGCCGACCGCTCCACTGCTGTTCCACCGACCGACATTATTATAACAGCAGAAAAATTTCAATTTCACAAAATCAGTCAAACATCATTTCTATGTTTAAATTTATAGTATAACCATCTGACAAGACAATAAATGCTATTGGTTCTCCTTGGATATGGGAAAAGGAGAGACAGCTGTGCTGTTGACAAAGCCTTTCAGCGCCTGGACTCATTATCTGACTCCCTGCCATTTCCTCAGTGGATTTGTAGGGAAGCGTGAAGTTCAACGTCAAGGTTCATGGAAGGCAAGCCCTGCCAATGCCTGGTCGGCCATGTTGGGAGCTGCGTGCCCACGTCTCGTTTCTCAGAGCCATTAAATCTTAATCTGCCAAATACTACGTCGATGGCTGCTTTGATGACTAAGACAATGAATACACGAAAATGTAAACATTAATATGTGTAGCATCTGTTACATGTTAATATGTTAGGTTTGCTATGATAGCAGCCCCCAACTCACACAAAACTTCCTTATGCTGTCTGTAGAAGACTCTAAAACCTGCCTCTGTTCTTAGATCAACACTTAGGCTCCTTTGATCCTAGGCACCTCAACTGCCGCTTACTTATTTTATGTTGCAGGAGAACAGCAGGTAAAGAATCAGGCTCAGATGCGTATGCTCGCGCACGCGTGCACACACACACATACACACACACACACACACATTCTTTCACAGTCACAAACAAGCTCAAAGGTCCTGGAAAATTAAGATTCTGTGTAGTAGACAAGGAAGCAGACAGGGGTCTTGATGGATTGGTTTTCTCTACCAGGTCAAGAATTAAAGTCAGAGAAAATCCAGAGTGCAAAGGAAGCAGCAGGAAACACCTCTGACACAGCAGACAGCCTCAGCCAGTGACCAGTGACTGAGGCTTTTTTGACAGGTGAAGAAACACACTCACAGAGCAAGGCATACACAGAGAGATATTGTGCAAAGCACATGGCAGACTTGGGAAGCCAAAGTCTAGTCTCTCCTTGAGGACTTTGGAGGAGCTTTGGGGGTAGAGGAGGTCTTCTTTCCCAAATTTAGGGTTAGTCACTTTGAACAAAGATAGAGAGATGGATAGGGCTAGCATGCCCTAGCATGACCGTAAACTCCCCAGGTTGGTCTGCTTGCCACGAGTCCCTACCAGCAGAAGAAGCCTGCCAGACCTTTGTCTCAAGGCTGGAGACTGTGGAAGAAGCAAGAAGTTTGCTGCTCTATCTATCTGCTCCTGCCCCCGCCTGTCTATCAGGGATCTTACGAACTCCCAGTGCCTTGGTATTAGTGAGCGTTAGTGGTGAGTACCATGAAGTTTAACTTCTTCATGGTTCCTGAGGCTATCCAAGGAGAAAATATACTCTTAAGCTGAAAGAAATATCTATGAGCATGAGTGCCGTAGCCTAGCCATCTATGGGGAAGGCCAGAATCAGTCAAAATAGTTTTCCTTCCCTTTCTAGTAGGTCACAATCAATTATATCAAAGGGAAACAATTGATGAGCAAGTAAGAAAAAGGAAGATAATAACAAGTAATGCAAAAAAATGCATATATTTGCAAAGCACATCTAGCATGCATGCCTGTACACATCCATCTATATTTGGACCAAATAAATATAAATTTGGGTTTATTTTGCCAGAGGGGTTTGTGTGGTGTGTGTTTGTATGTGTGTTTGTGTACGTGTTTGTGTGTGTTTGTATGTGTGTTTGTACGTATGATTGTGTTTGTGTGTGTTTATATATGTGATTATGTGTGTGTTTGTGTGTGTTTGTATATATGACTGCGTGTGTTTGTGTGTGTTTGTATGTATGATGGTGTGTGTTTGTATGTATCATTGTGTATGTTTGTGTGTGTTTGTATGTGTTTGTATGTGTGGTTGTGTGTGAGTGTACACTCTCCATTTGGCTTTGTCCTTTTAAATCATGGAAGTTACGTTCATGATGCTCAAGAAAAATGATAGAAATGTGTATGTTATGGCAAATACAGCGTCATAAGTTTTTAGAAGTGGAATGGAAGTTATAGGCCAGTTCACGTTAGGGTCATCTACCCCTCAGCTTATTTGTCAAAGATAACATTTGGTGTCCAGTTTGCTCTATGAGGGCACACTAAAAAGTTAGGAAGGACTGTGCTTAAGCTCTATATGACAGTGTTTTATGAGTGCTGACAGAATTATATCTAGCAATCAGCATAAGATAAAAACACCAGAAAACACACCTGGAAAAAAGATCAGATGACATAAACCCAGCCCAATTATTGGTCTGTAAGTCTACAGGCAAATTGCAACCTGTCATTTCCACGCAGTTGAAATGGGACTCTCAGCTTGAGAAAATATGAGTTTTATACTTTCATCATACAAATCAATGATGTAACAGAATTTTTACAAAAATCCATGTCTGAGGACATGATTCATTGTGTTGAAGAGAAATAGAAAGCTTCAGGAAGAGACTAGAAACATCCGATGTTGATTTTCTATTCTATGTGAAAATAAAGGCTGTCAGAAAACAATGACATATGCAAACTTCAGAACTTAGTTTGGCAGAAGCTGTAGAACCTGAGGAAACATTCAACAATCAGAAACCCAGTTGTCATAAGCTGAATCAGTCGGACGCAGCAAGATGATGTCATGACTTTGTTCAAATGGACAAAGGACAAAATGAAATGCATTATGGGTACTTCATCAGAAGATTGTATTGTTTACTGCCAGCCAGTGCACTAACCCCTTCCCTCCGTTCCCAGTCCTCCCTGTAGTACCCTCTAACTACCGTATGTTCCCAATCACACTAGCTTTCTCTTGTCTTCCTAGCCAGTCCTCATTTCTTGTCTTCTTTTTCTTCCTTCAATGCTACATGCTTTGCTAACTCATCTCTTTTTTCTGGATTCGATCCCTTTTACAGAGCAAACTTATTGGGTGCCCAGATTTTTTCCCCTTTTAATAGTCACCTTTGATAGTCACAAGCTCATCATGTAAATGCTTCACTATATCTGATCTTTCAGCTCAGTAGGTTAAGATTTAGGAGGAGTAAGTTTGCCTAAAATCACATTTCTATTACGTTGCATAACTGAAATTTAAACCCCCAATTCTGTCAGTCGGAAATTGCTGGCCTTAACTAACACACTTTAAAAGATGATTGATCCTCTTGAGACAGTATCTTTCAGACAGAACAGGACTGGGGCACATATGATCTCAGAGACAGGAGCAGTGTGCACAAGAGCTGCACATGGTCCAACCAGATGGGGTCCCAGAACTTTGAGCAGGAAGTGTACACTGAGTCCTACCTCTAACCAAGGAGCTATGTGCAGTTGATACCTGTTTGAAAAGGGAAAATCTATTTCCTCCAATGGAATATCACTGGATATTTTAATCACACTTCAAGTCAGGCTCTATAGAAAATAGTTTGCCAACACAGCATAATCTCAGTGAACTTCTGAACTTAAAAAAAATTATTTTGATGTTTTTAAATTGTCTTGTTGGTCATTTGCTCGTCTGTTTTAATTTTGTGTGTATGTTTTGGTGGGTTTTGTTTGTTTCTTTCTTTTTGAATATACAGTTGGGTGGACAGAGGATGGGGAGGGTCTGGAGGAGAGTAAAACATGATCAAATATATTGTATGAAAAAATTTTCAATTACAAAAAAGGAAAAGATTACCCCTTTGCTATATGATAGCATCAAATTAAATAAAACAAAGGCATAATTCTTGATCATATATTAAGTACAAGATACTATCAGAGCACCAGAAGTAAAAATTTTACATGCAAGAATTATTTTTTGTGTTGGTCAATGTCTAGTCAGGAGATGTTAAGCCTACTAGTTGCTTTAACAGAAAGAAAGTCATATAAAAATGCAACGGAGAGAGCAAATCAGAAACTAAACTACTGCAGAACTGCAGGTATGGGGAGTTTTCTGATATGGGGAAAGCCATAGGACACAGTTTGCACCTCTGGGATTAAAAGGTCAGAAAAGGGGTAAGATTTCTAAACCTTATCATCCTGAAGACAAAGACCCAAAATTCTGAAATTGGAAACTTCTAGAGCAGTGGTTCTTAACCTATGGTTTGTGACCTCTTTGGGCATTGAATGACCCTTTCATAGTGGTTGCCTAGCAGATATCCTGATGCCATATGTTTACAGTACTATTCACAGCAGTAAAAAGTTACAGTTCTAGAGTAGCAAGAAAAATGATTCCTGTGGTTGAGGATCACCACAACATCAGGAACAAAGTGGTCAAAGCATTAGGAAGGCTGAGAACCACTGCTCTAGGACAGGGCAGGCCACAGACTTTACTGAATCTTAGCTCACAGGAGGAGTGTGTGGCTTGCTAAGTAGATATGCAAGGAAGGCTTGGCTGGCTGAAGCTGGGTTCTCTGACAGGCGTAGTGTCAGTTTTGCAAGCTAGATGGCTGTAAATTTAAAACCAGAGCCTCGTTACACTGGCCTAAATCACCTGAAATACAAAAATTTTGCAAGTGTGATCATCAGATAAGATCAGAACAGAAAGCAAATAGTGAGCAAGTGGTCCTTCTTGTTCAAACCTCCCTTCTCCGGCTTCTCAGGAAGCAAAAATTAAAAACTAGTCAACTTTCTGAAAAATAAAAGGTTGAGAAATATCTAAAAGAAAATTCATCATTCCTAGAATTGAAGTAAGGTAGATCAAGATATCATCTTACCCCAGTCAGAATGGCAAAGATCAATAAAATATCAACAAAATGCTAGAGGAGGTCCAGGTAAAAGGGAAACTTTATTTGCTACATAGGGATCTCAAACTGGTGCATCCACCATAAAAATCAAGGTGGAGACATCTCAAAAAGCTAAAACTAAATCTACAACTTGACAAAGCTATACCACTCCATGGGTGGCATATGCCCAAAGGACTTGACATCCTGCCTTACAGATTCCTGCTCAGCCATGGTCTCAGAGGTTCTATTCACAATACCTGAAAAATGAAGCAACCTAAACACCTTTCAATCATTAAACGAATAATGATATGTAGTACACACACCCTGTGAAATACTATTGAGCTGTAAAGAAAATGGAAGTCATGAACTTTGAACATAAAAGGTCACATTGAGTAAGGTAGCCCAGATCCAGAGAGATAAACATCATTGTAGACTTCAAGATCAAAATCTTTAGATATGAGTACATATATTGTAGTAACTACAGGAAAATAAAAACAGGCCATTGTTGAGCTGGGTACAGAGGGAGAGGGCAATAGAAAGCAATAGGAAGAGGAATGTCAGGGCACAAGTGATCACACTGGGGGAAATGGGAACAGGAGATCTAATTAGGAAGGATGGAGAGACAAATATAGAAGGGGAGGAAGATAAAATAACAGTAAAGTTGTCGGAAAAAAGTCCTAAGAAATCATACTATTAACTATCTACACAGACTAGAATACCTATAAATCTGTGCATAAATATACACATAGAGTTAAATGAAAATCTCTCATCTGAGTTAATAATACTCCTTTCCAAAGAATACCTAACAAAACGCCCAACACCTACCATAAGAAGCCCTGTTGTGAACTGCTGACTAGGGTTGTTTAAGAGACTTTCAAAACTTACAGACTATTACAAGTGTCCTAGGTTGTACTTCAGAGGTAGAAGCTAAGTCCATATTGCTAAAGACATCATGCACTTCATGAATGGTGCCCAGAGGCCTCTGAGGTAGAACTGACCCAAATGCCTCCTCCCGGCAGACTAGCCTTCATGGTACCAGAATGCAATAGGCAAAGTTTAGGGAAGCAGTCACTAGTCCTGCCAGCTTTGATTCCTATGAACCACAGTGAAGTCCAGTGTGGCATTATATGCCTGTCTTAGTCAGGGTTTCTAGTCCTGCACAAACATGACCAAGAAGCAAGTCCGGGAGAAAAGGGTTTATTGAGCTTACACTTCCACACTGCTGCTTATCACCAAAGGAAGTCAGGACAGGAACTCAAGCAGGTCAGGAAGCAGGAGCTGATGCAGAAGCCATGGAGGGATGTTTCTTACTGGCTTGTTTCCTGTAGCTTACTCAGCTTGCTTAGAGAACCCCAGACTCCCAGCCTAGGGATGGCACCACCCACAAGGGGCCCTCCCCCCTTGATCACCAATTAAGAAAATGCCTTCCAGCTGGATCTCATGGAGGCATTTCCTCAACTGGAGTTCCTTTTTCTGTGATAACTCAGGCCTGTGTCAAGTTGACACACAAAACCAGCCAGTACAAAGCCTAAGGTTCATTAGTGGCACACATACCTACATGGCAAACAACTGCTCTCCAATTGGATTTAAAATTGACTAGAGAGAATTGACTAGAGAGAAACCCTGCCTGGTACTGGAAAGCTAGCCAACTACCCAGAGCTAGCAGAGTCATAGATCTTGGAGGAGACCCTACAATCATAATTTCATTAGACAAACACAATCCCTAACCACATTCTGAATATTTGTGATTATACCCACAAGTAAGGTTAGTCCTCACCCCTCTCATGAAAGAAACTTCTCTTTGCAACAGAGAGAGACCATTATAGAGAATCACAACCAATACAAATACAGAGTTGTGGAGCCCGGACTCAGTGGATACATCTACCAAACAACCACCGCACCCAAGGCTAAGAAAACAACGCAGAAGAGGAAGCAGAATGTTTGTAAGAGCCAGAAGATCAGAAATTGTGTTTCCTAGGAATGTCAGAAACTACAACCACAAAGTCTCACCAGCATGAGTGACTAAACATGATCCAAACAAGCTGCACCCATAGAGTCTCGCCAGCATGAAGGGCAACCACAGTAGACATGCCAAAGTGGGTGGGAAAACTCACAGGGCCTCTGCTGCACACAAAGAACTACAGGCAGCTAAGAAACACTGAGCGGGAGAAATAGGCTTCCCCAGGGAAGAGCACACTAATTAGTTATCCAATACCAAAAGGTCAGCCTTCAAAACATTCACACAAGTAACATCATACAGAATGGTTAGGTTAGGTTTAGCGTGTGTGTGTGTGTGTGTGTGTGTGTGTGTGTG
Source organism: Apodemus sylvaticus (assembly GCF_947179515.1). Lineage (NCBI taxonomy): Eukaryota > Metazoa > Chordata > Mammalia > Rodentia > Muridae > Apodemus > Apodemus sylvaticus. The sequence continues at coordinate 8,760,018 of NC_067480.1, forward strand.
TGTGTGTGTAGATGGGGCAAAGCAATGGAATGGCAGAGAAAGCAGACCCGATGTCATGGAGGTGAGTCTAAGGCTGGGGCAGTAGTTCACTATGTTACCCACTTGAAGCTTACAGTCTAGCAAACTGACATTTGCAAATTACCACAGACAGTATTTCAGTATTTTTAATATTGCCAGGACGTGGGGTAAAGGGAAGGCATGGCTCTACCCTGTAAACTCCAATAGACAGGAAAATAACCAATGCCTTCTCTCTGGATACTTTGACATCTGACTTTCAATTCAACTGCAATCATTATGGTGTCTCCTTCTCCAGAGTTTGGACATCCTTTGGCATATTGTGGCACGTAGAAGATTGCTTCTGATATTCCCAGGAATCCCTTCTCCTTCCTCTGAGTCATTAACAGAACTTCTTCAAAGAACTCAGGGCTTTACAAAAGGCATGGAAAACCAGACTTCACATGCTAGTTTGCTTCAGGATCTACAAAAACACCTTGAAGCATGAAAATATTAAGAGGTTATTTACTTGCTTGGAAAAAAACATGAGAAAAGTAAAAAGAAAAATTAATATTTTAATATGCTTGCTTGCCACACAAATACAATGCTTATGGGTTTAGAATTAATGAGAGTTGAATAAATGCAAGTGAAATGGCATTGCATACCAAAATTAAATACTATATTTTGTCTTATACCTATTGGGACCTGTTCCAAGTGTATCATCCCCCATGTGTTTAGACAAGACATTATATTGTCTGGATTATTCTCCATGCTATGATAAAATAGAAATGGTAAACATTCCCTTCATGACTTCAGTTCAGCTGATAGTTACCTACTAAATTGCAAGTCTTTTTGACAATGAAAAGCTGTTTTCTTTTGCTTTATCATCATCAGACTTTTCAAAATGCCTAAACCACTAATTTCTCCAGGCTTGCATTGTTATTGGGTTCCATGAAAAATCACTTCCAATGCTTGGCTTGTTTTTCTCAATGCAGAGAAAAGGCTGTCAGACATTCTCCTTAATTCCAGTCCTAGCTTCAAGGTCCTTGGAGGTAAAACAGACACACTGCTTGATTTACATCAAGTGTTATTTGGCCGCGTGATTTGTGTTCATGAGACCCTGGATGCACCGTGGAGTCTGGGCTGGTGCTCAGGTGTTGTGTCCAGGGCCTCTATTTAGGGAAAGTCTTGGGAAATGAGGCTCGTGTTCTTTAAAGCAGTCCTAGGGCCACCTATTACTGGCAGGTGTGCGAACTGTGCACAGCAATGTGAACACAAAGAAAGCACTTTCTAAGCGACTTCCTACGGCTGTGCATCGATGACACACTGCCTCTGTTTCATCGGATTTTTAAAGCAACTATGTTTGGGGTCTGGTCTCTGCCTGTGGATAGATTTTAGTGACTATTACACCCCAGGAATAACTGGGCATGATAACAACAAAAGACTCCATCCTAGGGCTGGGAGATGGTACTGCACATCATTATCAGAAACAAAACAGCAATCTGGGAGCTCAGTTACTTTTGACACATCGAAAAAGTGAAATAGCAGTCCAAAGTTATTTCCTAGTTAGATTTTACATTTAAGCCTCACCCCCTGATCCCAGAAATATGACAGCAAGTGTGTCTGTGGGATCCATCTCTGCCTATTCTGTACTATTGTTATACAATGATTTCAAGTTACTCAGAACCCTCCCTATACCCCATAATGAATGTTCATTAAAAACAGATATATACAAAAGAATTTTCCTTCAATGTATGCTACTGTAGAAGAGAATGCAACCAAGAAAAGTATCAGATTTGTATCTCAGTGTTTGTATGTAGTTCAAAAGAAAATTAATGGAACTATGTGTCATTTCTGTAATTATATGCACAAAGGAATCTTGTTTCTGTTTCATTGTTGTTTTGTTTTGTTTTTTTTTATAATAGGCATATGTATGGCTACTCTTGTCATATCCTTTTACCCCCAATGTAAGAGCAGTACTTTTTGTAATAAGTTTGCTTCCGTCTACCATTCCTCAATAGCACCCGAGAAAAGAGAGTAAATTAAAGCCCGTGCCCATGAATCACTAAGATTTTTCCAACCTCTCTGAGGCAAAGAGATTTATGTGATGGAACTAGGAGCTTTCTGCAGCCTGTCTTACAATGTGCATCGCCTGCACAGTAAGATATGTCTTCCTCTCCTTCTTCTGTGTTATCTAGCCTCCAAAGGTCACAAAAGCTAAATCCAAATATAATGACACCCAGTGGCGTCTCTATTGCCAAGAGACTACTAGCCAAGCATAATGTAACACATTCATTAATGCAGAGCCGCGTTTCCCTGAGCGTTTATTATGCTCCTGAGCATAGGCTGAGATCAGCATATGTTTGCTCTAAAGAAAGAGCTGCCCTGAATGGAAATAACAGTGGAGGTTCTAATCATGGTCCTCACTGTAAAAAGTTGAGGTTGGCCTTGGCATTTTTTGTTGTTGTTAACTAAGGCAAGAAATTTCAGGTTAATTCCCGATAGATGGCTTTCTTTCCATTGTAGCAACTAACCCCTAGGCATATATATGTGTACATTCCTGTGAGAAGCAAATGTTATGCTATGTAGAAACTTTACATTGAATTCCAAATTGAACTGTTGATCTTGGAGCTCATTAACTATAGAGGCTCAGAAATCTCCATCCCAGCAGACTAGGAACAGCTTAGGACTTGTTGGACTCCATTAGAAAAGCATGAGCAAAAGGAGAGGCTACCCCCTTCCTGTTACCCCAACCCCCTTGTTTTGAAACCATCTCTTTCCTACTCTTGGTGCAAACAAATCTCTGTGGAGAGACTGAGTCTCAGCAGCCAAGTTCTTACGACCACGTGACTGCACACACCTCCATTCAGGATGTTATTTAAAGTCAAGCTTGGTACCATGCAAATAGAAGGCCTTCTCCTTACCCCACAAGACCACAGGTCAATTATAATTTAAGATCATCATTGTTTTCCCCCAGTGAGGCCTCTGAGAATACAATGCAAAGGTTTCTCTGCTGCATGGCTCCCACGCCTCGCTAATTTAATGGCACTGAAAAGCTCTGCTGGCTGTGCAGCACAGATAACACATTAAAGTGTAGCTCAGGGTGAGAAATAACCTAGTATCAAAGCTTCTTGGGAAAAACACATTCATTAGATATGAAAGCAAGAGACAAGTTCAAGTCTGCCCTCTGAAGGAGTGTGAACGTGTCAAGATTCCGAGGTCACAGTCAATCCCGGAAAACCAACAACAGCCTTCTGCCTTTGATAAAACCGCTCTGCTGCGAGATGGCACGCACTTAAAAGATGGCACGCACTTAAAGGATTATGTCACATTTAACCCGGACTGCAGGTTATGGTCTTTACCAAATGTTCACACTTGCATTCCAACCCATCGATTCCCTGGAGGAGAATGAAGATGGCGTTATCTACTAATGACGCAACCCTCAATCCTATCAGGGAGAAAATGGCTGATGTAACAAAGCTTCCTCTAAGGAGGAAACAGCTCCTGAAGGCTTGGGCACACGGAGATGAATGGATTTGATGTTTGGTCAACCAAGTGTTGAGGAAGGAACTAGACTCCGAGCTGAGGATCCATGCTTCCATTCCCATTCGTACTTTTGCCTCATCCATCAAAGAGTAACCAATGTGCTTTGCTAACCTTGGCTTACTATTTATTAAATCCTAATACCCAGGAGCCTCTGGCAGTTCCTCAAAAAATAAGTCCTTTCCAACAGTCTGCATGGCTCTAATCTGACCATCATTAATTCTCTAACTAGTACACAGAAAAATCTAAATATGAGACTGGTCTTTTATTGTTTGTTTTCTAAACTGAAACTGGATGTCTTGGATGTCCTTTTCTTTAAGGCATGAGGTTTAGATGGGCAGAAACAGAAATCTGCATAGGGGTTTTAAGTGGTTTGGAAGCAGCCAATTCCCAGGACCCTCTAAAGCTTCCGTACTGCTGCTGCTGGTTCACCTTGCTGAAGGAAGCAAATGCCAGGCGAGGTACATAGAACTTGCACTCCCACAGAATCTTTCCCTCCATTTATTGTGGTTGTTGCAACAAACTTGTGTGTCATTCTGCGGCAAAGTTTCCAGATGTCCCTGCAGCTGTTGACGGCCATAAAGGTTACATGCAGAGAGAGACTACTGAAGCCTCCAGTTGGTCTTTGTGGAGCCTGTTTGTCCCTGAATGCTGCACTATTTCCCTACTGCATGTCCAGGTTTCATTCTGCAGCCTTTCCTGCCAACTCACAGCAATGACAACCTGCTCCAGTCACAGAAAAACAAAGCAGTCTTTCCCCCTCATGGGCATGAGGAACAACTCTCTAAGCCCTTGACAATTTACCTTCTGAACTTATACCTGCTTGGCCTTCCTTAGTTAATTATAAAATCTAACTTCCATGTTAATTGTTTATTCCTGGTCTTTCATGCCCTGACTGAAGCCATCTCACAATTTTGGGAGTGGAGCATTGAGACAGAACTCTACAGGTGATTCTTCTGGCCCCCCGTGTTGACTAGATTTTTGAGGCAGTGCTCAGCTGCCACTAGACTGTCCCACAAGAGTGTCGGGAGTGACTCCACAGTCATGACTAGCTGGAGTTCAGATGAAGATGGCAGTGTGTCTGTGGGGGAAAGTGTGGAGATAAATTTGGGATCCAGAGGGGTATAGCTTCCCATGACAAGTAGTGGTTCTCTAGAATTGCCTGTCTTTAGAAATGCTGAGTAGACCTCATTCGTCCATCATCCACTAAGTCTCCCCAGGGCTCTGTTCTTTGCAGAGGGATAAAACAGCAAGGATGAACACAGGGGTCTATTGTGGGGGTCTCTGTGCCTATTACAGCCAGCACAGAAATAATCTGAGTGAGGTAAGAAGACAGTTCAGTTCAGCAGCACTACTCAGTAGCTGATGTTGGTGCGAACTTTGAGTGTGTGACACTAGCAAGCTTATTTCAGGCATATCTTGGCATAGCACAGTTTTGGAAAAATTTCCTGGTGATGATTCATGTGCATGGCAAAGCTGAAGACATGACTACATTTAGTACAAGTGGTGTTGATTGAGGTAAATCTAAGAAAGAGTCTAGGGGAGACATTATGGCCTGGCCATTTAGATAGTGCAGAGGTCACTGGGCTATTAAACACATTTCCAGCCTTCTGGGCAGAAATGGTTATACATTTCCCCCTTTACAGAGACAATCCTACCTGTTTAACCTGGTTTCCCAGGTGCTTATTTGTGGGCACAAGCACCTATACTCATCCTACAGTCTACTATACCTCTTGGTTATGTTAGAGTCTAAGAATCACTGAAGGAAGACCCCAGACTCAAATATATGGAAAGTCAAAGAGCATCTATTCTGCAGAAATTATCAGTACAAAGGGGTCAACAATTCATTAAAAGGATGACCTTGAGGGGCTCACGGGTCCCTTTATATGCAGTGCTAGGGGAGTTCCCCAGAAGGGTTGGGTAACCTCTAATATGATTGGTAGGGACAGAGCAGTGATGCTAATAGAACTTTGATTGTCTACTATGTTACTTTCATTGTATTTGGTGAGGCCTTGAAGAGTTTCAGTGACCAGCCCTGTTCTGTCCTTGTTTTGCCCTCTGGCCAGATGTCCCAGGAGCTGACTCAGAGCTGTCTACTTACGCTCTCTAAGTCAGGGTTGTCACTGATCAATGACCCACTGTCAGTGACTTCCTCTGAGGAACACAGATTGCTTCCTATGGAACTGAACATTTTTATTCCAAGGTTTTTGGACTACTCAGTTGTTCTCAAAATTCTTTCCCTGCTGATTACTTACAATGTATTTGGTCCCTCCAGGTACCTACCAGAGCCATGTGTGCAAAATCTGTGGCTATTATCTTCCATATAAATTCAGTCAGCTGGGTCCTAAATAATAGCAGAAGGGAGATTCTTTACCAGCCAGTTCATCTGCCAATACTGTCATGGCAAATAACCTCTAGGCCTTATGCTATTGAGGAATGATCTAGTTAACAATGATCGAACACAATACACATTCGCACAGACACACAGACATACAGACACAGATAGATACAGAGTGTATGAGATACAAATGGTTGGAAATTTAACTTTAAAAGCTGTCATTTGCAATATCTGTAATAGTATGCAGTTTGTCTACAGAAAACTTAGACTTTATTGTGGAAATTATTAAAGCTTATTAAAAACTACCGGAGAAAGAGAGATGTTGAAGAAGCAGAGGAGGAAGAGCGCCAGATATACAGGGAGGTCATGTCTGCACAGAGGAAAATTTGATAATGTAAAAAAGGTCACTTTTCCTAAAACTGTATTAAGAGCAAAATGCATTCCTATAAGTTGTCCATGAGCTGCTTCGTGCACACTGGTGAGTTTACTTGAATGGATACAGAGTACAGACGGTTCACACATATGTGTGAATGAAGGGAGATGATTCTCTTTTGAGATATTATACGTTTTAATTATTGGGAATAAACTAAGATTAGCGTGAAGAACCCCAAGGAGAGCCCTGAAAGAACCGGGCATTCACGGAAAACCATATGCTAAGCTGGAGTGGATTGAAAAGGAAAGACCATCCGTAGTGGACTCGGAGGGGAAGTTGGTGATCTAAAATCAGATTTAACTTTAAGTTTAAAAAAACCAAAATTCTCTAAAACTTTTAGAAATAATTAATTATTATGAAGCCATTTATTTATGATCTGGAAATAGTTCTTTTTAAAACAAAGCAAACGAGATGACTAAATACAGACCTTTAACTTAACCTTTAACTTACTAACTTTTGTTTATCAAAATAGAGCACAGAGCACGTAGAAAGTGAAAGTGGGAGCTGTGTGATTCCTACAACAGTGGGAAATCCCACCGTGAAGAGCATGCCTGCTTCTTGAGAATTCAGAGCTTCTGGGCTAATTAAGGAAATAGGTGAAGGGAAGAGGGCTTATGAGACAGATTGGGAGAGGGGAACCGGGAAGGGGGAGAGCATTCGGAATGTAAACAAAGAATATAGAAAATTAAAAAAAAAGAAAAGAAAAGAAAAGAAAATAGATCTACAAAAAAAGAAAAAAAAAAAAAAAGAGCACGCCTGTCGTGCCAGCACCTGGGAGAGGAAAGCGGCATTGAGAGTTTGGAAACCTCTGGTAATAAACTTCATCCAACAAGCCCATGCCCCCTAATCCTTCTGAAACCGTCTCCGGACGCAGAACCAAACGTTCAGATGTATGTGCCTATGAGAGCCGTTCTCATGAAACCACCACAATTCATTAAGGCTTTTCTCTGAATGATTATATAAAAGCAGGTGGGTGCATGCTATAGTGATGTATTCCTGCTACATTACTAGGTAGATGAATAAAGCAGTTCAACCTCAACCAAAAGAAAGAAAGGAAGGAAGGATGGAAGGAAGGAAGGAAAGAAAGAAAGAAAGAAAGAAAGAAAGAAAGAAAGAAAGAAAGAAAGAAAGAAAGAAAGAAAGAAAGAAAAGAACAGTTCAAGCCCAGGCTCACCTACATAGCAACTTCTAGACCAGACAGGATTGCATAATAGACCTCATCTCAAATAGACAAAAAGGCAAAATACAGCAACGGCAAAACATGCAATTAGAAAATGTCAGCCTGATTTTTAAAATGACCAAAGATCAGACATATGAGCCCGGCCAGTGGGACAGCTCGGGGAAAATAGTGCCTGATACCACAACGGCAGGAGACGACCAGGTCCTACAACTTGCCCTCTGACCTCCACGTTCACACATAGTGGCGTGTTTATATCTGCTGTCACACTTACAAACATACAAATACATACATAATGAAAGAATGACTATGTGCGAACGCTCAGACTGCTAATTGAAGTATTTATTAGCTAATAAAAACTGAAATCCAGGGATCAGCCGCACGTTAAATAAGTGGGGGATGACAGGGCGAGGGAGAGCTGCAGTGTGCAGCATCAGTAAGTATCACAGCTACACAGCTTCAATGCAGAAGCAACCTCAGGCGCAAAATGCTGATTTAAAAAAGCAAGCTTCGGAAGAACCCACATCTATAAAACATCTTGTATGAAGATGTTTAAAATTTTAAAATGCTATATTCTCTCAGATACATGTTTAAAATGCATTACAACTGAGAGAGAGAGAGGGAGAGAGAGAGAGAGAGAGAGAGAGAGAGAGAGAGAGAGAGAGAGAGAGAGAGAGAGCCAACAGAAAACAAATAAACAAGGTGAACCATACAGAAGTATGGTACCTGGTTCCTAATGTTGTACAGGTCGGAGTTTCTTCACCTGACTATCTCACCTCTGGTGACAGAAATCCACTTGACATGAGTAAAGAAAAGAAAACAACAACAACAACAACAAAAGCCAAACAAACAAAAAACCCGGACCCACTGAAAACTGCAACAGTAACAAAAAAAAAAAAATCACTGTAAGTTTCCGAGATTCCAGGGCCTATGTGTTACAGTGAAGACTGTTTCCCAGCTGAACAAATACAGAATCAGTGCAGGATTCTGTTTGTCCTGTTTTATGATGGGATTCTTAACTCTGTTTTGTGAATATCTTCGTGGCTTAAAATATTTTACCTTCAGGCTTACACTCCGGTTTGGGAACCAGACTGTTGACCGAAAGATAGAGGGATGGATTTTTCAGAATAGGTCCCCCGCTGGGTGGGAATTATATTGGAAAATGAAATCGACCCACACTTAGATAGCCTTTCGATGAGAAACAGCACCCGAGCCCGAGGGTGAGACATTCATTAGACCCATCGGGGAAAAGCTAAGTGTGGAATCATATGAAGTTAGAAAATAAAGCAGTCCTTAGACAATAACAGATCAAATGTTTACCCTCAGCGAGTGGCACAAAGTAAGGTTGCAAATCCTGAGAAACACGTACTCATCTCCCGCTGGAGAGCCCACCCCCGCGGCCTGTCCTGTGGGCAAGTGCCTAAGTGCGTCCTTTTCTCCACCGGCCTCCATCACCACCGGACGACGCAGCTTCGCCACCGACCTTTGATTCATGCCTGCAGCACTCTTCCTCTCTGTTTGCTGCATCCTTATTCTTTGCTTTTTTTTTTTTTTTTTTTTTTTTTTTTGATAGCGTGCTTTCAAATAACGTTAACGATATTTACCTTTCTCAGTCTGAAGTCTCTTCTCATTTTTTCTCTTTCTTTCCTCTCTTTGTGGACTCCTTTTCAATATTTCCTGGCTTGAGTTATTTCTCTGTGTTGGCTGACCGTCTGCTGGGTAGACCCACACGATTCTCTGGCATCTCAATGTGTTCACCGTTCTTAAATACAAACAGACAGATGTGCCTTCCCCCTCTCCCAGTGTGTCTCCAGTCTCAACGATTTTCATGCTTTCTCCTTATCTCCTATATTTTTAAAGATTTAAAAAAAGGTCCTTTTGATGTAATATGAAATTGAAATTAGCTTAAGACTGTTAGGGTATATTCAGATCCAGAATTAATGGAGAGATATGAAGTATTTAAAGCTCTCCATTTAATTTACAAGGCTCTTTTCACAGATGCATCAAAATGCTAAATATATGCCCTATCCTATACCATAATGCTTGACCAAAATTATCCCAACAGCTACATATAATCAAGTCTAGCAGAGCATCTTCTGGGTTTCCTGTTTTCACCCACCTCTTTGATGTGGGCCAAGTGACATCCAGTCAGTACACTGTACTTCTTCAGCTGTGTTAAAGTACATTAGAAATTGAAACGTCTATTGTTCAATATCATAGAGAAATAAAATAGAGATTTTATCACATAGGACTCAGCGGCTGCCATTTTTGGAACACAACTTGTGCAGATATTTTGAGGAGCAGGAAGCGTGAACACACCATCTATGGTCCAAGCCATCCATCACACATGTGTGCTTTCCTGGTAACTATGTTTCAGGAACTTCCTGTCTCCTGCTAGTGATAGTTTCTTTGTTTGCCGGGTTGGGAGGAGACTTCACTGGTTTCTCCAGGGATCCACGTGATCAGGCCCAAGCCAATCAGAACATTTCTCAGATGCAGCGAAGAAGAGAGGAAATAGCATCATCAGCTGGGGTGAGAAAAATAGTTGACATACCTGCTAAATTTTTGAATATCTGTATTGTTGTTTATTCTATTACAGACTCTCATTAGATCTCCACTGGAGCACCGTGCACCTATGCGATGGTTAATCTTGAAGATCAAAACTGAACTGAGAGATGCCTTCAAGATTGGGAAAGCCGCCTCTAGTACGTGTGCAGACATTTCCACAGGGAAACAGATCGCGAAAGTACTGACATAAATGATAGTTCAAAACTAGAGTAGATCGATGGGTGGGAGCCTTGTTAAGGACAGCAGGCCACCAGGGCCATGTTTAAAAAGCTTGCTTTGCCCTGGCTGTTTGCTAACTTTACTCCCATCTGCCGTGAGTTGAAGAGTTCTGCTCCCACGATCTCGCCTCACCATGATGGATGGAAACCTATGAATCCATGACTAAAATACTTATTTTCTATTGTTTTAAACATTTAAAATTAAAATATCATTAGGCAATTTTTCCTTTCCCTTCCCCTCCCACTCCCTATTGCTCTCTCTCAATTTGTTTATGGCCTCTATTTCTTTCCTTGTTTTCATGTATATCACAACAACTGGGACTGGAAGGAATCAAGTTCATTTTAGACTCGGCATTTGTACCCACATTCTTGCATCAGGCAATCTTTTTGTAGAGAATCTTCAAGAATGTTTACCTATGCAGACCCTACTTTAAAAATTACCTTTCAAAAAGTCATACCCCCAGCCGCTCTGTCTGAAGAATTGTCAAATCACTAATTTTGCATCATAATTCTAGAGTTGTAAGTACCTATTTTTAAAATAGTGTCTCCATTTTACAAATAAAGATTACATCCATTATTTCAATGAATAAAATATCAAGGCCTAAAGAAATGATAATGGAGACACAATTCAAACAAGCAGCGTGGCAGACTAGCTTTAAAGTTGCAGTAAGTGGCATTCACAGGTTGGTGGTGACCAGTAGCTTTCTAACTGGACTTGGGGTCTGCACAACAGGAGAGAAATAATCCATGACACCGAAACACTAGCCAGCTTTCCAGAGCTAAAGATGTCACAGACGTTAGAAAAGGCCCTTCTACTGCCACTAATCTGGGCCAGCATAATTCCTTAGCACATTCTAAGTCTTATCCTTATACCCGCAGAGAAGTGTGGCTACCACCCACCCATCCTAGAGAAGCCTCTCTTTATAGGAAATGGAGAACATCATAGAAAACCACAACTGGACACAATGCAGAGATCAACGGTCCATGGGCAGCCCAACTATAATAAATAAATCTAATTGACAGTCCCAGCATCTAAGACCAAGAACGGCATGAAGTGAGAGGTGGAACGGTTGTAAGAGCTGAAATATTAGCAAGTCTGTGGTGAAAGGGACTTTCCTAGAAATGGCTGTATACGTGAGATCTAACAATGGCAGTATCGATGGATATATAATATGGGAGGGGCCTGAGGTCTCTTCCCTAGACTAAGCACTACAGGCAACTAATGACTTAATGACTTCTGGGAGAGGGAGAACTAGCCTCTCCCAGGGATGAGGCCCCTTTATTGGTTGTTCAATATGGAGTGGTGAATAATATGTACTCTGCCAGGTTGTTTTGGGGTTAGAATAGACACTGTATTAAGTGGTGAGGACTGTACCTCACATACAGATTACTCCCATGTACTGGATCACTATAGCTGTCATTATGATTACAAGGTTTGAAATGGGTATACTGCACATTCATCAAGGGACACCTGTTTGTAAATATCAGATGTTAGGAATCTTGAGATTACTATGACGGAACTCTTGCAACTCTATGACCCTCCCGAAATATCTTGTGGTATTAAGGAAGGCTTACTATCAGGTGATATTAGTTTTTTTCTGTATCCCTGAAGCCATACATACAAATGACAAACATGGACTTAGAAGATTGTGCTTATGTATTTTTACATACATATATCATACATACACACACACACACACACACACACACACACCAATGATAATCAAGACAAATAGGCAGAGCTTGGGGGGAAGACATAGAGTGGTTGGAGGGAGGGTACTTGGGAAGAACTAGAAGGAGGAAAGGGAGGGGGAATAATGTAATTCTACTTAATTTAAACATGTATTCAAAATAAGAACCATAAAATTCAAAACAAAACATAAACAAGATTGAAATATGAAACTAGGAAGTTTCATCTTTACCCAAATTTAGGTCAGACTATTGTTTAGCCCTCGATTATTGGGGCTTTTTACATGAAGTTAAATACTTTATGCTGGGCATGGTGTTGAACACCTTTAGTCACAATGCTTGGCAGGCAAAGGCAGGTGGTTCTTTGTGAGTTGGAGGCCAGACAGGTCTACATAACAAACTCCAGGACAGCCAGGAAGACACAGTGAGATCCTGTCTCCAGAATAATAAACAAATAAATAACTCATTTTATCTGGCAAAATAGTAATGTGGACAATGTATCTCAAATAATAAAGTATAATTTCTGAAAGATTAAAATGTTGCCCCCATCATACAGCATAAGGCGAAAATTTAAAATATCAGAGAAAAGGGTGTTAAGGCTGGTCTACATAAGAGGATCATATAATGAAGGGATAAGGCAGGATTTTAGATTTGTGAATGACACAGGAAACAGCATTGTGATAACTAGAGAATGAAAATAGAAATAAAAAATGACATCAATGTAAAACTTGTTTTTCCAAGAAAGAGTCCATTTCTTCTTAAAACACAAAGCTTCTTAAAAAACAAAACAAGTTATGTTGAGGTAAGGTTTTAGATAAATTATGAGTTCAAATACTTTCAACCTAATATGATTTGAATTTAAGTTGTAATAATTTCATCATGAGCTAGAAGGGAGATAATTGAGAGTGACTCTGTTCAGGAACTTTCCCCCTGTACCGATGTCCTCAAGGGTCTTCCCCAGTTTCTTTTCTATTAGCTTCAAAGTGTCTGGCTTATGTGGAGGACCTTGATCCATTTGGATTTGAGCTTAGTACAAGGAGACAAGGATGGATCAATTCTCATTCTTCTGCATGCTGACCTCCAGTTGAACCAGCACCATTTGTTGAAAAGGCTATCTTTTTTCCATTGGATGTTTTCCGTCCCTTTGTTGAGGATCAAGTGGCCATAGGTGTGTGGGTTCATTTCTGGATCTTCAATCCTGTTCCATTGATCCTCCTGCCTGTCACTGTACCAATACCATGCAGTTTTTAACACTATTGCTCTGTAGTATTGCTTGAGGTCAGGGATACTGATAACCCCAGAATTTCTTTTGTTGTTGAGAATAGTTTTAGCTATCCTGGGTTTTTTGTTATTCCAGATGAATTTGAGAATTGCTCTTTCTAACTCTATGAAGAACTGAGTTGGGATTTTGATGGGTATTGCATTGAATCTGTATATTGCTTTTGGCAAAATGGCCATTTTAACTATATTGAATCTACCGATCCATGAGCATGGGAGGTTTTTCCTTTTTTTGAGGTCTTCTTCCATTTCCTTCTTCAGAGTCTTGAAGTTCTTGTTGTACAGATCTTTCACATGTTTGGTAAGAGTCACCCCAAGATACTTTATACTGTTTGTGGCTATTGTGAAAGGGGTCATTTCCCTAATTTCTTTCTCAGCCTGCTTATCCTTTGAGTATAGGAAGGCCACTGATTTGCTTGAGTTGATTTTATAACCTGCCACTGTGCTGAAGTTGTTTATCAGCTGTAGGAGTTCTCTAGTGGAGTTTTTTGGGTCACTTAGGTAGACTATCATATCATCTGCAAATAATGATAGTTTGACTTCTTCCTTTCCAATTTGTATCCCTTTGACCTCCTTATGTTGTCGAATTGCCCGAGCTAGTACCTCAAGTACAATAATGAAAAGATAAGGAGAAAGGGGGCAGCCCTGTCTAGTCCCTGATTTTAGTGGGATTGCTTCAAGTTTCTCTCCATTTAGTTTGATGCTGGCTACCGGTTTGCTGTATATTGCTTTTACTATGTTTAGGTATGGAGAATTGACAAATGGGACCTCATAAAATTGCAAAGTTTCTGTAAGGCAAAGGACACCATCAAAACGGCAAATCGGCAACCAACAAATTGGGAAAAGATCTTCACCAACCCTACATCAGATAGAGGGCTAATATCTAATATATATAAAGAACTCAAGAAGTTAGACTCCAGAAAACCAAATAACCCTATTAAAAAATGGAGTACAGAGTTAAACAAAGAATTTTCACCTGAAGAACTTCGAATGGCGGAGACGCATCTTAAAAAATGCTCAACTTCATTAGTCATTAGGGAAATGCAAATCAAAACAACCCTGAGATTTCACCTTACACCAGTCAGAATGGCTAAGATTAAAAATTCAGGAGACAGAGCCGGGCGGTGGTGGCACACGCCTGTAATCCCAGCACTCTGGGAGGCAGAGGCAGGCGGATTTCTGAGTTCGAGGCCAGCCTGGTCTACAAAGTGAGTTCCAGGACAGCCAGGGCTATTCAGAGAAACCCTGTCTCAAAAAAAAAAAATTCAGGAGACAGCAGATGTTGGCAAGGATGTGGAGAAAGAGGGATTGCAAATTGGTACAACCACTCTGGAAATCAGTCTGGCGGTTCCTCCAAAAACTGAGCACCTCACTTCCAGAAGATCCTACTATACCACTCCTGGGCATATATACCCAGAAGATTCCCTAGCATGTAATAAGGATACATGCTCCACAATGTTCATAGCAGCCCTATTTATAATTGCCAGAAGCTGGAAGGGAACCCAGGTATCCCTCAACAGAAGAGTGGATGCAAAAAATGTGGTATATATACACAATGGAGTACTATTCAGCCATTAGAAACAATGAATTTATGAAATTCTTAGGCAAATGGCTGGAGCTGGAGAACATCATACTAAGTGAGGTAACCCAGACTCAAAAGATGAATCATGGTATGCACTCACTAATAAGTGGATATTAACCTAGAAAACTGGAATACCAAAAACATAATCCACACATCAAATGAGGTACAAGAAGAACGGAGGAGTGGCCCCTTGTTCTGGAAAGACTCAGTGAAGCAGTATAGGGCAAAACCAGAACAGGGACGTGGGAAGGGTTGGGTGGGAAAACAGGGGGAGGGAAGGGGGCTGATGGGACTTATAGGGAGTGGGGGTCTAGAAAAGGGGAACTCATTTGAAATGTAAATAAAAAATATATTGAATAAAAAAAAAAGAGTGACTCTTACTGTGAACTCTCAGAGACAGTAAGGTAGCAAGAGAACAGGTGTGGTTGCAGATCTGAGTGCAGACCAGTTAACCCTGTCGATGCCAAGGGTTCTTCTCCCAGTTTTTAGTGTTTACATCATGGTAAAATTTTAAAGCAATTGCCTATTTCACCAATGGGGGAAAAATAGTAGTAGGCAGTCACAGATGGCTGAACATACTGGAGAAACCGATACTGGAGCAGTTAGGAGGTAGGTGGGAGAGGGTCTGAGGGGAGCAGTAACTTGGAAGGCAATGCATTGAATGTAAGTCCCTCCCTTGGGTCTCATTCTTGAACTCTTGCTCTCCCCCTGGTGGAGGTTTCTGGAAACATTAGGAGGCAGAGTCCTGATGATTTGCAGAGGGTGGGACCTTGCCGAAGGTTGTATGTTGTGCTTTGTATGAGAATGGCCCCCATAGGCTTATAAGGCTGAATGCTTTGTCCCCAGTTAGTGGAACTGTTTGGGAAAGGGTTAGGAGGTGTGGTCTTGTTGGAAAAGGTGTGTTGCTGTGAAACACAAGCAGTAGATTACACCGGAGAGAGGCTGCTAACTCCACAAAGGACAATAAGGAGAAAGCATGGGGAAGACCGGCCCATGTGTGTCTTAGTGACTGTGCTATTGCTGTGAAGACCATGTGAAGGTCATTTGTCCCTGACCAAGGCAACTCTTAAAAAAAGAAAGCATTGAACTGGGGCTTGCTTATACTTTTAGAGGGTTGGTCCAGGATCTTCATAGTGGGGAGCGTGGGAGAGGAGGCTGCTCTATTAGATGAGAAATTGGGAAAGAGCCTCAGACACATCCATTGGCACAGGGGGAAATGTCCTGAACAGAAAACCTCAATGGCCCAAGCTCTAAGATCCATGATAGACAAATTGGACCTCATAAAATTGAAAAGTTTCTGTAAGGCAAAGGACACTGTTATCAGACAAAATGGCAACCTAGAGATTGGGAAGATCTTTACCAATCCTATATCCAATAGAAGACTAATATCCAATATATACAAAGAACCCAAGAAGCTAGACTCCAGAAAGTCAAATAACCCTATTAAAAATGGGGTACAGAGCTAAACAAAGAATTCTCAACTGAGGAATCTCCCATGTCTGAGAAGCATCTAAAGAAATGTTCAATATCCTTAGTCTTCAGGGCAACGCAAATGAAAACAACCCTGAGATTACACTTCACACCAGTCAGAATGGTTAAGATCAAAAACTCAGGTGACAGCAAATACTGGCAAGGATTAGAGAAAGAGGCACGCTCCTCCATTGTTGGTGGAATTGCAAGCTGGTACAACCACTCTGGAAATCAGTGTGGCTGTTCCTCAGAAAATTGGACATAGTAGTACCTGAGGACACATCTATACCACTCAGAAGATGCTCCAACATGTAACAAGGATACATGTTCCACTATGTTCATATCAGCCATATTTATAATAGCTAGAAGCTGGAAACAATCCAGATGTCCCTTAACAGAGGAATGGATACAGAAAATGTGGTACATTTACATAATGGAATACTACTCAGCTACTAAAAACAATGACTTCAGGAAATTTGCAGGCTAATGGATGGAACTTGAAAATAACATCCTGAGTGTGGTAACATAGTCACAAAATAGCACATGGTATGCACTCACTGATAAGTGGATATTAGGGGAAAAAAGCTTGGAATACCCATGACACAACTTACAGACCATATGAAGCTCAAGAAGGAAGACCAAAGTATAGATGCTTCAGTCTTATAGAAGGGGGTACAAAATAATCATGGGAGGTAGAGGGTGGAAAGGACTTGGGAGGAAGAGAAGAGGAGGAGAGGAAAAAAGGTGGTGAAGTATCACATGTGGGAGGAGACTGGGGAGATGTACAGAGGGTGAGGAAATTGAACAGAGGTGTGTAGCAATGGAGGAATTGGGGTTGCCAACCAAAAGCCCCAGAGGCCAGGAAAGCAAGCGCCTCCCAGGACCCAGTGTGGGTGACATTAGCTAAAATACCCAACAAAGGGGAGAAAGAACCTACAGAGACCATATCCAGAGGTTATCCCCCAGTTAAGGGATGGGGCCACCCATCTGAAAAATATTAATCCAGAATTGCTCCTGTCTAAAGGAAATGCAGGGACAAAGAGTAGAGCCAAGACTGAAGGAAAGGCCACATCCAGAGACTGCCTCACCTGGGAATCCATCCCGTATACAGACACCAAACCCAGTCACTATTGCTGATGCAAAGAAGAGCTTGCAGACAGGAGCCGGATATGGGATGCTTTTGAGAGGCTCTGCAAGAGCCTTACCAATACAGATGCGGATGCTTGCAGCCAACCATCAGATGTAGCAAGGAAACCTCAATGGGGGAGTTAGGAGAAGGACTGAAGGAGCTGAAGGTGTTTGCAACCCCATAGGAAGAAAAACAATATCAACAAACCTGAACCCCCAGAGCTCCCAGGGACTAAAACACCAGCTAAAGAGGGACCCATATCTTCAGCTGCATATGTAGCAGATGATGACCTTATTTGGCATCAGTGGGAGGGGAGGCCCTTGGTCATGTGAAGGGTTGATGCCTCAGGGTAGGGGAATGCTAGGGCGGTGAAGCAGGACTGTGGGGGGAGCACCTTCATAGAAGCAGGGGGAGGGGTGGGATAGAGGGTTTGTGGAGGGGAAACTGGGAAGGGGGAATAACATTTGAAATGTAAATAAAAACAAACAAACAAATAAATAAATAAAACTAGACTTTATACAAAATCTGATTCCTATGGGTTATTTTTAAAATGAGGAACATATGTAACCATTTGGGCTTTCCTATACCCCCCTTATTAATGGAAGATATTCACAGAGGCTTATATTTATTAATATAATAAATTATACTTAATTTATTATATTAATAATGGGTGTCTAGGCCTAAGACTTGTTCCCCCAACTATCTCATTTATTTAGCCCAGTGATACATTTCTTTGTCTGCCATGTGGCTGGTTACATCTTCTTAATTTCAGACATCCAACTTCCTCCTAGAGGTGGTAAATCTCCCACACCTGACTCCTTTCCAGAATTCCTCTCTTTCAGGAAGTTTTACCTTACAATTATGCTTTTGGCTATTGGCCATAGACTTTTTATTTTAAGCAGTTAGAAGGTGATGGAGAACATTGTTTACAAAATACTAAGGCAGGAGATACTGAGTAACAATACCAAAACCTGGCCTGCAATCATATCTCTACCAGTTCAGAAATCAGAATTTGAATACTACAAGGATAATCTTTGCACAGTGCACAAAGACATTACTCCAACAAACACACGTCTATTTTCCAGGAGATTGTTGGCGACACTGCGCTGGAGGTAGGGTGAGGATTCTGCTAAGATCTCTGCTCACTTTTATTGTTGAAGCTCAAAGCAGCTTTATTTTCAGGAATATGGGCAAGGATTCAGTTCTTTGATCAAATACATTTGTAGCAATCCACACAAACCAAGAATTTTTCAAATGATTCACCTGGAAAGACAAACAGCAGCCTGAGGAAGGGACTTGTGGCAGTACAAAGTTCCCTTGCTCTTGGCTTTGGGTCTGAATAACATAAGACTGATGATGCTTACAGGTGAGCACCTTTTCATTCCGCTCTTCTTATATTCTTAGTTTATTGTAATGAAGCAGTGTCCCATATGATTCCAAAATCTCTGTACATCTGTATCTCTGTGTGTCTGTCTGTCTTTGTATCTCTCTCTCTGTCTATCTCTCTGTCTCTGTCTCTGTCTCTCTCTCTCTCTCTCTCTCTCTCTCTCTCTCTCTCTCTTTAACTTACATGGTAAAACTCAGAAGCTACAGCTGGAGTCTTTCAGGTCTTTTAAAAACATCAACTGGAGCTCTAAACTCAGAGCAATGTGTCCTTCTACACAACCTGAAACCTAGAAGGTTCTCAAGGCTCTTTTGTGAATTAAGTGGCCAAGTTTTAAACACACACACACACACAGCATTTGAATGAAGTTGAGGGCAGCTGAGCAGAAAAATAAATTCAACAAAAGAAGGGCAAACTTAAACTCAACAAAAGAGCAGGCGATCCAACACAAGAGGAAACAGACAATGGAATGTAGCTGTGCTGAACTTCCCAGGCCTCTGAGGGAGAGAGGGCTGCTGAAGGCCTGCAATAGTCTGACTAATCAAGAGTCCAAGAAGCCAATATCAAAGTACCATGCAGCCGCAGACAGGACTGGTGCAGTTTTGCAGCTAGCACCTTCTCTAGGGACACCTTGAAACTTTCTGATCCACCTTAAACCCTGTTTCCTTCACATATCTGTGCTTCCATGGGATTCCTCATGACTTTTGCTTTTGAATTTGCCTTGGGCTTGGTCCAGAAATTCTCCATCACACTTCCTAGTCCTTTTAATTTGCACACAAACATCCTATATTTATCCTATCCTGAGTCTCTTGACAATACTGTTCCCATCAGCACCTACACTATAGACAGGACATATTATAAATGGTACATGTCCTTGTCACAACATCCACTCCTTTTTGGACATGAGATGTGTTGTCTTGGAATGATGTTATAAACAATAGAATTTTGTCCCTAATGCCAAATTATTACTTTAAATTATTTTCCAAGCTAAGCAGAAAGACCTTATATTTCCTCTCAGAATATAAAATGCTAGAGTACTAGACCAAGTCTTCTTCCCCTCTAGCACTCACTGGGATGACAATCCCTGTGGTTACAGGATGCATAGGGGATGAGTAGCTTACAGAATTCATCAGGTGGGAGGCAGAGAGGCCTGGTTCCCTTAGTGGATTAGGTCCCCTGATCACACTAGAGATTTAAGGGGTAGAAAATACCAGAGTGGCCAAACAGAAGGGACCTGGGATCCCAGTCGGTGTTTTTCACTTCCCTTTCTGACTTCTATTACCATCTCACCCCCTTCCTGTAAGAACCTCTTCTCCCAGTCCACCTCCATTCCCTGGAGACCCCACCAAACACTGACACAGGGCCAGCTTCCCTTCTTCCTGTAGAGTCTCTCAGCCCTCCCTTCTAGTCCATGCCCATTGCTCTGTGCCAGCCTCCAGTACCTAGAAACACTCTGTAGCTGGTAGCCCCAGAAGCCACCCAGAGCTGGGAATCAGGTAGGTGATTCACACCATAGTCCCTGTTCTACATTAAGATCTCTTGGTTCTCACTCAGTCTTGTAGCATTCAACTTGCTGGTGTCCTGCCTTCACTGATAATGCCAACTCTTGGTAAAACCCTACAGACCTTCCAACCCCTTCATTCATGACCCTCTAGATTATTCTTTGACTCAAAGCATCCTATTTGAAGGACTCCCTCATCCATCTATCTCTAATTCTCTAAGGACCCTAAGGATCACTTCAGCTCTTTCAAACCCCTCTCAATCATTTTGCCCCCTCCCACCTATCTCTAGTCCTCTTTGCCACTGACCAACCTGAAAGAGCACTCTCTACACATCAGAAGAAAAATCCACCAAGAGGACCCTGCAATTCTAAATACCTATGCACCAAACACTAGAGCAAAGCAAGTTCATAAAAGAAACACTACCAATGCTATAATTACATGTTGACCTTCATACACTAATAGTGGGAGATTTTAATATTCCATTCTAACTAATGGACAGGTCATTTACACATAAACTAAATAGAAAAATGCTGCCATTAAATACTGTTGTAAATCAAATGGACCTAGCATGTATTTACAGAATATTTCACCTGAACACAAAAGAACATACCCTTTCTTCAGCACCTCATGGAACCGGCTCCAAAACTAATTACATACTTGTATGAAAATAACTTTTAAATGCACTTTTCCTTCTGGTCCCTCTGTTCCCATAAATAACAATTCAATAATACCTAATTCTGAGACTAATTAGTTATTATTAAATGCATAGGTTATAAGCTTTGGCTCATTGCTAGACTAGCTCATAACTTGTTTAATCCACCTAGACTGCTCTATCTTTACCAAGTGGTTACTTACCTCACTTCAGTCCCAGCCACTTCTTCCTTCGCTTCTCCTCAGCATCTCTCTGCTGGTTTACATCCATCCTCAGTCTGTCTCCCATCTCATCTCTCTCAGCTCTCCCCATGTTCTTCTTTTATCTCTTCATTCCCCAGAATCCACTCTTCCTGCCAGTGTCCCACCTCCTATTTATTGTCTCTTCTCACTGGCCATTAGCTTTTTTATTGACAGGTGATGTTTATACGAGAGATTTTCTCTGCATACTTGGACAAAAAAAACCCCAAACAAACAAATGTCAACAAATACAAGAAAATTGAAATATCACTCTGCATTCTATGTGAACATTACGAAGCTGGAAATAGAAATGACAAAAAGCTTACAAGCTCATGGAAACGGGATAGTCACTACTGAATGAAAAATGGGTCACTTCAGAAATCAAGGAGGAAATTAAAAAAAAACACTTTATAACTGAATGAAAATGAAAACACATTATTGAACTTGGGGATGTAATGAAGCCAGTTCTAAGAAATGAGTTGGAGAGCTAATATTAGCAACTTCATAGCACACCTGAAGGCTCTAGAGCAAAAAAGAAGAAGTAACACCTCAAAAGAGAGAGGACATTGAAGAACAAATAATCTCAGGATGAAATCAGTAATTCAAAAATGTAATGAATCAATGAAACAAAGAGTTTATCTCATAAAAATTACAAGATTATAAACCCTTAGCCAATTTAAGCAAATGACAGAAATAGAAGATCCAAATTAGTAAAATATGAGGTGAAAATGGGGGCTGGGAAGAATCACAAATCTAAGGAATAGTAAAGACATACCTTATAAAAATCTGCATACCATCAAAATGAAAAATCTAAAACAAAAGGATACAGCTTTGATATATATGACCTACTAAAACTAAATCAAACCCAGTTAAGCAATTTAATCCCATATCCAACATCAACCTAACTGAAGAGAGACTTAGCATTTTCACTGTAATCAAGAACAAGATAATGATGTCTACTCTTCCCATACCTATTTGATATACATACTTGAAGTCTTACCTGGAGCAATAAGACAACTGAAGGAGATCAAGGAGGAATACAGATAAGGAAGAAAGAAGTCAAAGTATCTTTATTTTCAGATGACATGATTTTATATATAAAAGACCCTAAAAACTCTTACAGGAAGCTTCTGCTGCTGCTGGACAGTTTCATCAAAGTAGCGCAGGATACAACATTAACACAAAATCAGTAGCCTTTCTATACACAAGTTGGCTGAAAAAGAAAGTGAAGAAACCAGGGAAACAGTACATTTCACAATAGCCTGGAGTAACAAGCAAGTGAAAGACTTGTATAATGAGAAGTTTAAGATGTTGAAGAAATGCCAAGCAGTGGTGGCACATGCCTTTAATCCCAGCACTTGGGAGGCAGAGGCAGGTGGATTTCTGAGTTCAAGGCCAGCATTGTCTACAGAGTGAGTTCCAGGACAACCAGGGCTCTACAGAGAAACCCTGTCTCAAAAAACATCAGAAGAAGAAAAGATCTGTGGAGTCCATATAGTGGATTCATATAGCAAAAATGGCCATTTTATCAAAACAGTCTACAGATTAAATTGAATCCCCATTAAAATTCCAACACAAAAATTGAACCCAATAATTCTTCACAAAATTTGAAAAGACAATTTTCAACTTTGTATGAAAACAAAATGCAGGATAGCTAAAAACAATCCTATTCAATAAAAGAACTGCTAGAGATAGCACTACCCCCTATTTAAGGCTGTACTACAGAGCTATACTAGTACGAACAGCATGGTAAATCAGAGACCTTGATCAATGGAACTGAACTGAATTTGAGATATAACTCCACATACCTATGAACATTTGATTTTTGACAAGTAAATCAGAAATACATAGTAGAGAAAACACTGCATCTTCCAAAACTTATAATGGGCCATCTAGATGGCTACATGTACAAGAATTCAAATAGATTTATCACCCTATTCAAAAATCAGTTCCAAGTGGATCAAGGATCCCAACATAAGATGAAATACTCTGAATCTGATGAAAGAGAAAGTGAGAAATAGTCTTGAACTCACAGGCACTGGAAAAGACGTTCTGAAGAGAACAGCACTAACACAGGCACAGGGACCAACAGCTGAAAAGCTTCTGTGTAGCAAAGTACATTCTTATCAGGCAAAACGGCAGTCTACAGAGCAGCAAAAGATATTTACAAGTTGAGGGTTAATATTTAAAATGTACAAAGAACTAAAAAACCTAGACATGAAGAAAACAACTCAGTTGAAAACAGTACACATCTAGAAAGAGTTCTCAAATAATGATACACAAAAGGCTGAGAAACACTCAAAGAGATGTTTAGTATCCTTAGTCATTATGGAAATGCAAATCAAAAGTTCTTTAGATTTCATTTTACAACACTCAGCATAGTCAGTTAAGATCAATAAAATATATGACAGCTAATGCAGGCAAGGATATGGGGAAGGTAAATACTTGTTCATTGATACTGGCAATGAAAACTTATATAGCCATCTTGGAAATCAGTCTGGTGATTCCCCAGTAGCCTGGGGATAGATCTACTTCAAGATGCAGCTATAACACTCTTGGACATACCCACCCAAAGGACAGCATTCTACTACAAAGACTTTTGTTCAACTTTGTTCATTTCTACTTTATTCATAATAGCCTGAAATTCTAAATACTTTAAATGTCCATCAACAGGCAAATGGATAATAAAAATGTGAATTATTCCACTGTTAAAAATAAATTATAAAATTTTCCAGTGAATTGGTTGAGTTAGAAAAAGTTATCCCAAGTATGATTATCCCGATCCCAAAGAACAAGTAGTGTGTATATTCTCTTATATGCAGATGTAAGCTTTTCTTTTTTAGCTATATTCTTTATTTACATTTCATATGATTTTCCCTTTCCTGGTTCCCCACTCACAGAAAGTCCGATAAGCCCTCTCCCCTCCCCCTGTTCCTCAACCAACCCCCTCCTGCTTCCCTGTCCTGTTATTTCCCTACACTGCTACATCGAGCCTTTCCAGGACCAGGGCCCTCTCCTTCCTTCTTCTTGGGCATCAACTGATATGTGAATTGTGTCTTGGGTATTCCAAGCTTCTGGGCTAATATGCACTTATCAGTGAGTGCATTCCATGTGTGTTCTTTTGTGATTGGGTTACCTCACTTAGGATGATATTTTCCAGTTCCTTCCATAAGCATGTTCCAATCCACATAACTACAGAAGTTTGGTATTGAGCAAGGACAGGGGATGGTCTCACAAGGAAGGTGAAATAAAACATATATTACAGAGAGATGAGGGGAGATGGGAGTGGGGAGTGTGGAGGGAAAATAAAGAGGGACATACAACTAACACTCAAAGCCACTGGAGGGATCCTGATCCTATGGAGACCTGTAGAAGACTCTTGAAATATATCATATGCAAAAGAAATAGAAAAGCAGTCACCAAATAACAGGAGAGACAGCACTCGACCTAGACATCCTTTGCTGAGCTACTAACTGCACTAACACTTAAGCATCTCACTGAACACAGAGAAACAGTTAGTGACCACCTAAAACATTCACTCTATTGACTAATTTTCCCGGTACTGGAATTTACTCCATGACTTACCAAAGGAGAAAGGTAACTGACTAATTTTCAACCTTGCTACAAACTCTGCAATCTACAACGGTGACCTGTCTGCAAGATATTCTGGAGCAACAGTGGCAGTAATCAATCACTTTCCCACTGACGTAAAGGTACATCACAAAATGGAGTCCATGCCTGACACTGTGTGGGCAGCCAAGAGCACGAGACTGGTAAGGTGTGGATCTATGAGAAAACCAAACACAACTGTACTGCTAAAGGAACAGAGCAATAAAATGACTCCCTATGACATTCTGCTATACCTGTAGATCAATGCCTCAACTGTCTATCATCAGAGAAGCTTCCTCCTGCAGTAGATGGGAATGAAATATCTCACAACTGAACAACACGCAAGGGAGAAACTTTGGAACACTGAGTCCTAAGGGGATGTCTTCGTCATCAAAGGCTTGGGGAGATATTCAAAAGAGGAAGTGTCAAGACTATAAGAACCAGAGAGGTTGAAGGACTCCAAGTAGACTGTTTTTCTGACACAACAGACTGTGGTGCTCTTGTGAACTCAGAGACTGTGGCATCATGCATACGGCCTACATAGGTTCAAGGCAGAGGGGTCCCAATGCTAATACGGGGAAGTGGACATAGACTCATCCCTAAAGGCGAATACATCTCCAACTGACAACTGCTTACAAAGAAAAAAAAATAGTTTTCTTCAATGAGTTCTCACTGTGTATATTAAACACACTTAATAGTAGGGCTCACACCCCGCAGTAGATCGCCAACATAAAATTAACTCAACTATATTTTTATAGACTTTTTCTCTCATGTTGCTTTGTTTGGACTTTTCTTTTGTCTTACTGGCCTTTTGTTTACAGATTATGATTTCTGATTTTATGTTTTTATGAGTTATGTTTGTGTGTGTGTTTCTTATGTTTTCTCTTTGTGTTTTGTTTCCTTCTGATTTGTTTGCCTTTTTGTTGCTTTTTTTAAGTATCAAAGCAATTTAATTTTATTTGTTTAATTTTATTTATTTACTGATTTTATTTTTTTAATGGTTATTTTATTTGCTTGCATTTCAATTGTTGTCCCCCTTCCTGGGCTCCCCTCCACAATCCCCCATCCCATTCCTTCCTCTATTTTGTCTCTTTCTAAAGAGAGAAAGAAGCTCTGGAGTTGTTGTAGGCCTGTGGGGAGGAGGACCTGTGAGCTGTGGGAGTTGGGAAAGGATACTGAGAATATATTGTATGCAAGTTATTTTCAGTAATAAGGATAGAATAAGGCCCCACTCTGGGCTTTGTAGTAAATCTGCCTTATGTTTACCCTTTGATTTAAAAGTTGGCAGTATAATTTTCCTTTATCCCTTGCTGATACCTGATCACATAGAGTTCCAGCAAGGAATTATAAAGAAGATCTCTGGCCAGAATCTGGACCATGTTATCAGTTTTCTGCTAATTTAACTTGGCAGTTGTTCAGATACCAAAACAAAAAGCAAAAACGAAAAAACCCTTCTTGCATGCGTACTACATTATATGCTACCTCACATGCAAGTGCATGAATACACAGCATATGAAATCACATAAAGAGAAGAAGAAATAACTGCAGGCTATGCAATGATTCTGTTGCAAGAATGGAGGGCGAGATTTCTCTGTTCAGAAATGATTAGGAGCTAGCTAGCTAGTTAGTTATAATGTATTGCACACATGTTGACCACTTGGAAGAAAGAAACTTACTCCTTTTTTGAGTTTTCTGTAAAGGGATATGCAGGTTGAAAATTGGCCTGTATGTGCCAACACTAGCTATATTTTATAGGATGCTTTTTCTGGTCCTGTTTTGTGCCATCATTTGGCTAAAACAAATGATGTGATTCAAGCATTCATCTTTTGAATCAAACAAGAGTAAACTGGTTACTCCTGGATGCCAGGCCCTAGCAGAAGCTGAGATAACAGGTCTGAATCCAAGGAAGAAGGCCTGTCTTCAATGCACTGACAACTCATGACAATGATTCTGTGACACTAGCCACGCATTTAGTGAAGTATAACTGCTCTGTACTGTGACTCTGATAGCTCTAATAAATGATCATAACTAACGGTTGAAGAGAGATGTATCACTTTCCCAAAAGGAAACTAAATAAGGCAGGGTGATATTGGAGGGAGGTGTCAAAGGTTGGCGTCTGAGAGGTGAAATTTCCACTGAGCTAAATTGTGAGGAGAGAGGTTACGCCTGGTAAAGATGAGCAAACACAAAGGCCGTTTGCTGCTTTTCTTAATTTACCTCTGAGGGCAACTAGCCTGATCCCTGACCAAGACAATATCCCACGGCTGTGACAACTGTTTCTGAGTATGACCTCCTTTATAGCAGGTTTTAAAAGGACAGAAATCCAACAAAGAGATTGTTTCTCACCTTCAAAGAAACAGAAGTGTCAGTTGGCTAGGCATGCCTACCATACTGTGTGTACTAACGGCCCTCTGTATTCACAAAGAGTGAAAATGCCTCCACGTGTCTCAAGGCCGATTATAAGCATGATTCTAGGAGACTCTATTAGTCAGATAGCATAGGATACATAGGCAGACCAAGGTCACATCAAGGAGAAAACTTATGTTTCAATTTTTAATTATGACACATTCCTTCGTCTATACTAATATATTTTTTCCACTTTTTAAATAAAAGATTTATTTATTTAATGTGTTTGAGGCTTTGTCTGCATTTGTGTCTGCGCACCATGTGTGTGCCTGGTGACAAAGGATGGCAGGGGTGTTGGGCCCCTTGGGACTGGATTATAGTCATTTGGAAGCTTTCCCGCAGGTTCTGGAATTTGAACCCTGGTCCTGTGGAAGGTCAACCAGTGTTCTTAACAGCCGAACCATCTTCCTCCCCCGCCCCCTTGAAAATAAAAAGCAACAGGCACATTGGACCTTGGTCGGAATCAAAGTCTGAACCTTCCCGAAACTTGTAAGCTCTTATTTGACAAGCAGTAGCACCACCATTAAATACAAAGGACGCTGGAGTCAGGCTGCCTGGTCCAAATCCTGGAGACACTGCTTTGCCTGGCTGCCTGAGGTGGAGCAGGTTGGATCTCTTCAACATTAGCTCCTGCGTCTGTGAAGCAGTGTTTACAGTATTAGCGGTGGGGATTTTAGGGAGGTCATCCATTCTCAGAATGCTCTCCATCAAAGTCAGCAGGCAGGCCGTGAGCAGGGAGGACAGAAGACACGGTCAGTATTATCCCTAACCCCTGAGAGTCAACCTGCGACACCAGTCTTCTAGGCATCAAGAATATTTGGCTTCACCAGGCATTTTAGCCCTTACATAACAGATTTCAAAAGCCTTGGGTGGAGGGCAGAAGAGATGAGAGACATGGTCCTTTTCACACATTCAGTTTTCAGAGGGCTCAAAAAGGTGCCGAGAGAGTAAACTTGTTTCAATTAAATATTAAAACAATTGCAAAAAATAGAGAAAAAGGAAGGTCATTTTGCAGATGTCTGGCCATTCAAAGCCTACTTATTTTCTACTTGTTCCCAACAAGGGAAGAGGGGAACATTCTGAAAATTCTTGCCTCCATTCGAGGTCACTGCTGATTCCATCTTAATAATCCACCTCTGGGTGACTAATAATTCTTCAATAATAAGTCTGCAAGCAAAAGAAGCAGCAAGCTAGCTCTCCCTGAATGCCTGTAAACATTTATTATTTTATGTCCTTCTGTTCTCCTCTCTCCAAGGCCTGTGACCCGGCTTGTTCTTTTCCTGTGCCAACGGCAGCTCTAATTTGTGCAGTACTGGTTATTCATCTAATGTCCCTCGCCTGGTCCTCTGCAGATTGGCGGCCTGGTGACTGTTTCAAAGCCATGGAGTATTATATTGCTAATCTTTGTTTTCTCAAAGGCTGGCATAGTTCCTGGAACATTGCTTTCCACTGAAGTTTGGTTAAGGGGAGATTAAAATGGAAGAAACTATGTGGAGGTGTCAGAAGCTGTGTTATAGATACAGTACAGAGTACCAAAAGGAGAAAAATT
This sequence comes from Apodemus sylvaticus, assembly GCF_947179515.1. Lineage (NCBI taxonomy): Eukaryota > Metazoa > Chordata > Mammalia > Rodentia > Muridae > Apodemus > Apodemus sylvaticus. The sequence goes on from NC_067480.1 coordinate 8,788,778, forward strand.
AAGCCCTGTGTGTTAGTACATGCTACTGAGAGTAAAAACTTGTGTTCCAGCTAGAGTTGGTAGGGCTAATGAACACTTATTTCTGATATACCTTTAATAATGTAGATGGAAGCCGGCAGTTTATTCCCACAGAAATTAAAAAGTGATCCCAGGAGAAAGTCTGGATCCAGGTAGAGTCAACAGCTGGCTGGGGTCCCGTAGTGGTGGACTCTCCATTGAAGATTCAGGGAAACACAGTGAGGGTTCCTTGTCCATGTGACGTGATGAAGGTGGCTGGACCCTGGTGCTGCAGGTTTGGTGTGCTTGGATCTGGAGTTTATCATGGGTGCCTGAGGCACCAAACTATCGGGTTCACACTGTCCTGGTTGTTTCCAGTCTCGGATTGTTGTGGCATGGTCTTTCACAATAGCAAGTCTGATCTGCACTTGTTCAACAAAGACTCCAGATAACCCCATCACACACACACACACACACACACACACACACACACACACACCTCCACTCCTCCCTGCACTCATATACTTTTCTTGCACATCAGCAGGGTGCTGAGGGTCTACAGAGGTCTTCTTTCTCCATACCCAGTGAATATTGTTGGTGTTTGTAACAGAGATTAAAGCAAACCCATGCTCCTTCCATATTTCCTGGCAAGGAAGCATCAGAGCAACTGAAGATAGAGAGAGTCTAGAGGGGACTGGGGCTGAGGCTCATTTTCTGCATAACAGTGACTGATAGAAAGCAGCAGTTTCTTATAAGGAAGATCATTTACTCAAGATCCTCCCCTTGCCCCAAATCTGTTATGGCCAACAACTTACAGAAAAAATGAAACTCATCAATGTGTAGAGCATAAGAGACTTCAGAGTGCTAGGTTCTAAACGCCATGTCTATACCACACACTTCCCTTCAGTGCTCCAGGATCTATGGGAAGAGCAGGTGGTTGGGAAGACTCTAAGAGCCGGGGGCAGTGGATGACCTCATGTGAACAGTGTTTCCAGACAACAGGACAGACGTATCGATGAACTGTCCACAGTGATGGTGACAGTATGCACAAGACCTGCACAAGCCCAAGCCACACAAAAGCCAGGATGGAGAAGGGGAGAGAGATGGGCACAAACTCTCACCTCAAGCTGAGCAGCTATCGACATTCAGTTACTGCTGGGAGAGTAAAAGATCGATGTTTGTTGTTGTTTGTTTGTTTGTTTGTTTTTGATGTGACTTCTCGAATACTGGCTGCGCTCTAAGTCAGTGCCCATGCCCAGGACTAACCAGTCAATGCAAACTGGACTTGATGGGAGACTGAGGGAGTTACACACACACACACACACACACACACACACACACACACACACACACACGAGAGAGAGAGAGAGAGAGAGAGAGAGAGAGAAGATGGGAAGAGAGAGAGAGAAAAAGAGAGGCAGAGAGAGAAGATGGGTTATGAGGAGGGAGGAAGGAGAAACGGTAAAATCGGGGAAGGGAGAGGAATATGATCAAAATACATTGTATGACATTCTTAAAGAATAAAAACTATAAAAAGTAATACATAAATACAATGTTGGGGAATTCTGTTTAGATTTGATTTAAGGTTGTAGGTGAAAGACTAAAAATAAATATGCTCATACATTTTATTTCTAATTATTCCTTTACTAACTTAAAGCCTGACATTTATCAAAGGCATAAAGAAATGTGGCCCTGAAGTCTCCATGTAATTTTATATACATTTATCTGTTCTCAACTGTCTTTAACAAGTTTTAGAAGGTTGTCTTTCTCCTACGCCTCTGCCAGGTTTTTGAGGCCTCTACATCCTAACAAGGTGCCTTGGCTTAGGATAGAGCCCATCCTTGCACATTTAGCTGGATACTTTCATAAGGCTTAAGACACCTCCAGAACATTGTAGAGTATTCCATATTTTAGATACACCTCACCTGCTCCTTTACCTCAGCATATCCTGTTGCTGGTACAGCAGTCAGGGATTCTCTGAATGGGGTCGGGGAGATGCTCAATGGTTTAGAGCATACCCTGCTCTTGCAGAGGACCAGGGTTCTGTTCAGCACCCACATTCACCACAACCAAAAATAAACCCAGCCCCGGGATGTCCCAGTGCCTCTGGGTTCCATGGGCACCTATTCACGTGAACATACTCAAACACAGACACACAATTTAACATGTAAAAACTTTAGAAATAGTTTTTGGATCTCTATTGTCCTCAGTATGTTGGCAGGATGATTCTAACAGTCCCATTTGTGTCATATGGCATAATAAAAAATTATATTTTCTTCAAAACTCAATGTGAATTCACTTCCTTTGAATCGAGGGTTGGGAGAGTTAAGTAGGTTGGGAACAAGGAGACCATGGGCTGGCACAAGGCAAAGGCCATGCAGCTGATCTAGACCCTCACCCTCCCAAAGGAGGAAGCACATGACATCATCTTCTCTGATGGTCAGAGTTTGAAGGGAAGGTTCTCTGGTCTTTAAGATAGGCAGACATGTATAGTGGATCTAGCATGACTTGTAGAATAATTTCTATTCCCAAATGTTCAGAGCAAGTACTTATGATTACAGCTTCCTTAATGGAATGATGTTTTTAAGGAGAGGGTATCTTACTTTTAAGTTCTATAAGAGCTGAGGTGAAAGACGGGTTAAGCATCCAGCTTAGAAAACTGAGAGATACAGAAGGAAAAAGTCTCACGGTGATGCATGAAACTCAACGAGTTTCAGCCACCCCACACTTACAGTTCTCATTAACAGGTGCCCATGATGCAACATTAGTGGTTTTAATTTTTTTTAATTGTTTTTTTCAACTGATTGTTGGATCCAGTTCATTTACATTGCATGTGCAGTACTGTGGAGAAAGTAGTTTGAAGGAAAGGGGGAAGATGAAAAAAATGGATAAATATAGCTGGAAAGGAGAGTCCCCTGGCATCATTTCACACCTCATTTCATACAGTCTTCAACCATATGTTCAGAGTGGAGCTGAAGATATGTACATATATATATATATATATGTGTACACACACACACACATGTACCAAAATGAGATAAAGTACAGATAAGATTGAAAGGTGGGGGGAGTCACAGGGTATATGCACACACACACACACACACAAACATGCACACGCGCACACACACGCACATGCACACGCGCGCACACACACCAGCAAAACTCATAGAGATTCTCAAAGACGCTGACCAACATTAGTCCCAGTTTTCAAAGTTAGAATATTTGGAACAGAGGGCAAACATTAAAAAGAGAAGTGAATTAAAGATCATGCATTTACTTAAAGGTACCCTGGCTGACAAATTATAGCTTTGGAAATATTAGGTCTATGCTATCGGTATAAGACTGATGTTGATTTGCAGTTTGAAAGTGCTCATTTTCGCAAAGAGGCCTATCTTCAGTAGAAACACAAATGTCTAGAGAAAAGGCAGAAGGCAGGGGGAGGAAATCATGATTATAAGCCACCAAAAAATTAAGGGTCTGGAAAGATGAGAAAAGCAAGACAAAGAGAGGAGCTCAGAAACAGAACTGGCAGAAAGAAATATCACATGCTAAGCCAAGGTATGGAGAAGTGTGGAGTGATGCACTCCTAAGGGCCAGTGGTTCAGGTGCATTGACTGTATAAGGTTTAGAGGATACAGAAATCAAATGGGACAAGGTTGTAAAGGGTTAGGCATGAGCAGGGAACTGTAGTTGAATATTGAGCAAAAAGGAAAATATTTGAGTTGGACAGAAAGAGAACCTATTGTTTTCCAATACAAGGGGCATTATGAACTGGATCTGATATAAAATTTCCTATACACAGGGTTAGTGTGCACACAGAACACTGGTAGTTCCAGTGACACAATCCCTGTTTCTTTCCCATCTCTGACATGTAGTGCCCACACTACTGGGAGCTGTAGCCTTTTAAGCAAGCTCTATAGGGCATTCTTCCAAGCATGCTTTTCAGGAAAAAAAGATGCTCTAAACAAGTTACTGCTTGGGGAGATTGCACCATGAGCCTGAAGCTAGCGACACACAGCCTGTGTATCTTGACAACAATGAGTGAGTTGTTCAGGCTTCCAGGCAGAATCTCAATGTTTCGAAAAGGACATTAGGGACATGGCAGGGGCTGTGACACTCAATGCAGTGTACAAAGTAGTGAATGAGAAGTCCATTACCTCTGCTAATATATTTTCCTACATTGGGTATCTGTTTCTGGGTAGTGACCCTTTGCCAAACTTTTTAAAAATGACCCCCCATCTGTCATGAAGCCATAAATATTTTGCCAAAATCTGCTGTTAATCTTTTCACTGGCTATAGATCTTCTTCCAGCTGTGAAGACCAGGCACATCTGGAAGAACTAAAATCTTATCTTCTTATTTCTCTGACTAAATTCCCCTTAAACCTACTCATATCTTTAAAGTAGTTTCACAATACATCAGTAGTTTAGATTTATTTCAGTTCCTATATCTGGTCATTTCCCATTCTTAACCTTTGTATCCATTTCTATTCTGTGGCTCCCCTGAGAACAGGCCTCCTCTACCCTCAATGTCTCTCGCCTGGTAAATGAGGTTCCTTTTTTATGTTTTAAATTCATCTTTCTTAGTGGCCATCCTACATTTGCTCTCTCTGGTTGCACTCTCAATGATATCCTGGTCCTCTGGGGCTCTAAGCAGGCTGAAGGACAAGAAGCAATTGAAAGAGAAGATCAAGTGCTTTTCAGATCCATTTCTGATTTCTGTCTATAATGAGGTTGGCCGGCATATCAGCCCTGTAGGTGCATATGCACTTTGGGGAAATTATAAACCAACTGAGAAGCAGTAACAAACTCAAAACATTATCCGCTGCCACTAGAAATAAATGGATATCTCTAATTATAAAAAGCATAACTCATCGAGTCCTGGGTAAAACCTCTTTGGAGCCAGGAGATCTATTCAGAGTGCTATTTTTAGGAAGCACAAAATTCCATGGCAAGAAATAATAGACCAAAGACACTGACATCAGCAGCAATGGGGAACTGAATGCTAGGTCATCTTCAGAGTACCATTTAATATCATTGGTTAAAACCTAGTCACATATATCATTGACCACATTCAAGCTGCTAACATATACTCTAGGGTGTTGTCCCCAAAACTAATCCATGTCCCATAATTGATTGAGACCCTAATTTGTGGTAGGAACCAAGGGAAGGCACTGCTGCTGCTTCTGACTCTGTGACACTGGACCAGAACCGCCATCTTTAGTCTGGTGAAAGAGAGTTTTACAGTTCTTTGTCTGTTCTCACATATACACACTCAAAGGAACCATTACTACTGCGCATGTGGGTTTTGCCTCTCCTTTTGGAAAGCTACATAATAAAAAGAGATTTATCCATGTTTTAAATCTCATCTGTGCACAGAGTGAAACCTGCTTATATCCTTCTGGCTTATAACAGTGCTCTTTCTCAAGCCTTGTGAAGCCAGTGGGAGCCAGACCACTTACTGCTTGCCCTGATATTATTAGGCCACAGAATAGGGAGGGGAAGCTGGTATATGCAATCTGTTAGCTATTGTGCAACCTAATGAGGCACAAGAATAAAGGCTCTCTGTGCAGAATGTTCTCCACATTGAAGGAACTAAGATGGGGATTTGCAGATGCCAGCAAATCCCGGGAGACTTTCAAGTAAACCAGTCTAGCTCTTCTGGCTACAGGGGAGAAAGGCCTGTCAGTCATCCGGTCAGTGCCATGCAGCTTCCTAAATGCCATGTAATATCAAAGGCTTAGCACCACTTGTACCAGTAAGTAAGGTCTGCACTTAGATCCAGCATAAACTAAAGTGACCTCCTCTAAACTCCATAGCTTGTGTGAGGCCACTATGGAGAAACCCCTGAGAAATAATGACAGCTGACTGCTGAGAGGAGACAAAGTGAGAGACCAAGACTGACAAAATGAAAAGTAAAGAAGTGGACTGGGGAGCCAGACAAAGGCTACACTAGGGCTCATATTCATGTCCCCCATCCCACCCGCCTTCTGTCTCTTTCTTTAAGGAGAGCTTTAGAAGAGAGATTAATGATTCAGAGATTTAGGCTGTGGGTAGCTGAGGACTGAAGGCATGCAGATAAGATAGCACAAGCAAAGACAAAGGCTGGACCCCAGAGCAGAGCTCTGTGGGCACTGCTGAAAGGATCGCCAAGCCACTGGCAGATGTACTAGCAAGTATAAAGAAGAGTATGCTTGTAATAATAAGCGCATCTTATTTTTATTAGCATATATAAACATCAGGCTCTCTGACTTAAGAGGGAGTAAGAAGGATTACACTTCATAGTACTGATTTGGTAACTTGTTGTGTTGGTTCGTGACTGTGTGTGTGTGTGTGTGTGTTCCAGGGTATTGCAAAGAACAGTTGCTACATATTCTTCGGGGCCACATTAATATATTAAATTGTTTAGAACAGAACAAATATTACCAGTGGGTGTAGAGTCTGGAAAAAACATTAAAATGATGAGAGCCAGTGCCTACACTGAGCCATGCTGGGAGCTATAATTATAAAATATCGAGGGAAGGAGACAGGAGACGTTTCTTGAATGTAGCATCCTAAATGCCATCTTTCCTAAGTAGGAAGTCAATGTATGAACTTAGGAGAGTCCCAGGAAGTCAGCAAGGTGCCTATTTTCTCCATGATTGTGCTCAGCAGTGTGCCCCAAATCATGAGGTAATTACCCAAGGCAGACAGTCTCACATTTAAGTCTGTGCAAAATCACACTGGAAACTTACACAAGTGCTTCTCCATAAATGTTCCCCATGCTCCCATAAATGCACATCCCACCAAAGAGTTGATTCAATATGTGCTTGATGGGATCCAGAGCTGTGAACTTATAAAACAACCCAAAAACTTTAAGAGAGTGCATTCTGGCAAATACGGAGGGTAACACTGGAAGAAATTAAGTGACCACTGTTTCTGTGTAAGAACATTTTAGTTTCTTCTTTGAGTATGCTCTACTTAATTGTCAAATGCCATGATCCAGCCACAGTTTAAAAAGTAATCCAGAATAGATGACAGGGATTACAGAAAGAGGTCAGCAGGGGCTGGAGCTGATTGAGGGTAAGGTGCCCAAATGATCAGAGTCCCATACCATATGGCAGAGACTACAGAAGTGGGCGGGAGCTGGCTATGATTGAGGACAAGCTATCCAAGGCTATGGGTTCAAGAACACACAACTGAGGCTGCTGAGCAGGAATCAGGCCACAGCTGGTCTAAGCTAGAATGCCCAGACATAGAGCCATACCAGAAAAAATGGTATGAACCAACCAAGGATATGCTGGCCCTTAGATAGTGGTCTTTTCTGTATAGAGCAGCTGAATCTTAAAGGGATAGAGGCTGATTTCTTTAATACCAGTTGAACAGCAGAGAATGATACAAATCTGCTATGACTCATTAACATTGAAAATACATCCACAAAAAGAGAACAGTTACTTGAAGAAAGAAATAAGAGAAATTCGGTCAGCAAAACAAGTGTAGATATGTAAGTTCAAGTATACACACACATCAAATAAAAAAACATATTCATCTTTCAAAACCGACCAGTCCCAGAGTCCCAATAGAAAAAGCTATAGCGTGCACACGGCCATACAATACTTTCAATAAACTCATAGAGGAAAAATTGCGAAATATGTAAAAAGTATGTTCATTCAAGCACAAGAAGGTTAAATTAAAAATCAAGCAGCCACAATGGACATCTACATAAAAATCCCTCCCAAATATTAAGGAATGAACATTATTCTAAGCAACCCATGGTAATTCCTCCTAAATGGGTCGTATGTTCGAACACAAGACAAGTCTTAAAACTATAGGCAAATAAAAATGACAACCTATAGTCTAGCTACAGTAGAATATAAATCTAGCAATGAATGGCAAGAGAAGTCAGCAAATACTCAGACTCATGAAGAATGATCAAAACACTGTTGAATGGTATAAATGGGTCAAGGAGGAAATCAAGATAGAAATTCATAAATTCCCCAATTGACTGAAAATGAAAATACAACATGGTGCTTCGCTTCCGGATCCAGAACAGCCTGGGCTGCAACGCCACATCTCCAGGTCCTGCAAGAGGCCAGAGGGGCACCCAGGAGGCCAGCTGGGAGGAGTCAGTGTGCTCTGGTGAGTCCAGCAGGCCCCTGCTGGAGCCTTCAGGTGTCTGCTTCAGGATCTGAACAGCCTGGGCCACAACACTCGTTCTCCAGGAAGTGCAAGAGGCTTGGTGTGCACCTGGAAGCAGACTGGGAGCACACAGATTGCTCCGGCAGCATGGCACGGAGCTTAGGTTCCAGTCCTGAGGCCTCTGGGAGGAGCCTTCAGATCTCCACTTCGGGATCCAGAACAGCCTGGGCTACAATGCCAGGTCCTGCAAGAGGAAAGAGGGGCATTCTGGAGGCCGTCTGAGAGGAGACAGTATGCTCTGGTGAACCCAGCAGGGCCCTGCAGGAGCCTTCAGGTGTCTGCTTCGGGATCTGAACAGCCTGGACAACAACACCCTGTCTCCAGGCAGTGCAGGAGGTCAGCTGTGCACAAGAGGCCACCTGGGAAGAGGCAGCTTGCACTGGTGAGTCCAGCATTGACAGGACCAACTAAAACCAGCGAGAACTAGATGGCAAAAGGCAAGCACAGGAATGTCACTAACAAAAATCAAGGCAATATGGCAGCATCTGAACCCAATTCTCCTTTAACAGCATTTCCTGGATAGCCCATCACACCAGAAAAACAAGATTTAGATTTAAAATCACTGGTCATGATGCTGGTACAGGAACACATGAAGGACATACTTAAAGAAATTCAGGAGAAAATGGATCAAAAGTTAGAAGCCAGTGCAAGGGAAACACAAAAATCATTGAAAGAAATTCAGGAGAATACAAAAGCCAATAAGGAGGAAACGCAAAAATCACTTAAAGAAATACAGGAGAACTTTGGTCAAAAGGCTGAGGTCATGAAAGAGAAAATCCAAAAATCTCTTAAAGAATTACAGGAAAGCAAAAACAAGCAAGTGAAGGAGCTAAGCAAAACGATCCAGGATCTAAAATCAGAAGTAGAAACAACTAAGAAAACTCAAAGGGAGACAACTTTGGAGATAGAAAGCCTTGGGAAGAAATCAGGGGACATAGATGTAAATACCAACAACAGAATACAAGAGATAGAAGAAAGAATCTCAGAAGCTGAAGATACCATAGAAACCATGGACTCAACAGTTAAAGAAAATGCAAAATGCAAAAAGCTTGTAACCCAAAATATCCAGGAAATCCAGGACACAATGAGAAGACCAAACCTAAGGATTATAGGCATAGATGAGAGTGAAGATTTACAACTTAAAGGGCCAGCAAATATCTTCAATAAAATTATGGAAGAAAACTTCCCTAACCTAAAGAGAGAGATGCCCATGAATATACAAGAAGCCTACAGAACTCCAAACAGACTGGACCAGAACAGAAATACTTCCTGTCACATAATAATCAAAACACCAAATGTTCTAAACAAAGAAAGAATATTAAAGGCAGTAAGAGAAAAAGGCCAAGTAACATATAAAGGAAGACCTATCAGAATCACAGCAGACTTTTCACCTGAGACTATGAAGGCTAGAAGGTCCTGGGCAGGTCTCATGCAGACTCTAAGAGAACACAAATGCCAACCAAAACTACTATATCCAGCAAAACTCTCGATCACCGTAGATGCAGAAACTAAGATATTTCATGACAAAACCAAGTTTACCCAGTATCTATCCACAAACCCAGCCCTACAAAGGATAATAGGAGGAAAACACCAATACAAGGAGGGAAACTTCACCCTGGAAAAAGCAAGATAGTAACCTTTCATCAAACCCAAAAGAAGTTAAGCAATCAAAATTAAAAAATAACGTCAAAAATGATAGGAAGTAACAATCACTATTCCTTAATATCTCTTAACATCAATAGACTTAATGCCCCAATAAAAAGACACAGACTAGCTGACTGGATACACAAACAGGACCCTACATTTTTCTGCTTACAGGAAACACACCTCAGGGTCAAAGACAAACACTACCTTAGAGTAAAAGGCTGGAAGACAATTTTACAAGCAAATGGTCTCAGGAAACAAGCTGGAATACCCATTCTAATATCAGATAAAATTGACTTTCAACCCAAAGTCATCAAAAGGGACTCTGAGGGACACTTCTTGCCAAAGGAAAAATACAACAAGAAGAACTCTCAATCCTGAACATCTATGCTCCAAATGCAAGGGCACCCTCTTTCGTAAAAGAAACTTTATTAAAGCTCAAAGCACACATTGCATCTAACACAATAATTGTGGGTGACTTCAACACTGCACTTTCCTCAATGGACCGATCAGGAAAACAGAAACTAAACAGGGACATAATGAAACTAATTGAAGCTTTGGACCAATTAGATTTAACAGATATATATAGAACATTCTATCCTAAAGCAAAAGAATATACCTTTTCCTCAGCACCTCATGGTACCTTCTCCAAAATAGACCATATAATTGGTCACAAGACAGACCTCAACAAATATAAGAAGATCGAACTAATCCCATGCCTCCTATCAGATCACTATGGAGTAAAAGTGGTCTTCAATAGCAACAAAAACATCAGAAAACCCACATACACGTGGAAACTGAACAATATTCTACTCAATGATACATTGGTCAAGGAAGAAATAAAGAAAGAAATTAAAGACTGTTTAGAACACAATGAAAATGAAGACACAGCATACCCAAATCTATGGGACACAATGAAAGCAGTGCTAAGAGGAAAACTCATAGCCCTGAGTGCCTCCAAAAAGAAAATGGAGAGAGCATACACTAACAGCTTAATGACACACCTGAAAGCCCTGGAACAAAAAGAAGCTATTTCACCCAGGAGGAGTAGAAGGCAGAAAATCATCAAACTCAAGGCTGAAATCAATCAAGTAGAAACAAAGAGAACCATACAAAGAATCAACAAAACCAGGAGCTGGTTCTTTGAGAAAATAAACAAGATAGATAAACCCTTAGCCAGACTAACCAAAGGGCACAGAGACAGTATCCAGATTAACAAACTTAGAAATGAAAAGGGAAATATAACAACAGAAACTGAGGAAATTCAAAAAATCATTAGATCCTACTACAAAAGCCAATAATCAACAAACTGGAGAATCTGAAGGAAATGGACAGTTTCCTAGACAGATATCTGACACCAAAGCTACATCTACAACAAATAGATCAACTAAACAGTCCCATAACACCCGAAGAAATAAAAAGGGTCATAGAAAGTCTCCCAACCAAAAAAAGCACAGGACCAGACAGCTTCCGTGCAGAATTCTATCAGACCTTCACAGAAGACCTAACACCAATACTCTTCACACAATTCCACAAAATAGAAACAGAAGGAACTCTACCCAACTTATTCTATGAAGTCATAATTATGCTGATACAAAAACCACACAAAGATCCAACAAAGAAAGAGAACTTCAGGCCAATTTCTCTTATGAATATTGATGCAAAAATACTTAATAAAATTCTTGCCAACTGAATCCAAGAACACACCAAAACGATCATCCACCATGATCAAGTAGGCTTCATCCCAGGGATGCAGGGTTGGTTCAATATAAGGAAATCCATCAATGCTATCCACTACATAAACAAACTCAAAGAAAAAAACCATATGATCTTCTCATTAGATGTAGAAAAGGCATTTGACAAAATTCAGCATCCTTTCATGCTGAAAGTCTTGGAAAGAACAGGAATTCAAGGCCCATACCTAAACATCGTTAAAGCAATATACAGCAAACCGGTAGCCAACATCAAACTAAACGGAGAGAAACTTGAAGCAATCCCACTAAAATCAGGGACTAGACATGGCTGTACTCTCTCTCCTTATCTTTTCAATATAGTACTTGAAGTTCTAGCTAGAGCAATTAGACAACATAAGGAGGTCAAGGGGATACAAATTGGAAAGGAAGAAGTCAAATTATCACTATTTGCAGATGACATCATAGTCTACTTAAGTGACCTGAAAACCTCCACCAGAGAACTCCTACAGCTGATAAACAACTTCAGCAAAGTGGCTGGTTATAAAATCAACTCAAGCAAATGAGTTGCCTTCCTATACTCAAAGGATAAGCAGGCTGAGAAAGAAGTTAGGGAAATGACACCCTTCACAATAGCCACAAACAATATAAAGTATCTTGGTGTGAGTCTAACCAAACAAGTGAAAGATCCAAATGACAAGAACTTCAGGTCTCTGAAGAAGGAAATCAAAGAAGACCTCAGAAAATGGAAAATCTGACATGCTCGTGGATCGGCAGTATTAATATAGTTAAAATGGCCATCTTGCCAAAAGCAATCCACAGATTCAATGCAATCCCCATCAAAACCTCAACTCAGTTCTTCACAGAGTTAGAAAAAGCAATTATCAAATTCATCTGGAATAACAAAAAACCCAGGATAGCTCAAACTATTCTCAACAACAAAAGAAATTCTGGGGGAATCAGTATCCCTGACATCAAGCAATACTACAGAGCAATAGTATTAAAAACTGCATGGTATTGGCACAGTGACAGACAAGTGGACCAATGGAATAGAATTGAAGATCCAGAAAAGAACCCACACACCTATGGTCACTTGATCTTCGACAAAGTAACCAAAAACATCCAGTGGAAAAAAGATAGCCTTTTCAACAAATGGTGCTGGTACAATTGGAGGTCAGCATGCAGAAGAATGCGAATTGATCCATTCTTATCTCCATGTACTAAACTTCACTCCAAGTGGATCAAGGACCTCCATGTAAAACCAGACACACTGAAACTAATAGAAAAAGAAACTGGGGAAGACCCTACAGGATATGGGCACCGGGGAAAAGTTCCTGAACAGATCACCAATAGCTTATGCTCTAAGATCAAGAATTGACAAATGGGACCTCATAAAATTACAAAGTTTCTGTAAGGCAAAGGACACTGTTAAAAGGACAAAAACGGCAACCATCAAATTGGAAAAGGATATTCACCAACCCTCCATTTGATAGAGGGCTAATATTCAATATATACAAAGAACTCAAGAAGTTAGACCCCAGGGAACGAAATAACCCTATTAAAAATGGGGTACAGATCTAAACAAAGAATTTTCACCTGAAGAAATTCGGATGGCCGAGAGGGACCTTAAGAAGTGCTCAACATCATTAGTCATTAGGGAAATGCAAATCAAAACAACCCTGAGATTTCACCTTACACCAGTCAGAATGGCTAAGGTCTAAAACTCAGGAGACAGCAGGTGTTGGCAAGGATGTGGAGAAAGAGGAACACTCCTCCACTGCTGGTGGGGCTGTAAGATGGTACAACCACTTTGGAAATCAGTCTGGTGGTTCCTCAGGAAACTGGACATGACACTTCCGGAGGACCCTGCCTCTCCTGGGCATATACCCAAAGGATTCCCTGGCATGCAATAAAGATACATGCTCCATTATGTTCATAGCAGCCTTATTTATAATAGCCAGAAGCTGGAAAGAACCCAGATGCCCCCCAAAGGAGGAATGGATACAGAAAATGTGGTATATTTACACAATGGAATACTACTCAGCAATTAGAAACAATGAATTCACAAAATTTTTAGGCAAATGGTTTGATCTGGAAAATATCATCCTAAGTGAGGTAACCCAATCACAAAAGAATACACATGGAATGCAATCTCTGATAAGTGGATATTAATTAGCCCAGAAGCCCTGAATACCCAAGGCACAAATTGCATAACAAATGACTCCCCATGAAGAAGTATGGAGAAGGTCCTGATCCTGGAAAGGATTGATCTAGCATTGGAGGGGAATATAAGGACAGAGAAAAAAAAGGAGGGAAGTGATTGGAGAATGGATGGAGAGAAGAAGGTTTATGGGACACATGGGAAGGGGAGATCTGGGAAAGGGGAAATCATTTGGAATGTAAACAAAGAATATAGAAAATAAAAATATTTCTGTTTCTATTTGTGGAATAGTTTGAAGAGTATTGGTGTTAACTCTTCTTTGAAGGTCTGATAGAATTCTGTACTGAAACCATCTGGTCCTGTGCTTTTTCTGGTTGGAAGACTTTCTATGACTCCTTCTATTTCTTTAGGCATTATGGGACTGTTTAGATGGTCTAGTTGGTCCTGATTTAATTTTGGTATTTGGTATCTGTCAAGGAAATTGTCCATTTCCTCCAGATTCTCCAGTTGTGTTGAGTACAGTCTCTTGTAGTAGGATCTGATGATGTTTTTTGGATTTCCTCAGTTTCCGTTGTTATATATCCCTTTTCATTTCTAAGTTTGTTAATTTGGATACATCGAATAAAAAAATTAAAAAAAAATAAAAATATTTAAAAAAAAAGAAAATACAACATGGTATGAACCCATTGACTACAACTAAGACAATTTACAGCTTTAATATTCCAGAACTATATAACAATCAGAACTCAAATACATAACCTAAATTATTTATATATAAATTATGATATATGACATATATGAACACACACAAATGTGTGTGTATGTGTGTGTGTGTGTGTGTGTGTATGTGTATTTTCAAGCTAAAGAGAGGTCATGAATTTGAAAGGTGTGGAAAGTGTTTGATGTAATTATATATGTGTATGTGTATGTCTATGTGCATGTATATGGTATATATGCATATACTTTTTACAGCAGAATGTCTAATATTTACATAATATAAAACACTGCAGGGCATTTGTTGCATTTGTTTAACATATTTATAACTTACCTTTAAGGAAACTTTTCTACTTACACACACACAAACACACTCCACCACCATCATATACAGATAGTATTATGTCTATCATTTGGAAATTTACTAGCTATGTTAAACTTTATATGATCCAGACATTAATTCTATTAATTTTGTTCATTCAGGCCTGCCTTTCCCATGTAAGCCCTTCTTCATTTTATGTTTAAAATATTCTCCCTGTCTGCAACATATATGTCCAAACATATTGGAACTATTCCTGTGGCTTTTTTTGAAAAGCATGTTGTTTTATTGAAAAAAAGAAGTAAAAACATATTATGATAAAACTGAAGATTTACATGGAAAATATTTCTGATAAAATAGAATATATAGGAAAACATGTTAAAATTGACAAATTTCATGGAAAATTAAAGAATAAAGTGGTAGACATAAAAACATTGCTAAATTAATTGAAAATGAAATAGAAACATTTTATGATAGAGTTGAAGATTTACTTGGAAAATATTTCTGATAAAATTGTAGAAAATGTAGAAAAACATGTTAAAATTGAAGATTATCATGGAAAATTTTATATAGGTATGATAATGGTAGGCATAAAAGTATTCCTAAGTTGATTGAAAGTGGAATTATACACATTTTCTGATAAAGTTGAAAATTTATATGGAAAATATTTCTGATAAAATTGAAGAAATATATAGAAAAACATGTTAAAATTGAAGATTATCATGGAAAGTTATACAGATAAAATTTTAGGCATAAAAATAATTCTAAGGTGATTGAAAGTGGAACTATACACCTTTTTAGGTAAAATTGAAGATTTATATGGAAAATATTTCTGATAAAATTCAAGAAATGAATAGACAAACACATTAAAATTGACTATTTCATGGAAAATTATACAGATAAAATGGTAGCTATAAAAAAGCCTTTCTAAATTAATTGAAGGTGGAATTAAAAACATTTTATGATAAAGTCGGAGATTTACATGGAAAACATTTCTGATAAAATAGAAATATATAGAAAAACCTTAAAATTGAAGATTATCATGAAAAATAATGCAGATAAACTGGTAGATATAAAAATTACTAAATTAATTGAAAGAGGAATTATAAACATTTTCTGATAAAATTGAAGATTTACATGAAAAATATTTCTGTTAGTCTTTTTATAGGGGAATTGAGTTCATTGATGTGAAGACGTATTACGGAATAGTGATTGTTGCTTCCTATTATTTTTGATGTTATCCCTATGTTTGTGTGGGTATCTTCTTTTGGGTTTGTTGGAAGATTACTTTCTTGCTTTTACTAGAGTGCAGTTTCCCTCCTTGTGTTGGCATTTTTCCATCTATTATCCTTTGTAGGCCTGGATTTGTGGGAAGATATTGTGTAAATTTGGTTTTATCATGAAATATCTTGGTTTCTTCATCTATGATGATTGAGAGTTTTGCTGGGTCTGTATGAGATCTGCCCAGGATCTTTTAGCTTTCATCTTCTCTGGTGAGAAGTCTGGTGCAATTCTGATAGGTCTGCCTATATAATAATATTCCCTTTTTCATTTACTGCTTTTAATATTCTTTCTTTGTTTAGTGCATTTGGTGTTTTCACCATTATGTGCCGGGAGGACTTTCTGGTCTGGTCCAGTTTGTTTGGAGTTCTGAAGGCTTCTTGCATGCTCATGGGCATCTCTCTCTTTAGGTTAGAGAAGTTTTCTTCTATAATTTTGTTGAAGATGTTTACTGGCTCTTTAAGTTGGAAATCTTGACTCTCTTTTATACCTATAATACTTAAGTTTGGTCTTCTCATTGTGTCCTGGATTTCCAGGATGTTTGGGGTTACAAGCTTTTTGCATTTTGCATTTTCTTTGACTGTTGAGTCAGTGTTTTCTATGTTATCTTCAGCACCTGAGATTCTTTCTTCCATCTCTTGTATTCTAATGTTGCTAATGCGTGCATTCATGACTCCCGAATTCTTTCCAAGGTTTTCTGTCTCCAGAGATGTCTCACTTTGTGATTTCTTTATTGTTTCTACTTCCACTTTTAAATCCTGGATGGTTTTGTTCAGTTCCTTCACTTGATTGTTTGTGTTTTCCTGTAATTCTTTAAGGGTTTTTGTGTTTCCTCTTTAAGGGCTTCTACCCGTGATCTCCTGTATTTCTTTAAGGGAATTATTTAAGCCCTTCTTGAAGCCCTCTATCAGCATCATGAGATACAATTTTAAATCCAACTCTTGCTTTTCTGGTGTGTTGGGGTATCCAGAACTTGCTGTGGTGGGAAAACTGGGTTCTGATGTTGCCAAGTAGCCTTGGCTAGCATTGGTAGGATTTTTGTGCTTGCCTTTCACAATCTGGTTATCTCTGGTGCTAGTTGGTCTCCCTGTCTCTGGCTGGAACTTGTACCTCCTGTGGGCCTGTAAGCCTGTGTCCATACTCCTCGGAGACAACTCCCTTCTGGCACGGTCTGTGCACCGAAGGCTGTGGAGCCACCTTGCTCCCTGGTGCAAATGGCAGCCTGAAGACCTCTGTCCCAGCTTCTCCACTGATCTTAGGCCCTGTGCACTGCCAGCTGTTCCCCTCCAGAGAGAAGGTGGAGATCTCACCTCCATGCTCAAAAGTGAAAGCACTGCTGGGAGATCACTCAGCCATTGCTGGGAGATCACGCTCCTGGGGGACTGTGCACAGAGGGATGTGGCACTGCCAGGCTCCCCAGAGCAGATGGTGGTGGGAGGACTTCCATCCCAGCTGCTCCACTTTATATTTTTATTAAAATAGACAGAAATAGTTAAATAAGACAGGAAATAAGAAATTAATATAGTAGAAATGGAAAATAGAAAAAGAAAAATGAGAAGATTCTTTGGGAAAAAAAATAGCCAACTGTTCTAGGGGGTTTCATGCTTGTGATAAAATAAGATGACCAAAGCAACCAAGACAGAAAAAAATTGTATGGTTTTTCTCAGGACAGGAGCTCAAACAGGGTAAGAAAGTGGAGGCTGCAGCTGATACAAAGGTCATAAAGGGCATTTTTAACTGACTTGTTCCTCATGGCTTGCTCAGCTTACTTTCTTATAGAACCCAGAACCACCAGCCCGGGGATGGCCCTGCCCACAGTGGTCTGTGCCCTCCCACATCAGCCTCTAATTAAGAAAATGCCCTGTAGGCTTGTTTATAGCTTCAGTTGAGGCTCCCTCTTCACTGATGACATCTTATCAACCTGACAAGCAAAAACATCACTCTTATCTCACAACTCTTTCTTTCTTGTTTTTTCCCCAAGATCACACGTTAATGAAAACATCACAATATAAACTATTTTTTAAACTTAACAAGTTCTACGGATTTGCAAATTCAAATACTTGAAATGTTTTCTTTAAAAATATCCCCTTTCTTTTAAAATACAAAGGTTTTGTAAAATGCCAAAAATCTCCTTTTTAAGAAGTTTAAAGTCTTTCAACTGTGGTTTGTGTAAAATCAAAAATAAGTTAACTATTTTCTTACTTCAAATGGTAAGGACGACTTTAGCATAGTCACAATTAGATCAAAGCTAACTTAAACTTGAACTGTAAATAACTCAGTATCCAATGTCTAGGATCCACTTAATCTTCTGGGCTACTTCAAGAGGCTTGCGTTACTTCTCTTACTCTGTCCTCTGCAGCTTCTCTTCTTGGACCCATCTGGCTCTGGCTCTGCTCCACTGCTGCTGCTGTTTGGGTTGGCATCCTATGGTAATCATATCTCCAAAATGTAAGGGTATCTGCACCTGGACTTCATTTTTACCAATAGCTTCTCCTGGACTCTCTTCATGCTGTCAAGCCTCAACCTCTCTGTATGACCCCTTCAATCCTGGGCCTTCAATTGCTGCTAAGCGTATACCTTCACCAATGACCTCACTTGGTCCCTCAAAGTGCCAAGACTCAGCAAATCCCCATTCTGTCCCCTTCATAGTTTTGAACCAACACTACCTGGGAGACTCTCATGATACCCAAGTCAGCTGTTAGGTCAAGGCACAACCTTGGCTGCTTCTGGAACACAGCTCATGTGTGATGCTGACTCTGGGGAAACACTTCCCAGAAGATTTTACCTCAGTGATGCTGGTCTCTTCTTAATCACCACTGATTTCTTAGTCCCAGTTGACCAGCATCAATTGTCCCAGTAAAGCAATAGTTGTTAAAGGAAGAAACAAGAGAAATGGCTTTAATTAAGAAAATTAGAGGTGCAAAGGGGAAGACTTCAACAGATGCTAATATAATTCAGAAAATTATAAGAACATACCTCAAGTGCCCATATTTCACTAACTTGAAAATGTAAGGTAAATGAATAGATTTCTGATGAATATCTACCAATTATCTAATAAATTAAGCTAGTTAAATAAATAACTTCAAGAGATCTATAAAAAAAAGAAAAAGAAACTGGACCAATAGTAAAATGCTTACAATTTTAAAAAGCTGGGGATCGCATTGATTCATTGTAGAATTCTATCAAATCGCCAATGAAGAGCTAAACCAATACTTCTGAACTCATTGCACAACATAGGAAAGGAAGGAATGCTTCTAAATTCTTCTTATAAAGGTCAAATTATTCTGACATTCAAACCAGGTAAAGACATGAGAGAAAGAGAGACAGACAGAGAGAGAGAGAGAGAGAGAGAGAGAGAGAGAGAGAGAGAAATTACAGACTGGTTTTCCTCATGAATAAAGACACACACAAAAATCTCAATAAAACACAGACTGAATTTAAGATCACACTAAAACTATCACCCATCGTCATCAAGTTGACTTCATTCCGTAGATGCAAGGGTGGGTCAACATAAATCAAAAATGTAATTTATCATATAAATAGACTCAAAGGGAGAAAATTCTATTATCTAAATAGACACAAAAGAGGCTTTTAATAAAAACAAAAAAACCCACCATCTCTTCATGATGAAGGTCATGGAAAGTAAAGGCGCAGAGGAAGCATATTTCTACAAAATAAAGGCTAGATAGAGTCAACATCATGCTAAAGGAGAAAAACTCAATGTTCCCATATAGATCAGGAACACACACACACACACACACACACACACACTGCTTATTCAATATAGCATCTGAAGTCTTACCTTCATCTCCTTGTGGTAGACAGCACGTAGCAGAGCCATCCCCAGCTGAGTGGCACGCAGGGAACTAAAGGCTGTAGAGTGCTCAGTTCCAAAACAATCATTTATGTGTCACCCAAAGCTCAGGGATCATTGCAGAACAGGGTCCAAGAGCCAGAGGCAGTAAATGTCTTTCAAGAGAAGTGCTTTTTCAGACACCAGAAGGCAGAAGCACACAGAAATGCATTGAAATTATGACAGCATGCACGAGACCATGGAAAGCTAAGAGCTGGCCAGACAAACTTGGGGAGGGGGAGAAGAGTGAGAAGTAATCTTACCAGCAGCTGAGATGCTATTCATATTTGATGGCTACTGGGAGAGGAAGAAACAGGCTTTTTGTTTGTTCTTTATTGTGATCACTGCTAAGGTGACTGACAACATACCAAAGCATGCCTCAGTTTCAGGACTCTCTGAGCAACACACACATGACTCAACAAGAAAAGACACAAATAGTTTTCAGCACTGGATGGGAAGGGGTGCGGGGTTGAGAGGGCAGTGGGCAGAGGCGTTGAGAGGAGTGAATGTGTCCACACACGCTGCATGAAATTCTTAGAGAACTAGTGGACATCCATTCCTTATAAAAGAGAAAATGGAATAAAGGTTGTACAAATGACAAAAAGTAGCTCAAAATATCCCTGTTTTGCATAATTCCACAAATAAAACAGCCAAAGAGTCCTAAGTCTTATAGAGAGCCTCTAAATGTTTTCAATAAATTGCTGCATGCAAAATTAATACAAAGAGTAACCATCCTAGATAACAAAGAAAACGAGCAAAGAAAAAGACATGGAAACAATCACAGGAATCACAAAAGTTAACTGCCTAGGAATAAAGCTAACAACAGGAATGAGATGGAGTGGGGGAGGGGAGGGGGACAGGGAAGAGGAGGGAGAGGGGAAGGGGAAGGGAGAAGGGGAGAGGGAGAGGGTAAGGAAAGGGAGAGGGAGAGAAGGAGGAGAGAGGGAGAGGGGAGAAGAGGGGACAGGGAGGGGAGAGGGAGAGAGAGAAAGGGAGAAAGGGAGAGGCAGAGAGGGAGAAAGGGAAAGGGAAAAGGTGAGGGAGAAGGAGGGGAGAGGGAGAGGGGAAGGGAGGGGGAGAGGAACTCTGAAATGAAAATATTACGGCAACAAAAAAAAATGAAGAAGACAATAGAAGATGGAAAGACATCTCATGTTCATGTAATAATATATCTCATATGTATGTGTGTCTAGAATACAGGAAAATTTTTAAAAAACAAACATCAAGAACACTGGAGGTGGGGAGGGGAGAATTGGGAGAAGTCATGGGAAGAGAGAGAATATGATCAAAATATACTGTACAAAACATTTAAATTACAACAATAAAAATGAAACAAACAATTCAGCTTTAAAATGACCTATAGAACTGAACAAACTGTGTTTCTTCAGTAGAGAAGAAATGGAAATGACTAATAAACACTTAAAGTATGCAACATCCTTAGGCACCAGGGAAATTCATTCGACTAAGAATGTCCATTATCAAAAAGCCAAAGGACCACAGATACCGAACTGCATGGGGAGCAAGAGGAGCCCTCCTCTGCTGTCAGTGTGAGTGTGAACTAGAACGCCCACATTGGGAATCAGTCTGTAGTTTTCTCAAAAACTAGAAATAGAATTACCTCATTGTTGCTATAACAATCCTGAGTGTATCTAAAAGGGATTTTGTGTTCCACTACAGAGATACTTCTGCACTGTGTTCATTGAGGCTCTCAGTAGCTAAGAGATGCAATCCACCTCTGTGTCCACATTTGTGTCCACCAAGTGTTGAAATGGGTAATGAAAACATGGTACATATACAATACGAAGACTTGCTTAACTGTAAAGAAAAATAAAATGAAAATTTCAGGTAAGTTGATGGAATAGGAAAATTCTACCATGTCAGATGACTAGACTCCAGAGAGGCAAACACTGTGGTGTCACTAATATGTGTACTGTGACTTTCTTTCTTTAGTTTGTGCATCTAAATTGAAACACCTGTAGGAGACATGAAATTAGGAGGGAGCCATTTGGATGCAGGACATTAAGGGAGAAGGCAGAGAGAAGATGACAGAATGAAAGTAGAGCAGAGAAGACCAGAGGTGTAAGGGAGGTAAGTTAGGCATGGGCGAGATGAGGGTATGGGAGGGAGCACCAGACAAAACCATAGAGAAACCTACTCCATTTAAACCCATGTAAAAAAAAAATCTCAAGTACTATATTGAAAAGATAAGGAGAGAGGCGGCAGCCTTGTCTAGTCCCTGATTTTAGTGGGATTGCTTCAAGTTTCTCTCCATTTAGTTTGATGTTGGCTACCGGTTTGCTGTATATTGCTTTTACTATGTTTAGGTATGGGCCTTGAATTCCTGTTCTTTACAAGACATTAAGCATGAAAGGATGCTGAATTTTGTCAAATACTTTTCCAGTATCCAATGAAATGACCATGTGGTTTTGTTCTTTGAGTTTGTTTATGTAGTGGATTGCCGTATATTGAACCATCCCTGCATCCCTGGGATAAAACCTACTTGATCATGGTGGATGATCATTTTTATGTGTTCTTGGATTCGGCTGGCAAGAATTTTATTGACTATTTTGCGTCGATGTTCATAAGAAAAATTGGTCTGAAGTTCTCTTTCTTTGTTGGATCTTTGTGTGATTTTGGCATCAGTGTAATTGTGGCTTCGTAGAAGGAGTTGGGTAGTGTTCCTTCTGTTTCTATTTTGTGGAATAGTTTGAAGAGTATTGGTGTTAGGTCTTCTTTGAAGGTAGCTTGGGCAATTAGACAACATAAGGAGGTCAAAGGAATACAAATTGGAAAGGAAGAAGTCAAGCTATCATTATTTGCAGATGATATGATAGTCTACCTAAGTGACCCAAAAAACTCCACTAGAGAGCTCCTACAGCTGATAAACAACTTCAGCAAAGTAGCAGGTTATAAAATCAACTCAAGTAAGTCAGTAGCCTTCCAATACTCAGAGGATAAGCAGGCTGAGAAAGAAATTAGGGAAATGACACCCTTCACAATAGCCACAAACAGTAAAAAGTACCTTGGGGTGACTCTGACCAAGCAAGTGAAAGATTTGTATGACAAGAACTTCAAGACTCTGAAGAAGGAAATGGAAGAAGACCTCAGAAAATGGAAAAAAAATCTCCCATGCTCATGGATTGTCAGGATTAATATAGTTAAAATGGCCATTTTGCCAAAAGCAATATACAGATACAACACCACACCCATCAAAATCCCAACTCAGTTCTTCATAGAGATAGAAAGAGCAATTCTCAAATTCATCTGGAATAACAAAAAAAACCCAGGATAGCTAAAACTATTCTCAACAACAAAAGAAATTCTGGGGGAATCAGTATTCCTGACCTCAAGCAATACTACAGAGCAATAGTGTTAAAAACTGCATGGTATTGGTACAGTGACAGGCAGGCAGATCAATGGAATAGGGTTGAAGACACAGAAATGAACCCACACACCTATGATCACTTGATCCTCGACAAAGGCGCTGAAAACATCCAGTGGAAAAAAGATAGCCTTTTCAACAAATGGTGCTGGTTCAACTGGAGGTCAGCATGCAGAAGAATGTGAATTGATCCATCCTGATCTCCTTGTACTAAGCTCAACTCCAAATGGATCAAGGACCTCCACATAAAGCCAGACACTCTGAAGCTAATAGAAAAGAATCTGGGGAAGACCCTTGAGGACATCAGTACAGGGGGAAAGTTCCTGAACAGAACACCAATAGCATATGCTCTAAGATCAAGAATTGACAAATGGGAGCTCATAAGATTACAAAGTTTCTGTAAGGCAAAGGACACCATCAAAAGGACAAATCAGCAACCAACAAGTTGGGAAAAGATCTTCACCAACCCTACATCATATAGAGGGCTAATATCTAATGTATACAAAGAACTCAAGAAGTTACACCCCAGAAAACCAAATAACCCTATTAAAAAGTGGGGTACAGAGCTAAACAAAGAATTTTTACCAAAAGAACTTCAGATGGCTGAGAAGCATCTTAAAAAATGCTCAACTTCATTAGTCATTAGGGAAATGCAAATCAAAACAACCCTGAGATTTCACCTTACACCAGTCAGAATGACTAAGATTAAAATGTCAGGATACAGCAGATGTTGACGAGGATGTGGAGAAAGAGAAACACTCCTCCACTGCTGGTGGGGTTGCAAATTGGTACAACCTCTCTGGAAATCAGTCTAGAGGCTCCTCAGAAAACTGTGCATGTCACTTCCAGAGGGTCCTGCTATACCACTCCTGGGCATATACCCAGAGGATTCCCCAGCATGTAATAAGGATACGTGCTCCACTATGTGCATAGAAGCCCTATTTATAATAGCCAGAAGCTGGAAAGAACCCAGGTATTCCTCAACAGAAGAATGGATGCAAAAAATGTGGTATATATACACAATGGAGTACTATTCAGCCATTAGAAACATTGAATTCATAAAATTCTTAGACAAATGGATGGAACTGGAGAACATCATACTAAGTGAGGTAACCCAGTCTCAAAATAGGGCAATACCAGAACAGGGAAGTAGGAAGGGGTGGATGTTAGAACAGGGGGAGGGAAGAGGGCTTATGGGACTTTCAGGGAGTGGGGGGCCAGAAAAGGGGAAATCATTTGAAATGTAAAGTAAAATTATATCTAATAAAAAAAAATCACACAATTTAGGAAAGAGTTAAAAGGCAGTACCTTACATGACTAGATAATGCTTCTCTTGGAAGCTACGGATTCTTAAATAAAATTCAAGTGTTGTATATGGAACAGCTCTAGAGGAGTTGTTGGTCAAAGAGGCAACAAAATCCTCTACCCCCACCCCCAACAGTTATGCAGACTCTTTTCATTTCTTGGGGTTGCCCACCAGAAATAGAAAACAATACTTTACTTTGAAGATACCACACACCTTGGTTACAAGATATAAAGAAATCAAGCTACAACTGAGCTAGAAACTTCTCTCTGCTGGCTTGTTTTCACAGTACCAGAGGTTTTATGAGGGTTGTGTTGGGGATGGGGGCGAGCCTCAGCAGTCTTATCCATCTGTGAACCCTATGACCTCCAATACCAACATGCCAGAGAAGATGTGTCTGCTGGTACAATGGTGGCTCCATTTTCTAATTAGAATAGCCTGCTCTCCTAGAGGGAACCCATGATCATAGACTTGTAAGCCTGGTTAAAAACATATGACTGAGAAATTTATAAGCCCTGATGGGAATTTTCCATTATTATTTGGTTAAATTGACATAGCGCCAAACTGTGTTCTAAATCTGTATTTGTACCCATGAAAAATTATGCCATCATCCTCACCATAAAACTACTTTTTTTTTGCAGTGAATTATGGTGAATGCCGAGACTTATGGGTACATGAGGTGTTGAGAAAAGGTGGCCATTGAAGACTCAGCCCTGAAGACATTTATAGCAATCTCTCTAAGGCTCAGAGACATTATGGAAAAGGGGTAGGGAGATGGAAGCACAAGAAAATAGGAAGAATGACGATCAAATGTTATCTTCTGAATATGTCACAAGCACCGAAATCACAAACCCATAGTAACTCCTGCATAACACTGACCTTTCATAAATCAGTTGTGAATGGGATGGATATGGGGGTCTTGGGTCCATCCCATTCCACTGTCCTGTAGAT
This sequence comes from Apodemus sylvaticus, assembly GCF_947179515.1. Taxonomy (NCBI): domain Eukaryota; kingdom Metazoa; phylum Chordata; class Mammalia; order Rodentia; family Muridae; genus Apodemus; species Apodemus sylvaticus. Next base: position 8,814,250 of record NC_067480.1, read on the forward strand.
ACTGATAGATTCTAGAAAAGATGGAGTGATTGTCTTCCATTGTGTGCCGGCTGATAAGTTCTCCAAGCCCCATGGACAATTCTAAACCCATTGCCACACAGATGGTCCTGCTTGAAGTCAGTGGTACACACACACACACACACACACACACACACACACACCATGAATGTGAGAATAGAACCTTCAGACAAAAGAGAATGATAGGTGGGAGTGGGAGATAAGAAAGTGGAGGGTGAGAACAATCGGAACACACTATAGGCATGCATGGAAATTATCAAGGAACACATTCAGTTACTAAAGAGGTAACCCAGGAAACTGCTGTCTTTTATGCCTCGAGATCAATTCAAGTCAATATATTATCTATAGTGGGAATATATACCACACTAAACATTAGTTTAGAACGAGAGGTTGTCTTATTGATTAAAAGGATTTTTTTAACCATAGCATCAGTGAGATATGCTTAGGAGCGGAAGATATCATCCGGTTAAAGAACTTTAAAAATTGGCAGAATGCACAATTACGAGTAAGCTTTCTTCCTGTAATCACTCTACCATGAATGAAGTTACCAACATCCACTTGGGCAGTGCCTGGAAGGGCACATGAACTTGTACACCCTTGACTTTGGAAGTCCCTAAGCCTCAGCACGCATGCTGTGATGGCATTATGAGTTTCGCATACATTTTCCCCATAGCTTATGAATATGGGCAGATCCTCGTGGTGAATCCCAAGAAAACAAAGCGGCTTTCCCTGGATAATCATACACTCCTCTTTACTCTTCACTGAGCACTGGTGCAAAATATTGTACCACCTGGAGGAAACAAACATTATAAATCTCGTGGAGTTGTATAACCATCAGGTCCTTTTATGAAACTGCTGGCATCTGTCTCTTTATTGGGCTCGGGGTTACATTGGTCCACGGAACAACAGGATCTATAAACTACTACCACTGTGATCGACCACTTAAGCTAGATCCCGGCTACCCGTGAAGCCTGCTCTCATTCAGAATGAAAGTGTGCTTTTATCCCTGTATCCACCAAAGAAACACAATAAAAATTAATTAGCACCTTTCTCGCTCTTGTTCTTATTTGTTAGAAATCTAATTAGGCCCAAGTAGAAAAAGAGTCTGGCTATTGTGGACAGTCTCAGTGTGCTGTAGAAAGTCTTGGCTATTGGACTAGGTGGGGTGTCAGCAGGACAAAATGGTCTTTAATTTACAGCTCTGTACAAGTGTAAAAGAGAAAATATTTGTTGGGAAAGTCAATTGTGGTTACTAGAGCCAAATAAAAATCATCCCAGTACCTTATGTATCAATAATTATGCAGGTATGTGTGTAGAGGTGTTTATAAGAAAGATCATGAGAATATGAATTCTCTAATCCAATTTCTATTTACCGAGTACATAGTTTGTGTCAGGCAAATTATACCTTCAGAATTGTTATAAAAATTCAGCAAGTAAGTAACTATAAGAATTTTCATTTTAGAGATAAGAATTAACTGAGGGAATTTTTCTCAAGGTTGAGTGGAGTGAGATAGATTTTCCTATTGATTTATAAGATGTTATATGGGTACAGTCCCTCAGAGTCTAAATCTTTCTTATAAAATGAGATAATCAAAGCAGAGAAAGAACTTACACACAGGTATGTAATACAGTATTATACCCTACAGTGTATTACATATATTATATAAACAGTATACACTATAGTATATGTATATGTATATGTATATGTATATGTATATGTATATGTATATGTATATGTATATGTATATGTATATGTATATGTATATGTATATAAACAGTATACACTATAGTATATGTATAGTATACATATAGTATACATACATTTACATAGTATGTAAATGACAAAGCTCACATTCTTTTATACTGTTATATTATCTCTTGAAAGTGCTTGATTCATGTAGATATATCAACAGTGAGGGGAATTACAGTGTCAGTGTTAAGAGTCACAAATGAATAATTAAAAGGAAACCATGCAACAAATATAGGGGGCATCTGCCATCAAATTAAGTGATAACATTTAATTATTTTTAAAGTGGAATATTATTAATGTTTATTAATATGAAGCACATGTGCAAGTTGATAAACTATGACTAGATTAGCTGCTGATGAAAATTGTGAATAATGGAGACTTAAAGAGTTAGAAGCCACTTTTCTTCTCTCTTCTTTTTTTTAGTTAGATATATTCTTTATTTGCATTTCAAATGTTATCCCCTTTACTCATTTCCCCTCTGAAAACCCCCGATCCCATCCCTCCTCCCCCTGCTCACCAACCCACCCACTCCTGCTTCCCTGTCCTGGCATTCCCCTACACTGGGGCATTGAGCCTTCACAGGACCAAGGGTCTCTCCTCTCATTGATGCCCCGCAAGGCCATCCTCTGCTACATATGCAGCTGGAGCCATGAGTCCCTCCATGTGTACTCCTTGGTTAGTGGGTTAGTCCCTGGGAGCTCTGCGGGTACTGGTTGGTTCATATTGTTTTTCCTACTATGGGGCTGTAAACCCCTCCAGCTCCTTGGGTCCTTTCTCTAGCTCCTCCATTGGGGGCCGTGTGCTCATCCCAATGATTGGCTGAAAGCATCCACCTCTGTATTTGTCAGGCACTGGCAGAGCCTCTCAGGAGACAGCCACATCAGGCTCCTGTCAACAAGCACTGTTGGCATCCACAGTAGTTTCTGGGTTTGGTGACTGTATGTGGGATGGATACCTAGGTGGGGCAGTCTCTGGATGGTCTTTCCTTCAGCAGTTCTGTGTACAGAAACTGAAGATGGAGACCTTAGTACAGTGGTTCTAAACTGTGGGTCAGGACCCTTTGGGGGTCGAATGCCCCTTTTACAGGATTTGCCTAAGACCATTGAAAAACACAGATATTTATATTATGATTCATAACAGTAGCAAAATTACAGTTAGGAAGTAGTTATGGGCAGGAGTCACCACAACATAACAAACTATATTAGCATTAAAAAGGTTGAGAACCTCTACCTTAGTAGGTCAGGTGACAGGAATACATTTTATTAAAACTTCAAGATCCATTTGAGGAAGGAGTTTCTCTAAGGGTCTCCCTCACAGATGGTTTAGGGATATCCTGAAAGGAGCGTGTGTACTGACAGGGTATTAACTGACTTTTCAACAGTGAATCAACCTTATACATTTAGAATATGGTCCATTTAATTATGAACAATTAAATCTTAATAATGTCTTATTCTATTAAACTGGATAATTTTATCAAGATTCTTGCATCCATGTTCATGAAAGAAACAGGTATAAATTTTCTTCTGTAAGTACTGGGATAAAGTAAACACATGTAACCTACAACAATTCCTAGAAGTTGATTCCTGGAAGAGCTTGTCAAATTGAATACTGTGTTATTTCTGGAGGAAATTCACTGGTGAAGCAAGATGGATTTACAGTTGTTTTTTTTTTTTTTTTTGTTTTTTGTTTTTTTGTTTGTTTTTTTTAAAACAACTTTAAATACAAAATCCAAACCTCTTTAATGAATAAAAGATTATTTTAAATTTTTATTACCACTGCCATTTGCTTTAGTGTATGGACTTTCCTGTAACCTCGCCTCCATGTTATTCAAAATGTTTTTTGATGCAAGACCCTTATAGGCAGATCTGATTTCTTAAGCTCCAAGAGTCTACGGATATTTTACTCTGGGTTTGAGATTCTACCTTAACCTTTCTGTAGTCCTAGCAAACATTCTGGGGGCAAAACCAACAAGCAAACAAACAACCCCCAGCATTTTAGGCTTTCAAAGTCCCCACTCCTAGAAGATTTGTCTACCAAAGGTTATGGTGAAAATTCCTGCCTCTGGCAGTGTAGGTTATTTCAGCAAACTAGTTGTTTGTCACAGGCCGAGCAAAAAAAAGAAGAAACAAAAACAAAAACAAAACAGCTGAAGCAGACAAGATAGCCTTTCTTTCTCCAGAATTACCGAGTGAGTGCTAACCTACCCGGCTCTTCCTTGAGCTGTGGCAATTTCTCTGTTTGGATCTAGCTGTTAAAGAGAGAGCTTTACCCTGCTGGGCACTGCTGTTTTCTATCAGAAGCACAGGTCTGTTATAACTCACCTAGAGGCAGAAAAGCCCTTTGGTTACAAGTAGCAACACAGCTTAAGAGAAAACGAATTAATTGTTTCTTCTGACTGAAAGGTCCATTTGTAAAGGACCTTTCAGCTCCCAGCAATAAAAAAAAAAAAAAACAAAGAAAGAAAGAAAGAAAACCTTTCTTGGCTACAACTCAGTTATGCACCTATTCCTGTCTTGGGCATTAATCACATTAAATAGCCAGAAAGGGAAGATTGCTCATAGCAAAATCCATATCACATCAGTAGAGGAAAAACAAGTAGATGGCAGACAGCAGGGGCAAATGTGTGCCCACAGGGCTTGAGAGCATGCCCACTGCTATCCAGGCCTCCGCCTTGTCAGTCACTGGAGTGGCTGCTTACCCCGAAAACTCGGCCCTGTACTGCTCACTGCTTCAGTTGTGTTGAATCCTGGGCCTTGATAATCTTTTGGTATCCAAGTCAGGACAATTAATGCTGGACTTCTAATAGTCACTTAATGAGAGCTGAGGGCGTGGAAAGCTCTAGAGTTGAATTGCTTGATTGCTTTTAACATAGGTCAGCTGCTAAAGATGATGGATTTCCTGGTTTCCAACTCTAATGCTATGCTAATATGTGCTGTCAGGAGAAAGCACTTTTCAAATCACCATGTTATTGTTGGTGTTTTATGTAGTATTCCTCTGAAACAAAACAAAATGAGAAAACAGGGAAGGGGGAAGGGTAGCTCGTTAATTAATCCCAGAGCCACTTTTTTGCCAAGTATCTCGGGTTTATCACAACTTCCTTTGCTGTGATGTAGTACATCCCATTGTCTATCTTCTAGGCAGGAAATTATAGAAGACTTCAGTACTGCCCTCCAAGGGAATAGATTGTTGGTTGAATGGATCTATGTCAGGCAGGAAGCCCTTCATGGACTTCAATGACAGAGATCTCTGACAAAATAGTTAGTACTTTGAGCCTAAGCCCGAAATGGAGCCAGAGCCAGTACCAGGCAGCAGGAGGAGGTATGCTGGTAACATTGTTTAAGCACAGCCTTTTAAGGGAACTGAGAAATGGTTACATACTGTCATAAATGTATACTTGTTGCAATCAGAATCCTGATTCTCCTGTTTGAGTGGTCTTCGGGCAGGAGATTCCTAATTTGTATCCCAGAGCTATTGTGATGAATTGGAATAAAGAAAATGATTAGCATTGTGACAGCCATAACCAATAGCAACTATTGATGTTTTTATTGATATGTGCAGGAGACTTTAGCAATAGAAGCTCCAACTATTTGTCACCGTGGTAATGAGCTGGTGTGGCTATAGCTACACTTAGTGCTGAAAGAATAATCAGTCTGTTTTAAATTTGTAATGCATATTTGTTTTAATTGGGGTTACTATTGCTATGGTGAAACATCACAACCAAAAGTAACTTCAGGAGGGAAGGGTTTATTTGACTCACACTTCCATGTTGGACTCATCATTAAAGGTAGTCAGGGCAGGAACTCAAGAAGGGCTAGAACCTAGAGGCAAGAACCTAGAGACAGGCCTGTTGCACAGGCCATGGAGGGGTGCTACTTACTGGCTTGCTCCCCATAGCTTGCTTAGCCTGCTTTCTTATAGAACCCAGAACCACCAGTCCAGGGATGGCACCACCTGCAGTGGGCTGGGTCCTCCCCCCATCAATTACTAATTAAGAAAATGAATTACAGGTCTTCCTAAGGCTCAGAAATATCTTATGGGGATATTTCCTCCTTTCAGATTACTAGCTTGAGTCAAATTGTCATAAAACTACCCAACACAATATTCTTTCTGCCCACTGAAATATAAAATCAAATGTATGCATCTCCAAGAGCAGAGACCTTCCATAAAAACTAAGGCTCCAAACTGCAATGAGGAAAACTAAATCCACACTTCCATGAACATGGAAGAGACTCTCAGAAATGCCAAAATCTCCTTAGAATACAATGTATATAAAATTTTATATCAAATATACCTTTTTTAATTTATTGATATATTTATTTACATTTCAAATGAGTTCCCCTTTTCTGGCCCCCCACTCCCCGAAAGTCCCATAAGCCCCCTTCCCTCCCCCTGTTCTCCCACCCACCCCTTCCCACTTCCCCGTTCTGGTTTTGCCGAATACTGCTTCACTGAGTCTTTCCAGAACAAGGGGCCACTCCTCCGTTCTTCTTGTACCTCATTTGATGTGTGGATTATGTTTTGGGTATTCCAGTTTTCTAGGTTAATATCCACTTATTAGTGAGTGCATACCATGACTCATCTTTTGAGTCTGGGTTACCTCACTTAGTATGATGTTCTCCAGCTCCATCCATTTGCCTAAGAATTTCATGAATTCATTGTTTCTAATGGCTGAATAGTACTCCATTGTGTATATATACTTTTTACCAACAAAGAAGTAAAGGCCAAAGCTAGTATTTATTTGTTTGTTTGTTTATCCTGCATTAATCATATCTGCAGCCAATGCTAATTAGAAAGTAGTCGCTATACAAGCTACATCTGCAGCTCAACCCTCAAGCATTTACTTCTTTCCTCTTTCTCACTTTAACCCCTTCTGGAAATGATCTGTTCACCTGTATATTGCATATTTGAAATTGTTTTGGATTATAATATCCAATATAAGGCAAGGACTATGTGAACTGCAAACAAAAGAATGCTGGCCCAATTCATTCTGCAGTGGAGGTGTAGGTAAGGAAGAAGTGTTTTATTAACATGCTACAGACATGCTACAGATGAAGAAGCAATGGAATGGGGGTGGGAACATTGTCATGATAGAGGTGCAAAGGCATGAGCTAGGTCAAGGCAGTAGGAAGTATACAGTGATCGGCCATCAACCAGATATGAAGGTAAAAGTAGTAATTAAAAAAAAACCAATCCCAGAAAAGTACACAAGAGAAAATATTAAAATTAAAGGGCCCTTAGTCGATTTTAAGAATTTGAGATTATTTTTCCATAGAGAGTAGGGAACTGATATTGGACCATAATGAGACATGGTCAGGTGTCACATACTCTATCAATTACTGGCTACAGGAGGACACTTAATGGTTGTGGCAACAGACAGTTACAAACCTATTCCTACAGAAGCATTTGAACCTGAATGTAGGATGACCAGGTTGATAAGAGCTGATTTTTCTTATCAAAACAACTCTTAAAAATCCTGTAATAAAACATTCTTTAAAGGTTGGCTTCTCACTGTCGGGTCCATGCTGATCTTGAACTTGTGTATTCGTGAAATCCTCTCACTTCAGCTTCCTGAGTCTCGGGGCTACAGGTTTGTACCACTGAGCCAAGAAATAATATTAGAGAAAAGTGTAGAGACCAATGAACGAGTCTTTGTGGTACAAATTCCTTTTCGGAAGATTGTTATGTTATCCTAGGGTCATGTTTTAGCAAACAAAGTCCAAAATTAGCCCAGCTTCTATCTTCTAGTCCTTTTGTTGCAGAGAGAATTGGAAAGGTATTGCTGTTTACTCCTGGAAATTTCACCCGTAGCCTCCCAATGATGGGATCAGCCAGAAGGGTTCATAACGAGATACGCCTTTTGCTGTGAGTCTTCCTGGGACCCAACCACTGACCCTTGGTGGCACACTTGGTTATTCACCTCTCTGTGAACATCTCTTCTTTGAAACTGGGCTACCCTTTCATGTCTTTTTTTCATTTACTTCTACCTTATTTCCCGATACCTTTATGCCAAAACAACCTCTTAGACTTCTAGTCTTGGAACACACATTTGAAAGCACTTAAAATATTTCATTTTATTCCGCACTGTTCCAGGGAAGCATAATTAACAGTAAAGAGGAATTACCCTCTTAAGGTGGCTATAGGCTTCTTCATCTGCACTTCTTAATTAGAGGTCAGGGAATCGTGACCCACAAGTCAAACCTCTATAAATCTGAACAAATTGCTTCTTTTTTTTTTTTTTTTAAAGTGGTACTGGAAGGTGAAGATGCTACTGCAAAAAATGTTTCATTAAAAATTCGGCATACCTGAGACAGTGTTTTAAGTGTGCTACACATTTTATTGCTTTTAACTTTCTTCATTTTGCCAATCTCCATTTCTAAAGAGCTAACAATATCTCCTCAAGGATAAGAGTATCCTGCAGTCTCACACATCTCTTCCACACCTCTTCTTCCTAGGTTCCCTGTCTCTTGTTACTACAAATGTCAGCTGCTGTATTCACCTTGTCTCTCAAATTTCCCCTCCCTTTTCTTTGTTTGACAGATAATATCTGTATACATTTTTACTGTGTTATATTTTGTTTTATATGCATGCTATGAAGTATCTGAATCCAGCTTTCCTCAAACACTTATGAAACAAGTTGCTTGAAACCCATTTTTCTAGCAATATTCCAGTACACAACAGCTCATTCACTATATACTGTATTGTAGTTGCCATGATATCTTGGAGTTCTCCTAACTATAATTTTATAATGTCTGGTACGCATCGCCCCTTGTCAGTCCTTCTATCTTCCAGACTACAAGAACCACTGTTTCTTTTGATTCCATGATTTCCTATCGTGTGTCTCTTTATGCCTGGCTTATTTCTCTTAACAGAATGACCTCCAGTTCCATCCATGTTCCTGTGAATATCAGAATTTTATCTTTTCATAGTTCAATGATATTTTACATCTTTACCCATTTGTCTACTAATGACACTTTTCTTCTATGTTTTAGCTACTGAAAACAGAGCTGTAATGTAGTTAACTGTTTGAATATTTCATTTTTTTAATTACTCAAAGGAGGAGGCTGCTTGACTCTGTGGTAGTTCTTGTTTCAAGGAACCTGTTTAATGCTTTCTGTACAGCTGTACTGATGTCTATCAATAGTGCAAAAATTTCCTTTTCTCCGCATACTTAAAGATGTTTCATGGTATTTGAATATTTATTTGTTTACTTATTTATACATTTGTTTAATTTTATTTTATGGTGCTTGGGGTTGAACCCAGAGCTTTGTACATCATGAAAACAAATTATACCATTGAGCTATGTTCAAACCATTTAAATTTTAGTGATATTCATTCTAAGTGGTGTTATGTAAAATCTTATTATGGTTAAATTTAAATTGATCAGTGTTACTGAGCATTCTCTTCATACATACACTTATGTATGAAGCTTCTGGGAAATGTCTCTTTGGGACTGATACCTTCACATTATTCTGACAAAATAGCTGCCAGCAAGAACACGAGGGAGAAAAGACTTATTTTGGTGTATAGTTTCACAAGTCCTTTTACACCATTTAGGGAAAAGAAAGTCAAGGCTGATCATCTCCGTTACGGCAGAGGGAGTACATCATAGAGTATGTTCACATCACAGTGGACCAGGAAGCAGAGTGACCAGAACACTAGGCAAACTGTAAACTTCAAAGGTCAATACCTAGTAACCTATTTGTCCACCTAAGCCCTACCTCCTAAGAGCCAACAGCGTTTGGAACAGCACCACTTGCCAGCACACATTTAAACTATGAATCTCTTGGGGACATTTCAGATGCAAGTCAGAGCAGGAGCCTTTGTCTGATTTTAATTGGCTGGCTTGTTTTTATTCCACTGTGTTGAGTTCATCGAATTCTCAGATGTCAGTGTCTTAGCGAATAGATGGTTCCCAAATGCCTATCCAGTGTGTAGATGGTCTCTGGGCCCTATTGATTGCATTCTTTGCTGTATGAAAGTTTTCTAAATGGTATGATTTTATTTGTCTATCTTTGCTTTGTTGCCTGTATTTATCAGAAGAAAGATGGCACTGTCCAGAGTAATGTCACACATATTTACTCCCATATTCTGAAAGTCTTACAATTTTAGGCCTTAAATTGAAATCTTTCATCAATTTTCAATTGATTCTTGAATATAAGGATAGAATTTAAGTCTTCCTTTTTATTTTTTGTTTTTGAAAAGGCTGTCATTTCCCTATTGTGTATTCTTGGTATCTTTGTCAGAAACCAATTGGTTGTACATGTATAGCTTTATTTCTGTGCCCCTCTCATGTTCCATTAATCAATTTGTTTTTTATTTTTAATGCAAGAACCTCTGTTTTGACTACCTTAGTTTCAGATATTCTTCTCTCTCTTCCTGCATAAAACTCAACTCCAAATGGATCAAATACTTCACCTAAGACTTAGTTCCCTGAATCTGAGAGCAGAAATTAAGGAGTACACTTGAAGTAACTGGCATAGGAATGGCCTTTTTGAAGAGGACTACCCTGTCACAGGCATCAAGACAAAAATAAGTAAATGTGTCTTCACAAAACTACACTGCTCCTGTACATCAAAGGACAACACCACTCAAGGAAGATGCAGGCTACAGAATGTGGAAACACATCATCTGCTATACTTTTGACAGAGAGTTAGTGTCTGGATTACACAACACAAAAACTTTATATCAAGAGATCAGACAACCCAGATTATAAAGTCAAGGAGAATGATATTTCTTTGTGCTTCCCCTTTAAGGTTGCTTTGGTTGTATAAAATAGTATCTTCACGTTGGTGGTCGTAAGCTAGATTTAGCCATTGGTAGCATCAAGAGGAGAATCATAATGAAGGCTGAAAAGCCAAGATCTTAACATTTTGCTATGTGAACTCGCCATCCCATGAGAGGAGGGACCTTACCTTTTCTGTTGGTTCTCATGTGTCTCTAAAGCAGTTATGAGTAGACAGTATCCAGAGATAGATGGAGGGCTAAAGTGAGCCTCACAGGGATGCAGAGGTTGAGAGAGGGAAGGAAGAGTGAATGTCTAGCTTATCCTTCACCAGAAGCTTTTCTTCTGGCCAAACAGTCAGTGAGAAAATAATTGCATAATACGGGCAAGGATAACTGGGGTCAACAGGAGTTAACAACAGTTCAAGATAATAGTGGAGTGAAAATCAGGGGATTCATTATCTAAATATGGTCTAGGCCCATTCCTAGTTACACTAGGAGTTTTGTGACTCTAGATACTACACAGAATGGTATTTGCTAATTAGTGCATAATTACAGGAATATTCCAGAAGTGCAAGGAATTAAATGCTTTCTATATATACTCTGCTAATAATGTTCCCTATACTCTTTGTGTTTTAACATTATCACTGTTTTGAAGTTCTTAATTCAGCATACGCTTAGTAGGTACATATCTGATACTATACATTCTGCAATGGATGGATCAATACCTTTAAAAGAAAATAGTAACACAGCATACCTATTACCTTTCTGAATAAATACCACTCCAGATATATATTCATAATGTCAATTTGATGATTGTCAAACATGGCGAGAGGGCGAGGCCATTTGCAAATAGTGGGACTGTGATCTCATCCAGCAAAAGATACACTTACAGAGATCGTAGAAATGACTAAGTCAAACTTTAAAATTGGAATGTTCTATACAGTAAAGAGATGGTGTACTTATTAGGCAGAGGAGACTAAGGGGAGTCAAACATGTTTTGGGAACAAAGAGTTTGGGGCAGTAGAAAAGATGAGACAGAGATGTCTGGAGACACATTTGCAAACATTTAATTGCCAGAAGCACTGGGAAGTCATTTGAGGGATTTTGGCAAGAAAAGGCATCATGCTGTATTTCAGAAAGATAGATTCTCAATCAATTGTCTGCTCTCTGGTGAGGAAATTTCTCGAGATCTATATAAAACTTTGCACTTTCTTACTTTCTTTGCTTGCAGTTAAAATCAGGACCTTTCTCTGAGAGTTGTCATGTACATTCAATGAAATAGTGTTTGTAAAATTCTCAAAACAATACCAAAACCACATTCGATGTCTCTTACTATTATGCTCAACAATTGGGCCTGTTTGGGAGAGCATAGTGTACCAACAAAATCATTGTGATGTCTTTGGGTGCTGTTGCTGTCAAGACCAGGTGCTAAGATCTGGGTGTCAGGGGCCCAGTGCATGCTAAACAAGACAGCAGGCTGTTTAGAAGTTTCTAGAAGATTATGCAAAGTAAGCCCTTTCTCCATTTCCTAAGCCAACATATTCTATGCTACCTTTCCTCTTTTAGGATTGCCTCCTATGACGATCTTTAAAAGACATCTTGTCCTTTGGATTTCATGGATCATTTTTGTTAAACTTCCTCTAGCATTTTCTGTCACATAGCTGTCTTTGAACATGCTCAGTACTGAAGTTCCAGGGATCGTTATAGCACATCAAAGATATTTCTTTAAGAGATGAAAACTGACCGAGAATTACGCCTATATTATATTTATATGTAATGTGGTTTTCTGGTTTTTAAGTGGTTTGTTAAAAAGGAAGAACAAAAGAAAAATAGAGAAAAAATAAAAGGAGAGAAAAGGAAAACCTTTGATGCCCTGCAATGCCAAATGCCAATTCCAGAAATCAGCTGCACAGAGGCCAGCCTGGAAATAGTTATCATTGCTCACCCTTGCAACACCTTCAGCTGAGAAGTGATTTCTTCCTATTGCTCATCAGACCATAGTTCTGAGAGCAGCTCCCTAAGATGGGTTACATTTCAAATATTCTATCTGGGTCCACCACATGTGCATTGGAATCTCACCACTCCATCCTCTAGCTTCCCATTGTTCACCGGGGAGCCACAGCACCAAAGTGCCTCTTGCATGGCTTCCAAGGTCTTCCAGCATTCCCCCTTTTCTGGATTTACTGGGTGTTCTTAAATAGGTGACAAGTGAAATAAGTGTCTTGCCCGGATTCTTAATTTGATAATGTCAATGTGGAAGAGATTTTGATCAAGTTTTTTTTGTGGAAGAGAAGCTTCCAGATCAATAACAGGTAAAGTGTAAAGTGAAATTGTAGACAAGACTGCATGCCCCAAGAAATCAGTCCAGGAGCGCCAACCATGCTTCGGTAAATGACAGACTTTGAAATAAAACACATGTCTTACTTAGGATGAAATAGACTTGCAGCAGGGCCAATAACTCATACATTTAAACATTTATTCACTAAAGAATATCAAAGCAAAGTTATCCCATCAAAGAATTATATTTTTCCTCTTCATTTTCAAAACTCATTATTAGTCTCTTCTTATGCTATTTATTTTGAATACATTATCACCAAGTACCTCTGATATTAAGAAAACAATATGCAGGAAACTTTTTATAGTGCTGGGAAGACTAATGTTTAATGTTTCTGCAGCATTGTTTATAATAAAACACATAGAAAACAACCTACATATTTAGCAAAAGAAAATGGTTAGATAAATGATGTTCCATTTGGATAATCAACTACTATAAAACTACCACAATGCTTGTGGGATTTTCAGTGATGGCAAAAATATTTGTTTTGTATTGTTAGGAGAAAAACTAGTATGCAGAACTTTGTTCTTACTTCTTATAATTCAAATTATTTTTAATTATTCATGAATAAACTGTACTGCTAACAGTGATCGTGTCAGCATTAGGAAACTAAGGATGGTTTCATCTTCTTTAAGTGCGCCATCCCTTTCCAAGCGTTACATAATAAACATGTATAACTTTTATGATCACAAGATGAAACCGCCGAGTTCTCATGTTTGTTTGTCCTTTAGTAAGACAATTCTCCACCCCATACTGTGTTGTCTTTAGCATGAAGCCAAAAGAAAAATAAATAGCCTTCCTTGGTTTCAGAGCCTATGGTTTAATTGCAGAGACAAATATGGTTAAAATATCAGTATAACAGTGAAACTGAAAAACTGCTACTATCACGGAAAGAGTTCAGAAGTTTAGATTCCGTGAAGGCTCAGAGGCACGGATGCTGCTTGGGGGACAAACAGAGAAGGCTTGCATAAGTGAACAAAGGCAAGATTAAATACTAGAACAAAGCATGTAATGGCTTCTGATTACCTTGTAATTTAAGAATCTTATTAGAAAATAATTTATACCATGCATAATATATAAAAGTTTCAGTTATACATACAAAAGACATTTTATGTGTTTAGAACAAAAAAGGACATAAAATAGGGAATTAAGAGTTCCCAAAACATAAAAAGGCATGGACAGAGTCAGCAATTATCAACTGGAACTCCAAATCTACAGAAAATAGTGATGATTGTGTGGCTCCTCTACTCTTTATCAAGTGTGTCTTAATTACTTTCCTAGTGCTATAATGAGATACCGTGGTCAAAGAACCTTATAGGAAAAGTTTATTGAGGCTTACAGTTTCAGAATGTGAGCCCATGGCCATTGTGGCAGGGAGCATGGTAGCAGGAAAGGTACTAGAGCAGTAGATGAGGTCTTAATCATGATGCAATGGCCAAAAGGTAGAGAGAAAGCTCACTGGGAATGGCATAGGCTTTGGAAACGTCAAAGCCCATCCCTCATGATATACCTCCTCCCACAAGGCCACACCTCCCAATCCTTCCCAAACAGTTCTACCAACTGGGAGCCAGGTGTTCAAATATGTATGTCTTTGGGGTCATTCTCATTCAAAACCCCATATTCTACTCTCTGGCCTCAAATAGGTTTCTAACCATGTCATAATGCAAAATGCACTTAGTTCCACTTCAGAAGCCCCCATAGTCTTTCACAATCTCAGCATACTTTCAGAGTTCAAAGTCTCTTCTGAGACTCAAGGGATATCTGTATTGTAACTCTCTATAAAACCAGAGAGCAAATTATATACTTCCAACACACAGTGACCCAAAATATATAATCATTAGTATTCAAAAAAGGAGAAAGGAGACTATAGTCAGGAAAGATTGGACCAAAGCAAAACAGAAACCTAGCAGGGAAAACACCTAAATCCTGTAGCTCCATATTACAGGATGTTAAAGGATCTTCCCTTTCTGCTTTCCTGACTGTAAAACATTTTCTCTCTTGGGTGGTTCCACTTCCTATGTGCATATCTCCCTAGAGACACCCCACAGCTCTAGCATTTCAATCATTCTGGGTCTCCAATGCAATCCAGGTTTCACCTCACAGGGCTGCCTCAGGGGTTCTCCTAAACTTTGGAGGAAGGTTCATAATCCATTCTACCTGTATCCTTCCTGACTCCAAAGTCAGAACCATGTGACTGGTGCACCTTGGAGTCTTGCCTGCTGTAACTGGTACAACCAAGTCCATCTGGCTTGCTTGGAGTTGACCCTGATCCCTCCTTGAATTACACTTCTATGAACTTTCCTCTGCAATGCTCCTTAAGAAGAGATAGTTTCTTAGGTCTTTTTGGCTCACAGATTTCAGGAATAGCTGGGCAGGGTCCTGCCATGAGGTCTCCACCCACTTTCTTCCATTACTCCTTACTTCTTTCAGCATAGACTGTGGCTCCAGTGCTAAATTTTCTGGTGTTCTTTATCTTCTCAAACTGCATGCTTTGTATTTGGTTTTGCCCTGCTTGCTTTTTCAAATTTTATTTTATGTCTATGTAAGTGTGATTACTAATAGCTACACAGTTGAGTCAACATAAAACTGTATTGAAATCTCCTCTACAGATAAAAATAGTTCAAAAATGTCTCAATTTAGCCTCAGGCAGGTTCTTTGAATAAGGGCAAGCAAAGCAAAGCAAAACAAAATAAAACAAACAGCCACATTTCCCTCCCCAAATAACAAGAATGGTCTCTAGTCCAACTGCTATTAATGTTCCCCTCTAATACCTCTTGACCAGGGCTTCTATAGTCCGTAATTTACTCAGTCCTACTGTCTTCCATGCTCCAACTAACATGGCCCATTAAGCTTAGCTTAGAGCATCCATCTGTACTCCTAGTCCAAAGTCTTCTACACTCCTTCAAACACCAGCATGGCCAGGCCTGCTGTAGCAATAATCTACTCCCCAGTACCAGTTTCCACCCTTGTTACTTTTCTGCTGCTGTAATGACTCACCATGACCAAGGCAGCTTATAGAAGAGAGAGTTTATTCGGGTTTACAGTTTCAAGGAGTGAGTCCATTATGGTGGGGAACATGGCAGCAAGCAGGCATGGCACTGAAGCAGTAGATGATAGTTCACATCTTGAAAAAAAATTATAAATGTGTGTGTGTGTGTGTGTGTGTGTGTGAGAGAGAGAGAGAGAGAGAGAGAGAGAGAGAGAGAGAGAGAGAATGAACTAGCTTACTGGGGTAGTATAGACTTTTGAAACCTCAAAGCCCACTCCCAGTATCACATTTCCGTCAACAGAGTCATACCTCCTAATCATTCCTTAACAATTCCACCAACTGGAGACCAACCATTCAAATTTATAAGCCTTTGGGAGCCATTCTCAGTCAACCTATAATGTGAATGAATATGCACAGGGTACCACAAAGCTCCTCCCTGAAAGTCCTCATCTTCCAACAGAACAAAAAGAAAATGACCTCCACAATCCTTCATTTCAATTAGTTTTTTATATCCTCAGTTGGTCATTGGATAAAAGGCAAAATTTTGCATTGACAAGAAGCCGTTTCAAGATGGCTTCAATATCAAATCATTGGTTCACACACTGCAGTATAATGTTCCGATTTTTAGTACATTATTATCAAAGGTTATTATGTCCAGTCTATAAGCATTACATAAATGCAAGACAAAAGAATTGAGACATCGTACAAAATCATTCTAGTCTTGAACAAATGTGTATAAAAATTATTACTTAGAATAACAAAATCAAAACAATATGGGGCCATTAAGGGACCTTGTGAAGAAAATAGCAGAGATTACATTTAGTGTATAAGGGTCAATGGTATCAGGAGGGATGGTATTCTTGATATATGTTTTCATTATTATTATTATTAGTAGTAGTAGTAATTTATTTTTACATTCCATATTTTATTCTACCCCACCCCCAGTCCACCGTCTTACTGTTCCACATCCTGTACCTACCTCCTCATCCCCTGTCTCAGCATCTGCTGTGCAGGGGATTAATCTGCTAAGAACAGTGAACACAAAATAGTCTACAAAACAATTCCTAGACTTGGAATCAGAACTTTAAGCAGAAATGGCTATAAGAGCAAATGTTGAATGTCTTATTCTCTCTCCTGGATTCTTATTGAAATTATTTCAGGGTTTTGGTGAGAAGTTTTGAGTAAAAACAACAAAACCGTTTATTGTATTGGGACACAGAGTTGGAGGAAAAACTCTGTCTTGTGGTGTCATGTATATGCTGAGTAATTCCACTAGGAGAGAGCACCAAATCAAAACAAACAAACAAACACCACAATCTCAAAGAATTAAAGATGAGAAAGAAGTGAAGTCAAGCTCTGTGTGGTTAGAGTTGAGTTATGTAAAGCCAGGTCACAACAGTTTTAGAGATGAAAAAAAAAAAAAAAGAAACGCAAACAAACAAAGAAAAACTTTAGCGTCACCTTAATGCCTTATTTTTCTAAAAGTACATACTTTGCGTATTATTCAGGGATTCCTAAAGGAACTGGACTTGTAGAATGAATACATACATACTTGTATGTATGTCCATATAGGCTGTGGTTCTTCTAGTCCAACAAGGGCTGCATGCTAATGGGAGATCCAAGAATCCAGCGGTTTTTCAGTCAGTGAGGCTTGGGGTCTCAGCTGGTCACTAAATGCCAGAATTCCAAAGGGGCATGCGTTAATGACAGTGAAGGTTTGGGCTTTCCAGCAAGACCTAGAACAAGCAGACAAAGAGAGCAAGCTTCCTCTTCCTTGTCCTTTATAAAGGCTGCCAGCAGAAGAGTGGCCCAGATTGAAGGCGAGTATTTCCACCTCAAGTTCAGATTAAAAGTGGGAGGACCCACTTTTAGAAAAAAAATATCTGTCATGGGTATATCCAACTGCTTGGGTTTAACTAATTCCAGATGTAGTCAAGTGACAACTCAAAATGTCCATCATGCCCACTTTCTCCAACTGATAGACTCTAGGGACAAAAATAACAGAGAAATACCAGAAGTGATTGCCTTCACACACCAAATGTATATAACAGATATCCACAGAATATTCTATCAAACACCAGATAGTGTATGCTCTGCTCAGCAGCACAGAGAAGCCTTTCTTAAATACATACTAGGACAGAAAACAAATATTTAAAAATTTAAAAACATTAAAACACTCCTGAATCCTCTTTACTGACCTCAATGAATACAGTAAAACGTAAAATTGAAACCAATATTGCTCTAACCCCAAAGGCAGAGACACAACACAAAAAGGCCAATATCTCCAATCAACATAAACTCAAAAATGCTCAATACAATACCTGCAAACAGAACACAGACATACATAAAAAGGATCATCTACCATGACAACCAACTGGACAGAGAGGAAGCCACAAAATGATAAAGACTCTTTGCAAGCTGACAGAGGATTAATATTCAGAATATGCAAACATATCAAAAACAAAACATCAAAGAAAACAAATGACCAATTAGGAAAAAAATGGGTCCAGAACCTCAACAGAGTGTTTTCAAAGGAAGAAAAACATAGCTAAGAAATATCTCAAGAAATAATCATCCCAAACAATGATCATGTCAAGGGATGAATAGTCTTTAACAAGGTACAACACTCCTGGAGGACAAAAGTCCAAGAGAATTTATGGCTAATGGGAACAGAGGTCAACATAATAAAATCCATGTACATGAAACCCATAGCCAACACCATTCTAAATGGAGAAAAGGCATGAAGTGGTTCCACTGAAGTCAGGAACAAGACAGGATGTTCACTAGCTACTCTGCTCTTCCATATGTTGTTGGAAACTCTAGCTGGACGTCTGATCAATATAGGATCATGACACTGTTGATATATGGAATAGGGTAAGATGGAACCAGAAATGGTTCTAGCAAAGCTCACCTAAAAACATCTATGTTTAGTGTGTTTTCAAAGGAAACCTGAGGCTAAGGGGAAACACTGAAGTCATGTTCCTTAAGTATTTTTAAAGACATTTTGAAGCACAAGAATGAAGGTAAAATAAAATTACTAAAGTGATGAAAATAGTCTACAGAGTACTGATTTCTAAGTTGATATATGTGTGTGTGTGTGTATACATATATACATACACATACACACACACCCATATAAAATTGTCATCAGTCCATTGTCACATATGATTTTATGTGCTTGTTCACCTAACAGAGGACAAGATTAAAGTAGGAGCTTCTGGTGGTAGTTTTGAAGAAATCCTTTCAATTTTCTTGGATCAGTTTTCAATGCAAATTTTGCCCCCTGTGGAAAAATCTAGCAGAATACTTTCAATCCCATAAAACAAGGAAGGCTGTTTTAATCACAGAACTGGAACATTGTGTGTTAATGTACAATACCTCCTGTAGGTGAGTAAACTACAAAACAGAAGCCATGAGAAACTTCCAGTCGCTGTGTAGAATGTGGTAGTTGGTACCTTTGGATGTGAAACAAGTTAAAGCTAGAATTCAGATCTTTCCATATGGCTCTGATACTTTTATTTCAATAAAAACATAAGACGTCAAAGAATTGCCATCAATTTACAATGTATTTTTTCTTTTTAAAATTACATTTCTCTTATAAATATCTATGGTAAAAAGCTTTATGAATCTACTAAGCCCAAGATTACTTACCAGTGACCTTATTTCTCGTTGTCTCCAGCAACCTGGGGAGAGGAACCCTGAAATCTGTATTCTTTCAATAATCCATGAAGATTAAATATATGAGTGTGTTTTTAAGGTATTGTCTAAATATAGAGTAGATTTGTCCTGATGTAGGCCCTATGAAGTACTCTTCATTTTAGGTCATTACCTCAGAATGGCTCCCATATTAATTAAATCATCAACAAGCAGCAGGTTTGTGGTTTAAATGGGTTGGGAAGTCTATATCTCCCATCCTCTGGTATGTGGGCTTTGCACAGTTACTGTCCATTTAATTTGTATTTTTATCTGGTGGAAAGATCAACCTGCAGAAGAGTCTGCTCTGCTCTCCCCTAAAGGCTCATTTCTTCCTTAGTCGTGACTCTGCCAATCTTTTGTATTTTTTCTTGGGCCACAAAGGAATGATCTGGCAAAAACCTGCAATCTTTGAATACAATGTGTACCGCCCAAGTGGTTTCAGCAGAGTTCAGAGAATGGTCTCTCAGAATCAAATGTTGCTCAAAAGTCACATGTTCTAAGGTGTCACCATTGAAATAAAAGGAAGATATCTAAGCATGGGTTGAAAACCTACAGATTTTAACCAGATCCCATGAAGTTATGTCTAGTCGCTCTAGGGAAAGAGAAAACGAGACTGGAGAATGAACAGTCTTGCATGAATTGGTTACTTGGAAGTTGGATAATATTAAACATGCAGTTGCCTCACAGGATGGCAGATCTGGCTGCAATGAACACAGTTCAGCCATTTAGGACCAAAGCAGGGCTGCTGCTGCACTTTGAATACCTGACCTAAAACTAGTGTTGAAACGTCATTTGCACTGTAGTTGTATTACGATGTGGTTAACATAGAAGCAGGCTCCTCATCAGAAGGATGAGCTTTGCTACTGGTTTTTCCTGCCTCAGACTTGTGTCTGTCTCCTTCTATGCTATGACGCAGCACACAGATCCTCTCCAGATTCAGGTGGCTCCATACTCCCATCCTCGAGAGACAAATATTCCACTTGGTGAGAACAGCAGGAGATGAGGGGCAGTCTGTCTTAGTTGAGGCTTCTCTAAGAAATATGTTTAGACTGGTTGGCTTATCAAAAGGGATGTTTATTCCTCAGACCTGGCAACTGGGTACAGTATGGTCAGCTTCTGGGGGAGAGCTCTCTTTCAATTTGCCAACGCTGACTTTTCCTTGTTTCCTCAGGGCAGCCAGACAGCACTCTGGCTTCTTCCTGAGGGAAATCACTAGCCAGCAGCCCATTCCTGTGGCCTAATTACCTCCCAAAGGCCCAGCTCCAAATGTTCCTACACTCCAGATTAGAATTCAACAAGTGACTTTGGGCAAATCAACACACAAAAAGCGATATTCTATCAACTCTCATTACTTCTGGCACGTTAAAAATTCCACTTGAGTGGAATTTTTTGCAAGTTATTACACCTATTTCAACATAGATTAATGGGCAGGGGGGTGATGGAGAAAAAAATTCTAACATGTTTACTATGTGGCAATTAATTACTAACTTATTTGACCTTGTACAACACAATTTCTAATTAGCACTATGTGTGCTCCCACTTTACATAGAGAGAAACTGAGATAAAGAAATCACTTGCTCGAGATCATCACACAGCTAGTTAATTTAAGATGCAGAATTCAAACCGAGGATATCTGGCAAAATAATCTGAACACTCAATCAACTAGAAGGTTTTGTTTTTTAAATGGTGGGGGGGGGGTACGTGCACATATGTAGTATGTGAATGTGTGCATATGAGTGGGGGTGGTACACATTACCATGCACATGTATACAGAGGCCAGAGGTTGACCTTCCGCATTGGTCTCTATCACTCTTTACCTTATATTTTGGGGTTGGATTCCTCATTGGCCTGGTGCTCCCCAATCTGCTAGGCTGGCTGCCCAATGGGCTGTGAGGATCCATCTCTGCCCACCCAATACTGACATTACAGACGCTCACGGTCATATCTAGTGACTTACATAAGTGATGGGGTTCAAGTACTTGTACTCGGAGCCTTCTCCCTCATCCAAACCAGACTTTTAACGACGAGGTTAGCGTTCTATTTTAAAGGCTTTCTGATCCAGAACACTTCCATGTCCACACACAAGCTGTGAAATCTTAATAGCAGAGTACAACAGAAATAAGTTTCTCAGTCATGCTGGGTCATCAGCAGCTGGCTGCTAATGCTGGGGTGCCTGTGATCTGTCAAGGACTCAAGTAAACAGAGACTTTATCTCAGCATGCACTTCCACTGGAACCACTATCATGTGGCAAGGTAGCAAGCCAAGAGAGAGTTAAACACTTGGATTGCCTTGACCAGTCTAACCTATATGTCCCCAACCAATCGCAAATGAGTGAAAACTAAAATATATGAAAATAATTGAAAAAAACAAAAAATATAAATGAATATGATTGTTTGTATATGCTCGGACAAGGGAGTGGCTCTATTAGAAGATGTGGCCCTGTTGGAGTAGGTGTGTCACCATAGGTGTGGGCTATAAGAACCTCACCCCAGCTGTCTGGAAGTCAGTATTCTGCTAGCAGCCTTCAGAAAAAGCTGTAGAACTCTCAGCTCCTCCTGCACCATGCCTGCCTAGATGCTGCCATGCTCCCACCTTGGTGAAAATGGACTGAACCTCTGAAGCTGTAAGCCAGCCCCAATTAAATGTTGTTCTTATACGAGTTGTCTTGGTCATGGTGTCTCTTCACAGCAGTAAAACCCTAACTAAGACAATAAATGAAAATACATTTTAAAATACAATCATGAAAGATCACAAAAAGGGGGCAAATAAAAACAAAAGAGTGTTTCCTAAAAGGGTGAGGTTAACATATGCTGGATAAACAACACGAATTAACTAGCTGGCCTTGAACTCACAGAGGCACCCGCCTCTGCCTCCCAGGCCCTGGGATTAAAGGCGTGTGCCATCAGGCTCAGCTACTTGTTAGTTTTGCTCATTATACCGATTTCACTTAAACACTTTTAAAAGGCCTCTGTTTTGATTTTTATTTTATGTGCATGCGTGTTTGGCCTGCATGTGCATAAGTTCACTGTGTGTACGCCTGTGCCAGCAGAAGCCAGTGGCTGCCCGGGAACTGGAGTAACAGATGGTTGTGAGCCACCCTGTGGGTGCTGGAAACTGAACCTGGGTCGTCTGCAAGAGCATCAAGTGCTCTAACCCCTGAATGATCTCCCTAGATTCTCTTGCTTTTTTTTTTTTTAAGTACTAATTTTTATGCTATAATAGGGCTTGAAGAAAGCACAAGTTTATATTTTTACCAAGGCTAATGGTTTTTGTTGAAGCAATCGGGTAAGGTTTTTTTTTCACTTTTGTTTGTTATCATTAGAAATTCATGCCTTCTCTTTTCTTGACATTAATTATTGTTTTTCAATGTTTTTATTCTCACTTTTTATTTTGTCATTAATTTGTTTTTATTTCACATTGAAAATTTTCATTCATTCAAAAGTATTGTCTGCCTATTTCCAATCGATGTAATCTTTTTAATATTGTCTACACATGTGCTTTTTTCTTTGCTCTTTTTTATTAGACATTTGCTTTGTTTACATTTCAAATGTTAACCCCTTTCCATGTTACCCCACTGAAAACCCCTTATCCCATTCCCCTTCCCCCATGCTCACACCTCCCCCTCAATTTCCTGACTTGCATTCTCCTATTCTGGGGAATTGAGCCTTCACAAGACCAATGGCCTCTCTCCTCTTATTGATGTCTGAAATGGTCATCCTCTGCTACATATGTAGCTGGAGCCATGAGACCCTTCATGTGCACTCTTTGGTTGGTGGTTTAGTCCCTGGGAGCTCTGAGGGTACTGGTTGGTACATATTATTGTTCCTCCTGTGGAGCTGCAAACCTCTTCAGCTCCTTGGATCCTCTCTCTAGCTGCTCAATTGGGGACCCTATTCTCATTCTATTGGTTGGCTGTGAGCCATTGGTGTTTTGATCACTTTCCAATAAGGATCAAAGTATCCACACTTTGGTCTTCCTTCATCTTGAGCTTCATGTGGTCTGTGAGTTGTATCTTGGATATTCTGAGCTTTTGGGCTAATATCCACTTATCAGCAATTGCATACCATGTGTGTTCTTTTGTGATTGGGTTACCTCACTCAGGATAATAGTTTCTAGTCCCTTCCATTTGCCTAAGAATTTCATGAATTCATTGTTTTTAATAGCTGAGTACTACTCCATTGTGTAAATGTACCACATTTTCTGTATCCATTCCTCTGTTGAGGGACATCTGGGTTCTTTTCTGATAGAGGGCTAATATCCAATAAATACAAAGAACTCAAGAAGTTGGACTCCAGAGAACCAAATAACCCTATGGTGTACACAGAATTCTCAACTGAGGAATACCAAATGGCTGAGAAACACCTAAAGAAATGTTCTTAATCATCAGGGAAATGCAAATCAAAACAACCCTGAGAGTTCACCCTATACCAGTAGAATGGCCAAGATCAAAAACTCAGGGGACAGAAAATTCTGGAGAAGATGTGGAGAAAAAGGAGCACTCCTCTATTGATGGTGGGATTGCAAAATGGTAAAACCGCTCTGGAAATCAGTTTGGAGGTTCCTCAAAAAACTGGACATAGCACTACCTGAGAACCCAGCTATACCACTCCTGGGCATATACCCAGACGATGCTCCAACATGTAATAAGGACACATGTTCCACTATGTTCATAGCAGCCTTATTTATAATACATATGCTTTTTTAAAAGTCACAGATATTGGTAATATTTTATGTATTTAGTTTGCCTTTGCCTAGTTATATTTTTTAATTAGTAAGAGTGTTTATTTTAATTAAAAATTCCATTTGACTAATATTTTCCTTTCTGATTATGATTTTTGTAGTTTATTTGAGAAATGTCTCTGCTTAATATGAATATACTATATTTAAAAGCTCATATTTTCCTTCTTATTTAAATCCATGGTTCTTCTGTAAATTATGTGTATTTATGGAGCAGGAGTTAAGATTTTTATTATTTGTCATGATGTCATTCACACAAAACACATTTTGGCAACTCAATTGCAGCTTACTGTTTTCTGGAAATCAAGCTGTCTTTGGTGCCTAAGTCTGTTTTTAAATTCTGTATGCACTCCGCTGGTTAATGTATCTGTCTCTGAGCCATGTACTGATTAAAACAAAAATCCTGTGTTTAATTTGCAATTTCATGGGTCAAAAATTGGGACTGGGCTCTAGTGGAAGCAATCCAAGTACTGAATGAATTATCAATCAGCTGTTAGCCAGCAGGAAGGCCCTTCACCTGGCAATGCCAGCTGATTGAAAGAGTACCAGAGGCTAGTACTTACTAGCCAAGCAAAATAGCCCAGGTTTTCTTAATTCTATCCGCAAGATCCAGGATGTCGGGTAGAGATAAACACGTACAGTTAAAGTCTGAACTGAGAACTGGCTCACTGTCATTCACGTCATTACGCCCTCTTCACACATCTAACTCAAATCCAAAGGGGAAAAAGAGATTTCGGTGTGAGATGCAACTGTTTCTTACAACTAGCAACATTGTACTCTGGGTATCATTACTCACTTCTTTCTAATATTAAAAATACAATCAAAATTTTATCTTAATACACCTTAAAGGTTTAATTCAGTGACAATAAATGGTGCAAAACCTTAACTATCATGACTTAACAGTACAAGTATTAAACAACTGAGAATCCACAAAATTCTATCAGATGCTTTTATAGTATTTCTGCTTCTGTTGTGATTCATTCTGGTTTTATTTTTACATTACTGTGTGACATGAAAGAAACCAATGTGCTTGACAATGCATGACCACTTTTTGCTGATACATTTTAGTGTATACATCATGTAAAATAATGTGTTTCATCTTGATACTTTCACACATTCAGAAGATAAACACTAATCATATTCACCTTCTTCTCTTTACTCCTACTTTCCCCTCCCTTCTATTTTCATTGTATATATACAATGTTATATATTATATTATAATAACTGTATAATAAATATATTATATAATATAATATATTATAGTGATAAATAAATAATATGCACTGTATATTATTAATAACTGGCATGGTTATATATATGTGAATATATACATATACATATACATTCAAATATATGTTTCACACATAATATAAAGTATGTGGTATTTGCCTTTTTTATTAGATATATTCTTTATTTACATTTCAAATGATTTCCCCTTTCCTGGTCTGCCCGCCCCTGAAAATCCCATAACCCATCTCCCATCCCCCTGTTCCCCAATCAACCCACTTCTGCTTCCCTGTCCTGGTATTCCCCTACACTGCGGCATCAAGCCTTCCCAGGACCAAGGTCCTCTCCTCCCTTCGATGTTCATCAAGGCCATTCTCTGCTATCTATGTGTCTGGAGTCATGGGTAACTCCATGTGTACTCTTTGGTTGACAGTTTTGTTCCTGGGAGCTCTGGGTGGCTCATATTGTTGCTCCTCCTATGGCACTGCAAACCCCTTCAGCTCCTTGGGTCCTTTCTCTAGCTCCTCCATTGGGGACCCTGTGCACAGTTCAATGGCTGGATTTGTGGAAAGATATTGTGTAAATTTCATTTTATCATGGAATATCTTGGTTTCTCCATCTATGGTGATTGAGAGTTTTGCTGGGTATAGTAGCCTGGGCTGGCATTTGTGTTCTCTTAGGGTCTGTATGAGATCTGCCCAGGATCTTCTTGCTTTCATGGTCTCTGATGAGAAGTTGGATGTAATTCTGATAGGTTTTCCTTTTTTTGTTACTTGGCCTTTTTCCCTTACTGCTTTTAATATTCTTTCTTTGTTTAGTGAATTTGGTGTTTTGATGTTTATGTGATGGGAGGAATTTCTGTTCCGGTCCAGTCTGTCTGGAGTTCTGTAGGTTTCTTGTATGTTCATGGGCATCTCTCTCTTTAGGTTAGGAAGGTTTTCTTCTATAATTTTATTGAAGATATTTGCTGGCCCTTTAAGTTGTAAATCTTCACTCTCTTCTATACCTATAATCCTTAGGTTTGATCTTCTCATTGTGTCCTGGATTTCCTGGATGTTTTGGGTTATGAGCTTTTTGCATTTTTCATTTTGCATTTTCTTTGACTGTTGAGTCAATGCTTTCTATGGTATCTTCAGCACCTGAGATTCTTTCTTCTATCTCTTGTATTCCATTGTTGATGTTTACATCTATGACTCTTGATTTTTTTCCCAAGGTTTTATATCTCCAGAGTTGTCTCCTTTTGTGATTTCTTTGTTGTTTCTACTTCCATTTTTTTAGATCCTGGCTGGTTTTGTTCAGTTCTTTCACTTGTTTGTGTTTTCCTGTAATTCTTTAAGGAATTTTGGTGTTTCCTCTTTAAGGGCTTCTACATGTTGACCAACGTTCTCCTGTATTTCTTTAAGGGGGGGGGGTGATATTTATGTCCTTCTTGAAATCTTCTATCAGCATCATGAGATGTGATTTTAAATCCAGATCTTGCTTTTCTGGTGTGTTGGGAGTTTCCAGGACTTGTTGTGAGAGACCTTGGTTCAGATGGTGCCATGTTGCCTTGGTTTCTGTTGTTAATGTTCTTGCGTTTGCCTTTTGCCATCTGGTTATCTCTGGTGTTAGCTGGTGTTGCTATTTCTGATTGTGGCTTATATGTCCTGCAAGCCTCTTATCTGTGTTCCTGGGAGACCTGTTCTCTCTGTGTACACAGGTATGTAGACCAGCTCTCTTCTGGTTGTATTTGGGTATGTAGCTTTGTGGCCACGATCCGCTCTGGGTGCGGGCAGAAATCAGAAGACTCCTGTCCCAGGCTGCTTCTAGGCTCTAATGTCCTCAGGGTTTCCAGCTCTTTGCTCTGAGCTCTACGGATGCTGACTGTCCTCTCTGCACTCCTGGCTGATTAGCTACCTCCCTGAGCCACTTGGATATGGCACACTGTGGCAGAGGGTGGTCCCAAGCCAGAGACAGAAACCAGAAAGCTTATACCAGAGGGTTCCGGACGTGATCCTCTGAGTGGCTGGGGTGGTTCTATCTGTGCTGTCAGGCCTCTCCATACTCCTGGGTGGTTAGCTACCACTTGGGTATGGCACACTGTGGCTGAGGATGATCCCAAGCCAGAGTGGTATTTGCCTTTCTGAGTCTGGTTTATTTCACTTAATATGGTGACCTTCTGTTCTGTCATTTCCCTGAAATTGAAAGCTGTTTGTTTGTGCCAGAAGGGTAATAAACTATACACGGTACATATTCCCAGTTGCTAAGTGTTTCCTAACATAGACACATCCTTTGAAAGCAAGCGGAGATTTCTGAACAGTCAGTATAATAGAAAATTCTTGGTACTGAGTTAAAGGGTAAGAATAGGCTTTCAAAATTTAATATGGGTCTTGACTGAGGGAGAGTGGTGCCGTTTATGAGGGCTTTTGTCAGGATTCTAAAGCTCTTTTGGGGGGTCAGCTGAGACCGCGGCCTGTGGTGTTGGTTGCAAACTCTCACAGTGTCCTTTTCAAATCCAAAAATCCCAGTTCTTTCCCAGATACTCAGTACTTTGCTTGTATTACTTTCCCCAAATAATTTGTTTACTGGTAACAACAACAGAATTCTGTTGGGAAAAGAGGACAAAATATAAGGACTAACTTGTCTTCAATAATGATTTTCAAGAAATGGGCAATAGCGCCAATAGCTTCAGTTAAGCTTTCTGCCTTGATTTTATGCTCTTGCATAGCGTAAGTCTAGAAGATTCTTCCTGGAAACCATTACAATAGTATTGCCCGGGAAAGTGTCATTCCTGTATGGCCACCACGCACTCTGCAATGTGTGCATTAGTTCCAGCAGTGGGAGATTTTTGGTTTCAGGAGTGCCAAGGAGCTCAGCTACTGGGAACAAGACAGCGGGCAGCTGCATGAAGAACACTGGCAACTAGACAAGGTTCTCAAAGGAAACCAGACTTGTCAAAAATTTCAGGCTGCTCAACAAAAATCTAAATAATAGGTTGAATGGAAAGCACGTGATAAAGGCACACATACATTAGAATATATTCTATGTGCCATTAGAATATAGGGACATGGAAACCTGAACCTGCCAGTCTTAGCACAGCACTCACATTTGAAAGAGAACAAGTGGACTCTGCAAAGTATTAGAAGCACTTTCAACTTATCTGCCACATTTCACTCAGTGGATATTATGAACTTCGTGAGATTATTTGATATTTTTCTATGTGTTTTATATATTTTATAACTCAGATTTTACAAATATTCGGTGTGGTGTTCAGATAATGTGGCATTCGGATCACCCACTTGCACTAAAGTTGATCTCATATGCTTTTCTGGTGAGGTGACTCTCTGTCAACACTGAAGCACCAGACTCAGGCAACAAAGATGGCCTGATGGGTTTGCTGGATTTCAGGCACACTCCTTTTTACCTAGATTCACTCATCAATAACTCTAGATTTTCTCTGGGATACAATGAAAACCCTCATTGAGATTGGAATGACATGTTCCAAACTAGTGTAGTCATTTCATTCTTCACTGGTCGAATACTATGGTTTTAAGCTCAATGGCTCCATACCTTTAAACTTTGGTGAAATCCTTGGTTATGGTTAGGGTTAGTGTTATGGTTAGGGTTAGTGTTATGGTTAGAGTTAGGATAGGGTTAGGATTAAGTCAGGGTTATGCTATTGTTAGGGTTAGGGTTAGGGTCACGGTTAGGGTTAGGGTTAGATTTAGGCATTGTTCCTCTAGCAATGAGAAAAGCCTTTTAGAGCCTTAGACCACATCATCACATTAACAATATCATGCTTATAGGCTTCTCTTTATGCCAGTAGCTTTGAATTATAGGAATTACTTTACATCTCCTGCCATAGCTTCTTTATAAGAAAAACTTTTGTGTCCTCATAACATATTATACAGGTTTGATGCTGATACATTAGATTGTCCAACTCTTCAAACTATTTACAGAGTTCTGCATTCTGACAATTAAGGTTTATATTTAAAATGGACTTATTAGTTGCTTTTAATTATTTTTCTTTCTGATAATTTTACGATTGAGTACACTCAACAATCTTCAAAGCAGCAACCTGGCTGCCCTAAGGTATAATGTTAAAACAATTGGTCCTCTCTGATCGATGTCATAAAGTACATATTTAATAATAATCTGTCTAAGAATTACTATTAAAAATAGGTGAGTCAATGCATAATAGTGGGCTCTGTTCAAGCCTAAGGATCTGAGTTTCTGTCCTGAAACTCATGTAAATGGCCAAGTAGGGACACAGGCTGTCTCTTTATCACTAGCCCTGTTGGGGAGGGCGACGTGAGTATTTATGGTTTTGCTAGAAGACAGCCTTGCTCTAGACACAGTTAGATTCATTTTTGAGGGAATAAGGCAGAAGTAATACCTCAGAACACACATGTGCTCCTCCGGCCTCTACCCACACACCTGAACATGCATATGGGTATGCAGCACACAGCACACATAGCCCAGGGAGAGACAGTTCTCTGCCTCTCATGATCGGGACTCTATTCAAAGGCCTACAGAATTTGGTAATTAACAGGATATCAATTAATATAGAATTGCTGGAATCTACAAGACATGCCACCCTGTTTATTTAACAGTTAGCAAGTGCTCGGGAAGAGGTAGATATTTAGTGGGATCTGAACACAGTGATTCGTATGTTTTGCACTCATTTATATAGTGCATCCAGGTGTCTCTTCCTCTTATTTCTTTACACTTCCTATTATATTTGTGTTCTTCCAATACCCTCTAGTTAACCAGCAAAACATTAGAAGTGTCCACAAATCCATGTAAGCCAGGCCTAGACCAATTCTTCATTCATACAATGTGAATATTTAAATTTGTGGTTTCTTTACTACTGGAAAGTTTTCTCCTCATAAATTTTCTTCAGGGGCATTCCTGAGAGTGTTTTAACTCATCTGTAATTCATTCTTGCATAGCATGACATAGTAAACTTTCTTGGTTGTTGAAAAAATCGGTACAGAAGTCACAAATGGGTTTTAAGACAGATGGCATAGAAAGTTGAACACCTTATGTGATATACTTGGGTGCACTCCACCGACTTGGACATTTCTATCATAAACAGAGACCTACCTGCAGCATCTGTCTAACATTATGACCTGTAAGTTCTAGCACCTCAACCATGGTAGATGTCTTTCATTGCATAGTGAATATTCCTTTGGACTTCAGTGTCTGCTAGGGTGCAGTAATACACTACAAGCTTCTTTTTAAATAGTGATGTGTCCTCAGTCCATCGGATACAACTGTGCTAAGAATCGCAGCAGCCACATTGTTAATCTTCTATGGGGACTTTCCAGATTCTTTGCACATCTCTGCATCTCTGTGTTTGCGGCACATGTTTCTTAGAAGGAGAGATTCTATAGAGATTCCTCTTCATATGATGGACTGTGGGATGTTTTGAGTGGTAATGAAATGTGATGAGTGGAGGGAAAATCGAAGAGAGGTCTTGACTAGGGCTCAGCTCTCATGTGATCCCCTGGGAAGCCCCTGGAACACAGAGTGTGGCTACTAGTTAGTCCTCCATCGGCAGTGTAGACAGACCGCCATGGCTGTGAGCTGACGTTGGCTAAGGTCTACCCTCACAGCTGATCTAGCTTCTCTGAGAAGGTGGAGCTGACTGGAATTTGGTTGAGGGCAGTTGTCTGAAGAAAGGGAAGCTGTGGGTCCTTAATAGGTCATTAGTAGCTCACACTGTCAGCAGCTGGATGGTAAAGTAGTCAATACAGAGCCCTCGGGAGGCCATCTTAAATTCCCATCTAAGTCAGAATGGTTCCCTTTGCTATGGGTTGTACTTAAAATTAGAAACCTTCTAACTTACCCCGTGTAGGAGATAAGCAGTCATCCTAGGTTAGTATGTATCTGTTGCAAAATCCAAATGGGCTCACCAAAGACATTCCTCTCTTTTATAATTGGAAGTGAGGATCATGGTGTGAATGCCATCCACTATTTTAACCAGAAAATCCCAACACGTCCCACATTACCAAGTCTGTAACAATGTTACAGATACATAGTAGATACAAACATATTCAAGTGGATTATCTCACATTCTCTACCACACATATGTGCAAGACTATTGATTTTCAAGGGCAATAAATATTATTACATCATTAGAAAAAGCCTGGCATTAACTTTCTCAGAATGCCAAGACTCTCAAAGGCCCTATAGGAAGCATTGTGGAAAAGAGCAGAGGACATAACCTACTAAATGTCACTGTCATGCCCCTCGTATAAATGTGACATGGTTTTGACCTTCTTTATAGCAGAGATTTTAAAATAGCAAAGTCAGCAGTCTTCAATTGTGTCCCAAGTACCAGGAATCTGATTAATTCCAGTAAATACAGCATTCACACACAATTGTGGTTAATACTGAGTTAGCTTCACAGCAATTTACCATCATCCTCTGTAGTCCACCTGATGTTTTCCATTCTTTAGTACATGAGATCTAGTTGGGGCTAATGTCATATTTGTCTAAACATGTCACCAGGTAATTTTTTCTCCAAGAATGCACCTCTAAAACAGGTAAAATGGGATTCGATCCTCTCCTCTCAGAATTTATCCCATGTTGCTGACTCTGAAGCTGAGTCCTAGCCCTGTGAGGTTCGATAGATTAAAGCCCCTTCCTCTAATACCAAATAAAGTTCTTCTTGCCATTTCTGTGAATTACTTCACCTCCACTAGCTAGTAAATCTTGGGTTAATGTACATATATATTAGATTTTGTGCCTCACAAAAAAGTAAATTCTATCCCCTGGTTCCTCAATGTAGCCTTAATAGGAAAGGGGGCTTTTGTAAATGAAAACATGATAATGGTCCCTAATTCTGTATGACTTGGCTTCCCTCATATTATAGATTTATTTGGAAAGAGACAGGGACACAGAAAACACTGCATCCAAAAAATACAAAAATTTTTACATGCACACACACATACACACCCCTGACAGAGAAGCATGGGCTGTCATTTGTCTTTCTGAACCCATCAGTGACCATCAGTGTCTGTTGATTAAATTAGTGTGTGGTTCAAGCAGGGTTCCATGGTAGATTTGGGGAATCTGGGACGTGTTAAGAATGTCCACTGTTTATAAAAAGTATGGCAATCCAATGAGTTGAAACAAAGTGAGCACATTTAGTTGAATAAAAATTATTTTAAAAATTGATATTAATAAGGGATTAAATGATTCATTAATATTTCAAAATTGAGGCTGCTGCCAGTCACCTTTTGTTCTTCATGGCAATAAACTGCTTTAAGTAATTAGTATTGTTATTGGTAACTGGAAATTAACTGTGACCACCAGGACAATATAGGTATGTGTCCAGGCAGGGAAGACTAAGGGAAAGACACTGAGTCATTAAAATATCCATTACCATTTCTTTTTATTCTTTTTTTCTTTTCTTTTATTGGATATTTTCTTTATTTACATTTCATATTATCCCCTTTGCAGTTTCCCCTCCAGAAACCCCCTATCCCACTCCCTCTCCTCCTGCTTCTTTGAGGGTGCTCCCCTACCCACCCACTCCCACTTCTCCACCCTGGCATTCCCCTACAGTGGGGCAACAAGCCTCCACAGGACCCAGGGCGTCTTCTCCCATTGATGCCTGACAAGGCCATCCTCTGCTACATATGCAATTGGAGCCATGGGTCCCACCATGTGTACGCCTTGGTTGGTGGTTTAGTCCCTGGGAACTCTGGGGGATCTGTTTGGTTAATACTGTTGTTCTTCCTATGGGATTACAAACCCCTTCAGCTCCTTGGGCCCTTTCTCTAGCTCCTCCATTGGGGACGGTGTGCTCAGTCCAGTGGATGGCTGTGAGCATCCATCTCTGTATTTGTCAGACACTGGCAGAGCCTCCCAGGAAACAGCTATATCAGGTTCCTGTCAGGAAGCACTTGTTGGCATCCACAATAGTGTCTGGGTTTGGTGACTATATATAGGATGGATCCCTAGGTGGAGGAGTCTCTGGATGGCCTTTCCTTCAGTCTCTGCTCCACAATTTGTCTCTGTATTTCTTCCTGTGAGTATTTTGTTCCCCTTTCTAAGAATGACCAAAGCATCCACACTCTTCCTTCTTGAACTTCATGGAGTTTGTGAACTGAATCTTGGTATTCCTAAATTTTGGGCTAATATCTACATATTAGTGAGTACATACCATGTGTGTTCTTTTGTGATTGGTTTACCTCACTCAGGATATTTTCTAGTTCCATCCATTTGCCTAATAATTTCATGAAGTCATTGTTTTTAATAGCTGAGTAGTATTCCATTGTGTAAATGTGCCACATTTTCTGTATCCATTCCTCTGTTAAAGGACATCTGGATTCTCTCCACCTCTGGCTATTATAAGTAAGGTTGCTATAAACATAGTGGAGCATGTGTCATAGTTATATGTTAGAGCATCCTTTGGGTCTCTCCCCAGGAGTGGTAAAGCTGGGTCCTCAGGTAGTCCTATGTCCAATTTTTGGAGGAACTGTCCAACTGATTTTCAGAGTGGTTGTACCAGCTTGCAATCCCACCAGCAATGTAAGAATGTTCCTCTTTCTCCACATCCTCACCAGCTGTCACCTGAGTTTTTGATCTTAGCCATTCTGACTGATATGAGGTAGAATCTCAGGGTTGTTTTATTTGCGTTTCCATGATTACTAAGGATATTGCACATTTAGGTGCTTCTCAGCCATTCCAGATTCCTCAGTTGAGAATTCGTTGTTTAGCTCTGTACCCCATTTTTAATAGGGTTATTTGATTCTCTGAAGTCTAACTTCTTGAGTTCTTTGTATCTATTGGATATTAGCCCTCTATCCAATATTGGATTGGTAAAGTTCTTTTCCCTATCTGTTGGTTGTCATTTTGTCCTATTGATGGTGTCCTTTGCCTTAAAGAAGCTTTGCAATTTTATGAGGTTCCATATGTCTATTGTTGATCTTAGGGCATAATCTGTTGGTGTTCTGTTCAGGAAATTTTCCCCTGTGTCCATGTGTTTGAGGCTCTTCACCACTTTCTCTTCTATTAGTTTCAGTGATTTTGGTTTTATGTGGAGGTCCTTGATCCACTTGAACTTGAACTTTGTACAAGGAGATAGGAATGGATCGATTTGCATTCTTCTATGTGCTGGCAGCCAGTTGAGTCAGAACCAGAAAGAGCAATTTGCAAATTCACTTGGAGTAACAAAAACCCAGACTATAGAAAACTATCCTCAACAAAAATAAAAGAAGTTCTCAGAATAAAAGGATTTATGGGAGAATCACCATCCCTGACCTCAAATGGTATTACAGAGCAATGGTGATAAAAAAAAAAAACAACAAAAAAAAAACCAAAAAAAAAAAAAAAAAAAACCAAAAAAACAAAAAAAAACTGTATGGCATTGTTACAGGCACAGGAAGATAGATCAATGGAATAGAATTGAAGTCCCAGAAATGAACCCACACACCAATGGTCATTTGATCTTTGACAAAAGATCTAAAACCATCCAGTGGAAAAAAGACAGCCCATTGCCATTTCTGTGCAAGATCTTGCAATTGCAGGAGCTGTTGTTCCTGAGATGTGGTGATTTAGGGGTTGAAGATTCAGGTGGAAGCATCGTAGACTACTTCAAGAACTGTAAGCCAGGGCTGTGAGGTGGCTCAGTGAGTTACAGCACTTGCTCTGCAAGCATGAGGACATCAACGTTGTGGATAGGAAAGGGACAGTTGGATTTCAGAAACTTGCTGGACACCACGCTTAGCAAAAATGGCAAACTTCTGGTTCAATGAGACTTTGTTTTATGGCAATAAGGTGAAGAAGAGATACTTGATACCCTGCTGTGGCCTCCAAATTTGTGGGCATGGGGTTGCTTATCTCTACACATACATACATACATACATACATACATACATACATACATACATACACACACATATACTCATACAAATACATACCATAATCACACATATCACATATTCATATACATACACACCACACTCACACATACTCTCTCACATACACACACTCATACAAATACATCACACACTCATACAAACACACACCCACACCACACCACACACACTCATCACACATTCATGCATATGCATACCACACTCACATACTGTCACAGACACACACACTCATACAAACATACACAGCACACACTCAAGCAAACACACACAACACACACTCATACAAACACATATGCACATCCCATACTCACTCTCACACACACCACACACTCAAACACCTACATACCACACTCACAATAATCTCTCTCTCTCTCTCTCTCTCTCTCTCTCACACACACACACACACACACACACACACACACACGCACACGCGCGCACACACACACACACACATCACTTTCTATCACACACACACATTCAAACACATGTCACAATAAAATCCTAAAGCTAGTAGATAGTAAGAAGAAAAAGATGTTCAACGGTGGAACACATACTCAGCATGTGGAAGGCTCAAGATTCAATATCTACCAGCACAAAGGAAAAGTGTGCACTGTGTGTGAACAAATGGTGTCTAGGATGGATAGTAGGGCATCTTTCATTGTGGCCTAAGAATAACAACAGGGTGGACTCATCAGGACTCAGTGTGTGCATAACATGTACACTTCAAACACAGACATTCTCTGCAGCTATACTTAAATTTATAAAATCTATAGGAGCCATGTTGTTAGCCATGAAATCATGAAAGGACTTAAGAGAGTCTAAGAGAGAGGAACATCTGATAAGATATACCCTAAATGT
Source organism: Apodemus sylvaticus (assembly GCF_947179515.1). NCBI lineage: Eukaryota > Metazoa > Chordata > Mammalia > Rodentia > Muridae > Apodemus > Apodemus sylvaticus. The sequence goes on from NC_067480.1 coordinate 8,850,457, forward strand.
TGGGGATTTTAATAAATATATTGCTTCAGAGGCTGTAGGGTGAGATAGATGAGCTTTCACTCATTTCTGAGAGTTCATAACTCAGCTATCCCATTTAAGTCATGCCACGTAGTTAGTTAACCCTCCTCAGGTTCATGCATCCATCTCCCTCAGAGTTTTTGAGGCAACTCTCCCAGGTGTGACTATTTCCCAGAATCCTCTCTCTTCCAGATGTCCCACCTTCTAATCTTGCCTCATTGGCCATCGGCTTTTTATTGACAGGTGATGCTTCCATACAGTACATAAAGATTCTCTCTGCAGAAAATTATTTCTCCCACTCTCAGTAGTTCTTAGTTGCCTGTAGTTCTTAGTTTAGGAATGGGGCCCACTGAGTTTCCCCTTTTGATGTTAATGTGTCTTTTGAAGCTGTACGCATTCTAGTCTTATTTAGGTAGCCATATTGCTGTGGTACTGTGGATGTACAACTTCCTTGTCATGTCTAGGAGACGCAATCGCAGTAGATTTCCTATTACAATATTTACTGTGCCTTTTCCATGATGTTCCCTGAGCTTTAGGTATTGAAGCTGTGTTACAGTTGTGCCTACTTGGGCTGGGTACCCAGTTGATCAGTTGTTACCTATATTTTGGCCAGTTGCACTTTTGTATAATAGTCTACATATGTTGCGAAGACGAGTTTCTTTCATGATGAATGAGAGCTCCATTTATCTATGATTATAAGAGTAAGTGCGTAGAATGAAGAACTATGCAAGTTTAGGAAAGTGACGTAGTAGACTCCTCCAAGATTCATGTCTTCACTAATAATGTATTGGTTGGATGTACTTGAAACTCTAGACATGACTTTACTGAGTAGGACTTATACCCAGTTAGATAGCTGGTGGCTACCACTAAGATATGAGTGCCACTATTGCACGTGTAGGGACATCTCGTCATGCTGGGACCATTGTTGTGAGTTATATGCATAACAGCTATGTAGTAGACTATGGTTTCCCTCCTTTGAAAGTCTGTGTAGCCATTTCCAGTACAGTGAAAACTAATCCTCAGAGATGGGGCCTGGGAGATCAGACACAGTACAATCTTCCAAATCCTATGTCTGAGTACCCCCAGGAATAAGGACTTTCCTTCAGCCTTCTGGAGATGACCAAGGGCAATGGTGATAGCCTAGATTATTTTGGGAGTCTCTCAGATAGTGTATGGCTCTTTGGGGGAGTATTGTTAGGCCAAATGGCATAACTGTATATGTACATGTACATTTATATGGACTACATGTAATTTTAGATAAATATGTAAGATAATAGGTTATACTACAGCCTTTCTCAGTATCTTTACTATTACCTTTTTTCTTCCTCCCACTCCTTCTGCATTGACCTCCTGTCTCCTGCCCAGTTAAAGTATCCCCTGCTTTTTCCATTTCCCTCTTCACACCATGTGTATCCTGCTGTTGATGCACATAAAGACATTATGTCTTTAATCAAACTATACATTAACCCCAGTCAACCATATACACTACTCTGCACTCCTACAAGTGTCTTCTGTTCCTCAGATAGTTTTCCTTCTACTCATGTATGTGTGTATGTTTATGTGTGTATATATGTATGTATGTATGTATTTATCTATGTATGTATGTATTGTTTCTACATATGTATGTATGTATGTATGTATGCATGTATATGTGTATGTATGTATTGTGTCTATGTATGTATGCATGTATTGTGAAATCTAAGATCCACCTGTGAGGAAAAATATGGAAACTATGATATTTGTCTGAGTCTGGCTTGTTTCACCAAATATACTAATCACTAGCTACAGACCTAATGGAAAATTAATACCAAGAATATGCAACTAAGTAAAAATCTAAATACCAAAACATCAAGCAATCCATTCAATAAATTAGCAAATAAACTGGTCAGTGACCAGAAGGTTAAGTGCAGGCACCAGCGACCATTTGTAGTTCAGGGACACCTACATATTACTGCTTATCCCACAGTACTGACAGTATGCAGGCTATGGAGGAGTCAGCCTCAGAGTCTGTCCACAGAGGACTGCATAGAAAATCTAGCATATATACTGTATATACTGTCTAGTATATCTAGTGTATATACTGTCAACACTGCAGGATAAGCAGAGATATGTAGGTATACACACACACACAAACACACACACAAACACACACACACACACATACACACACACGCACACACACACACACAAAATGGGATTTTATTCGGCCATAAGATAGAATGCAGGGAGACAAAGTGTTACTGTTTGCTCATAAATAGTTAATTTTTTCCTCTGCTAACACAGGAGGCATATCTACACACTGAAAGACAATGCAACCTAAGACCTAGTCATTATGTCTCTGTTGAAAACAGCATTTTTAGTTACTAAAAATACTGTTCATCTAACCTCGTTCGCCTAGCGTGAACTATTTGCTCTGTAGTGTACCTGCACAGCACAGCTATGTCCGCTTACTATGTGATATCAGCAAATCTGGGAGTTTGATGATCCCAGTCCAGTTCTAAACCCATCACTCTGTCTTCACTTAGGAAAGTGGATTGCTAATCAGGGGGAGTGTTCAAATCCAAGCGGAAGCAAACGTGTTGACAGGTCGTGTTACTTCAGAAAATGTGCTATCCAGTTGTTGGTTCCTACCGCGCATGCGAGCTCCTTCCCACCACTCACTGTTTTGAGGCAAACAGGTAACTAAGCAGGCCTCCTGTCCAAGGGCTTTTCTGCTGCCTGCCATGCAGCAAAGTGATTATCTGACCAAAATGGCTGATGTGAACGAACGCATTTCAGAAATAATGACTTTAAGCACTTGCTTTATTTCCTTCTGCTCAGAATCTAGAGTCGCTCCCACAAAGTTTATTAGGACAGATTTCACAGTTTATAAGATAAAGATTGTGAGTTCTCAAATATTCAAAGATGAACACGAGTCTGGTGGGTTTTCTTTTTTTTTAATTTTTTTTATTCGATATAATTTATTTGCATTTCAAATGATTTCCCCTTTTCTAGCCCCCCACTCCCAGAAAGTCCTGTAAGCCCCCTTCTCTTCCCCTGTCCTCCCACCCACCCCTTCCCACTTCCCCGTTCTGGTTTTGCCGAATACTGCTTCACTGAGTCTTTCCAGAACCAGGGGCCACTCCTCCTTTCTTCTTGTACCTCATTTGATGTGTGGATTATGTTTTGGGTATTCCAGTTTTCTAGGTTAATAACCACTTATTAGTGAGTGCATACCATGATTCACCTTTTGAGTCTGGGTTACCTCACTTAGTATGATGTTCTCTAGCTCCATCCATTTGCCTAAGAATTTCATGAATTCGTTGTTTCTAATGGCTGAATAGTACTCCATTGTGTAGATATACCACATTTTTTGCATCCACTCTTCTGTTGAGGGATACCTGGGTTCTTTCCAGCATCTGGCAATTATAAATAGGGCTGCTATGAACATAGTAGAGCATGTATTCTTATTACATGGTGGGGAATCCTCTGGGTATATGCCCAGGAGTGGTATAGCAGGATCTTCTGGAAGTGAGGTGCCCAGTTTTTGGAGGAACCGCCAGACTGATTTCCAGAGTGGTTGTACCAATTTGCAACCCCACCAGCAGTGGAGGAGTGTTCCTCTTTCTCCACACCCTCTCCAACACCTGCTGTCTCCTGAATTTTTAATCTTAGCCATTCTGACTGGAGTAAGATGAAATCTCAGGGTTGTTTTGATTTGCATTTCCCTAATGACTAATGAAGTTGAGCATTTTTTGAGATGTTTCTCCGCCACCCGAAGTTCTTCAGGTGAGAATTCTTTAACTCTGTACCCCATTTTTTTAATAGGGTTGTTCAGTTTTCTGGAGTCTAACTTCTTGAGTTCTTTATATATATTGGATATTAGCCCTCTATCTGATGTAGGATTGGTGAGGATCTTTTCCCAAGTTGTTGGTTGCCGATTTGTCCTCTTGATGGTGTCCTTTGCCTTACAGAAACTTTGTAATTTTATGAGCTCCCATTTGTCAATTCTTGCTCTTAGAGCATACGCTTTTGGTGTTCTGTTCAGAAACATTCTCCATGTAGCGATGTCCTCAAGGGTCTTCTACAGTTTCTTTTCTATTAGCTTCAGAGTGTCTGGCTTTATGTGGAGGTCCTTGATCCATTTGGATTTGAGCTTAGTACAAGGAGACAAGGATGGATCAATTCGCATTCTTCTGCATGCTGACCTCCAGTTGAACCAGCACCATTTGTTGAAAAGGCTATCTTTTTTCCATTGGATGTTTTCAGCCTCTTTGTCGAGGATCAAGTGGCCATAGGTGTGTGGGTTCATTTCTGTATCTTTAATCCTGTTCCATTGATCCTGCTGCCTGTCACTGTACCAATACCATGCAGTTTTTAACACTATTGTTCTGTAGTATTGCTTGAGGTCAGGGATACTGATTCCCCCAGATTTTCTTTTGTTGCTGAGAATAGTTTTAGCTATACTGGGTTTTTTGTTTTTCCAGATGAATTTGATAATTGCTCTTTCTAACTCTGTGAAGAATTGAGTTGGGATTTTGATGGGTATTGCATTGAATCTGTATATTGCTTTTGGTAAAATGGGCATTTTAACTATATTGATTCTACCGATCCATGAGCATGGGAGGTTTTCCCATTTTTTTGAAGTCTTCTTCCATTTCCTTCTTCAGAGTCTTGAAGTTCTTGTCATGCAGATCTTTCACATGTTTGGTAAGAGTCACCCCAAGATACTTTATACTGTTTGTGGCTATTGTGAAGGGGGTCATTTCCCTAATTTCTTTCTCAGCCTGCTTATCCTCTGAGTATAGGAAGGCCACTGATTTGCTTGTGTTGATTTTATAACCTGCCACTTTGCTGAAGTTGTTTATCAGCTGTAGGAGCTCTCTAGTGGAGTTTTTTGGGTCACTTAGGTAGACTATCATGTCGTCTGCAAATAATGATAGTTTGACTTCTTCCTTTCCAATTTGTATCCCTTTGACCTCCTTATGTTGTCGAATTGCCCGAGCTAGTACCTCAAGTACAATATTGAAAAGATAAGGAGAAAGGGGGCAGCCTTGTCTGGTCCCTGATTTCAGTGGGATTGCTTCAAGTTTCTCTCCATTTAGTTTGATGCTGGCTACCGGTTTGCTGTATATTGCTTTTACTATGTTTAGGTATGGGCCTTGAATTCCTGTTCTCTCCAAGACTTTAAGCATGAAAGGATGCTGAATTTTGTCAAATGCTTTTTCAGCATCCAATGAAATGACCATGTGGTTTTGTTCTTTGAGTTTGTTTATGTAGTGGATTGCATTGATGGATTTCCATATATTGAACCAACCCTGCATTCCCGGGATAAAGCCTACTTGATCATGGTGTATGATCGTTTTGATGTGTTCTTGGGTTCCGTTGGCAAGAATTTTATTGAGTATTTTTGCATCGATGTTCATAAGGGAAATTGGTCTGAAGTGCTCTTTCTTTGTTGGATCTTTGTGTGGCTTTGGTATCAGTGTAATTGTGGCTTCGTAGAAGGAATTGGGTAGTGTTCCTTCTATTTCTATTTTGTGGAATAGTTTGAAGAGTATTGTTGTTAACTCTTCTTTGAAGGTCTGATAGAATTCTGCACCATCTGGTCCTGTGCTTTTTTTGGTTGGAAGACTTTCTATGACTCCTTCTATTTCTTTAGGTATTATGGGACTGTTTAGATGGTCTAGTTGGTCCTGATTCAATTTTGGTATTTGGTATCTGTCAAGGAATTGTCCATTTCCTCCAGATTCTCCAGTTGTGTTGAGTAGAGTCTCTTGTAGTAGGATCTGATGATTTTTTGGATTTCCTCAGTTTCCGTTGTTATATCTCCCTTTTCATTTCTAAGTTTGTTAATTTGGATACTTTCTCTGTGCCCTTTGGTCAGTCTGGCTAAGGGTTTATCTATCTTGTTGATTTTCTCAAAGAACCAGCTCCTGGTTTTGTTGATTTTTTGTATGGTTCTCTTTGTTTCTACTTGATTGATTTCGGCCCCGAGTTTGATGATTTGCTGCCTTCTACTCCTCCTGGGTGAAATAGCTTCTTTTTGTTCCAGGGCTGTCAGGTGTGTCATTAAGCTGGTAATGTATGCTCTCTCCATTTTCTTTTTGGAGGCACTCAGGGCTATGAGTTTTCCTCTTAGCACTGCTTTCATTGTGTCCCATAGATTTGGGTATGTTGTGTCTTCATTTTCATTGTGTTCTAAAAAGTCTTTAATTTCTTTCTTTATTTCTTCCTTGACCAATGTATCATTGAGTAGAATATTGTTCAGTTTCCACGTGTATGTGGGTTTTCTGTTGGTTTTGTTGCTATTGAAGACCACTTTTACTCCATAGTGATCTGATAGGAGGCATGGGATTAGGTCGATCTTCTTATATTTGTTGAGGTCTGTCTTGTGACCAATTATATGGTCGATTTTGGAGAAGGTGCCATGAGGTGCTGAGAAAAAGGTATATTCTTTTGTTTTAGGATAGAATGTTCTATATATATCTGTTAAATCTAATTGGTCCAAAGCTTCAATTAGTTTCATTGTGTCCCTGTTTAGTTTCTGTTTTCCTGATCGGTCCATTGAGGAAAGTGCAGTGTTGAAGTCACCCACAATTATTGTGTTAGGTGCAATGTGTCCTTTGAGTTTTAATAAAGTTTCTTTTACGAAAGAGGGTGCCCTTGCATTTGGAGCATAGATGTTCAGGATTGAGAGTTCTTCTTGTTGTATTTTTCCTTTGACCAGCAAGAAGTGTCCCTCAGAGTCTCTTTTGATGACTTTGGGTTGAAAGTCAATTTTATCTGATATTAAAATGGCTACTCCAGCTTGTTTCCTGAGACCATTTGCTTGTAAAATTGTCTTCCAGCCTTTTACTCTAAGGTAGTGTTTGTCTTTGACCCTGAGGTGTGTTTCCTGTAAGCAGCAAAATGTAGGGTCCTGTTTGCGTATCCAGTCAGTTAGTCTGTGTCTTTTTATTGGGGCATTAAGGTCCATTGATGTTAAAGAGATATTAAGGAATAGTGATTGTTACTTCCTATCATTTTCTTGACGTTATTTTTTAAATTTGATTGCTTAACTTCTTTTGGGTTTGATGAAAGGTTACTATCTTGCCTTTTCCAGGGTGAAGTTTCCCTCCTTGTATTGGTGTTTTTCCTCCTATTATCCTTTGTAGGGCTGGGTTTGTGGATAGATATTGGGGTAAACTTGGTTTTGTCATGAAATATCTTAGTGTCTCCATCTACGGTGATTGAGAGTTTTGCTGGGATATAGTAGTTTTGGTTGGCATTTGTGTTCTCTTAGAGTCTGCATGAGATCTGCCCAGGACCTTCTAGCCTTCATAGTCTCAGGTGAAAAGTCTGCTGTGATTCTGATAGGTCTTCCTTTATATGTTACTTGGCCTTTTTCTTCTTACTGACTGTAATATTCTTTCTTTGTTTAGAACATTTGGTGTTTTGATTATTATGTGACAGGAAGTATTTCTGTTCTGATCCAGTCTGTTTGGAGTTCTGTAGGCTTCTTGTATATTCATGGGCATCTCTCTCTTTAGGTTAGGGAGAGTTTTCTTCCATAATTTTTTTTGAAGATATTTGCTGGCCCCTTTAAGTTTGTAAATCTTCACTCTCATCTATGACCTATAATCCTTAGGTTTGGTCTTCTCATTGTGTCCTGGATTTCCTGGATATTTTGGGTTACAAGCTTTTTGCATTTTGCATTTTCTTTAACTGTTGAGTCCATGGTTTCTATGGAATCTTCAGCATCTGAGATTCTTTCTTCTATCTCTTGTATTCTGTTGTTGATATTTGCATTTCTATCCCCTGATTTCTTCCCAAGGCTTTCTATCTCCAAAGTTGTCTCCCTTTGAGTTTTCTTAGTTGTTTCTACTTCTGATTTTAGATCCTGGATAGTTTTAGCTTAGCTCCTTCACTTGCTTGTTTGTGCTTTCTTGTAATTCTTTAAGAGATTTTTGTGTTTCCTCTTTCATGACCTCAGCCTGTTGACCAAAGCTTCTCCTGTATTTCTTTAAGTGTTTTTTGCGTTTCCTCATTGTTGGCTTTTGTATTCTCCTGGATTTCTTTTAATGATTTTTTGTGTTTCCCTTGCAAGGGCTTCTAACTTTTGATCCATTTTCTCCTGAATTTCTTTAAGTATGTCCTTCATGTGTTCCTGTACCAGCATCATGACCAGTGATTTTTAAATCCAAATCTTGTTTTTACTGGTGTGATGGGGTATCCAGGACATGTTGGTAGAGGAGAATTGGGTTCAGATGTTGCCATATTGCCTTGATTTCTGTTAGTGACATTCTCGCGTTTGCCTTTTGCCATCTAGTTCTCACTGGTGTTAGTTTGTCTTGTCAATGCTGGAACTCACCAGTGCAAGCTGCCCCTTCCCAGTTGGTCTCTGGTGCACAGCTTACCTCCTGCATTGCCTGTAGACAGGGTGCTGCTGTCCAGGCCTGTTCAGATCCCGAAGCAGGCACCTGAAGGCTCCCGCTGGGGCCCACTGGATTCACCGGAGCACACCGACTTCTCCCAGCTGGCCGCTCGGAATCCCCTCTAGCCTCTTGCAGGACCTGGAGATATGGTGCCGCTGCCCAGGCTGATCTCAGTCTGTCCGATCTCTCTAGAGTCCGAAACCAAGATGGAGGTGAGCCTCTCCTGACTGGCGGGAGGCCGAGTTCTGAAGTGGCTTCCATGCAGCGAAAGGCGCCGCAAAACCACAGCTGCTTGTAGCCCGGCTGGTCAGCGAAGGACATTGGTCGTGGGACGCAGGGCCTAACTGGACCCTGTGTCGCCTTGGTTCCACTGCTGATGGCCCTTCAGCTGGACCACCCCACTGCTGCAATGCCGCCGCCCGGGTTTTCTTTTTTTTTTCCTTCCTCTGGAGCATTTTTCATCAGAACATTATTGCGTCCTGGATGCTGAACATGATAAACCTACCTGAATTCTGGAAGCAGGCTCCTCTGAGCTGCTTTTCTCTTGTAAGGTTCCCAAGTAAGCCATCAGGCCGTTTGCTACTCCTCACAACTCACCCTCCCAAATCCCAACGCTTTGTCACTCTAGAAAGAAGCAGGCAGCCGGGAGGTGGTGGAGCACGCCTTTAATCCCAGCACTTTGGAGGCAGAGGCAGGTGGATTTCTAAGTTTGAGGCCAGCCTGGTCTATAGAGTGAGTTCCAGAACAGCCAGGGCTACACAGAGAAACCCTGTCTTGTCCCACCCACCCCCCAAAAAAGGAAGGAAGGAAAGAAAGAAAAAAAGAAAGAAGGAAGGAAGGAAAAGAAAGAAAGAAAGAAAGAAAGAAAGAAAGAAAGAAAGAAAGAAAGAAAGAAAGAAAGAAAGAAAGAAAGAAAGAAAGAAAGGAAGGAAGGAAGGAAGGAAGGAAGGAAGGAAGGAAGGAAGGAAGGAAGGAAGGAAGGAAGGAAGGAAGGAAGGGAGGAAGAAAGGAAGAAAGAAAGACGCAGGCAGTTTATGTTCATGAATGGGGACCTTGATTCGGGGTAAAACACATGGGAAGAGGAAGACTAACGAGGCGATGTACCTGATGGCCTCTAAATTCCACTAAACAGTAGAACGCTAGCTTTTCAGAAAATGCAAGTAAAGGCAATAGCTATACTCTTATCGCTAGCCATCATCCCGGAGGCCACACAGCTTTCTGGTTGGGTCAATTAGGGCGAAGAGCCACGCCTCTGCTTCTGATTGGGGTAAATAGGGCCAAGAGCCACGCCTCTGCTTCTGATTGGGGTAAATGGGGCCAAGAGCTACGCCTCTGCTTTTTGACTGTTAGTAAAGTGGAACCATTTATTCTATTACTCTCTTTCTAGGAATATTTATTTTCCGAAATAAAATTTGGAAGCATGCAAAGAAGGAAAAAAAAAAGACTTTTTTTTCTGTGTCTCAACTATTAAGTTTCGGCTCACCTCTTCCATGTCTGAAGCAAACGATCCTGTATTTACCATTGCCCGGAGGTTATTGTTTTAAAAATTATTCTATTGCTATTCATAGTATATCAACACAGCCATGGGTTTGAGTGTCTGGGATGACGACTTCTCGCTCCCTCCAGCATGTGGGCTGTCGTGGCTGACTGTGGGTGCTCCATGGTTTACAGCTGCACATCTCTAATCTCTGATCTCTCCGACTATCACAATGGCCACTCAACGTTGTCAAATAATCTTTTAATAATGAAACCAATCATTTCGAATTTAATGAGAGTATCCCTAACCAGTAGGACTTCACCTTAATTACAGCTACAATTATCTATTGACAGAGAATTTCACATCCTAAGGGACTGGGAATTAGTATTTAGCATAGTTTCAGTGGGAGAAACAATTCTACGCATACCATAAAGGAAAAAGATATATAGAAAAGAAAGGAAAGTCAGTGCTCTGCTAAAGTCCTTCTCCAACTTCTATGTGCCACTTCTTAAAGCAACCTGCAGTTCCTTTACCAAGAGCAAAAATCCCTCAGAGCAGATCTGAGGCTCTTGTACAAAGAGGAACAAATAACCCTGACCCTAACCCTACCCTACCCTACCCTACCCTACCCTACCCTAACCTAACCCAAACCTAACCCTAACCTATCCCTAACCCTACCCTAACCTAACCCTAATCTATCCCTAACCCTAACTTTAACCATAACCATAATCAGAACCCAAGTGTTGCATTGAGGGTATTTCTGTTGTACACTTTTATTTCATTATAGTAATGTGTTTGACAAAGATATAAATCTACAACAAAGCTTATTTATCTTCTCCCCTGCATAATGCTCACTGATTAGAAATCTCATTACTGTTTCTTGTAGCCCTTAGCAACCACTGTTCTACTTGTGGAGTTCTTTGAATTTGACTCTTTTGATATCTTTGGTATGTGTGATCATACAATGTACTTTTGTGACTAGTTTATTTAACTTAGCATGATCTCAATCCACCTTGTTTTATCCACCCTGTCACTACTGCAAAATCTCCCTCTTAAATCTTAATGGTATTACAGTCTGTGTGCTACCTCAGGTTCCATACCTGCTCATTTGTCAATCAACCAATCAATCAGTCAGTCAGTCAATCAGTCAATCAATCAGTCAGTCAATCATTAATCAATCAGTCTTGGCCATTGTGAAGACAGCACCAACAAACACAGGAGCACTGATGTCTGTTTGAGATACTGACATCAGTACATTTGAATGACATGCCTAGAGTCAGGGCAGCTAAACAATATTTTTGATTGTTTGAGAGGAGTCTACACTGTTTTATATAGCATCTGCCCATTGTACCTTCCCACCAATAGTGTGCACGAGGTCCAGCTTCTCCATATTCTGTCAGTGTGCACTGAGGCTAACCCAAAATCCTCTCCTGCCTGCTCTCCTGACTCCTAGCACTACTAAATGCTAATAAATCCTGCTGGGGGAAAAAGGTAACTTCAACTGAGATCCCAACCAAGTGAGAAATAAGAGTAGTTATCAATGCTTATCATTATTTTAAATACCTGAATAATACTCTTCAATTAACAAAACCCAGAGCCACTATGGTGTACCTTACTTAGAAACTTGATTCATTTCCAACTCAGGAAAAAGGTGAAAGGTAAAACCAGAAAGGGGCAGCTGTCCAAGAAAACACGATTGCAGCACAGCGGATATAAAACCTGAAACGTCGGCTGAACTTTAAAAAAACATTCTAAAAATATTCAGAGCCTTATAAAAAGAAATCAATCTCTCTGTGGAACTAAAAATAGCTCAGCTTTGAATCTTTTTCTTTAAAATTTTTTTCCTTATTAGACTTGAAAGTGTGTCCATCGATCCAGCAAGAGCAATTTGCTAATAATTAAGCTGGCAAGGGAAACTTCAGATTTCTTCCAACCAGGTACTAAGGGATCTGGGGTTCACAGAAGACACGGAAAGCAGATGAAGTAGGCAGCCCCCATGCTCACGAAGTCTCAGGACACTGCAGACTCATGGCAAACCAACTTCCAAAACCAAAATGGCCCCGCAGACTCCTCCTTACCCTATTCAAAGAAGTGATCTTTAAGTCTGGGATAGCCCGCAGTGTTTTCCTGTCAACTGTAAAAAGCACAGAGTTTCCTTTGGGCCTTCCGTATTAATAGGAAATGTCAATTTTCCCATTAGACTTTAAGCTCTCTGAGGACCAAACCCGTGTTTAATTCATCTTCGGCTCTCCAGTGCGCAATGCATATTCGAAGCGCTCGGCTGAGATTCCTGACGTGAATGATGTGAACAACCACTAAGGCCCCTGGGTGGCTCAGAGGCTCTCCAAGGTCTGATTGGGAAACCTGACCAAACGAAATGAGCTTTACTCCACAGAAGGTCATATGGTTCGAGAAAATATAGCATAGCTTTTTATGGATATTTGTGGAATTCCACCAGGAATCATGACACCTGCATACCTTTTACAGGTTTTCTTAAAGCAAACCACAAATGCGCCAACTTTCCGCCTGTTTGAAAGGTTAGGAGGCCTGAGCCAAGCCCAGCTCTATGGAGAACCAAGCCTACAGACTGCACGCCAACCAAACTGAGGCTGGAGGTGACTCTCTGTGGGAACTCCATCTAATCTAGAGCTGCCGGCTCTGACCGGCTCTGCCCGGCTCTGACCGGCTCTGCCTGGCTCTCCTATCAACTGCTCACTATGGTGAGACTACTCTTACAGTTTCAGTTTCTCCCCCAAAAGGGAAAAAAAAACCTTTTCCTATAAAATATTTATTGTTTTATATTTTAAAAGAAAGAACCAAATCAATTCCATCATGAAAGGCACATTAAAAATGTAAGCACAAAGCACAGGGTACATTTCACAGAAGACTGGAGAACTGCTAACAGTTCTTTTCTTTCTTTTTCCCCCCTACATCTACGAGAAGAAATTAAATGAAGCTAGTTTGCCTCTGGGGTTTTAACACCATTACAATTCATCTTAATAATGAAGTTAAAAATTAACTGAAAGAGGAAAAAATGGAAAAATTACTCACATTGCTAACATGCGTTTATTGGTGGGAAAATGGATAAAGTTAATATCCTTTGGTCACAGTTAGGCAAAAAAAAAAAAAATAATTAAAAATATCGGTGACCTATGATTGAAGTGACACCATCAACACTCATTTTGTGGTTTTGGAAGCATAAACTAACACATAGGACACAGGTCTGCACCAATGCAGAGACATATGCTTGAAATACACACATGTACACACAAGGAAAGATTAATTCGTTGGAAATTATCACAAACAAAATGGCCTGCTCTCCACTGAACCCTGTCGCTGAAAGTGCATGTAACTCTCCATGAGAAATCAACTTTACTTCACGGAAATGTTCTAAATCATCTCTGTGGACTCTTTCTAGAGAAAAACAGAAAGCCTGATGAGAAGATCGGAAACGGGGCGGGGAGGGTCCGTGTCGCCGCTGCTGCCGCGGGCTCCTTGAAATCTCTCCGTGAGAACTGGACACTGACCTTCACCCTTTCCCTTGGAGAGAGGCGAGCAGAGAGCACCTGCGAAAGGAGGGCAATCATTTTTTTTCTTTTTTTTTAATTTTTTTAAAATTTTTTATTCGATATATTTTTATTTACATTTCAAATGATTTCCACTTTTTTGGCCCCCCAGTCCCTGAAAATCCCATAAGCCCCCTTCCCTCCCCCTGTTCTCCCTTCCCACTTCCCTGTTCTGGTTTTGCCTTATACTGCTACACTGAGTCTTTCCAGAACCAGGGGCCACTCCTCCGTTCTTCTTGGACATCTTTTGATGTGTGGATTATGTCTTGGGTATTCCAGTTTTCTTATCAGTGAGTGCATACCATGTTTGATCTTTTGAGACTGGTTTACTTCACTTAGTATGATGTTCTCCAGCTCCATCCATTTGTCTAAGAATTTCACGAATTCATTGTTTCTAATGGCTGAATAGTACTCCATTGTGTAAATATACCACATTTTTGGTATCCATTCCTCCGTTGAAGGACACCTGGGATAGCAGCCCTATTTGTAGTAGCCAGAAGCTGGAAAGAACACAGACACCTTTAAAAAAAAAAGAAAGGAAGGAATAAAGGAAGGAAGGAAGGAAGGAAGGAAGGAAGGAAGGAAGGAAGGAAGACAATCTGATCAGGTGTTTAATTTCCAGTGAAGTTTGAAGAAACAATCAAAATGCTGCATGCAACACACCTAACTGCATGATGTGTGCTCATAAGTGTGTGCCACAGAATGCACATGCAATGCATATTTGTGTAATGGAAGAGATCACTCAGGTGCAGAAACATAGCATGGCCGGCGGATTCTAGGCCTGAGGAGAGAGTAAGTGACATGCATATCCCTTCCACTGAAGAGACAGAGAGAACCATGGGAGATCAGAGCGGGGCTTGCTATGTAGCAGGAGGCTCTGAGCCAGAGCTGTAACATATATCTGCACACTGATTTGTGTGCCACCCCCAAGAGTAGGGCAAACATAAATGTCACTTCATATAACAACTCTGACAACTTTATGGGGTACAATATATTTTACTCTAGTCACATATAAGAGGCAACTGGGGTTAGCAGTTGGTTGCATGGGCTCTGAAATCCTACAGCTTAGATTATGATGTCCTCCCCCTTTTTACTGCCAGGTTCGAGAACTATCACAAACTGATCATGGTTCTTGGCATAAGTTTCATTTGTGAAATGGAATTCTATAAACCAAGATCCAGTTAAGGGCCAGTGAGATGGCTCAGCGAGCAAAGGTACAACCCTGACACCTTCAGTTAGATCGTTGCAAGCCACATAATGAAGGAAGGAGAAAACCAAGTCCACTCTATGAGCATGCCCTCTGAACTCCAAAGACTTTGTAGCAGTCCCCAATACATACATGTCACACACACACACATACAGACACACACCTTAATAATTAAAATAACTTTTTTAAATGATTTAAAGAGAGCGTGGTCACATAACAACCTGAAAGAGGAAATTTCAAAAAATAAAGACATTTGGCTGTGGTAGAGTCAGTAAAGTTTGGAACTGAAAGTATTGGAAAACTGGTCCTCCGCATTTTACAAGCTTCCTATATCCTCTTCCATATTTCCTGATCAAAAACCATAAAATTATGAAGAATATAGGAAAAGTAGATACAGAAACTGAGGTTGAAGACCCAAGGTATAAGTAGCCCACAGCTGAGATCTGGATCTCATCAGAAAAGATGTATTAATGGTAGGACAGGTTAGAATCAGGAAGGAAAACCTCTTCCTCCTGCTATGTTATTAGTGCCCATTCCAACTGATAAAATGAATTCTTGAGAGGCCCAGAGCCATTTTTACAGGACAGATATGAATGTGGAATTTGTAACTAAAAGAAAATGAGAAAGAAAATGAACAGATAGCAAACATTAACAATAGAAATTTGATCATCTTTAAAGTTTTACAGTCATTATAAAGACTTACACTCAGCTGCTGTAGCTCACAGCTATTCCATCCACTCAACAAACATCTAAGGAGCACCTTCTATCTTCTAATTACTGTATTAAAAACTAAGGATTCATTGCAGAACAAGTCCAGCACAGAATATCACAGAAGAGTAATGTAAGCTGCCTTTAAGATGATTTGAATAAATAGAAAACTCAAGGCATTTGCTAAGTTAAGAGTGGAGGTAGGGGTATATGGGTAGGTTTGTATGTGTAAGGGTGTGTGTGTATAAGGGGTGTGTGTAGGTAGGTATGTGTATGTGTAGATATAGGTATGTAGGCATGTGTGTGTGTGTGTGTGTGTAGGGGTTTTTGTGTAAGGTTGTATGGTAGTTGTGAGTGTAGGGGGGAGTTGTGTGGTATATTCATTGGTGCCATGTCACACACTCATTTTTATGAACATTTTATTTTTCTTGTGTCTGCATGAATTCCCAGAGCTTAACAGTACACGCTCATGGAAACTGTACAAGACAGTACATATATTAATCTATCCTCGCTAGATTGTTGTCACAGCTCAAGCTTACACTTGCCGCTAAGCTTTGCCTGTGTGGGGCATGGACAAAGGAAGAGCGGACAAGGAGTGGATGGGTGGGGCAGCAGGCCCGCCTTAAGGTCGTGGGAACGTGCACAGCTGTGGAGGCCCAGACTGCCATCAGT